>NC_062545.1:96283689-96938189 GCF_016906955.1 Phacochoerus africanus
ACGTCTCCCAAACCACACCTTCAGTCATGGGTTCTTTTTAGCACCAATGTCACATTTCCAGATGTGTATGAGGCATTTCAGGATAATCTTATGCCACCTAAAACTAATACACTTATTATTTATATTTTTTTCTAAAATACAACTTATTTTACAATAGGCACTATACAAATACTTTTTGGCTAAGTTCTAAAATTCTTCCTATCCATCCTGATACTAACAGTCATTGCTCCATCACTCCTCCAGTTCACAAAACTCATGCATTTTTTTTTGACTCTGTCCTCACCATCAACCCTGAAGGCTAATCATTCACCAGTTTGTCAAATATTTCTTTGAGACATATCCACCCTTGTCAACAGCCAGATTCAGAGATATTATTTTATTCATCTTGATAAACTTCCTACTCAGTTTCTCCTTCATTCTAATCTATCTTTAATCCACATTTTAATCTTTTTAAACTATAGTTTCCAGCCACAGTTTTTACAGCAGACTTCCCATTTCCACAATACTTAATTGTGCTAGACAGTTCTTTAAGTTCCTAGAGCTCTGATTTTTTTTTTAATTAAATTGTTGCAAAGAGCCATGGAAATCCCACTGAAAGCAAGAGTGGGAGGCCAAGTGGAAAGGTTTTTGGGGTCCTCTCATCCCTTCCCCCACCAAAGATACTCCTGTTTTTTTTCTGTTTTACATATTTGGGATCTCTGGATATGCTTTAAAATTGTCTCTATTGGCAAAAAGAAGTTTGAGTATTAATGGCTCATGTGCAAAAAGTAAAATTCCTTACCCTGACTTAAGATGCTCAGTCTAGCGCCACACATTTTTGCAATTATGGTTCATTGCATTTCTCTTCAAGTTGTTTCCTTACTGACTGTCTCAATAGGTCTTAGCTTCTCCCAACTTCCCTCTCATCTCCTTTGACTAAATGCTGTCCATCTGTGGTAGTCATTTGTACTATTATTCACTAAATATTTCTATTTCTGTACTATTCCAATGCAAGACAGAATTGCTCTTCCTAGGATCATGTTCTACCCAATGATGTTGGAATGTAAGTCACTTATGGCATTATAGACAAGGACATTAACTACCAATTTTAGTCTCTCCAAATTCTGCCTTTCTCTCTGTGATTGCAATTAGCTACACTCCAGATAGCGGTCAAAGCACAGCCTGGGTCGCAGAGTGAGGGTGAGCTTGAGGAGATCCTTCAGCAATAAAGAGTAAGTAGGGACTAAACATTAGCTATTTTAAGCCACTAAGATTTTGGGAGTATGCTTTGTTGTTGTGATCTTTCCTAAGCTGTGCACTATCCTCCTTCAAGGATGAGCTAAAATAAAACCCTTTTCAAGGTTATTTTTTAAAAACTAAACCATTGTATTATGTACTCTCAATTCTCTACTTCCACCAAGGAAAAAGACTTCTCAATGAATGATATCAGTTGCATGTTAAGCAGCCATTCTATGGAACGATGAAAAAGCATATAATAACCTGTATTCATTTAGCATTTAAATAGATAGGCTACCACACCTTGTTACACTACACTTGTAGGTATATAAATGTCTCCATAAAATCCCCAAACTCTTCACCTTAAATATTACCTAGTACATCTCAGGGTGGGGAAGAATAGCACAGACTGTGCTCCTCCCCCAGTCCCGGCCCAACCCCAATGTATTTATTCCAGATGAAAGTTTGGTTAAATTGATATTAAGGAAAGTTAATCTCATAAAAATGTAAGTAAAAAATGTTCAGCCTGAGAATTAAGTATGTGTGGGTATAAGGAGAAGGCATTAAAAGCTCCTTCTAGTTATTTATTCACTCACATTGGCCACCTCAATTTCCCCATCTATAATCTCTTTGACTTGAGAGGGAAACCAAGAGCATTTTGTTTTGTTTTGTTTTGTTTTGTTGCTTTTTAGGGCCACACCCACTGCATATGGAGATTCCCAGACTAGGGGTCGAATCAGAGCTACAGCTGCTGGCCTGTACCACAGCCACAGCAACACCAGATCCAAGCCACATCTGCAACCTACACCACAGCTCATGGCAATGCCAGATCCTTAACTGACTGAGCAAGGCCAGGGATCGAACCCACAACCTCATGGTTCTTAGTCAGATTTCTGCTACATCACAACGGGAACTCCCCAAGAGCATTTTAAGGTCCACTAAAATGTAGAGTAAAGGTTGGTGACCCCACTTTGCCATATCTCATGATTCTATAATCTGTGAGGTCCAAGACTATGTCAACTATCTTCTGTCTTATAGCCCCCAAGTATACAGCCCAGGAATGCTTTAGCAAGTATTCATTTCTGGATTGAGAGGTCTTCCTCAATTTCCTGAAGAGAACAGAGTTACTTGTATGGGCATATCAATTGAAATAGAAAATTGGTCACTGCCCATAATTACTAAAAAGTATTGACAGTAGTTATACCTACTTTGTACTTTCAGTGTCCCAGGTATTGTTGTAAGCATTTTGTGTGGGTTAATTTTGTATAGCATGGTGGTAAGTGCAGGTGCCTGGATCAGACTGCCAAGACTTGTGTCCTTCTTCTTTAATTACTACCTGTATCAACTTGAGCAGGTGATCTATCTGCGATCTATCATCACTTTATACCTATGAAGGGATGCTCATAATAGTTTATGGGGTTGCTGTGAAACTTAAGGAAAGTAACACATGCCTAGATTTTAAAACACCATCCAGCATGTGCTGACTGATTTCGTTACAAGGAAGCCAGTCAAAATATACACTCAAGACCTAGAGGATATTTCAGATGGGAGACACAAAAGCAGACATCAAACATCACAGGTCTTAATATCCTATCAAGAATCACCTGGCTGTAGCTGTTGCTACTGATTTGCATTAGAGTTTTTCTCACTCAAGAGATAACTAATATCATTCTTTCACTTCAGGGCCTTTCAACCCAGGAATTTACAAATATGGTAATAAGTCTCCTAGCGCTTGTTCGGCACCGAAGTAGGCCACCTAGATGCACCTAGGTAGAGCTTTGTGGGAGTGTCCTGCTGCTGTTAAATAGAATAAAAACCAGGCATAAACAATTCTCCAGGAGTTTCCTTCATGGCTTAGTGGTTAATGAATCCAACTAAGAACCATGAGGTTGCGGGTTCGATCCCTGGTCTTCCTCAGTGGGTTAAGGATCCGGCGTTGCCATGAGCTGTGGTGTGGGTTGCAGATGCGGCTTGGATCCCACATTGCTGTGGCTCTGGCATAGGCTTTGCAGCTACAGCTCCGATTAGACCCCTAGCCTGGGAACCTCCATATGCTGTGGGTGCAGCCCTAGAAAAGGAAAAAAGACAAAAAAAAAAAAAAGAATTCTCCAGAGAGGGAGAGAGGATATGGGCCTCACCTGCAATACTTGATTTTCGAGCATAAGCAATTGCCAGGATGGAAAATACAGACCATGTGTCAAGTCTGGGCTTTGGAATCCTGTAAAGAGATACTTTCAGATTGCCGTGTCATCCGGGTCTGGGGCCATAGCGTGTCAGATTTCACTTCTCAGTACATCCATAGGAGATAAACCAGAAGTGAACAGCCCAATACAGGTGGGTTACACTTCAGACAGGTGGGTTGGTTCTTCCAAATGTGAATATGGTAATGTTCTAGAGGCTGTCCTGGAAAAGGTTAAAGGAAGAGAACACCACCTCCCTTCCTTCAGAAGGACTCAACTTGGAAACTGCCTTCTCCTTTTGCACTGACTGCCAGGAAGATGTGTGAGAGGTTTTTCTGAATGCTGAATGTTAGTCCTATTGGCCAACTTGAGCAATGGGAAGTAGGAAAACAAGAAATACTTTTTGCAGTGTTTTGACGTAATATTTATATTGTCAGTTAACTATTACATCATCATTGTGAAATTTTTTAAATACATAAAATATAAAAACATCTATATTACTGAATTATAACTTCACCTTTTCAATTGCTATCCCATGTTAATTTTTCCAAATATATTTCTACATAGTATTTTACCTATGATTATAACACATATTTAGCTTTTAACTCCTCCCATACTTAAATAATTATATTGCCCCTCATTTCTAAAAATCGAAAAAGACAGAGGAAAATATATCAGAGCATAAATCTCTATCATCACTTCTGCCTACTAATTTAGCATGTATTTCCAGCAGAAAAATTGAAGTCAAATAGTATGAATATCCAGGAGTTCCCTTTGTGGCTCAGCAGTTAATGAACCTGACTAGAGTCTATGAGGATGCAGATTCGATCCTTGGCTTTGCTCAGTGGGTTAAGGATCCATTGTTGAGCTGTAGTATAAGTCACAGATGCAGCTTAGATCCTGTGTTGCTGTGGCTGTGACATAGGCTGGCAGCTGTAGCTTTGATTCAACCCCTAGCGTGGGAACTTCCATATGCTACTTCCTAAAAAGCCAAAAAAAAAGAAAAAAAAAACAGTATGAATATCTTAAGGTAATTTATATAATTAGTATATAATATCTATATATATGAAGAAATTTTATACTTCCATAACTATATGTGAAAAAGGCTAGCTCTTTCAAGCCTCCTAGCTTTAATGATTCACGCATACATACATACACTAATATAGATAGATACTTATTGACTTAATGTATTAAATATTAGGCAAAGTTTAAAAGTAGTTGGGTATAACCGAATCACTTTGGTTTACAGCAGAAATTATCACAACATAGTAAATCAACTATACTTCAGTAGAACTTTAATTAATTAATTAATTAATTAAAAGTAGTTGAAGACTCATCCATGTGGAACAACATCATGCATAACAAGATATGAAATCTTTAAACAGACTCTAAGTCATATTGGCATTGAGAGGGATAGGAAATCAATGAAACCGAGAATAGTGAAAGAAGACTTCAAGAAGCGGCTGTTCTTAAGCTGAAACTAAAAGCATGCCTAGTATGTACTGACATAGAGAGGAAAATATATATGTATACTGAGGACAGGGGAAGCTTGGACAAAGATAAGAAGCGAAAATGAGCAAGAAAAATTTAGGGAATGGTTTGTCCTAGCCAACATTTATTTCTACATCCATTCATTCAAGCTTATTTATTTGGTTCATGTTAGGTACCTGGCAGTGTGCTATATGCTAAAACTACACATTGGTTTCCAAATGAAATAGCCTCCTAACTGGCCTCCCTGCCTCCCAGTTCAATCCGCCCCAATTCATCACTGAAGCTGTCATGAAAACATCCTCCAAACCATAAACCTGTTTATATTACACCCCACTTTTAATCCCCAGATCATGTTTATAGGATTGGAAAACTTCAGTAGCTTAGCCATGCTTTAAAGTAAAATCCAAAGACCTTTCATGGCTTTTCTCCATCTGGAGATTTCCTACCTCCTCTCTTGACACCTAGTCTCTCTTCCCTCTCTGTCCAGAATTAATAAGCTTCTTTTAGTTCCTTGAACTGGTCAAATGCAAACTCTGGACACAGTGTCTAGACTCCTGGAATTTGCACATGCTCTTTCCTTTCCTCTTCTGTAGTGTCTGCCCTGCCTCTGCCCCCACCCCCATGCTGCTGCTCTACCACATTTCTGCCTAATTCCAGTTCATATTCTAGCGGTCAGCATCAGGAAGGCTTCCCTTGGCCAGAGTCTGGGTTAAATTTCCCTGCTACATATTCCCAAAGCACATTCTACTTCCCTTAATGTAACTCACATCACCTTTTATTTGTATAATTTATTTTCTCATACCCCTAAAGACTACAGGCTCTATAAATACCAAACCTTTATCTTTCATCTTTAACTCTAAGTTCCTAACATTGTATATTGCACATAATAGTTTTTCAATAAATATTTGTTGAAGTATTTTCAGGTGAATTTAGTTGCAGGGCCTGGGTTAATGCTGTCAAATAAAGACTGAATATTCAGAATACTTTATCATAGAGTCAAACAAAACCAGCACAGGTTCTGAAGAGGCTCAGGAAACTAAACTGTGGCATGTCAATATAATAATAATCTACTCAATTTGAGCAGTTTTGTTATCTTAAAATAAGTAAATTCTTTACTGTATTATCATGGATAAGGATTCGGGAGACAGGATCTGAACTAGGGGCCTTCAGAATAAGACATATCTATTTTAGTCCATCTCCACTATTTTCTGTGTTAGCCTGGGCAAATTACTTGGCCACTCTGAGCCTCTTCAGTAAATGGAAATGCCAAACGTGTAGACCCTGAATATAGCTCTCATTAAATTCTCACATTCACTAAACATTTTCTTTCTTCTCTATCTCAGTTCTTCTTCTCTTCTTCGTACCCCCTGACAAATTTGGACAAATCACTCCTTTCTGGGTTTTCATGCTCTCTACTATAAAACTAAGGAATTAGGAAAAAGCAGTGGTTGCTAAAACTAGTCAAATCCAAGTATCATCTAGAGAACTTTGGCTGTAAATCTCCAAGGATGGACATGGAAACCAGTTTCTTTATAAAGTTCCCCAGGTGATCCTGAAGCAGCCTACTCAGCCCCAAACTGCAGTCCACTGCCTTGGAAACACTAGCCTTTTCTATCTCGAATGGGCGAGAGTTTCCTTTTTTTCTCTGCTTCTCACATGGAAAATGTTTATTCAATAAATCAGAATATGACTCACCTTGCAGACGTTTTTTATTTCACCAGACCTAAACCATGCTATAATTAGCAACAAAGGTCAGCTCTTACATGTGTGTGCATGTGTGCATGTGAGTATGTTGGGAGAGAGGGAGGGAGAAGCATACAAAATGTCTTGCCTGAGTCACTTTGCTGTACAACAGAAGTTGGCACAACATTGTAAATCAACTGCACTTTAATAAATTTATGTATAAAATAAAACAACATTTAAAAAAATATTACCTTCTTCTAACACTTCCTTCGCTAATTGATGTGTGCTAGAACTCCCAAGAATGGAGCCACAGCAGGGTGCAGCAGTGAACAGCTTAGAAAAGTCTGCTCTTAAAGTGAAAGAACTTTTTAGATTTCAGCTGTTATTACATCAACATCAATCACATTGATAAGTTGGCCCACGGTCATTGCTGTAGTAAGCCAACACCAGAAGATCTGGTCATTATGCTGTCCCAGAACCAAGAAGGTTTAGCAAAGACAAAACTGAAACAATTGAAGAGGTTTGTTGTTAATTTTAAAAAGATCATGAATAGAATCAAATCCTGTAAGAAAACAAGGGAGTTAGACATCTCCCTGATAAAACAACAGGAAATACAGAAACTGAATAAATCATGCCAGAAACTCAAAGCCCAAGGAAAAATCTGAACTCAAAGCCTGCAGGATTGATCACATGACAAATTCCATTAACATTTCTTGAGCTCCTTCCATAGACCAGATGTTGTATTACAAATTGAGGACAAAAATCTATTAAGGTAGAATTCATCCCTTTAAAGAAATTTCAGTCTATGGATAAAGAAAGCTGAAAAGAATGGTAACTATGGGCACCCTCTATGGTGGGTGCATTACACATGATACACAATAACATTTAATATTATCAACAACCCTGAATTGTAGATCTCTTCAGCTTACCCAATACTTAGAGTTAAAATTAGGAAAGCTGGACTATCTCTGTATTAATAATAGCTATACTGTTCAGAAACATCATATGTTACACATAAAATATATCTAAACATTTATTTCTAGTGAATAATCATAGTAAAAAACATTCATCAGGGCATTCCCATTGTGGCTCAGTGGTAAGGAACCCATCTATGACCCATGAGTATGCGGGTTTGATCCCTGGCCCCACTCAGTGGGCAAAGGATCTGGTGTTGCCATGAACTATGGTTTAGGTTGCAAACGTGGCTCAGATCCCCAGTTGCT
The DNA here is from genome assembly GCF_016906955.1 of Phacochoerus africanus. Lineage (NCBI taxonomy): Eukaryota > Metazoa > Chordata > Mammalia > Artiodactyla > Suidae > Phacochoerus > Phacochoerus africanus. Next base: position 96,291,482 of record NC_062545.1, read on the forward strand.
GTGGCCCGGCATAGGCCAGGAACTACAGCTCCAGTTTGAATCCTAGCCTGGGAATCTCCATATGCCCTGGGTGCAGCTCTAAAAAGATGAAAGGCAGGAGAAAAAAAAAAGAAAGAAAGAAAGAAAAAAAAATTCATCAAAGGAGTACTTTTTCACTAAGAATCATTAAGCATGATGAGTTTCTCTATGACAGCCCAGAAATGTAATGATAACTGGAGTTTTAAAGTCAAAGATTCAGCTTCAAAAAATGCCATTGTCATTTAGTTACTAACCCTAATATTAAACCTTGCCAACCATGAAAATCTGTTCTTCCCTCTTCACTAAACCAGAATAAGCAAAGAACTTTCCCTTTATTTACAGCCATGTGTTGGGGTAAATGACAGTCCAAACTCCAAAGAGTCATAGGAAATGCTAGCTGGGCATTGGTGGGTGAAGGATCATGCCAAAAAAGCTAGAGCACTGGAGAAGAAATTTACCCAGTGGCTCCAAGAACAAAAATCCACCTATTTTCTTTTTTTCCTTTACCAATTAAATAAAGCCCCAAACTAACAGTCTATCTAAGCTAATAATTGGACAACCAAGTATTCATTATTTCTCCAAACTCTTTTAAAAAGTCTTATTTCTAGAGCTGGAAAGAAGTAGAAATAATCTTTGTGTCTGATTGAAAACAGGTTTCCTGATTCTCTTGGGCTTCCATGTTTAACAGCTCATTCCACAAAAACAATCTCTGTTCTCTTTGCTTGGCCTAGAAAGTTTCTGACTTTATTGGCTCATTTTAACACAGAGACTGTCCCCTTTGAATGTGATCTGTCATCACTGAACTTTGAATATACAAATCCCAACCACCCCCTCCCCCAAATTAGCTGAACACTTCTCTCTATTTTGACTTGCATTAGCTGGTTGCTACTGAACTTGAAAAGGTTGCGTCTCATTTCCTGGCATCCTTGGACAGGTTGCACATCATAACTGCACTAATTAGCACATGGATTTCTGGATTTTAAGCATGTCAGGCCAAGGGAAATGTAAGGTAAAGGACAGAAGGGAGAAGAAAGGGTCACTAGGAGAAAATAGAAGAGAGGGAACATGGCAAAAGGAATTTAAGTGACCTTATTTTATTCTCTGAAGCAGACACCCCCTGGAGGATTAACTTTAGGAAAAATCCTTACTTATATGTTACACAGGAGTAAACATTCCTGTTCTTACTAGATCCTCGTTTCCTCTTCTTTTGAATCATGGAAACACAACAGGTTTGGGGAGGTACTGAATTAAATTATCTCTGACTTTGCTGTCAACTTCAGTGACGTTGACTGTAATCCTATCCCTTATATAAATGAACTACAGAAAGTAAGTCCTTTGTGGAAAATTTCTAAGCTAAGTTTTGCTCTCATAGCAGAAATGGAAACAAATCATCTTTTGTTAAAAGTATACATGTGTGCACACACAGTTGTGTGTATGAGTATGTGAAAAGAGAGAGAAGGAATACCCATTGTGGCTCAGTGGTAACAAACCCAACTAGTATCCATAAGGATGAGGGTTCAATCCCTGGCCTCGATAAGTGGGTTAAGGATCTGGCATTGCCACGAGTGGTGGTATATTTTGCAGATAAGACTCAGAGCTGGTGTCACTGTGGCTGTGGCATAGGCCAGCAACTATAGCTCCAATTTGACCGCTAGCCTGGGAACTTCCATACGCCATGAGTGCAGCCCTAAAAAGAGAAAGAAAAAAAAGAGGGAGATAAAAAATATACACAAAAGTTCACATAAATATACATATATAAATATGCATATATACAGAAGTATACATATGCATATATAGATAGAGATAGATAATAGACGATAGAGAGATAAAAGAGAAGAACTACAAAATGCTTCCAGTCTACCAACAAATAATGCAGATTGTGTTAGGAAAAAAAAATTTCCTCTCAGAAGTCCTCACAGCAGTTCTTAAAAATGGAGACTTTCTTCCTTGTCATCTTCCTTCCCTAAGAATGCAGGGGATTTCATAGCCATTCCCTAATTAAGAATGTGTTTGAGACATATCAGAAGAAGCAGGGTATACATCTTGTTTCCAACTTTGTCTCTTTGCTTTTTCTTTCTCCCCTTTTTCTCTCCTCTAGCCCTTCAAATAGCCCTGTCCTAAATGAACCTTCCAGGCTAGTCTGATGTTAAAAGAGAAATGTTTATCTTGGAGTGTAGAGATAATTGACAATTAGAAAAGAGGACTTTTTTAGCTCTTGGTCAGGGCACTGCGCTCCTGGACAAAGTGCTCTTTTCTTTGAAGCAGGGTGGAGTGCCGAGTGACTCAGGCAGGAATCTGTGTGTATTTATCCTTAGGGCCTACTGGAGTCAAGGACTGGCGTTTTCTGGGACAGATTTTCCCTACCAGCTGGTCCCATACAATATCAATAACTCAGAAAAGGCAAGATCAAATGATTCTGGTGAGAATTTCTAGCTTTTCCTCTCTGATGTGTTGGTTTACAGGAACTGACTGATAGGATTGAACTTAGATCTGCCCACTATTTTTTTTTTTTTTAGTATCCACCAAAAAATATGCTATGGAAAAGAGCTGGCTTTCTCCTTGATGCCAATTTGAGAAGTAGGTAATTTATGTCATTTTATTTTCTAAAATCATCATTATGCTATTATGTCAAATGTGGATTGCTGTTATAAATCCATTTTTATTTTATGCTGTTGGGTTTTTTTTTTACAATTTTCTTTTCAAAATCCACAACTATTATCCCCTTAACAAGTGTAATTATTTTACTGTATTTAATGAGGTTTTTTTTTTTAATCTATATATTCTTAAGGCTAGGTATATTTTATAAAAATACATGTATTTTAAATTTTTTATATAATTATTAAATTATATGTCTCATTCTGTTTCTTTCTTTTTTTCTCACTATATTTTTAAGATCCCTTCACGGCACTATGAGCAGCTAATCTATTGTTTTCATCTTGTCCATCCACCACTTCTTATCTCTCCACTGCTCTCTGTTGCCCCCAGTCCGGGAACAATTGAATCAACCTTTTAAAAGAAAACTAAAGAATGGAAATTTGCCCTATCATATACTATGACATACTGGAAAGCCACAAAATAAAAATAGTGCATGTAAGGGTCAAGAACAAACAAACAGATCAATTGAAATGCAATAGATCTTTGCATAGAAGCAGATGTAATATGCCACAAGGAAAATGTCATAAAGATTGGGGAGAGGAGAGAATTTTTAACAGATGGTGGTGGGAAACCTAGCTCAGTCTATATAGAGAAATAACTAGGTATCCAATACCATGTTCAGAGATATGCCCCAAATAAATTAGAGGCCTAATTGTGAAACTGTTATAATGAGGAAATATGAGTAATTTTGTAACCTAAGAACAGGAAGTGCTTTTCAAAGAAAACCTCAAAACTTGAAAAAAAAAGTGATATTTATAAATAAATTGAATTTCTGTTCAATAAAAACTACAAGTGACAAAGCAATCTATTCTATTTACCACTTAGGTAGTGAGTAAGAAGTTGTTATCACCTCTTTTCACTTGGCCTGCTCTAAATTCCAAAGAACACTCTCATTCATTCTTTCTGTTCAAAACTGATGAAGAAATCAGCCTTCATTCTAAGTGCTGCATGGTTTTCTAGATGTTGCCTGAAAACTTTACCTTTTCAAGCTAGTCCAAACTAGTAGGATCAAAAGGGAAAAGGGAGACTCAGAGGGTTTCCTGATGCATTAAGCAAGAATGTATGCATGAAGATATTTCACTTTTTTCAAAGCAACAGAACATATAAACCCATTTTTTCCCCTTCTGTCTCAGACCTGATACTAAGCATGCATGGAATTCCTTAGATAGTTCCTCTGAAAGAATTTTGAGCTTGCTGAACTAACAGAGGTTGAGAGTGTGATGGCAGGAGAGAAATGGCTGAATTCAAAACCCGGTTTGTCCTCACTTTCAAAACAAGGATCCAGAAAAATCGCATTTCCTATTTAAGGCAGCAAATTCCTTCCAAGCTTCTTCAGCAGTACTAATAGAAATAAGATCACATTCAGTCATAGACATTGAGAACTAGAAGAAACCAGAAGGAGTGAACAAATCCAGACATTGTCTGTTACAGCAAGCAAGTTGTGGTGTAGCTGGCTTACGTGACTTGCTCAGTGTCAGAAGGAGTTAACTGAGCCAGAGTCATGACTCAGACAGTTGACTCTGCCCGGTAGGTTCCCAAGGTTTCCTGACTTTATTAGCTGAGGTGCCTCAAAATGCTACAATGATCTCACAGGGTTACTGGGAGATATTTTTAATTGTTAAGAGAAAAAACAATAGCTGACATTGGTCAGAGACCACACAAACTACTAGCTCAAGGTAGTTCACAATTTCAAAATTCGGTTTTGTTGCATTCCTTTTGATGACATCACATTGAAGTGAAGTGGGTCTGATCTATTCCTGCGATTAAAAGCAAAAGCTAGACAAAGTCAGGAAATGAAGATGATGGCATCAATCCGGAGCAACAAGCATGCATATTTCATCAGCAAGTAATTTTGGCTCATTAGGAATGAAATTAAAATATTATTTTCTTCCACTATATATATTAGCTATTCAGGTGGCTACAAAATTGTTAGGACATGAATACATATTAAGTTTGAACCTAACTACTTAATAAATGGAATATTTATGTATTTCCTTTGGCCTAGGAGCTCCATGAAAAAAACTGTTGACATGCAAAGCTCAACAAAAACAAAAAAAAAATGGGGGAAATTTTGCTCTTAGTCGGTCAGAAGGGTAACCTACTCCATAGTTGTAATGGTATCTCTTCAGGATTTCTAAGCCATGGGATGGGGGACATTGAGAACCCCCATCTCAACTTCAACAAAGTATTTTTTTTTACCTGTTTTACAATTGCACATTTCCATAGTCTTTTTTCCTCCAGTTTCATAGGACCTTTTTTCTTTTTGGTGAGACTTTTTTTTTAATTTATTGAAATGTAGATTCGATAAATTTAGTGTTTTTACTAAAATATAATTGATTTACAACATTGTGTTAGTTTCAGGTGTACAGCACAGAAATTCAGTTATACATATGTATATATACACATATAAATATATTCTCTTTTTACATTCATTCAGAGAAAAGGTTGAGAATCTGGGAATGAATAAATTGAATCCACTGGTATGGTAGTCAGACTAGATTGGGACTAGAAAATGATAACATTTCTCTTTTTAAAAATGTTAGAGAAAAGCATGATAAATTTACTCCTGATCAAATAGATGATACTAAAAATATAAAACCAAGGAATACCAGAGGGATAATTAAAAATAACCCTTAGCAATTCTGAAGGAAAACTTCTCAGACCTAGCCTCAACTTCTAATTTATCTAAGTTTCAAAGTATCTTTACTTTATCCTAAATCCTAAAATGATTTAGGTTCAAACCTACTCTTATTGACCCACAGTTTGAAGTTTTATTCATTTCTGTGGCTAATATTCTCATGCGCCAAGTCATCTGGACTTAAAATTTAGGATTATTTTTTCTTCCTGTTTTACGTATTTCTGTTTTACTTTCCACAGTCACTCAGGCACTAAATCCTATTCATTTTACCAGAACACTCTCTCACATCCACTTCTAAGGATGTGGTGCTGGTTTAGTCAAGTGAAATGATTGCTTTGCTGAAGAGCATGTAGGTAGTTATAGGAGTAGAAGAAAGGTGGAGGATATATATTGGTATTATCTACATGGAAGTGATTTTTGAAGCTGCAAAAGAGAAAGTCAAAAAGAAATCTCAGGAAAATATGCTTAGCAGGATGAGAAAGTGTGAGTCCATCGGAAGGGACTGAACCAGTCACCCAGAGAGAATTATCATGTAGTTTATGATCATAGACACCAAATGATGAAAGAGGGCAGGAAGCACAGTGTTGACTATCAAGATCAAATTGTGTTCACATATTATGGTGGCCAAGGAGAAAAGGAAAATATATAGAAATAAAATTTCTGGTGTCTCAAAAAGCTAATATATTGGAATTCCCTGGTGGCTCAATGGGTTAAGGATGCGACATTGTCACTGCTGTGGCTTGGGTCACAACAATGGCACTGGTTCAATCCCTGGCAGCAGAACGTCCTCATTTTAAATTTTGCCATGGCCAAAATTTTAAAATAAATAAATTAATTAAAACGTTAACTTCTCTTGAACATTAGAAGGTGTCTCTGTCATGCACCAGTATTCTGGTGTAGCAGCAATTAGCAGCAGCTGAGTCATAGCCAACCCCTTGAAGAAGGCCTAACCTGGCCTGATTTCTCATTGGTGTCATAGACCTAGCTCCTATAGGTATTAGGGTTTGCAAGTCTGCTATAGTGCAATCTGTACTATACAGATGAAGAGCATCCTGGGACCCAGAGTGACAAAAGAGACTTGCTCAAACCCATGAGTTACTAGAGATTATATCCAGTCACTTGTGTTGGAACATGATGGAGGATAATGTGAGAAAAAGAATGTATGTATATATGTATGACTGGATCACTTTGCTGTATAGTAGAAATTGACAGAACACTGTAAATCAACTATAATAGAAAAAATTATTTTCATTTAAATCATAAAAAAATTAAAAATAAATAAATAAAAGAAGTAGCCCTGACTTATAATCTCTCAACCAGATCTCCTACTTTGGGATTTATGAAAGTAGTGCATTATATAATGTGGCACACTTGAAAAGGTCCTAAGAGAGAAATAATTATATTCCCAAGTCTATTGCTTATCTTTGGGTAGCCTTTGTCAAGTCTGCCCAATTTTCCTCATTTATATAGCCATAGTAATAGATGCACCCTACTTACTTTATAGGGTTACAATTACAAAAGAATAAAATCTATTTTTAATATTCTCTAAAATAAGTAAAACAATAATTTTTAGAAACTTGAATTAGCCAAAAGTCACGGGTTCTAGGCCTAGTTCCTCTACAAGCTAGTTGTATGAATTTTCTTAAATTCTTAAATTTTTTCTTAAATTCTCTAGTTTCAACCGCAAATATTATTTTATTTTCCACGACTTTTGCAAAATTAATCTCATTCATCATTTTTAAAGTGTTTTTCTTAAACTAAAATCTTTATTACTTGGGCCAAACCCAAAGGCGAATTAAACTAATAGAGAATGAAAATGGACTGTTGAGCTGGGTCTACTTAATGGGCATGTCAGAAGCACAGGGAGATGTTGATAAGGCACCATTATTTAAAACCTCAGCACCTCCTGCTTTGGCACAAAACAGGTCTCATCAAGAGTAGAGATCCAGAGAGCAGAGCTCAGAGAGGAAAAGCAGAGATATAAATGACTGGAGAAGTGCTTCCAGGGCACTGAGTCAGCCAAAACAGAGCCTCCTGCTGAGCTCAGTGGATCTTTCTCATTTGCCTGGAGCCTTGGCTGGAGGCTGATTTGGCAGTGCCTGCTGGGAAGACAATTTTTAGTCCATTGATTCATTTGAGCTGGGCAGTTTGCCCTGGTACTTAGGCATTCAGACAAAAATGCCCTTAATCACTGGCAAACCCTGGGATGCCAGGGCCAGTGGCTCAATCAGCACCCCAGGGCTGCCCAAGGGAGAAAGAGGGTCAGTCAGTAAGAATTCATAGAAATTAAGGCTTGGCTTTGCAAGCCAAAACTCTAACTAATCCTCGATTTGGGTGTTGGGATCATTCTAACTTAAGAGCACTGCACTCTTTCCTTTACCCTTAGTAAAACCAAAAGCAGCTGGGGAACAAGTCCCTTCTTCATGTCCTCACGATCTACTTCTCAATGACTGTCGCTTATCCCAGAAAGTGCCTGCCCAGGAAGCTTCTCCTGACCTCCTACTGTCACTTATCCCAGAAAGTGCCTGCCCAGGAAGCTTCTCCTGACCTCCTCTCTCTCCTTATTGGGATCAGGCCTCTACCCTGACCCTCCTCAAAACCTCACCCACTCACCACTATTGTATCACCATCACAATGAATTATAACTCCTCTTTGCATATTTATCTCCTCAATAGGACTCTTAAAAGAAACTGAGGGCTTCTATTTCATTACTAATCTCCAGTAACTAGCATAGTGCCCAGTATAGTGAAACACCCTTATGTCCTTAAATGCCTTTTAAGGGAAGGAGGAGGGGAAGAAGAAAGGAAGGAAGAAATGAAGGAAAGGAGAGGCAAATGAAGGGAGGGAAGAAGGGACAGGAGGAAGGGAAAGAGAGGTAACTACTCTGGTAAAACTGAGCCACGTGCTGACTGAGGGATTGGTGACCAAAGTCCCCAAAAGAAGTATTAACAGGAGAATCCAGGGTCTGAAGAGTCAATACAGTAAACTGGAGAAAAAATTAATTCTGAAACTGACACCCAAAGGCCTCAGTTTTACTTTTGATGCCACCACAGTAATATCTGCCTACTGCAGGGCCACACGACAGCAGGTGCTCCTTCTCAGGATCCTCATCTGTAAGGCCCTGGGATAATGAGGTGAGGTCATTAGTATACAAGATTTTGAAAGTTCAGAGTACTTTGAATTCAACTGGTTGTTAAGGTCTCTACCACCACCATGAAAGAATTAGGACTATTTCCTCTCATAATATATCGTTCCTTTCTCTGTCCTTACCTGAGTCTATATGACTCAAATGGGAAAAAACAAAAGGATAATCTGATCGCTCTTTATGAATATGCCTTTATGTTGCTAATAAAATTTCTTCATGAATGATAAACTGCAGTAACACAGAAATTACATCATGCTTTAATAATAATAATGATGCCTTAAGCAGATAAAACCTTATATTGAGTCTTCGAAAATACACTTGTACTGGATTTTTATGAGAATCTCTTCAGAAAGTCCAATTAGATAGAGTAGCCCCAATTGATAGGTGGTCAAAGTGAGACTCATTGAAATTAAGTGACTTGTTCAAGATTGAATACTTGGCAAGCATTTAGAAGAATGCTAAGCATGTGGTAAATTCAAAAATATTTATAGAAATATAGTGCTGGAAAGGTATAAAAGGTAAACAAGTCCAATTTCCTATATACGAAGGGAATTTTTCTGACAGAAGTATACACTGACAAGTACTTAAACATGATTTAGGTAACAAAATCCTTCCAGAAACAAAATCCTTCTCTATTAGTCTTTCATCTTAGGAGCCAGTTTGCTCATTGTATAAAATAGATAATAATTAACACATACTTCCTAGATTTTTTTTTTTTGGTCTTTTTGCCATTTCTTGGGCCGCTCCGGTGGCATATGGAGGTTCCCAGGCTAGGGGTCCAAACGGAGCTGTAGCCACCAGCCTACACCAGTGCCACAGCAAGGCGGGATCCGAGCCACATCTGCAACCTACACCACAGCTCACGGCAACGCCAGATCCCTAACCCACTGAGTAAGGGCAGGGATCAAACCTGCAACCTCATGGTTCCTAGTCGGATTCGTTAACCACTGAGCCAAGACGGGAACTCCTCAGTAAATGTTCTTAATACTCTTAGTACTATAATTTTATTAGTATATCTTTGTTTTGGTTTCTGTTTCTTGTTGTTGTTGTTGTTGTTGTTGTTTCCTAGATCCTCTTTAACCTTTTGCATCTTTTTGCTTCAGGCTCTTTCACTGTTTCAGGTGAACAACAGAGGGAAAGTTGTTTTCATGATTCTCTAAATCATCCTCACCAGAGCGTAAATCGTTGGTCTTAATTTCTCATTCTGCGCCAGGGAGAATTAAAGATGTGATGAATTGACAACAGTGGAGTCAAAGATGAAGGCTTCTGAGAAAGCTAGATTATTTTCTTCCAGAACCTGAAAGGAATATATTTGGTGACTATCCATTTCAATAACATGACTCTATGGCATCCAGTCCTAAAAATGTAATTAAAATTCTTAAAAAGTTTTACAGTAACAAATAGTCATTGTTTGGAAAACTCTGATTTAAAATATATTACAAGGAGTTCCTGTCATGGCACAGCAGAAACGAATCCAACTAGGAACCATGAGGTTGCAGGTTTGATCCCTGGCCTGTCTCAGTGGGTTAAGGACCGGGCATGTGAGCTGTGGTATAGCCTTGGATCTGGTGTTGCTGTGGCTGTGGTGCAGGCCAGAGGCTACAGCTCCGATTAGACCCCTAGCCTGGGAACCTCCATATGCCTCGGGTATGGCCCTAAAAAGACAAAAATAAATAAATAAATAAAACATATTTCACAAATGTCTTATTTCTGTTAACAGAATGTGGGCAAGACCATCCATTGGAATATTGAAAAACCATTGAATTCCAAATTTTTATTAATAGAATATCTTCTATTTGAATTTTACCTTTAGTAGGTTTTTAATATTCATAGCATGTTAATACAGTTTCGCATGTTTGGAATTTATTAGTAAATTTACATATATATGTGGTATATGATCATAATTTTTATAGGTAAGACATATAATCAAGAAGTTTTGAAACCAATGGTTTATGCAAAACCTGAGATTAGTAGGTGTTTAAAAAGTGGCTACGTAACATCTTTACCATTATCCACAAAAGAAAAATGGAAAAGATTTGCTCATTTATAAACTAATATTGTCATTCTATTCTTTTTCAATATGATTTTGAAATTTGATAAAATTGATTTAGTTCCCTAAATTTCTGTGCTCCACCTCTCTTTATAAAACCTAATTTGTATTTCCTGTGATCTCCATATAGATAGTGTGTGGAATATTCTACCAACATTCAAAGGAAACATTCCTAAGTGTTGATGGAAAACCAAACCACAAATCCAACTGAAGGTCTTGACATCCTTTATAGCAATGGACCAAATCTTAGCCAACATTTTCACAAGTTTTCATGGAACAAATAGAAACAAATATCAAATGTCAAGTAACCAAGTTATGCCTCGCAGCATGGTTCAATTCTCACTTTCATGTCTCAGATAATTCTAGACCCATACCTTTTTCTCAAAAATGTAGATATAAACTGAAAGATGTCTTCTCCATGGTCCTCAGGGTAGGTAATCTCTCTTAGAGACTGGTAGGTATTTGAGAATCTTTCAGAGAATTTTATTTCTCATTTTCAGTTCTTTTTCCTCTGCTGGTGGTTTAATCATGAAAGGTTATACACTAGATGTTTATGTCCCACCCAACATCCATTTATTAAAACCTGTCCTCAAATGTGATATTATTAGGAGGTAGAGGCCTGAAAGGTATGAAGAGACCATGAGAGTTAAAGCCTGATGAATGGGATTCATGCTCATATAAAAGAGGCCCCAGAGAGATCCCTTGTTCCTATTACTATGTGAGGACACAGCAAGAAGTTTGACACCTATAAACCAGGCAACGCCCTCACCAGTTACTGAATGTGCTCAGCACCTTGATCATGGACTTATTAGCCTCCATAACTGTGAGAAATAAATCTTTATTGTTTTGGCTAACAAGGGTATTTTTGTTATAGTACCTCAAATGAACTAAGAAAGGGAATATAATGAACTAATCCCCATAAATCTCTGCAGAGACACCTAGAAGCATCAGGCTCTTTCAAGATTACTTTGAAGAAATATACTTTGACTGTAACTCCATTCCAGCAATTTCTGTGTGGCCCAGCAGACCTGGCAACCTAAATCATGGTACCCTGCAAAACATACTTTTCATAAATGAATGTCCAAGGCTGTGTTTTCCAAGCATTTATTACTCAAAAACCCTTTATCGGGAATCATTCCAGTGTTCACTGAAACATTTCACTTTTGCTGTAGGCACCTGGAAAAATACATTTCTCAACTTTTTAAAATCTAAATGGGGCTATGTGATGAGTTCTACCCAATAGAATGTGCAAAGAATTGATGTAAATTACTTCTAGGACAGGACCTAAATTGTCCTACAGAATCACCTATATGGGCTATCTTTTATCATCAGGTGGCTGGGTGTAAATTTTCCAGTGGAGGACTACAAAGAGGCCATGGGGAAAAACAGAACACTGAAAAAAAAAAAAAAAAGAAACTAGGTCATAACTCATTAAAGGAGAAACTGAGAAGTTGGATTTAATAAAATTTTAAAAGTTCTGCTCAGCAAAAGACACTGTTAAGAGAATGAAAGCCATTGACGAACAGTAAATATTTGCAAAATAAATATCTGATAAAGGACATATATCCAAAATATGTGAAGAACATTTAAAAATCAACAATAGAAATACAAACACCCCACCTAAAAAATGGACTAAATATCTGAATAGACACCGCATCAAAGATGGCAAATAAATATATGAAAAGATGCTCAACATCATTTGACACTAGAAAATTTTAAACTAAAAATGTAATATACTTACCTATTAGAATGGTTAAAATACAAAAACTATGCACTGAATTTCAGGAGTCACGCAAAAATTGGTGGCATCAGGCTTCAGATGCTGCTGTCCCAACCAGTCTTCCCAAAAGAAACCCCACCTTAAGAGATCTTGGAGTTCTACAGGAGCAGCAGGAGAATCCTGAGATGAAAAACACCTGGACTCTTTCATATCTCTACCAAGATCCCTGGGAACCCATTGAGCTTTTCCTCTGTAGTTTTGTCTTCTCTCGAGTGTCCTATATGATTGGAGTTTTGTGTATATCTCCTCATGGCTCCGTAGTTCATTTCCTTTGTCACTGACTTGCATTCTGTTGCCTGGATTCACCCCATTTTGTGTATTTTCCCACCTGTTAAGGGATATCTTGTTTGCCTCCACGTTTGGAAGTGGCAACAGAGCTACTGTAAATGCAAACAAAACTTTTTTTTTAATTGACAATATCAGTTTTGGACAAGTATATAAAGCAACAGGAATTGTCACTGTCACTCATTGCTATTTTGGAAGCCATTTTGACAACTTTTTACAAAACTAAACCTAATTTTGCTGTATGATCCAATAATTGCACTCCTAAGTATTTACCTAACTGAAGACTTACGTCCACACAAAAACTTGCACATATGTTTATAATAGTGTATTCATAATTACCAAAAACTAGAGGTGTCCTATTCTTCAGTAGGTAAATTGATAACTGAACTATGACATATCATTATAATGGAATGTTATTTGGTGATAATGAATGGATGTGATGTATGAAACTATGAGGAGTTATATGTTAATCTTGGATGCATTTTGCCAGGTGAAAGAAACCAGTCTGAGAGGGTAGGAGCCACTTTGTGTCAATTCCAGAAAATGTATCATATTCCAAAAAAATGCAGAATTGATGGGATAGTAGAAATATCAATCATTATGAGAAAGAAAGGTTAACTAGGGATATTTGGAAGCATTGAAACCATAGTGAACCATTGAAGTGATATATGAGATTATGAAAAACTCAAAGACTTCTTGAACAGCACAAAGAGTGAACTTTAATGTATGCAAATATTTGTAACATTACTTCAGAGGTCAAGACTCTCAAGATGGAATGAAGAATGTGGCGAAACAATCTAACTATATTACAAGTTCTGCAACAACCTCACAGAAGGGAATATAGACAAAAAGTACTGACCTAAATTACTGGAAATGAGTAGAATCTATAAGACTAAAGGCAAACAAATGCTGACATAAGTGTTTAAATCTTTCTGATAAAGTTGTCTCCTCTGTGTTAACAATTCTGACACCACTATACATAATGGTACAATTAAGAAAATAAATTGCAGATGAGAGGAGCCAGGTTTCTCATTATTGGAATGAGAGATTATAAGCAAGCAAAGGAAGAGCCTAGAATGATACATGTGGTAATGGATTAGAGTTGGAGACATCAATATGCACTTATGTTTAGCATAATACAGATAGAGATGGTGACAGATAGAAAAGTTACTAATTTATGTATATACACATACATTTCCTTGAGTCAGCTGATCCTACAGCAGCAGCAAACCTAGCACCCAGGTGTTATTTTCTAATATCACTGTCCAGTAAAAGGAACCAGTCAATTGAAGAAATGACTGATTCTAGGATTTGGCAGGAAATATACAACATGAGCCTGGAGCATCTTGTAGTACCAGGAATGAAGTGCTCAGAAAAAAAAAAAAAGCATAATGACAAGAGTATGAATGAATGAATGAATGAATACATAAATAAATAGGGGGAAAAAGACAAATCTCCTTTTCACAAGAGTTACAAGTTATATATGTATATATTGCATCCTCAAAAAAATAAACCTAACTCCCTGCTCCTTAAGCATTTGGGCTGCATGTGCTCTTCCTTCCAAAGGGTACAGTAAGTATGGAAAGGAGGAAAGCTGTGAAAGAAGAGTACTTTACAACAGAGAAAGACAACAAACACTACCTCAGCCAAGTGATCAAGGATCACCAACAATGATAAACCATGCTGATGGAATATACCCTTGATATGCTTCAATGAAAATGGCACATCACATCTGTGATCTTCCTCCCAAATACCTACGACTTCAGTATGTGAAACAGAACATGCTCTCCCAACCTCCCCTACTGAACAAGGCTGGTAACAAGTGAGAAGTCTGTAGTGATTTTACAGTTGTTTGTTACAGCTGCTACAAAGTCTGACACAGATTTCTTTGAAAATGGAATGAAAGACACATTCCCTCTTAACAGAACAATGCAAATATGTCCATACATACAAAATCTGGTGTGCAGATTTCAGGAGCCCCTTTGTAGACCCTATGACCTTTATCACAGTGAGAAATCCTATAGCCATTATCAACACTGAGCCCTACCTACCCCCACCCCCAGTGCTACTTCGAAATTTTCTACCATCACACCTTTTATTTTGAATAACTTCTATTTTGGGTTTGATTGATGTGATAGTTTCCCTCTCATCATGGCTCAGATAATTTGAAATCCATGTTATCTTTTAGTCTATAATTCTCAGGAGGACAAATGAGAGAGGAACAACAGCCAGTGGTCTTATGTGTCATGGTCCAGTAATGCAGATACATTCTCTTTCCCACAGGCAGAAATTGACTGAACTTTTTGTGTTGTATTGGCTCACCAGGACTGAGGATGACTAAGACCTATGGAGTTTAACTGAGCATATTTTCCAGTTTCAACTCTGCCAATTAAACCTCATTTTCAGAGTTCCCATCGTGGCTCAGCAGAAACAAACCTGACTAGCATCCATGAGTGTGGGGGTTTGATCCCTGGCTTCACTTCGAGTCTTAAGGATCCTGCGCTGCCGTGAACTGTGATATAGGTCACAGACAGCTCAGATCTCACATTGCTGTTGCTGTGGTTTAGGCCAGCAGCTGCAGCTCCGTTTTGACCCCCAGCCTGGGAACTTCATATGCCATGGGTACAACCCTCAAAAGACAAAAAAAAGTATATATATAAATATATATATATATATATATGGTTTTCTCTATCTGACACTCTTTTATGTTTGTAGAACCAGGGAGGTTTATGAAGTTGTATCTGGTATTGAGAAACAACTAAAAGCAACCACAATCCAACAAATAACACCATACGTAACCTTGATGCTGACCTAGCATCATTCGCCCCCACATTCCCCTTAACTCATTTTGCATTATAATCAATATCTGCCTGGACACTTTCCTTGTTCCCAAAAGTCCCCCAGGTTAATCTACAGTACCTGGTAGTAAAAGCTATATTGGTATCAATTGTATAATTAGTATTCATTTTTTTAATTTTTTTTAATTTTATTTGAGAATAGTTGACTTACAATGTTGTGTTAGTTTCAGGCATACAGCAAAGGAAATTATTTTCCTATTTAAGACACCACACAGCACTGAGTAAATTCCCCTGTGCTATATAGTAGGTCCCCATTACCTGTCTATTCTATATATAGTAGTGCGTATAGATCAATCTCAACCTGGCCATTTATTCCCCTCCACCCCTTTGGTAAACACAAGGTTGATTTCAAAATCTTTGAGTCTATTTCTGTTTTATTAAGTTCTATTGTATCATTTCTATTAGATTCCACATGTTAGTAACCCCATATGATATTTGTCTTTCTCTATATGACTTACTTCACTTAGTATGATAATTTATTATAAGTCCATACATGTCACTGCAAATAGCATTATTTTATGCTTTTTTATGGATAAATAATATTCCTTTGTACATATGTACCACATCTTTATCCATTCTTCTGATGTTGAAATTTGAGTTGTTTCCATGTCTTGACTATTATAAATAGTGCTGTAACGAACAATGGTGTGCATGTATCTTTTTGAATTATGGTTTTCTCTGGATATATTTGGCTTCATTTTTATAAGAAACTGGTAGGTTATAGTTTTGCAGTTTTCCCAGTATACACATTTATTTAAATTATTTGTAGAAATAAATGTGTTGACATATATATGCTTGTTTGTGTGTTGTTTACTTACTGGCAATGTGAGCAGCTTTCTTAACCAGCAAACACGATGTGGCACTGCTGATATTTATAACTAAATCACCATGGCTAGATGCCCAGATTTTCCCAGATACCCTCTTCTTCAAGCAATTCTTTGAATCACCAAAGAGATTTCTATTTATCAGGAGTCGGCCAGCCAAACTGAGATCACCCACAGGTTCCAGGTCCATTAGCATTTCAGAGGGCCTCTCAGCTCAATTAGGCTGACAGGAGATAGAGATGACGTGCTCAACCCAAGCCTTCTGACCTAGATAGAAGCTTCTGCTGCACCTTCCAGCCAGAAACCATGTGGTGACACCTGTGAGAGAGGATGACCCTTTCAGCTTTATGGCTTCCTGGAGATGGGGGCTGGGAAGGAGAAGGTACAGAATTAAGAAGCATGAACCCAAAAGTGAAAACTTTTAGTGATACAACACTCAACTCATACGCATGCCCACCTTTTCACAGAGGGTTGGGGCAAGGCTTGGTCTCTTCTAAAGCTTCCAGGCTGAATTCAGAACCTTTATTTCCCAGGACATTTGCAAAAGATGCTCCTCTATCTATTTCCACTTGTTCATGTAAATGAACATATGGCAGAGGAGTGTCACTTTTTTTTATCACCTTGATTGCACCTAAGCTCCAGCACCAGTGTAATCAAGGTAACTTAGTAAGTATCCCACTGCACCCTTACATGGTGACAAATAAGAGACACAAACTAGTTTACAATAATGAGACATTCTTCAAGCTTACCATAAATATAACTTTTATTTTTAATTAATCTTTCTTTATATTCTTATTCTCAGGAAAAATGCATACTAATTTGTGTATATGTCCTTTTCAAAAGGTTGAAGAAGGAACATGCCCAAAGACATTTTATGATACTACCATCACCCTCATTCCAAAACCAGACAAAGATACCACCAAAAAAGAAAACTATAGGCCAATATCTTTGATGAATATAGACACAAAAATTCTCAACAAAATTTTAGCCAACCCAATCCAAGAATGTATCAAAAATATCATACACCATGACCAGGTGGGGTTCATCCCAGGTTCACAAGGATGATTCAACATGTGCAAACCAAATAATGTCATATACCACATTAACAAAAGAAAGTCAAAAAACACATAATCATATCAATAGACTCAGAAAAAAACATTTGACAAAGTCCAACATCCATTCATGATCAAAACTCTTACCAAAGTGGGTATAGAGGGAACACAACTGAACATAATCAAAGCCATTTACAACAAACCCATAGCAATTATAATACTCAATGGAGAAAAGATGAAAGCCTTCCCACTAAAATCTGGAACAAGACAAGGATGCCCACTCTCACCACTGTTATTCAACATAGTACTGGAAGTCCTAGCCACAGCAATCAGACAAACAAAAGAAATAAAAGGCATCCAAATAGGAAGAGAAGAGGTAAGACCGTCACTGTATGCAGACGACATGATACTATACATAGAAAACCCTAAGGACTCAACCCAAAAACTACTTGAACTGATCAACAAATTCAGCAAAGTAGCAGGATACAAGATTAACATTCATAAATCAGTGGCATATCTGTATACTAACAATGAAAAAGTAGAAAAGGAATACAAAAATACAATACCTTTTAAAATTATACCTCAAAAAAATCAAATACCTGGGAATACACCTGACCAAGGAGGGAAAGGAATTATATGCTTAGAACTATAAAACATTAATCAAGGAAATTAAAGAAGATGTAAAGAAACAGAAAGATATTCCATGTTCCTGGGTTAGAAAAATTAATATTGTAAAAATGGCCATACTACCCAAAGCAATATGCAGATTCAAAGCAATCCACATCAAGTTACCCATGACATTTTTCACAGAACTAGAACAAACAATCCAAAAATGTATATGGAACCACACAAGACCCAGAATTGCCAAAGCAATCCTCAGGGACAAAAACCAAGCAGGAGGCATAACTCTCCCAGATTTCAGGCAATATTACAAAGCCACAGTCATCAAGACAGTGTGGTATTGGTACCAAAACAGACAGACAGACCAATGGAACAGACTAGAGAACCCAGATATAAACCCAGACACCTTTGGTCAAAGGAGGCAAGATCATAAAATGGGAAAAAGATAGTCTTTTCAGCAAGTATTGCTGGGAAACATGGACAGCTGCATGCAAAGCAATGAAACTAGAACACACCCTCACACCATGCACCAAAATAAAATCAAAATGGCTTAAAGACTTAAATATAAGACAAGACAGCATCAAATTCCTGGAAGAGTACATAGGCAAAACATTCTCTGACATCAGCCTTATGAATGTTTTCTCGGGTCAGTCTCCCAAAGGAACTGAAATAAAAGCAAACATAAACCAATGGGACCTAATCAAATTGATGAGCTTTTGCACAGCAAAGGAAACCAAAAAGAAAACAAAAAGACAACTTACAGAATGGTAGATACCACATCATACCAGTCAGAATGGCCATCATTAATAAATCCACAAATAACAAGTGCTGGAGGGGCTGTGGAGAAAAGGGAACCCTCCTGCACTGTTGGTGGGAATGTAAACTGGTACAGCCACTATGGAGAACAGTTTGGAGATACCTTAGAAATCCATACATAGAACTTCCATATGACCCTGCAATCCCACTCTTGGGCATATATCTGGACAAAACTCTACTTAAAAGAGACACATGCACCCGCATGTTCATTGCAGCACTATTCACAATAGCCAAGACATGGAAACAACCCAAAAGTCCATCAACAGAGGATTGGATTCGGAAGAGGTGGTATATATACACAATGGAATACTACTCAGCCATAAAAAAGAATGACATAATGCCATTTGCAGCAACATGGATGGAACTAGAGAATCTCATACTGAGTGAAATGAGCCAGAAAGACAAAGACAAATACCATATGATATCACTTATAACTGGAATCTAATATACAGCCCAAATGGACATCTCCTCAGAAAAGAAAACTATGGACTTGGAGAAAAGACTTGTGGCTGCCTGATGGGAGGGGGAGGAAGTTGGAGGGATCGGGAGCTTGGGCTTATCAGAGACAACTTAGAATAGATTTACAAGGAGATCCTGCTGAGTAGCATTGAGAACTTTGTCTAGATACTCATGTTGCAACAGAACAAAGGGTGGGGAAAAAAATGTAATTGTAATGTGTACATGTAAGGATAACTTGATCCCCTTGCTGTACAATGGGAAAATAAAATTAAATTTAAAAAATAAAATAAATAAATTTTTTAAAAAAACTAAAAAATAAATAAATAAATAAAAAGCAAAGAGCCTGTGGCTTAGCAGAATAAGAAGGGAATCCTTTGGCTTGGGTTATAACCCACACACCCATAGATCATTATTTTGGCACTCTCCCAACTGGAGCTCCCTGAGATTTCAAGGTGCCTTATGATCAGAGGAGTCAGTGTGGGAAAGCAGACAAGCCTTAGAAAAGTTGAGGAAGACATGGGGCAGAGCTTCAATCAACATATAAGTTTTGTCTCAAAGTTTTTTCACCTATGATTTTCCAATTCTTTGCATACAAAACAAAAAAGAGTGAAGATGTATTAAACCCATCCTTACAATCCAGTAAGTCTGTGATACAAAGGGGTCCGGAAATTTTTGACCCAAGGAGGTCAAAAAACAAAATCACGCAGAATCCAGTAAAGGAACAAAAATAGCATGGGAAATCTAAGGCAGCAAAAGAGTGAATAACACCTCACTTGTCAAGGTGTGAGCCAGGCGGAAAGACTTGTCTACCAGCCAACAAGCACAACAGAAGAAACTCTAAATGAAATTTTGGAAAGAGTGTGTGAGAGAAAGATGGAGGCAAGCAAACCTCCAAAGAAATTTGAGAGTTGCCTAAGACAGACCAGCTAAGGGACTAGGAAGCCCCTTCTGTGGAAAAATGTGCTTTGGCCACAAGGAGATAAAGTTTTCTTCTGGCCTGCTTGTTCTAGATCCCTCCTTCCTCCCAATCTTCTTATCATTTGTTGCCAAATTATTCATCCTAATTCACCTCAGTGTGGCTGGGAGATCATATTAAGGGCTTTGTAAAAGAGGTGAAATTTGATAGAGTCTTAAAACATGAGTAGGAACTCAGCAGGTAAGGCCACTGAGCTGCAAATATGGGGAAGGACAGAGAGCATCTACTTTACGGAGCACCTCTTTGGTGCAGATGTATACTAAGTGCTTTACATGCATCTTATATAAACCACACAACACCACCAGGAAGTAATTATTATCCTTAACTTACAAATAAGGAAGAGGAGGCTCAGAGAGACTAAGAAATTTGCCCACAGTTACTCGGCTCCCAACTTTAAAACCTACACTAAGTCCATTATGCTATTGCTTCTTTCCCACTGTCCCTTGCACCAATGCAGCATCACAGAGTTGCAAAAGAATAAGATTGATCTGAGAGTCAGTATCTACTTCATATGAAGAGAATAAGTATAGTTAAATGGGATGTGAGAATTGAAGATGTGGTTCAAAAGATAGGTTGAGGCCAGGCTAGAAGTGGTCTTGAGAGTGTTAGTGTAATCTTGTGTACAATGAGTGACCACTGATGTTTTCAAGGGATGGCAGAAGACAGACAAGTTGACACCTAAGTAGTCTGGTCTCTGGGCATAGTGCCTGGCACTACCTCATGCCCCATTAGGTGTTTACATAATATTATCAGGATCTTTTCTTGTTGTTGTTTATGACTGAACCTATGGCATATGAAAATTCCTGGGCCAAGGATTGAATCCACAGCTGAAACCTACCCCGCAGCTGTGGCAATGGCAAATCCTTTAACCCACTGCACCTGGCCAGGGATAGAACCCATACCTCTGCAGCAATCTGATCACTGTAGTCGGATACTTAACCCATTGCACTGTGGTAGAAACTCCTCAGAGTTTATTCTTGAGAAATACCAGTATCTAGAGCAGACATAGGTCTTTCCAGTTTACTTCTGTTATCTGTGATTAAACTCCCCTGGGATCTGTCATTAGGACTGCAGGTCCAAAGACCTACAGGTGTCAAGCCTGTTCCTAGAATCTAAGAGGGTAAGGAGTGCAGTTGCAGGCATTCAGCTCATTTTACCTATTAGACTCCAGTCAAGAGAATATTCCTTTTAAATAATTGCTCCTTGGTGGGGATCCCATCAGCAAGCCTCCATACCCAGCGGCACTCAGAGAGTCTTTATGTCCCCACTGGAATTTTGGATTCATATTTTTTTCATGTTTTATGAACCATACCCCTCACTTTTTAAACCAAGATCTGCCTATTGTAAATTTCATTTTTTCCATTGTGCACCACACAAGAAAATCAGAAGCTTGTGTGTAAAAATAAATAAATAAAATAACAATAATAGTAATTATGGGACCAGCACCACATGACAGCAGCAATAACAGCTTTCAAAATCCTTTGAGTGTAAAAGTCTTACTTGTTTTATGAGTCGACACATGGAGCTAGTCTTAAAAATAAAAAATAAGAATGGTGTCTTGCAGTTCAGATTTCATAAGAAAAAAACTGCATCCTTAATTAAGATTTATGGCCCTCTGTGGGGCCCAGCAAAAAGGAGAGAAATGGCCCAAGAGTGTAAAAACTAACAGTTAAAAATGGGAAAATATGATTAAGGGCCTTTAATTCCTCCTGCCTCTTTCACAGAGCTTCCAGTGGCCCCAGGCAAAAGCAGGCACTTATTGTCTTTAAAACAGCATTACTCTTGGCGTAAAATGTTTATGAATTAAGACGAAATTTGTAAGAAATAATATTAACCTTACATGAAAAGCTTTCTCTTGCTATAAACAATATATAGTTTGGTGAAAAAAAATCCTTAAGACAAAAAATACGCATATAAATTTACATATAAAGGAAGATGCACATAAATTGATAGCTTGCCTGGTGTTGGTTTAGTACTTTTCAGTTTTCATAGTAGCCTATGCTTGAAATTGCTGCATCACCTTAAGAATCTTGAGAGACCCTCATGGCAGTTATTAGAATCTTTACTTTGAAGATGAAGATTCTTCTTCAAGAGGTTAGGTTACTGCTGGAAATAGCCATAAATAAAAGTTTAATTCCAAATCCAGTGTTCCATAGAGCTCTTCCTGTGAGAGTTTATTTGTACTTGTCATTTCTAAGCCATGTACACATTTTTAAATCTTCTTGAGAACATTTTTAAAAGCATAATGAAGAAAACACAACATATGTATATAACACACAATATTCAAACTGAACAATAAAGATATCTTGTGCATGGATATTAAAATGTGATTATGGAATAATATATGATTAATTTTATACAGAAATGTAATTCATCATTTCACCCTATGTACTTTCTTGACACAATGTTTGAGAATCAGAGAAAATCATTCTAAAAATACTTGTAGACATTACTGCCCCTGCCATCAGAAAGACAATTAATTATCCAATCCTATCTATGTTATTTTATCAAGAAATAATTCTTTCTATTCTTTCTCTCCAAACAGTGTGAAGCATTTTTGAGAAATGACTATGTTATCAACTTTTATTTCTCTAGCTAAAGTTGGGAATGTTGTCCTTATTCGATTTGTTAAGTTAGGATTTTTTTTCTTTAATTTTTTAAATTATTTCTTTAATATATCAAGGCATTACCCTCTTAATCTCATACTTTGGTATAAATACAGAGCTATTCCTTTCATGATTGCATAGCTTTAATTATTCGTCACTCAACCCAAGTTCTCAAATTCAAGTTCTTATCTGGTTCTAGCTCTACCAACCACATGACCAATCTATTCTTTCCATTGAAAGGAGTACTGAGTGTGGATATCCACATCCAGCACTAAATTTGACAACTTTCATTCTGCTCCAAAGACTCACAGATCTGGGAGTCACTCTTCCAAAAACCTCAACTTTCCCAAAAAACAGAAGACATACAGATGGTCAAAAAACATGAAAAGATGCTCAACATCACTAATTATTAGAGAAACGCAAATTAAAACTATGATGAGGTATCATCTCACACCAGTCAGAATAAACATCATTAAAAAGTTTACAAACAATAAATGCTGGAGAGGGTGCAGAGAGAAGGAAACCCTCCTACACTGTTGGTGGGAATGTAAACTGGTACAACAACTTTGGAAAACAATATGGAAATTCCTCCAAAAACTAAAAATAGAGCTACCATACGATCCAGCAATCTTACTCCTGGCTATACATTTGGAGAAAACCGTAATTCAAAAAGATAAGGGTTTCCATCATGGCTCAGTGGTAACAAACTCAACCATTATCCATGAGGAAATGGGTTTGATCCCTGTCCTTGCTCATTGGGTTAAGGATCTGGCATTGTTGGGGCTGTGATGTAGGCTGGCAGATATAGCTCCAATTCAACCTGTAGCCTGGGAACTTCTACATCCCATGGGTACAGCCAGAAAAAGACAAAAAAAAAGATATATGCACCCTAGTGTTTATTGTAATGCTATTTATAATACCCAAGACAAGAAAGCAAACAACCTAAGTGTCCATCAACAGAGAAACAGTTAAAGAAGATATAGTGCATTAAATGGGATATTACTCAGCCACTAAAGAATGAAATAATGTTATTTTCAGTAACAATAGATGGACCTTAAAAATATCATACTAAATGAATTAAGCCAGAGAGAGGAAGACAAATATCATATGATATCACTTATATGTGAATATAAAAAAAATGATGCAATGTCCATCGACAGATGATTGGATTAAGATGTGGTGTACTTATATACACAATAGAATACTAATCAGCCATAAAAAAGAACAAAATAATGCCATTTGCAGCAACATGAATGGAACTAGAGACTCATACTGAGTGAAGTAAGTCAGAAATAGAAAGACAAATATCATATGATATCACATATCTGGAATCTAATACATGGCACGAATGAACCTTTCCACAGAAAAGAAAATCATGGACTTGGAGAATAGACTTGTGGTTGCTGGGGGGGCGGGAAGTGGGGTGGATTGGGAGCTTGGGGTTAATAGATGCAAGCTATTGCTTTTGGAATGGATTAGCAATGAGATCCTGCTTTGCAGCACTGAGAACTATGTCCAGTCACTTGTGATGGATTATGATAATGGAAGAAAAAAGAATGTATACATGTATGTGTAGCTGGGTCACCATGTTGTATAGTAGAAAATTGACAGCACACTGTAACCCAGCTATAATGGGAAAATAATAAAAATCATTATATAAAAAATAAAAAATAAAAATAAAAAATGATACAAACAACCTTATTTGCAGAACAGAAACAGCCTCACAGACTTCAAAAACCAATTTATGTGGAGTTCCCGTAGTGGCTTAGTGGTTATAAAATCTGACTAGGAACCATGAGGTTGCAGGTTCAATCCCTGGCCTCACTCAGTGTGTTAAGGATCTGGCAATACCATGAGCCATGGTGTAGGTTGCAGATGCGGCTCAGATCCCCCGTTGCTGTGGCTCTGGTATAGGCCAGCAGTTACAGCTCTGATTACCTCCCTAGCCTGGGAACCTCCATATGCATGGGTGCAGCCCTAGAAAAGACAAAAAAAAAGTTATGGTTACCAAAGGGGAAAGGTAGAGCGGGGGATGGATTGGGAGTTTTATATACACACTTTTGTATACAGAATGGATGGTCAAAGAGGACCTACTGTATAGCACAAAGAACTCTACTCAATATTCCGTAATAACCTATATGGGGAAAGAATCTGAAAAAAAAATAGATATAACTGAATCACTTTATTGCACAGCAGAAATTAACACAACATTGTATATCAAAGATACTTCAGTAACATTTTTTTTTTTTGGCTGCAGTAATGGCATGCGGAAGTTCCTAGGCCAGGAAGTAAAGCCCTGCTACAGCAGCAACCTTGTGCTGCTGCAGTAACAATGCCAGGTCCTTAACCTACTGTGCCACAAGGGATTCCAATAAAATTTTTTCAATGAAAAAAAAAAAAAGAGAAGACAACCCAAAAGGTAAATGAAAAAGATATACAATAGCCAAGACATGGAAACAAGCTAAGCTCTCCTTCCTTATGTCCAGTGACAGAGGAGGGAATAAAGAAGATGTGGTATGAATACACAATGAAATATTACTCAGCCATTTAAAGTAAAGAAATAACAGTATTTGCAGCAACATGGATGGACCTAGAAATTACCATGCTAAGTGAAGTTAGAGAGTGAGACACCAACATCTATGCTATCACTTACATGTGGAATCTAAAAAAGGACACAATGAACTTCTTTGCAGAACAGATACTGACTCACACACTTTAAAAAAATTATGGTTTCCAAAGGAGCCAGGTTGGGGGGTGGGTGGATGGGCTGGGGGTTTGGGATGGAAATACTATAAAATTGGGTTGTGATGATCATTGTACAACTATAAATGTAATAAAATTCATTGAGTAATTTAAAAAAAGAAAGTAAAATTTTTTTAAAAAGTAAATGAAAAAGACTTTCCAAAGGGCATTCAATATATTCATTATGCATATATAACAAATGTGCTGTTTACCTGAAACTAACATGATATTAAAAATCAACTATACCACAATTAAAAATGTAAATAAATAAATATATAAAAATATTGTAAAATATATATATTATTATTCATAAAAGCTATCCTTATGCTCTCCCCATACTCTCTTGATGAATCACTTCCATGACCTTAGAAAAAATCATTATGAAGATGATTCCTAAATCAACGTCTCTAGTGTCAAGACCACTCTAAAACACCAGCCCTAAAGAGATACCTGCTTGAGAGATATTGCCCTTCCATTATCAAGCAGCAATGCAAACTCACTACATATAAAATCAAATTCATGATTGCACCCCTAAGCTCTCCTTCCTTATGTCCTCTAACAATACGTTCTTTACTTGTTCCAGTTCCTTTCACCTGGAACACCTACATTTCTATCAATATCTCTCCCATTTTTCAATTATCACTTGAAGCCCATCTCCTCAACACAGACTCATAATCCCTCCAGCCAAAAGCAATCTCACTCTCTTTTAAATTTCTAAAAGCAATATTGTAATTCTAATTGTTACTCAAGTATCAAAAACTAGTGACCCGTGTGATGTTAAAATATATATTAAAAAATATATATTTCCTTCAGTTTCCTAAATGAAAAAGTTTAAGGGAAGCTGTCTCTAAAGGGAGTTGTACAAGGTGATCCAGTGAGAGGTAGAAAGAAAATATTAGAATTTGTATTGAAATCCATCTTAAAATTAGGAAATTGATTTTATCAATATTTCATATACAAATTGCCTGCATTGAACTTTGTATGAAATGGTCTCATGTCCAGGAATCCTCAAGAAAAAGCAGAAATTCCTCAAAGCCAAAGGGCGGACAATAGGAGCCTCATCCTTCCATTTGCTTTACAAGTCACATGTTGCATTTCATTTCTGCCTAATTAGGTGGATTTGTGGGCAATGTTGTCTATTGTTAACTACGTTATCTCCACAACAAAGCAATAGCTTAAAATATTTCTTTCAAAGTTATTTGGAATAAGTGTGTTGAAGTTAGTAGTAATAATGTAAATATTACAATAGTAATGAATAATAAGAAAATGGCAGAGCTGAAGTATTTATGTGGTACAGATATACAGATATAAAGATAGAAGAACACTTCATTAGGAATATTGTGAGACAAAAGAAACAGATTATATAATTAGACCCATTTGCAATGTAGACTGTTAACCTCATTCTAGTATATATACAGCCTTGTGATATAGCTATTGATGGTTATGATGTCATCACATTTGGGAATAAATTTTAAAATATTACATATTTTATCCTGATTTACTTGAAAATTATATTTTAAGTATGTTTCTAATGTTCATCATCTATCAGTATTACAGTGCCTTTCATAATTTATAAATAAACATATTTACAGGTGCTTTCCCTTTTGTTTCTTTTTAGCAATGGAGATGCACAATGACATAATTCAGACACCATTGACCTAGAGACTTGATTCTTTCACCAAGTGCCTCTGGATAGCTCATTGGTGCTGAGGGGCTGGTGCTGATGGCACTGCCAAATGCCTGGTATCCATCAGAAACGGAGGTTGATTGGGCACGTACCACTGCTCGCTCTGATCTAGCGCTGCCATCAACACCACTGTTGCCACTTGCACAGATCTAAGCTGGAAACATCCTATAGAAAATCTGCCAGGCCTGCAACATATTCAGCTGACATCCACATTTTCTCCAGAGTAGCAAGGTCAGAAAGCATCAGAAAAGCTTATATCTAGAACTGACTACCAAGTTAGTCCTGCTCTTCATTTTGTCAAAAATCCAGTGTCTCTTGCCACCATCAACACTTTCTTAGCTCTGGTAAATTCTCTCTTTGGAGACTTTGTATATCATCCCTCTAGCTATGATCAGGGCCACCTTAGACTACCAGACATGTTTTAATTACAATAAACTCAAAATGAAGAGGTAAGACTCCTAATTCCTTTATGCCAAGAGTCTTAGCTGCTTCATGGCTTCAAAAATGTAGGGAAGATGCTGCCTTCCAAGCTCTCTGTGGCAATATCCATGGCACAAATGGAAGTGGAAAGTTTAGAAGAGGCAAGACTCTTACTTCCTCCATCAATATGGAGACACAAACTCTTTCCAGGCCTGGAACCATTACATGGTTCTTCTCATTTTCCCAATGATAAGCTCCAAACAGGTAGGAAAATAGCAGAGTGTAGAGGTTTGGGACACAGAATCAGGGGCCAAATGTTCTGGATCCACCTCACAATTCTACCACCGATCTTGTGTTGACCTTGGGCAATCTACAAAACCCCTCTGACCTCAGATTCTTCCTTGCTAGAATGAAGAGAAAACTAAGGCACTGAAAATTAAATGAGCTAATTATTTGAACAGAATTATCTGTTATATCAAGGCACCTAGTAAATGTTAGCATCAGGAATTATCATTTTCTATTTTTACCATGTGTTCATATTTATTTGCTTAATTGGTAAATTAAGAAACAGTGAATGACTGAATAAATGAATGAATAATGTGTTTTGTCTACTATACCATAATTGTTTTAGAAGTGTAAATTTCTTTCCATATATAATGTAAGTTCCTCAATACTAAGATGGTTCCTAATTCATATGTGTTTCCCCCAGGGCTTCACCATGCTACAAGTTTTTTTGCTTCTCAATAAATATGAAATAAACAGCAATGAAAAAAGAATGTCTTACAAGCAACCAATGCATAATTTTTCTTAGTTGGCTTCATACTTCCATGACTTTATCCAAGAAAAATGACAACTGATGACAGGAGTCTGAAAAAGACATGTTCCCTTCTCTCCTATGCAATTTTTGGATGTTTATGTTGCCTGTCTTCCCTCTGGAGTTGCCTATATTCCTCCAATATGTTTTTACTCCACAGGAAACTTCCAAGAATGACTCCAGAAGAGAACTTCTAGACCTGTGTAGGACCAGCATTAGCATTTCCATCTGGGGAAACTCTTACAGTGTCTGTACTGCCTGGCCTCAATCTAAAAAGACATAATAATCAGGAAATCTTTGGACTTGAGCAGAGCCCTGAAGATACCCCGATACCAAGCTGAGAGTAACTGAAAAGGTGAAAGCAAAGTACAGGAATGTTACAACAGAAAAAAAGGGCAAAAAATGATGTTACCAAGATATTCAACATCATAATATGCTGCCTGAAAACTGATTGTTTCTTTTCTTGAAAATGCACTCATTCCATGAAATGCAAAAGTACAGAGTGAAGTTAAGGAATGTATATTTAGAATGCACATAGGATAAATGTGAAGTTCATAAATAGCCTCTGGAAAGCATTCCTGGCACCTGAGGAATACATTAAAATATATGCCTGTATGGAATGCTTAAGCAGGTGTTATATTGTTAATAATGCATGCTACTAAGTATCCTAAGGCACACAGTCTTGGAGACATCAATGAGGGATTTTATATTCCATGTGTTCATAGCCCCACATCTGTCTAGGTACATGTGCTGCTGATGAAGTCACATTCTTAAGCAAGGGAAATATCAGTCATGTGACTGCCCCACAAGTTTGGGTTTTTTTCCCCCTTGGAGCATTTTATCAAGTGAATGCTTAGAAGTAATCAATTAGTTACTGTGTCAGTCAGAATGGATTAGTAGTGCCATAGTAACAAACACCCCAAAATCTCAGTATCTGAGAACAACCAAGTTCCCTTTCTTGTTCAGATGACGTGTTCATCTTGGGTGGGCTGAGATCTCTTCTGCACTGCAGGCTCAACTTCAGGCCCAGGCTGACTGGATAGCCACTACCTGGAAGATGATGGTCACTGGAGCATGAGGAAAGTGTGCTCTGGTGAGTAAATGCTCTGGCCTGGAAGTGACATTCCACAAGTCCTCTCACAACTCACTGGCCCCTCCAACCATGAGGGGCCCAATAAGTTTAATTTTCCCATGCACCTCAAGGCAGAGAGATAGAAATATTGTAAACATCGTTAAGAACTTCCACACTGAGTTCCCATTGTGGCTTGGGGGTTAAGAACCTGACTAATATCCATGAGGAATTAGGGTCGATCCCTGGCCTTGCTCAGTGGGTTAAGGATCCAGCACTGCCATGAGCTGTGGTATAAGTCACAGATGCAGCTCAGATCCTGCATTTCTGTGGCTCCAATTCAACCCCCAGCCCAGGAATTTCCATATGTCACAGGTGAGGACATAAAAATAATAAAAAAAAAAAGAGCAAATATCCTATTATGAACTTGAGCATAGCAGCAAGGGCAGAAGTATGGGGGAGTATAGACTGTAATCTTTGTCCTTGAAGAGCAAATAGACATCTAGACTATTTAACTACAAAAGTTAACTAGTAGTAAAGACCATTTACAATCAGAAAGACTATGAAATTCCAAATCTAGTATGCCAGAATAGCACATAATTCTATCTCTAATATGCTGCTAACTATAACTGAATATTTCAAATTACACCTTTCAGATCATTAATGGCCCCATATTCCACTCTTAAATTTATTCAAATCACTCTTTTCTAAAATTCATTATGTTATTGGATATTTTACTCACTTCTAATAAGTAAAATTACTTCCCATGCAGAGATTGTTTTACACACACGCACACACACACCCCGCAGATTCCCTTGCATTCAACCAATTTTTCAGTATAAATTCAATTCTTTAAGTTTACACAGAGACGAAGTGTTGCTCTGCAGCAATGCTTTTCCTAGGAGCATTGGTTGAATTTTACAACAAGAAAAGAAGAGAAACATTCAAGCCAGGCTTTGCCTGCTCAGAGCACTACTGACAACTATGTACCAGTATATTTGGTGGTCTCACAGGACTAAAGAGACTAATTAAAGACTTGATAAAATTCATACATATCTAATTTCACCTCAAGATATTTGTAAAATTCTATGAACACATTGAGTGGAAAGTTAAAAGATAATCAGAAAAAAGATAAAGATAAAAGATAAGCCTCTGAAAAGCAGGGCATAACTGTTAGTAGTACATCTCAGCTTAAAGTTCTCTAGGAATATACCAGAAGGAGCCTTCCAAAACTTCAACCCAAGGTCAATTAAACTCAGTCTCTGATTAAAATAAAGGTGATCATTCTGACTTACTTCACTCAGGATGAGAGTCTCTAGTTCCATCCATGTTGCTGCATATGGCATTATTTATTTCTTTTTTATGGCCAAGTAGAAAGAGAAAGACAAATACCATATGATATCACTTATATCTGGAATATAATATACAGCACAAAGGAATCTTTCCACAGAAAAGAAAATCATGGACTTGGAGAATAGACTTGTGGTTGTCAAGGGGGAAGGAGAGGGAGTGGGAGGGACTGGGAGTTTGGGGTTAATGGATGCAGAATGTTGCCTTCGGGATAGATTAGCAATGGGATCCTGCTGTGTAGCACTGGGAATTCTATCTAGTCACTTATGATGGAATACGTAATGTAAGAAAAAAGAATGTATACATGTATGTGTAACTGGGTCACCACGCTGTACAGTAGAAAAAATATGTATAAATAAATGATAAAAAATAAAATAAAATAAAGGTGATCAGCCACCATTTAAACAGTCTACCAGAGGAAACAGTGAATCCTCTCAAAAGAAGATATCTTCTTTCACTAATGATGTTTATACACAATATCAGGCATTCAATCAAAAACTACTAGGGGAGTTCCCATTGTGGCGCAGTGGTTAACGAATCCGACTAGGAACCATGAGGTTGCGGGTTCGATCCCTGGCCTTGCTCAGTGGGTTAATGATCTGGCATTGCCGTGAGCTGTGGTGTAGGTCGCAGACGTGGCTCAGATCCTGCGTTGCTGCAGCTCTGGTGTAGGCTGGTGGCTACAGCTCCAATTAGACCCCTAGCCTGGGAACCTCCACATGCCGCGGGAGCAGCCCTAGAAAAAGGCAAAAAGACAAAAAAAAAAAAAAACCCTACTAGCCATGCTAAAAAAGGAACGACAAAATTGACAACAATGAAAAAACATAATAGCAAGCTGATAGATGATCTGGATTATGTTTTTGGAAAGAATAAAAACTTTGATGTTAAAATGATAAATATGTTTTAAAATAGTCAAAGGTATAAATAAAATGAGTAACAAGTAGAAAATTGCACCAGAACTTATAAAAAAAGAATCAATAGAAATTTGAACTTAAAAATAAAATACTTGAAAACAAGAACACAAGGGATAAGATAAAACACCAATAATACACAGAACACTCGATGAGACTGATTGTAGGTAGATGATATATAGTTATAGATATAAATGCCATCTAATCTGAGCATAGAAAAAATGGCATATACAGAGAACTGCAAAGACATATATGGGCACAATGAAAACAAATCTAATTGGAAACACAGAAAAGGAGGAGTGAGAGAATGGGCAAAACAATATTAGAAGGAATCATTAACTGTACTTCTACAAACTAGCTGCAAACAAATAAAAACTTTAAAATATCATTTAAAATTTATAATAACATCAAAAACATCAAATACCTAGTAATAAATCTAATAAAGTATATATAAGATATGAATACTGAAAACTATATTATTGAGAGAAATAAAATAAAAACTAAATAAATTGAAGACTATATCATTACCATGAATTGGAAGAGTAAATACTGTAGAGATACTAATTAGTAAAGACTAGTAAAGATTCAAGCAAATCCAAATATAAATCACAACATGAGTGAGTGTATAAATCAACAAGTTATTTCTAATTTTTTATGCAAATGGCTAAAAATATTAGGTAGTCTTGAAGAAGTATAATTACTTTTCTTGAACATCAGCTGAAAGATTTATACTTTCAGGTGGCAAAACATTACAATGTTTTAATACTTGAGAAAGCATACTTAAAGGAGTAGGACAGAATGAAGAATCCAGAAATTGACCCATACCTATAAGTTCATCTAATTTATGATAAAGGTAACATTATAGTACCTTGGGAAAGAGATGGGCTTTTTAATAAATGGCGCTTGTGGGAAAATATATCATAAATAAAAAATCAATTCCAGATGGATTATATATCTAAATATGAATAGAAAACCAATAATTCTTTTAGAGAAAATCATAAGGAAAAATTTTATGACTTCGAAATAGGCAAAGACTGCTTAAACACAATACAGAAAGCACTTTAAAATTTAAAAATACTGATAAATTGGGCTTTATTAAATGTAAGAACCCTGTTTATGAAAAGAAGCCAATAAGATTTAAAAGGAAACCTATAGTGAGATGATATTTTGCAATACATAAATATAAAAAAGACTAATGCCCAGCATATATAAAGAACTCATTTGTATCAATAAGAAGGGCAACAGAAAAACTAGCAATAGATGACATATGAAAGGGCACTCATGCTCCTTAGATATCAGGGCAATGCAAATTAAAACCAAAATAATATACAACAGCACAGAATGACCAAAATGAATGATGACTGGAACTCTTATATCCCAGTGATGGGAATGTGAATTGTTAACAACCACACTTCTAGAGCTAAACATGTACACCCAGTTCACAAAAAAATAGCGGTTGTTAAGTTAAATCAGTAAATTCACATTTATATACATATGTATATATTTTTAAGGGCCACACCTGCAGCATATGGAAGTTCCATAGGGAACTTCCTAGGCTATGGCTTCCTATGGCCAGGGGTCAAATCAAAGCTGTGTCTGCTGGCCACAGCCACAACAATGCAGGATCCGAGTCGCATCTGCCATCTACACCACAGCTCATGGCAACACCAGATCCTTAACCCACTGAGTGAAGCCAGGGATCAAACCCTGTCCTCAGGGATCCTAATTGAGTTTGTTATGACTGAGCCACGAGGGGAACTCCATATGACTCATTTTTACACAAGACATTATTACAGTAACTGCTACTTTAGCACATGATCATTTAAGAAAAAAAAATATTTGTAGATGTATGAATCAAGTTCTCTAATGCCAACTAAGCAAAAAAGCAGCATTCTTAGTACCCATGTCATTATCTCCCATAAGACACAAATCTCTGATGTGTCAGAACATTAGCCACCATTAAGATGTGTGTTATTGACAGAAAAGATTTTCTTAACAGACTTCTCTTGCCAATAATATATGTTTGCAGTGGAAATATTTTTGTTTCTTAACACTGAACATAGTTAAACATTTCATCTGGGGTCTACGTGTCCATCAACATTTATGTCACCAACAGCTAAAACTAGTGTACTTAATGATACTTCCACACAAATATCCATACTAACATTAATCTTCCAACAAAATTATTATACTTTATATAATACCATGGTAGTTATTTTTGTAAGTTTATATTTTATTTTATTTTATTTTTTAGGGCCACCCTGAGGTAAATGGAAGTTCCCAGGCTAGGAGTCAAATCAAAGCTGCAGCTGCAGGCCTACACCACAGCTCATTGTGACAACACTGGATACTTAACCCACTGAGCAAGGCCAGGGACCGAACCTGTATCCTCATGGATACTAATCAGATTTGTTTCCACTGAGCCACAATGGGAACTCCATTAAGTTTATCTCAATAGCACAGATGTCTAAAAATAATTAAAAACTTCAAGATATTAACGGTCAAAGCTGATTATACCTTGATACCAATCAGCAGTGGTGACCAATGACCATATAAACAATACATACCCATCTTCTGAGGCTCATATTATTCTGCTTTACTGCTCTACACTGGCTCCCCACCTCAACTTACCATGAAAATTCTATAATGTTTTGGATTATATAAATAAATGAATGAATAAATACATAACTATATATATATAAATTAAATAATCCATATAAGCTATTGCTTTATTGGTAATACCAAAAATGTGAATTGAAGCTTCAGTTAACCAATGCTTAAACTAAGAGAGGATTGAACTTTTTCAGAGGTCTAAGTTTACTTGGTTTGTGGAAACTGATAGTTATATTTTGGGTCAAAAATTTTTTGCATGTAAGACAAATTTGGTTTATGTATTTTCCTTTTCCTGTAACCTTTTTAAAAATCTAAATAGCCTTTAAAGGAATATCATACTCAGGTCTGAAAACTTAATGTAGGCTTATTATCAGAATGCTTTTCTCTCAAAGTAAGGACAGCCTAAGACCGCAAGAACATGAAAATGATATGTGGATATTTATAAGGGGATACAAAAATTGAAAAGTAGAGGGGTAATTTGGAAACACAAACATTGCCTTCTTCAAAATTTCTCAGGGACAAAAAAGAAAAAAGAAAAACACAGATTGCTGTTCCCTGCTTGCGGCTACCCCTTGAACATAAGAAGCCTTCCCATGTGGCATTGAGGTCCACATCAAAACTATAATAAAAAGATACTGAATCCCTTTCTAAGCCAAACACTGACAGTTAGGCCCCAGGAGTTCAGAAACTATGAGAGAAAGAGAGGCTTCTTCCATCTCCACTGAAGCAGGAGTTTAAGCAGCCAAAGTCATTTTACCCCAAATTTGGCAAGGCAATCTAAAGACTGTATCCAGTTCTGCAGCTAGACTAATCTCAATTTTCAGCACTGTCTGCAAACAGATTTGGGAGTTGCCAGCTGCCTGATTCCACTGGCCTGGGAGACATTCTTTAAAATGAGTAATGAGGAGTTCCCGTCATGGCTCAGTTATTAACGAATCCGACTAGGAACCATGAGGTTGCGGGTTCGATTCCTGCCCTTGCTCAGTGGGTTAACGATCTGGCATTGCCGTGAGCTGTGTTGTAGGTTGCAGACGCAGCTCGGATCCCTCGTTGCTGTGGCTCTGGCATAGGCTGGTGGCTACAGCTCCGATTCAACCCCTAGCCTGGGAACCTCCATATGCCGCAGGAGCAGCCAGAGAAATGGCAAAAAGTAAATAAATAAATAAATAAATAAATAAATAAATAAATAAAATGAGTAATGATCTGTTCTTTAGTATTTTCTTTAGATGGATAGGTGGAATAGATGACACTCATAGGACAAGATTTGAGAGGTGGCAAAATGGGCACGCTCTTCACTCTTTCATTAAAGGGGGTTTTGTAGAAAGATAAATTCTTTATTAAAAGGCAAATCCAAAGATGAATAACAGCTGCTTACCTACCCTTAATACCTTTTAGTAAGTTAGTGTCTACGAGGATGCAGTTTTGATCCCTGACCTCACTCAGTGTGTCAAGCGTTGCCGCAAAGTGCAGCATAGGTTGCAGATGTGGCTTGCATCCCATGTTGCAGCTTGTATGCCATGTTGCCATGGCTGTGAAATAGGCCTGTAGCTGCAGCTCTGATTTAACCCCTAGCCTGGGAACTTCTATATGCCACAGGGGCAGTAATAGAAAGAAAGGAATAAGGAAAGAAAGAAAAAGGGAGGAAGGAAGGAAGGATGGAAGGAAGGAAGGAAGGAGTAGCCGTATTAACAGCTTTATCTTTTTTTTTCTTTTTTTGCTGTATTTTACTAACCTAAAGTCCAGTCATAAATGTGACTGTCCTTACTCTCTTTGCGCATCTAATTTCCATCTGGGAAGGGTGCTGAATCACCTCAGTCTGTGCAGACCACCAATCTAAACAGAATTTGGTGGACACTGCCACTGAATATGGTGGAACTCAGACCCTGCAGAAGCTCAAACACTGGTATTACTGACCCAGAATGTGAACCTCTGTGGTCTTCCTCTGGCTGTGAGCAGGCTGCACTTAAAATCTCCAGTTCCCTAGAAATGGAAAGTAATGCATTATCTGCCGTGCAGAGGATCTCTCTTTGGTTTTAAAACACCTTAAACTATCCTTTAATTACCATTTTCACACCTCCTGGCAGTCCTTTTGATTTCTACATTTGCAATCACACCCCTAAAGCAATTTACTCCCAGTGGCTTGTCTATGACTTGACTTCCTCACCTAGTGTTCCAAGTGTACATCCAGGCTTAGGGTCACTGACAGTCATCTGGGCTCAATAGATCTTACAATTATCCCTGAAGCCTGTGTGTCTCAATATAAACTCTTTATAAACTACCCGATGCCTCCCGTTTCTCACTATTGCAAAGCAACAGCTCTACTCATCCAACCTTTCTCTAATACTAAGAGGAATTTCTAGATCCAGCTACTAATTATTTGGGGGATAGTTAGCTCTAGGATATATGGAGAATTGTTCCTTCCTCAATAATCTTGTGCTGTGAGGGCCCATGAACCTGGTATTGGGAGGGTTAGAGGAGGGTAGTGACACAGGGTTGCATTAAGCAGGATTTAGTCTGCGAACAGTATCATCACAAGTATCATGGAGTAAGAAGTGTATTATAGGAATTAGACCTTATGTGATTGATGGAGTCACTAGGGAAGTAAAGGTTTAGAGTGGAAAGATCATAGAAAATTTACTGAATCAGCCATGGTGTGACTGAATGAATTAGAGTTTGCAGGAACATTTGGAAGCTAGGAGTACCAAGCTGCTATAATTCAACTGTGAAAAGGGCTATAGAAGTCTGTAGAAGTTTTTTGGTTCTATGAGTTTACAGTAAAGGGTCAGATACCAGGCTGTGAATGCTGTTGGTTTGTTATCAAGAAGATTAAGAATAAATTGGAACCCATCTACACCTTTGTGTCTCTCTCACCTTGTCTCATTGACAAGGATCTTCAAAGCATAATGACTTCATTTTCACTTCCACCTCCAAATTTCTTGCAACTTTACTTCTGTACAACCCAACTCAGAAAAGTATGAGGGATTCTCACAAGATTATGGGAAATCTAGTTTCCAATGTAACATAATTGACAATAGACATCCAGCATACCTACACCACTCTGTAGCCATCCCATCACCACTGTCACTGAGGCAAGTGTTCCCCCCTGCATCTTATTAGCCCACCCAGATCTAAATCCTCCATTTCTCCTTTGTGACTGATGGTTGTTTAAACTTGATTTCACCTAAGTTAAATAAACATTGAGGGGGCACAGGATGTTTTCCCCTGAGATGTTCATTCTCTTGGTATAGCCTGGTATAGCCTGTGGAATAGGCCCATAAATATCCAATGACTTATGCCTATGGAATCTATCTACCGATATATCTCCAGCTGGTCTGCTCCCCATCTTCTCATTGGTGTTTAAATTTCATAAATATTTTCTTCCAAATCTCCTTAGGGAACCAAAGAGAGGTGCTATAGCGGATCCCAGGCTGGTTTCAAGTTTTAAATTGAGGGACAGAGTGAACTAATTTTTGTCCCTGCCAATAACTGCAAATGCTA
Source organism: Phacochoerus africanus (assembly GCF_016906955.1). NCBI lineage: Eukaryota > Metazoa > Chordata > Mammalia > Artiodactyla > Suidae > Phacochoerus > Phacochoerus africanus. The sequence goes on from NC_062545.1 coordinate 96,329,369, forward strand.
AGGCTGGAATTCAGAAGCCAGTTACGATGGCACCAAATAATCTGAACTTTCTTGCTACAAATTCTAGTACCCATCCCTCTTCACTGTGACTTGCCCTCAATCCTGCCCCATGGTTGCCCTCACTTCTTTATACCTGGATTATACCTCACTTTTCATAGTTTTTATTGACTAGTCCCTCTCCTACCCCCTTATCTTTTTCTTCTCCATTTCCCCAAATTCATGGCCCTTAAAAAGTTCATTGTGAATTATGGCCACAGTGTTTCTCAGTGTGATCAGTGAACTACCTGTTGCAGAGATGCCCAGGGTTTTATAAGATTCTAGGCCCCACTTCAAACCCACTAAATCAGAATCTACAGTGATGGGCCTGTGAATTTGAATCTTTAACAAGAAATTCTAAATAATTCTTATGCAAACCCAATATTTTAAAAGTACTGCACTCACAGTTTTAAAGAAACATTTTTTTTTGTTGTTGGCCCCTGATACATAATCCTTATGTAACAAGAAGATCATTTACCCTCCTTTTATTTAAATGTCTCCTAATTGTATTATTCAGTATGTTTTGTTTCTGTTTAAAAGTCTTCAGCAACAAAGAAGCCTAGCTTGGTTGGCTAGGCCAAAGTCAGAGTCCATTGGAACTGCTTGTCACTGGAAAGAGTTGCTGGGAGATAGTGCTGGTGGGAGGATGGCAGAGGGATCCACACTGAAAGTAGTGACTGGAGGAAAGCCTGAGCTTCATTCTCTTGCTCTTCCCTTTGTAAGTTATTCTTGGAGATCTTTATTATTTTCTCATCTTTTTCTAGTTGGTCAAGCTTCCTGGGTATCTTAGTCTGTTTAGGGTATCATAACAGGCTAGAGGGCTGAAAAAACAGAAATTTATTTCTTACAGTTCTGGAGACTGCAAGTCCCAGATCAAGGTCCGACAGGGTTCAGTTTCTGAGGAAGACTCTTTTCCTAACTTGTAAATAGCAACCTTCTTGCTGCATCTTCTCATGGCCTTTTCTTGTAATGCACAGGGAGAGAAATGAAACTCTGGTGTTTCTTCTTACAAGGATACTAATCCATCAGATCATAGCCCCACCCTTATGACCTCATTTAACCTGAGCTACTTATATTAAGGTCCACATCTCCAAATACAGTCACATTAGGGAGTTAAGACTTTAAACATATACATTTAGGGGAGATACAAACATATAGTTAATAACATTGAGCTTAGTTCTGGGGCTTCAGGCCAGGTGTGTGGCTCTCAGACTCCAAAGGTCACAGGTTACCTTGAGAGAATATTTGAGTATAACTATGGAATATTCTGAATGATAAATTTAGAGCCTCCTTGTGAGAATACTGGTTAACAATGTGCACATATCACTGTGTCCATCATGTCCTCCTCATCAAGTGCTCCTAAAATGATTTACCTGTTATTAGACATCTTATCGCCCTGACGGGAGAAATTATTTCTCTATTCTGTTTGGAGACACAGTTTGTAAGTGGCAGTTCTCTGTCCTTGCTCTTGGGATTGCCCTTTCTCTTGAGGTGAAAAGACTATCCACTGCAGAGTTTTTCATTCTAGCAACATTTGGGGCTGGATAATTTTTTGTTGAGGGGGAATGCTATCCTTTGCATTGTAGGATGTTTAACAGAATCTCTGACGTCTACCCACTAAATGCAGGTAGAACCCTCCCAGTCAACGCTACAAAAAAAAATGTCTGCAGACATTGACAAATGCCCCTTTGAGGACAAATTTTTCTGCAGTTGAGAACTACTTAACCTAAACATCAGCTTCTTCATTTTATTCTCATTTCTAGGGTTTGAGCAACCATTCAACTTACATGGAACATAACACAGCATGTTTTTATTGTTGCTAGGACTCTGGGAAAAGTATAAATTTGTGCCAGTCTTCTCTTCCTAATGCCATAAAGTGCCACCTGAGGCATCAGAGGGAAGGCACTCAGAGAGTTCTACGACCAAGCACAGCAATGCTATGTACTAAGAGAAGTGATTTGCCTTTAAATATTTTCATTTATAAAATGAAGGGGATCTGATTAGGATTTGTTAAGTGCCTTGCAGCACTAATATTCTATGAAACATTCCAGTTTCTGTGTAAAACTTCACAAGACATTAAAAACAAGCATACTTCTGATTTACAACCTCAATAATTTAGCTAAGTCTGAGTCACATTTCCAGGATGCAAGAGAAATAAAAGATATAGCCCCTGCTCTTTTAAGCAGCTTAGAGTTTTGGTCAGGAAGTGCTTTGGTATTACAGATGGCAAAGTTCAGTAGTTCACAAACAGATGGACAAAGCAGAGAAGGCTTCACAAAGGACATGGGAATTAAGCTGAGTCTCAGAAAACTACTATGATAAGGATAAAAAGAGTGCTTTGAGCTACTTGCATTGAATCTCAACAGTGACTGTATATTAGAATCACCTGGGGAGTTATTTAGCTCCCCACTCCCTCAGGCTTCACCCTAAATCAATTAAATCCAATCTTGAGAGATAAGACCTGGGCAGTGGCATTTTTTTCAAAGTTGCCTAGGTGATTTTAATCTGCAGTTAGTGTTGCGAATAACCACTAAGCTAGGCAGAGAAAGATGAGCAAGGCTCTCATTATTTTAATATGTTATAATAACACTTAGCACCTGTGAGGTCTTTTCATGCTCTTGGCATTTAACTTGAAACACATATTAATTACTTACCAAAAGAAAATCCCAAAAGGCCTTTCCTCGGCTCTCAACGACCTTTAACAGGAGCAGGAACACCTGGGGGCTTTCTGAGTGCTTCTGCTGGTGAATGCTCCTGCCTGTGCCTCTCTGCCCACCCACACAGCAGTTGGAATAAAAGCTCATGCAGCGTGTTCCCACAGCAGCCTGCGTGTACATACATTGCAGGTGCCTATCAAAGCTCAGGGCAATGTACCTGTTCCTCTTTACTTTCCCCCAACAGATTCTGTAACAGTCAGAACCGTGTTTAAGACATTTTGAGGAGTGATAAGAATGCATGAAAAAATAAAAGAAATAAATTCAGCCAAGGATACCAGCTCAGTTTTGATATCTTATGCATACTGGAGATGTTCTCACAAATTCTCTGGCCTCCTGGACTCTAGCTCTGGCCTGGATATCTAGATTCTACCTTCTTAGTCTTATGTCTTTACCATCTACACTGAATTTATCTCTCTCCCATGTTCACCTATAGAGCATGGATGGGATCCTCAACCTTCCCAGGTCCTCTGGAAACACCCTCTTGCCTGACCAGGCTGCCAAATTAGACTCTATATCAAGCAGAGCCTCCACACTGCCACACATGCCCCAAAGAAATAATTGATCTTAGGAATCTATATAGAAGGTACTGACAGAGAATGGCCATCATTAATAAGTCTAGAAATAACAAAAGCTGGAGAGGGTGTGAAGAAAAGGGAATCCTCCTATACTGTTGGTAGGACTATAGATTGGTACAACCACTTTGGAAAACAGTATGAAGCTTCCTCAGAAAACTAAATACAGAACTACCATATTATCCAGCAATCCTACTCCTGGGCATGTATCTGGACAAAACCACAATTCAAAAAGATACATGCACCTTTATATTCATTTTAGTACTCTTCACAACAAGCAAGACATGGAAACATCTTAAATGTCCATCAACAGGTGAATGGATTAAGAAGATGTGGTACATATGCACTCAATGGAATACTACTCAGCCATAAAATAATGCCATTTGCAGCAACATGGATGCAACTAGAAATTCTGGTACTAAGTGAAGTAACTCAGAAAGAAAAATACAAATACCATATATCACTTACATGTGGAATCTAAAATATGGCACAAATGAACCTCTCTACAAAACAGAAAGAGATTCACCGACATAGAGAACAGACTTGTGGTTCCCAAGGGAGAGGAGGATGGAACTGGGATGGACTGGAAGTTTGGAGTCATTAGATGCAAACTATTACATTTAGAATAGATGGGCAATGAGGTCCTGCTGTATAGCACAGGGAACTGTGTCCAATTTCTTGTGAGAGATCATGATGGGAGATGATATGAGGAAAAGATTGTATATATATATGACTGTCACTGTTTTACAGCAGAAAAATGTTGGTGCAACATTGTAAATCATCTACATAAAAAATATATATTTAGACATTCTGAAAAAAGTTAAATTTTAAAAAATTTAAAGAATATACTGATAGTTTTCTTAATCCATAGACGATACTAAAATTTCCACTTTGAAACAGTTTTCCCCACTATCTAGAGGGCTGTTATGGTAAACATGAAAAACAATGCACTCCTGCCTATAATAGCTGTACGACTCCTTCACATGCCCCATAGAGGCTTTCCTTTGCAACTATTCTACAATCTTCTTCCTGGAAAAACAAGCCTTTGTCTTTCTCATGTCATCTGAATCATTCAATTTAGTAACTGATTCTGTCTCATCTTGTATTTCCTTTGGTCTGGTGTATTATTCTTGTCTGCCCCCAGAAGCCTGCCTTGCCTTCTCATACACTTGGCACAGAAGCTAGAATGGAAACTCCATGAGAAAAGGAACTGTCTTTTATTCACTGCAAGGTCTTCTTAGGCTTCTTTCAGCACATAAAACACCCTGAAATGTGACAGAGAGCAAACAAATATTTGCTGTCTGAAGAATTAGCATGAGGATATAGTTATACATTTCTCCTAGTCAGTCATGGACAAACTTCCAATTTAGGCTAAGTATATTTTTGTGAAGGTTTTCCAGGCTTCTTCTCCGTGTTTTTTTGTTTTTTTTTTAACAGTCCAGTATCTGTATTTCTGAAATTAAATCTGGCTGCATAAACTCATCCCCTGAATTAGGCTGGCCATACTCAACAAAGTATCACTTTGAGTGAGAGATAATTTTCCAAAAAAACGCTTTCTTTCTTGCAGCCCAGTGAGGTCCATCACACGCTTTCATCAGCTCAACTCAGTTAAGTTTTGGGGACAAAACAATTTATAAAGAAGCATGTATAACTAAAAGGCCTTTACTTGATTTTTATAAGCTATCTGGATTTTCAAAGAATATGCCCAGAAGTAATTTAAGAGATGGGAAAACAAGTAGCAAATTGTAGACTTATGGCATTTGGGAGTTAGGGATGCTCTTTATTGGAAATTATTTTCTATTAAGAATGAGATTGTCCTTATTTTAGTCCTAGCTGGGTAATCAAAGGCAATAACTTTCTCTAATAATCAAACATTTTAAAAATGACTCCAATTAGTCCCCTAGCCTGGGAACCTCCATATACCGTGTGTGCGGCTCTAAAAAGACAAAAAAAAATTAAAAATATAGCCCTAAATGTTGGATATCAGATGATATCTCTGGATATAGTTAAATGCAAACAAAATAAAATATCATGAGAATTTGAATAGATACAATAAAACTATATAACATGGAAAGTGATGTTGAATATAAGCCTGAATATGCTATGACAGGAAGGACCATATTGATAGTTGTTGATAACTGTTAAGGTCTTAGTTGTGTTTTGAGTGGTGATTGACAGGTGCTTATTTTGCTATTGAAAAGAACTAATTGAAACAATTAAAGAAAAGCATGCTATGCTTGGGGGAAAAAAGAATCTCTATGGATCCTTCTACTTTCTTTAGCGAAAGAAAGTAGAAGTTATTCTAGATATATAGGGTTTTATATGAAAATTTGGGGCTCACTCAAGTTTTAGAAGAGCTTAGAGAGCATAGTTGACTGAAGTCAAAGCCAATAATTCCTTAAGAGTTTTCTGTGAAGTCCCTTCAACCCACAAGAGTTTCTATGAAGCTCCCACAAAAATTCCCAGTCTGCAGCAGTAAATCAAGTAGTTCTCAAGACCTCACCAGAAAATTCGGGCGGATTTCACATTTGCTCAAAGATCTGACTGCAGCAGCCTCCAGGGAATGAATGGGAGCCTCTTCTATTTTTTTTCAAAAATTTTTATTATAGTAGATTTCCACTGTTCTGTCAATTACTGCTTTACACAAAGTGGCCCAGTCATGTATCTATATGCAATCTCTTTCTCATATTATCTTTCATTATGTTTCATAGCAATGATTGGACATACTTCCCTGTGTTATACAGCAGGCCCTCATTGTCTATCCATTCTAAATGTAACAGTTTGCATCTATTAATCCTGAACTCCCAGTCCATCCCACTCCCTACTCCCCCCGCCCCTTGGCAACCACAAATCTGCTCTCCATGTCTGAGTCTGTTTCTGTTCTATAGACAGCTTCATCCATGCTGTATTATATATTCCACATATAAGTGATGTCATATGGTATCTGTTTTTCTCTTTCTGACTTATTTCAGTTATTATGAGAGTCTCTAGTTCCATCCATGTTGCTGCAAATGGCATTATTTGGTTCTTTTTTATGGCTAAGTAGTATTCCATTGTGTATATGTACCACATCTTCTTAATTGATTCATCTGTCAATGGACATTTAGGTTATTTCTGAGTCTTGGCTGTTGTGAATAGTGCTGCAATGAACATACTGGTGCATGTGTCATTTTCAAAGAAAGTTTTGTCTGGATACATGACCAGGAGTGGAACTGCTAGATCATATGGTAGTTCTATATTTAGTTTTCTGAGGAACCTCCATTGGTTATACCAATTTACATTCCAACAAACAGTGTAGGAGGGATCCCTTTTCTCAACACCCTTTCCAGCATTTGTTATTTGTAGTCATATTGATAGCAATTCTGACTGGTGTGAGGTGGTATCTCACTGTAGATTTGATGTGCATTTCTGTAATGATGAGTGATATTGAGCATTTTTTTTTAATGTGCCTGTTTGTCATCCATATGTCTTCTTTGGAGAAATGTCTAAATAGGTCTTCTGCTCTTTTTTTAATTGGGTTGTTTGGGGTTTTTTTTTATGTTGAGTAATATGAGTTGTTTGCATATTTTGGAGAAAAAGCCCCTGTTAGTTACATCAATTGTAACTATTTTCTCCCATTCTATTTTTTGTCTTTTCCCTTTTTTTATGGTTTTGTTAACTGTGCAAAATTTTAAGTTTGATTAGGTCCCATTGTTTTATTTTTGCTTTTATTTCTATTGCCTTGGGAGTCTGACCTAAGAAAACATTTGAATAGCTGATGTCAGAAAATATTTTGCCTATGTTCTCTTCTAGGAGTTTTATGGTATCTTGTCCTATGTTTAAGTCTTTAAGCCATTTTGAGTTTATTTTCATGCATGGTGTAAGGGTATGATCTAGTTTCATTGATTTACATGTAGCTGTCAAGTTTTCACTTGCTAAAGAAACTGTCTTTTTCCATTTTATATTCTTGCCTCCTTTGTCAAATATAAATTGAGCATAGGTGTCTGGGGTTATTTGTGGGTCCTCTGTTCTGTTCCATTAGTCTGTGAGTGTGTTTTTGTACTAGTACCACACTGTCTTTATTATTGTGGCTTTGTAATATTGCCTGAAGTCTAAAGAAGTAATGCTTCCTTCTTTGTTTTTGTTCATCAGAACTACTTTAGCGGTTCCTAGGAACCACTGCTTTTGTGGTTCCATATGAATTTTTGGAATATTTGTTCTATTTCTGTGAAAAATGTCATTTGATAGTGATTGCATTGAATCTGTAGAGTGCTTTAGGTGGTATGGCCATTTTTACAATAATTTTTCCAACCCAGGAGTATGGAATATCTTTCTGACTCTTTGAATCCTCTTTAAATTACTTGATTAATTTTTTTTATTTTAAAAGATTTTTTCCATTATAGCTGGTTTACAGTGTTCTGTCAATTTTCTACTGTACAGCAAGGTGACCCAATCACACATATATACATTATATATACATTATATATATACATACATTATATGTATACATACATTATATATATATATATATATATATATATATATATATATACACACATTACTTTCTCACATTATCCCTCATCATGCTCCAACATAAGCGGCTAGATATAGTTCTCAGTGATATACAGAAGGATCTCATTGCTTATCCATTCCAAAGACAAGAGTTTGGATTTATTAACCCCAAATGCCCAGTCCAGCCCACTCCCTCCTCCTCCCCCTTGGCAACCAAAAGTCTGTTCTCTGTGTCCATGATTTTCTTTTCTGTGGAAAGGTTCATTTGTGCCATGTATTAAGTGATATATGGTACTTATCTTTCTCTATCTGACTTACTTCACTCAGTATGAGAGTCTCTAGTGTTACTGCAAATGGCATTATGTCGTTCTTTTTATGGCTGAGTAGTATTCCATTGTGTATATATACCACATCTTCCTTATGTCGTTCTTTTTATGGCTGAGTAGTATTCCATTGTGTATATATACCACATCTTCCTTATCCATTATCTGTTGATGGACATTTGGGCTGTTTCCGTGTCTTGGCTATTGCGAATAGTGTTGCAATGAACATGCAGGTGCATGTGTCTTTTTTAAGGAAAGTTTTATCCAGATATATGCCCAAGAGTGGGATTGTGGGGTCATATGGTAGTTCTATGTATAGTCTTTTATGGTATGTCCATACTGTTCTCCATAGTGGTTGAACCAGGTTACATTCCCACCAACAGTGCAGGAAGGTTCCCTTTTCTCCAAACCCCTCCAGTGCTTGTGATTTATGAACTTATTAATGATGGCCATTCTAACTGGTGTGAGGTGGTGTCTCATGGTAGTTTTGATTTGCATTTCTCTAATAACCAGTGATGTCAAGCATTTTTTCATGTGCTTGTTGGACATCTGTATAGCTTCTTTGGAGAAATGTCTATTCAGGTCTTTTGCCCATTTTTCAATTGGGTGGTTGGCTTTTTTGCTGTTGAGCTGTGTAAGTTGTTTGTATATTTTAGAGATTAGGCCCTTGTCAGTTGCATCATTTGAAACTATTTTCTCCCATTATGTGGCTGTCTTTTTTTTTTTAAGGTTTCCTTTGCTGTGCAAAATGTTGTCACTTTAATGAGGTCCCATTGATTTATATTTGCTTTTATTTCTGTTGCCTGGGATACTAACCTGAGAAAACATTTGTAAGGTTGATGTCAGAGAATGTTTTCCCTATGTTCTCTTCCAGGAGTTTGATAGTGTCTTTTCTTACATTAAAGTCTTCAAGCCATTTTGAGTTTATTTTGGTGCATGGTGTGAGGGTGTGTTCCAATTTTATTTAGCTGTCCAGTTTTCCCAGCACCACTTGCTGAAAAGAATGTCTTTTTCCCATTTTATATTCTTGCCTCCTTTGTCAAAGATTAATTGACCGAAGGTGTCTGGGTTTATTTCTGGGTTCTCTATTTTGTTCTATTGGTCTGTCTGTTTTGGTACCAATACCACACTGTCTTGATGACTGTGGCTTTGTAATATTGCCTGAAGTCTGGGGAGTTATGCCTTCTGCTTAAGTTTTTTTCCTCAGGATTGCTTTCGCAATTCTGGGTCTTTTATGTTTCCATATAAATTTTTGGATTGTTTGTTCTAGTTCTGAGAAAAATGTCATGGGAAATTAGATAGGGATTGAATTGAATCTGTAGACTGCTTTGTGTAATATGGCCACTTTTACTATATTATTTCTTCCAACCCAGGAGAATGAAATATCTTTCCATTCCATTTCTTTGAATCCTCTTTAATTTCCTTTATTAATGTTTATAGTTCTCAGCATATAAGTCTTTCACCTCCTTGGTCAGGTTTGTTCCCAGGTATTTGATTTTTTGTGGTTCAATTTTAAAATGTATTCTGTTTTTGTATTCCTTTTCTAATATTTCACTGTTAGTATACAGAAATGTGACTGATTTCTGAGTGTTAATCTTATATCCTGCTACTTTGCTGAATTTGTTGATTAGTTTGAGTAGTTTTGGGGTTGAGTTCTTAGGGTTTTCTATAGTATCATGTCATCTGCATACAATGACAATTTTACCTCTTCTCTTTCTATTTGGATGCCTTTTATTTCTTTTGTTTGTCTGATTGCTGTGGCTAGGACTTCTAGTACTATGTTGAATAAAAGTAGTGAGAGTGGTCATCCTAGTATTATTACAGATTTTAGTGGGAAGGCTTTCATCTTTTCTCCATTGAGTACTATGTTTGCTGTGGGTTGACTTTTATTTTGTTAATGTGGTGTATAACGTTGATTGGTATGCATATGTTGAACCATCTTCGTTAACTTGGGATGAATCCCACCTGGTCATGGTGTATGATCTTTTTAATATGTTGTTGGATTCGGTTGGCTCAAATTTTGTTGAGTATTTTACATCTATATTCATCAAAGATATTGGACTATAATTTTCTTTTTTTGTAGTATCCTGTATGATTTTGGAATTAGGTTGGTCGTGGCTTCATAGAATGTCTTTGGCAGTGTTCCTTCTTCTTCAGTCTTTTGGAAAAGTTTAAAAAAAGATGGGTATAAATTCTTCTATGTTTGGTAGAATTCTCTTATGAAGCCATCTGATCCTAGACTTTTATTTGTAGGGAGTGTTTTTATTACATATTTAATGTCATTTCTAGTGATCATTATGTTCAGTTTATTTCTTCATGATCACTTTTGGCAGGTTCTAAGTCTATGGAAAGTTTCCCATTTCTTTTAGATTTGCAAATTTGTTGGCATATAATTGTTCATAGTATTCTCTTACAGGGTTTTGTTTTTAGAAGAATCTGTTGAGATTTTTCTTTTTTCATTTCTTATTTTGTTTATTTGGGTTTTATCTCTTGTCTGGGTAAGTCTGGCAAGAGGTTTGTCAATTTTCTTTACCCTTTCAAAGAACCAGCTCTTGGTCTTATTGATTTTTTCTACTGTTTTTTAATCTCTATTTTATTGATTTCCTCTCTGATCTTTATGATTGCCTTCCTTCTGCTGACTTTAGGTTTTGTTTGTTCTTCTTTTTCTAATTCTTTTAGGTGGAAGCTTAAGTTGTTGATTTAAGATATTTCCTCTTTTTTGAGGAAGACTTCTATCACTTTGAAATTCCCTCTAAGAATTGCTTTGTGGCATCCAGTAGTTTTGAGTGATTGTCGTTTCATTGTCATTTGTCTCAAGGTGTTTTTTGATTTCATCATTGACCCCCCTCTTTTTAGTAGCATGTTTTTTAGTCTCCACATAGTCAGTTTTTTCTCATTTCTTTCCTGATTCCTTTTTCTTTTTCTTTTCTTTTTTTTTTAATTGTCTCTCTCTCTCTCTCTTTTCCTTTTGTTCTACCTAGTTATATGGAGGGTTTCTTACCCTTAAGTACCACATCTTATTCCTCCACAATCTTGATCCAGCCTCTTCCTCCTTTTTCTTCTAAACCTTATGTGAGTGGCAAATGATAAGCTAAAATTACATAAGAAAGGAGACCCTGGGAAATGTAGCCCCCTTTTTGGTTTTTCCAGGAGACCTTTGGTGGGTGTGGTATTGATTCCAAGTTGATGAAAGATAGTCTAGCACAGACTACAACATTTGTTAACTCAACATTCCTACACATATTTTTATTTTACCCATTTTAACCTTCAAATATTAACAACATTTCAATCTGGTATGGTGCAACTACACTTCAAATATCCAAATACCTATTCACTTTCTGCCCCAAAAGTAGGCATAAAGCCTTATATGTCATTCTATCTTTTAATAATGTCCTTCATTTTTAAACTCAGGCCAAATTTTTTTTGCTATCCTATGACTTAAATCTTGAATTGTATACTTACATATCTTACATTGGAAATAGGAGATTGGGAAAGGAAAAAAGAAGAATTGGTCAACATGAAAAGTATATAAAACCAAGGGAAAAAAATACTCATTACTCCAAAGTTTTCACTTTTGCAACAAATCATGTAGCCAAAGTTGCCTTAATAATTTCCATCTTATGCAGCACATTCCATATTTCCTTTGTCCTCAGCTAACACCTTAGTTGGTCATGAATTTTTAGCTGGTAGTTCATTCCATGACTGAATGGCCAAAAATGCTGGTTTTGGATGTACCATTGAGGGCAGAAAAAGCAAATACAGATAGGCTGCACTTATTCTAGTGAAAATATTCTGTTACTCTTTCTATAATCAAAGAGGTTCAATCTAATTACCTGTCATGGAGTGACTATCTCTTCTCCCAGTGAATGGTGCCATAGAAATGTTTTATTATTGGCCTTTTCTGTAGGCTGTTTTGATATTCATCTCTGTAGAGGTCAAATCAGCCTTACTGAATAAAATCCATGTTGTTGAACTCATGCCTAACTCCCATTTCTGCCATCATGAACCCAGATTTTCTTTGTAAAACTGGTGAGCACTGACTGGGGTATCTGTATAAAGAGGCTAACGTAAGCACCACAGTTCTTTCCCACCTGACATGTAGGAACCACTTCAGCAGTAGTTACTCTTTGGTATGCATTTAATTGGACACAAAAATCCCCATGTCCTCTCTGAATTCTGTTAGGCTCTTTTACAAACTCTCCAATAGACTGATATTAAAAATATTCTAATCTTGTTCCTACAAATTGCATGACCATTTAGCCTAATCATCCCTGAATAAATGTGTGCTCCTGGTTAGCTTCCTCCAAGAAAAATGGGAAAAAAATGTGTAATATTCAAAGTCCTTCCCACTCAAATTCTGCCCACTCAAAGTTCTGCCCACTGGGAGAATTTCTCTTCAGCACTACCCTCAAATGCTCTCCTGAGAGAGGCCATTGTACTCAGTCATCCATTTTTTTGGAAGTTCTACCTTTTTTTTTTGCAGGATTAGCTATAAAACATGTCTGTTTTTTCTTCCTTAGCTTTCTGGTAAGAGAGAATTTCCTGTGGACCCAGACATGATGGTTGAGGAAGAAACATCATTGTACCAAGAATAATAAGTGATATAAAAAAGTCTATGAAAGTTGTTAAAATTAGCAATGACACATTGAAGTTCCTGCCATTAAGAGGTGGAATCTGTTTTCCCATCTCTTGAATCTGGGCAATCTTTATCATCCTTGCTATCAAATAGAATGTGGCAGAAGTAACTCTACCTCAAGAATCTTCACAGCTTTTACTCTTGCATTTCTTGGAACTCTGCAACCTTGACATGAAAAATCCTGAACTAGTCTTCTGAGTGGTGAGAGGTAAAAATCCAGTTATTTCCATTGCCCCAGGTGATAGCCTGTCAACAGCCACACATTGTGAGAATTATAAGATAAATTGTTGTATTTTAAACTATTAATTTTGAGGTTCATTGCTAAACAGCAAAATTTAACTGCATAGAGTCTTAGTCATGTGCTCATACACCTCAATTACGTATTCAGATTCTGATCAAGCCCAAGCTTGTATGTCCCACTTCCATGGAATGATAGAATGCTGCTAAGTATGCCCAGACTCACAACTTTGAGAATCACCAGGTAAGGTAGTTAATTCCTGTCACAAAAGAGCTTGGTGTTCCATGATTAAATGTGCATTTCTACCAGGGCCCTGTAAAAAACTACTATGTTTCTGATTTTCAAGAGAATGACAGTATTGTGCAAGAAAGAGCATAGCTTTGTCCCCAAATCCTAAGAAATCGTGCTATGATTCTCCTTGGAATTATGAAGTATTCCCTATGTTTCAAAGACACTTTGAGCACCATTAAATCAGCTTGGTCTGAGAGTTCAAGAAGCAGAACACATTATAATTTCAACCAAACTTTATTTTTATTTGGGCCCAGCTCAAAACTGGCAACAGATAAATAGGTCAGATTAACAGAGATTTGTGTATATATGTTGTTTCTGGACTTCAAAGAGACCCATAGATATTGTGCCCTTTCTCAGAGGTAATCAGTACAAGATGCAAAAATGTGTTCAAAAATCTCTATATGCCCCAGATCATTGAATATCTAAAAACTTCCTCAAGATGGGAAATACTTTAATTTTTATGAGTTTTTTTAACCTTAAGACTTTCATGTAACTTAGCAAGCCATCTAGGTTATTTGCAGCATAATGATCAACATTTCCAAGTAGTGTGATGCCATTGGTGCTATGTATTAGTATCATGCCTTGTATAATACTGAGATAATCAAGGTGCTTGTGTGCTAAATTGTGACAGAGTCTGAGGTAAGGTAGTGAATGTATACTGCTATCCATGCCAAGTAAAAACACACTGTTAATAGATTTTTTTTTTTTTTTTGGCTAGCAGATGTAGAAGAAAAAAATAGTCACCAGAGCAGTACCTGGACACCAGACATATGCAGTTTAATTGGTTTGTTCAATTAAAAACAAAACAAAATAAAAACTAAGCCAAACAATCACTTGGTTCTTCTCATCAGTACACATATCATCCACAGGTTGGGAAGGATATGGAAAAAAAAAACTGTGCCATTTCCTAAGTGTCTCTATTCCAACTACTCCTTCCAGAACTAGAAAAATATCAACTAGTGTTTTGGGTATTACTGGGACCTGCCTTGAGATGGAACTTAGACAAAAACTCCATTCATTTCTTGAAACTTATAAGCTTCTATTCTACATTTGTAAGATAAATGGACATTTGAATCCTTTAGAATTAAGTATCAATTTGAATATCCAATGATCACCCAGAATTCTAGGTATTCCCTGATGCAGTTACCTTTTTAATAATCTCAATTCAACCTGAGAAAGAATAAAAAGAAGATGCATGATGTAAATGTCAGCAGTGGAGTAGAGTCCATCTTTAATGTGGTCACAACTTTTCCTTTACTTAATAATCTTGGGCTCCGTGAATCTAAGTCTGAGAACTGGGTCAGAAGTTATGACTTTCTTTTTTTTTTGTCTTTTTGTCTTCTCCAGGACTGCACCCACAGCATACGGAGGTTCACAGGCTTAGGTCATATTGGAGCTATAGCTGCTGGCCCATGCCAGAGCCACAGCAATATGGGATCCAAGCTGTGTCTGTGACCTACACCACAGCTCACAGCAACACCAGATCCTTAACCCACTGAGCGAGGCCAGGGATTGAACCCACAACCTCATGGTTCCTAGTTGGATTCGTTAACCACTGTGCCACGACAGGAACTCCAGAAGTTATGACTTTCTATTGTGACTACTCCAATTCAGCATTAAACTCTTTACTCCCTGGTCTCAAACATATAATCTAGTCCCACACATAAACCACTATAAGTTGACAAAACATTATATTTTTTTCTTAGGTGTATGGGTCTTCTTTTCTAATCATTAATTACATTTTATTCCTACCCTCCTGGCTTTTACCAGGCCTTAAATCTAATTATGGGTCTAGAAGCAAATAAAAGCAGTTTGTGGGTCTAAAGGAGAATCAGCATTTCCTACAAAGTGAATTCCTGAATTGAAAACACTATAGAGCGATCAGGCAGGAAAAGAGATAGTTCTGCTTCTACCAGAAGGGTAGGCCTGATAGATTTAGAGTGTTCAAATTATTTGTGTCCTTTGCAATCTTCCCAAATTCTTGCTCTATGATTTTCAAGTTTTCACTCCTTCTTGGTTAATGCTCTAACTTTAACATAAGATACCTAAGATGTTTGTACATTCACTTTGAATTTCAATTTTACAATTTTTCAATATTGAGCAATGACTACAAGAAATAAGAACTTCATTCAAGATAGAAATTAAAATTATAGCCTCTGTTACTTATTTACATCCTTGAATAAATAAATTTAATACCCCAGACTTTTTTCCTAAGTTCTGCTTTGCTCTCAGAGATAGCTACCCCACTTCACATTCTTCATACTCTTTAATTTCACTATAAAGTTTATTACTACTAATACTATTGATACTTTGCCTCCCAAAGTCTGTAGACTCCAGAAAATTAGAGGTGATAATGTAAAATTAACTGTTTCACTAGTGCAGAACATGGACTATCAGTTACCCATTTTGTACTGGCAGTGAAGTTGCTGTCTTACCATTAGAATTAGATCAGGAATTAGAAAATTTCATCCTTAAAGTTTCACTATATCATAATCACTTGGTAAAAAAAATAAATAAATAAGAACCTGTATTAGTTAGAGTTCAGTCAAGAAATAGAAGCCACTGTATTTCTTTTCTTTTTTTTTTTTGTAGGACCTCATTGCTAATCCATTCCAAAGGCTGCATCTACTAACCCCAAGCTCCCAATCCATCCCACTCCCTCCCCCTTCCCCTCCCCCTTGGCATCCACAAGTCTATTCTCCAAGTCCATGATTTTCTTTTCTGTGGAAAGGTTCATTTGTGCCTCAACCCAAATGTCCATTGACAGATGATTGGATTAAGAAGATGTGGTATATATACATAATGGAATACTACTCAATCATAAAAAAGAACAAAATAGTACCATTTACAGCAATATGGATGGAACTAGAGACTCTCATACTGAGTGAAGCAAGTCAGAAAGAGAAAAAGACAAAAAACATATGATATCACTTACATCTGGAATCTAATATAAGAAGCCACTGTATTTCAAGTTTAAAGAGCTTAAGCCAGGAAATAGGGGCTTCACTATTGAGGAACTTGGAATCACAGGCTGGAAAAGCTGACATTAAAGATTTTATACCAAAGCAGAGAGTTACAAGAGCTTTCTGGGAAAATATCTCCAATTGCAAAAATCACTGAGAAATGTGTACAAAAATCTTCCAATTCTCAGAAGTGAACCAAGTGGTTCTCTAGACCCCACCAAAAAATTACTGTGAATCACACATTTTTAAATCTGGCTTCAGCTCTCTCCAAATAATAGTGACTTATTATTCTTTTCCTGTTTCTAAATAACATGTGAATGTCTCTCATTGATAAACTTTAGCTTGAAACCATAGGGGGAAGGGAATTCTGGCAAAAGGAGTTTTTCACATCTTCTCTACAATGCAGAGGATACTATAGCAGGGAATAGTAGTAATACAAAGTTTGCTGCATATACAGTCCAGCATAATGATCTATCACTTTCATGTGACATACCTTTAAATCATGAGTTAGAAAATGGATCCTATTGCCTAGAGTCCCCACTAACTCTGCTTTATCCACATAAATCTCACAGAGGCATCCCCACTTGAAAATGGAAATTTTCTTCAGCCACTCAGACCTGGCTACTTTCCTTTCCAGTCCAGCATCACAAAAGAGAGACTCCAGGGGTTTTTGTTTTTGTTGTTGTTGTTTTGTTTTGTTTTGTTTTTTAAAGTGCTTCAATATTCCCAGGTGTTGGTGATGTTAGTATATCGATGAATTTTTATTATTCAAACTGGAAAGGCAACCATAGGTTGAAAACAGAAGCCAATTTTGGAACATCCAGATTAAATTCAACTAGACTTAAGATCATTTTTTTTAGGAGTTCACATTGTGGCTCAGGGGGTTACAAACCCGACTAGTATCCATGAAGATGCAGGTTTGATGCAAGGTCTTGCCCAGTGGGTTAAGGATCCAGAGTTGCCATGAGCTGTGGTCTAGGTCACACCACAGCTTGAATCTTGTGTTGCTGTGGCTGTGGTGTAGCTCCAATTTGACCCCCTACTTTGGGAATTTCCATCTGCCACGAGTCTTCGAGTCTGCCCGTAAAAAGAAAGAAAGGGGAAAAAATGTATCTTTTTGTATTTACACAGAGTTAACCTAGCATGGGATATAGGTTAAAAGTTAGACTTTTTTATTATCAAAGTATAGTTGATTTATGATGTGCCAATATCTTCTATACAGCAGAGTGTACCAGTCATATATGCATATACATTTTTTTTACAGATTGGATTTTCCAGCCAAGGTGTTCCAAGAGTTACAATGAAATGAATTTTATTGATTCAGAACTTTGTGCCTCCTAATCTACTTAACATTACTTTGAGGTGTCCTTTAATTTTCTTTTTCCCTGGATGATATTTATCAGCACACATAAATGAAACAGACATAAATGTTTCACTTTAGAAATAGCAGAAAACTGCAACTAGAGATTATCATACTAAGTGAAGTGAGTCAGAAAGAGAAAGACAAATACTGTATGATATCACTTATATGTGGGATCTAAAATATGTCACAAATGAATCTATCTACAAGACAGAAACAAACTCACAGACATAGAGAACAGACTTGTGGTTGCCAAGGAGGGAGAGAGGAGGAGTAGGATAGACTGGGAGTTTGAGGCTAATAGATGCAGAACTATTGCATTTATAATGGATAAGCAATACAGTACAAGGAATTCTATCCAATCTCCTAGGATAAACCATGATGGAAAATAATATTAAAAAGAATGTACATATATGTATGACCGAGTGACTTTGCTGTGCAGTAAAAATTGGCACAACATTATAAATTAACTGTACCTAAAAAAAAAAAAAAAAAGAAGCAGCAAAAAACAAGAGGACTAGGAGATGAGTGCTAAATTTAAAAAAATATATATTTTGTTTCAGAAATATATGTATATATAACTTGTTGAAGATAACAAAATAAATAAAAACAGAAGAGATTTAGATTTGGGTTTGGTAAATGTTTTTTCTTATCTGCGTCAGTTCTAGTTAGTCAGTAATGATGACTAAGAGAGCCACGTTGGGAAGGATTCTGAGGCTAAGGCCTAGTTTAAGGGGGGAAAAAAAGAAGAAATAATAGTGCCATGATCAATTAGCAATGTCAGCTCATAAGCCCAGGAGGAGAAGTGTGGTAGCACTGTGTAGTTGCCATCTTTTGATTAATGTTATGAAGACCTTGCTAACCAATTAGACTAACCTCTCTTATTTGGCCATACAACTTTACCTAAATTAAAATTTGTGTGTCAACCTCAAAAATCACCAGGGAGGAAATCAGTTCAGTTATTGTTAATCACATTTAACAAAGATGAGCCCTAAAACTTAGATATTGTTGAAATGTGGGTGACTTGTTGAAATTATTACATCTAATAAGCTAGTAAGTGGCATAAGCCATACCAGGACACACTTCTCTGTGTCATTCATCCAAGGATTTTTCTAATAATAAAAGCATACAGTTTGAGAATAAGTGGTCTGCTTCTTAAGCAAAAGGGAGATATGAAAAGTTACTTTTTAAAGGTGTTATAACTAGTTATCCATAAGCTAGATTGGATAAAAACACTGCATACAGCATTAAAAAGGAAAAACATGTTATGGAGTTCCCTTGAGGGGCAATGGCTTAAGGATCTGGTATTGTCACTGCAGCAGCTTGGGTCGCTGCTATGGTGTGGGTTTCATCTCTGGCCTGGGAACTTCCATATACTGCAGGCACAACCAAAAAAAAAAAAAGAAGAAGAAGAAGAAAAAGAAGAAATATCAGGAGTACCATTGACCCATTCTTTATTTCTACACTTTAAGGTGAATGCACTGTTTCATGGAAACACACCTAAGTGAAGCCTGAATGTTCCACTTGGTGACTAAGGGCTTCAGCTAGCTAAGGAGAAGAGGGGATTAAGGAGGTGAAAGAGAAATAATAATGCTGACCTAATTCACAGGGGTGTAATTACCCAATTAACCATTGTAAAGTACTTTGAAAACAAAGTGTGGCTTAAATGCTAACTAATATTTCTACCATAGCTAATTTCATGTTGCTATCCCATAACAAGGTTCCCATACCATTCATCAGACATGTCTTGCCTTGCCTGCCCTCTCCTGTGAGGCACCATATTAAAATTTCTGACCAGTCACTATACCCATTTTCCCACACCTACTCCTACTCTTCTTGAATTCACTTTCTTATTTTTTTCAAGGCCATAACTGCACATCACACCCAACCATAAAAGAATCTCAGGTTTGGTTATTGGAATTCCACAAAGTGTTATTAAACTATAGGAGTTTTCCTCTTTCTTTATGATTAACCTTCTTTTGTGCGGTCTTATTTAAGCACAGCAGCCATGCCATATGCCAATGGCTACTCAAGAAATGCTAATAATATGCTATCATCTCATAATTGCCTAGTCCTTTCATGTATGCAAAGCACTCTAGAAGCTGTTATGTCATAAAAACTACGAGAAAAACAGGGCAGGTCTGATCACTGTGGACAGTTGAGTCAGCCAACATGTTAAGAGTTGGGGGTGGGAAATAAATAAAATATTCAACTCCACAGTTACAGCAATTGGCACAGTGCTGGATACATCATGGACCTTCAATAATCTTTGCTGAATTAATACATGGATAAACAAAATATTGAAGAAATACAAGTTGTGTAGGAACTCTCTGCCCAGTGCTCTTTGTACTCAGTCAAATTGATACCATATTCTACATAAAAACAATGTTCTAACCTCCCGTACAACCCTGCCCAGAGGAAGAGTGCCAGGGGATGGTGAGTCCTGCTCCCTCTTCTCCAATAATCTTCTGAGTTGGGTAAGAGAAATGTGCAAGCACTTTTCCTATGGGATCAGTGCTCTACATGTACAACTCTTCTAAGAAATACATTGGGGTTAGAAACTGACCATTATTACCATAGAGCAGTTATTGAGGGCCAATTATAGTAACTACTACATTTGAAACTGCTTTCCCATCCATTAGTCCATTTGATCCTTCCAATAATTCTGTGTAGAATGTGTCACCATTAGCTCACATTTTATAGATAAGGAAAAAGAGCTAGAGGGAGGTTAGGTAACTTGCTCAGGGATATATAGCCATAGACAAATATGGTTTACAAACAAAACCTATCAATTTTTTTGTCTTTTTAGTGCTGCATCCATGGCATATGGCAGTTCCCAGGCTAGGGGTCAAATCAGAGCTGTAGCTGCTGACCTACACCACAGCTACAGGAATGCAGGACCTGAGCCACATCTGCAACCTACATCACAGCTCACTTATGGCAATGCCAGATCCTTAACCCACTGAGAGAGGCCAGGGATCAAATCAGCCTCCTCATGGATATTTGTTAGGTTTGTTACCACTGAGCCACAATGGGAACTCCCAAAACCTACCAATTTCAAAATCAGTATTCTTTATACTGTATAGTGTTGTCTTCCAAAAATAAAAGATTCACCTCTAGGACCATTTCCAGAGAAATATCAAATTCTCCATCACCTCTGCTATACTTCCTTGAACCCATATGCTGTCACAATAGCTTCCTCAGCTTCTTTATCGGGGCCTCAAGTGAGTCAACACAAAAGGAATGAATTTTCCAGAAGCTTTTAATAAAAATTTGTTCATTCACTCTTTCCTGTAATTATGAGTGTTTAAATCTTTACTCTTGGGCTTCCAAGATACAGCAATATGAATGTGCGTGAAAATGAATGACTTCTAAAACTATTTACCTAATGACTTCTTGCTTTCCATAAATTCATCTATCTCATATGGCTTTTTCTTTTCTTTTCTTTTTTTTTTTTTTTTTTTTTTTACCTGAGACCTGTTGGTTTCACCCTTCCAACTGCAGGTTGGAAGAACCTAAAGATATCCTTGTTCTAGAGTGGTTACTAATATTAAATATTGCCTTTTTTTTTTTGGTTGGTTGGTTTAAGTTTTGTTCCATTCAGCTCTGTTTTGTTTTTTAAGGGAGAGTTTGCCGATGGGGAAAGCCTAATAAGTCTTGGAAGGGGGAAGAAAGAATTCAGGTTTGAGAATCATAATTAGAAAAGAGATAGAGGATTGGCTACTAACATATGGAAATGGTTGGGAGATAAATAGATGGGAAGCTTACCACATTTTTTAATGGGTATGTACTGTTTAAAAAAAAACTGTGATAGAAGTTCCCACTGTGGCTCAGCAGTAATGAGCCCAACTAGTATCGACGAGGATGCAGTTCAATCCCTGCCCTAGTTCAGTGGGTTAAGGATCCAGCATTCTGGTGAGCTGTGGTACAGTTTGCAAATGCAGCTCAGATGCTAGATTGCTGTGGCTGTGGCATAGGGCAGCAGCTGTAGTTCCAATTCAACCCCTAGCATGAGCATTTCCGTATGTTGCAGGTGCAGCTCTAGAAAGTGAAAGAAAGAAAGAAAGAAAGAAAGAAAGAAAGAAAGAAAGAAAGAAAGAAAGAAAGAAAGAAGAAAAGAAAAAGAAAACTGTAACTATTTAAGAGTTAAAACAACTATTCAGCCCCAAATTAGCTCTAGCAGAAAATAGGTAACAAATGGTGGGCAGTTCTCAAGTAGGACAAACTCCACAACACCAGCTTCAGATGTGATCATAGGGAAAAAGTTCAAAAAGGGGCCATGAAAAACAGGGCACATGGAAATTTCTCCCAGAGGCATAATAAAGTTTTCATACAGAACTTCCTTGCCACCTCCCATAAAGAACATTTACAAGAACCACCCAGTAGGATTTCATAATTGTTGAGGAACTTTGTAGATGAGAGTTTTTCTAGCTGTCATCCTGGCCCTACTTAACAGTGTACACTGGAGGTAGGAAGGTGGGGGAGGCAGTGTGGGGTTGGGATGGGAAGGTAGAAAATTTAGAGTTCATAGGTCTTCAGATCCTAGGGAGTCACACAGGGACTCCATGAATAAGACATGCACCACCCAGACTTCCTGAACTTTGAACCGAATGCACTGAATAGAAGGATTTGGGGGTTGTCTTCCATGGGGCAGGACAAGTGTTCTCCAGAGGAATGAAGGGATATTTACTGCCCAAGAAGATTGGGCCAATTGAGAGACGGCTACTTTCTCACCATTGTACATGTCTTTTTTTTTCTGTGCATACAACGAAACTACATATTGTAGATACTTTTGTGATTACACAGGCCATGTTCTGAGCGCTGGTCAATAGAACATTGATGTTCACCATGGCTTGTCCTGTCCCAGCCTATATTTTGTCTCTTTCCCATTCTCCAGCTAGTAGTAAATAACTCTGAAGCAAAAGGATGGCAGAAACACCAGATGAAAGTTGTCTGGGGCCTGAAATCATCACATGGAAGACAGCCCACCAAACACCATGGAGAGAATTCATTAACTTCTATTGCACTACACTGGTAATATTTTAGAATGTTTGTGGAAGTTTGTGTCACCTAATAATACATAAAACTATATTTTGAATTCTGGGGAAAGGGTTTGAGTCTCATTCCTCTCTGTGCTTCCTGCAGCTAACACATCCCCTCATATACTTCTACAAAGGGTAGGAGATGAAAAAAAATTTCAATATCCAAGTGAGTGAAGACAGCTACATTTGAATGTAGAAGGATATAGTTGGAATTTCCCCAATCAAATCAAATAGGGAAGATGCCCTTCGTTGTTTCATCTTGTAAAGAAGAATAATACCTACTTTATAAGGATGAGAATGAAATTATATAATAGATGCAAAGTAGCAAATTGCTTAGCACAAAATGAGCATTTAATAATTAATAGGCTATTATATTACTAGCTGTGAACTCTACATATAGTGGTTTCTTGGTTACAACAAACCATATCTTTGAGAACAGAAGGGAAGTAGTTTTCTTGAAATTAAAAATTGTATTTGATTCCTGCTATATATCTCAAAAGTATCAAACATAACCTTACACACGAAGTTGTAGGTAAGGTTGAATTTCATTCTGAGGAAAAGGCAGGAAAGACAAAAAGTTATTTGAATAGTATTAAGGAGAAGCAAAAAAGTGAGAACATAGAAAATGCTAATAAATAATTTTATTGTTGGAGATTTATTGTTTCTGTGAAATATAGTGATTGTGGCTTGGAATCAAAGTTGAGAAAATGTTTTTTCTTATACACATATAAATTCATATTTTATAGTTGTCACAAACATAGCATAGTATTGGAAAAGGTCAGTATAATGCTAAAATGAAATATCTTTAAAGGTTGGAGTATAATAAAAATTTATGGAATGACTTTCATACGAACCCCAAATTATTTGAGGATGCACATGTACAGCAGCCAATGATCATTTCCTGCTTGGGAGTATTAGGAAGACATCTGAATGCCATAAGCCCCTAGGAGATTTCCTTATAGACACTTAGGTACAGTTATGTAATAAGTATAGAAATAATTGTTTTTTCCTAATGTTTCCATATTATTTATGCAAAAATTCAGTTATGAGAGGTAGAGAAAAAAATTTACCAGAAATCTCTTGAAAATTAAATCTCACAATTTCAAATAAAAGTTATAGCATACTAATATATAAGAAAATTGGCCTCAATGCTAAGTATCAAGTGTGCATTTATTCCCATGGAATGTGACATGATGCAATGGAATAGATCCAAATAGAAATGAATGTCACCAAATGGTCTTAAATGCTACTGATATAAACAGTGATATCAACTTTACAGTCCATTCTATGAGGGTCATTGAGACTTGCAACCCAAACTTCATTTTCCTCTCTTAGGTAAACAAATGATCTTTGGTGACTCTGAGTGCTAGGGATGGGTTGCCCAGGCACATTTCCAAACACTTCACATTCTTTGGAGAGAAGATATTATCACCTCTCAGTGTTGAGCATTGTTATTAATTCAGGTGAATCATGGAGAAGAGAGTTGTGGGTGGACCTCAAGTTTCATAAGCAGTCATAGCAACGATGTGGGGTGGAGGTTGGGGCATGGATCCAGGACCAGTAGAGCTAGAAAAGGTGATGATGGAAGGATGATTTTTGTCTTGACTTATTGGGAGGGTGTGTTGTCAAGAATGTCTGGGCTACAAAGTTAAGGGCCAGCACACCAGGTTCTTTCCATTGGCCTAACAAAGAGAAAAGCACATAGTTGATCAGAACTCGCACCAAGAACATATTGAGAATACTGGTTCTGCCCTTTGGGAACTGATTGCCTAGGACAGGTCATTGTGGCAGGAGCACAAATCCACCTGTATTCCAGGATGTGAAGAGCCATTGGAACAGACAGCCTGGAGAACTGGGGATCTGATTAATCATGTGAACACTGCTGATATTATATGCATAGGCAGCCAGACGGCTGTGTTTCACAATGTCAGTGGCAAAGCAACCAACAAGACTATGCAGAATTGTCAAGGTCATGGAGAGTTAGTAAAAGGGGCTCTACTAAGCTGAGAATACCAAAGAAGGAATGATCCTGGAGAAATGTTCTCTGCCTCATTCTATACTTCTCTTGGAAGCTGATTTGTCCTTGGCTTATTCATTCATTTGTCATGGGGGGAAAATCAAATAGGAATAGAGGCCAACAGAGTCAGAGAGTTACTATTTTACATAGGGTGTCAAAGAACGCTGGTCTGAGAAGGGATCAGGTGGACAAGTCCAGAGGTGAGTGCACATCTGGAAAGAGAAGCCTTCCAGGCCAAGTGAACTCATGAACAGCCCTGGATGAGTGCAGATCTGGAGGAATATTTGCAGAGAGGCCAGTGTGGCTATAGTGAGGCCAGTGAGGAAAGAAGTGACACAGGGGATCATGGTGGCTGGGTCAGGTACAACCTTGTGAACTATTTAGTCTTGGGAGGGGGAGATGTTTGTTTTGGTGAGTGACTTGAGAAGGCATTGGAAGGTTTTGAACAAAGGTCTGCATTGTATGACCTGAGTTGTTGTTCGTTTTTTCCTTTCTTTTTTTTTGTTTTTTTGTTTTGTTTTGTTTTTTTTACAGCATACCTTTGGCATATGGAAGTTCCTAGGCCATGGGTCGAATCAGCTGAAGCTGCCGACCTATGCCACAGCTGCAGCAACCCAAGATCTAAGCTGCATCTGTGACATAGACCACAGCTCACAGCAAAGCCAGATCCTTAACCCACTGAGTGAGGCCAGGGATCCAACCCACATCCTCATGAATACTAGTCAGGTTTATAACCTGCTGAGCCTCATCGGGAGCTCCCTGACTAGAGTTTTTTTTTTTTTTTTTTTTTTTTAGAGTTTTAAAATAAACTGGTGGCTGTGCTGAGAATAGGCTCTGAGTGGGTAAGGGTAGAGGTGGGCAGACCTTTTGAGATACTAGGACAGAAATCCAGGGGTACAAGACAGACGATCCTCTATGATATGTCCTGAGACCCACACATGAGTTAATCTGCTACTGCAATGGACAGTTCCCATGCACAGTCCTCCAACTTCCCCACACAATCACACCCAGCCCTCTTTCTCTGCCTGAGGATTTTCCTCCGAGCTAAAGGAAGCTTGCTCAGCCCACATACAGAGCAGCTTGAAAGTACCAACTATCAGAAATGTGACATCTTAGAGTATTCCTCTACCAAGGAGAGATATGGATAAATGCCTCATTTTTCCAGTCCCTCACTGAGACAGCTCAGAAGTCCATTCACACAGACCACAGTGGGATGGATCATTTTGTTAATAATTCTCCCATGGAAAGGGAGAAAATATTTGCAAATGAAGTGATTGACAAAGGATTAATCTCCAAAATATACAAACACTTACTGCAGCTCTATATATATTTTTTAAAAATCGAAAAGTGGACAGAAGATCTAAATAGACATTTCTCCAAAGACATACATATGGCCAAAAAACACCTGAAAACATGCTCAACATCATGAGAAAGAAATGCAAATCAAAACTACTATGAGGTACCACCCTACACCAGCCAGAATGTCCATCATCAAAATTTTACAAGCTATACTGTCAGCCTTTTGATATATATTGTTTCTGGCAGTTGACCCTGCTTGGATATTAGTGCATTTCTGTGTGTATAATTTTTGTACTAAAGAATTATTCTAAACATACTATATTATAGATTATTTTTCACCTTATATGTTATTAACATCTTATCTTTCTGTAAACACATTTAATATACTTATAAATTCAAATGCTTAAATGTTCACTCTACTACATAGCGTATACTATCCCACATAGCATAAATTTCAAACCAATTCCCCACTGTTGGATATGCAGTTTATTTCCAAATTCTCAATGCTATTAACAACACTTCAATGAACACTCTTATACAAACATCTCTGAACATTTGTCTGACTATTTCTTTAGAATGAATTCCTAAAAATGAGACTTCTCTGTCAAAGCATGTTTACAATTTTCAGTGTTTTACATATTGTCAAATTCTGCCACAAGCTTTTACTAATTTACATTCCTATGAGAGTGAGTTTCCCCTTAATCATAAGCAATATTCTAATGCTCATTTGGGGGAGAGAGAGAGAATGTTTCTGGAGCACATCACAATCTGTCAATGTTTCTATTAGACTTAATTGTTTGATTTTAATTTAATCTGATGCTTAATTTTTAGAATTAGATGATTTATTAGCATTTAATTAATTGAAAGATTCCACGGTGATGTATGAATACTCTAATATATAATATATTTTAAAAGAATATTTAATATCATGACTCAGCAGTAGTGAACCCAGCTAGCATCCATGAAGACCTGGGTTCAATCCCTGGCCTCGCTCAGTGGTTTAAGATCCGCCGTTACTGTGAGCTGTGGTGTAGGTCACAGATGAGTCTCTGATCCTGCGTTGCTGTGGCTCTGGTGTAGGCCGGTGGCTACAGCTCCAATTAGACCTCTAGCCTGGGAACTTCCATATGCCACAGGTATGGCCCTAAAAAGACAAAAAGACCAGAAAATAAAAAATAGATAAAAAATAAAAGAATATTTTTCCTATAAGATAAAACAGAAAAATACAACCCACCAGAAACTCTGCACTGTGTTCTCATTGGACTCCATATCCCAGGTTCCCTGTATCTTCATGAAAGAAATAATGCATTTCTCATAGGCATGTGATAGATCAAATTTTCTTCCATAATTTCAAACAGGGACAACAAAAATTTTTCAGAAGAATATTAAATTCTGAAAAACAATGCACAAACACTAATGTCAAAACTATCAAGCGTTATCTTTGTTTTCATCTTTTCCAATTTATCTGAGGAAAAAAAGTCTAGCATTTAATTCACATTTCCACAAATACCAATGACTATAAAATATAAATATTATATACACATATAAAATGTGTCTGTACAAACACACAAGCATACACATACACAAGCATACACATACACAAGCAGACATACCTGCACACACTTTGTTCTACTGTTTTATCCTTTACTCCCTTTTTGTTTGTTTACCAAGAGATAATTGACATGTAATATTCTGTAGGTTTAAGGTATATTGGCATGATTACCTGATACTCATACATACTGTGAAATGACTCCTACAATAATGTTGGTTAACATATACATCTCCTCAAACAGTTACCATTTTTGTGTGTGTGGTGAGAACATATAAGATCTACTCTCTCAATACCTCGCAAGATACTTTCAACATCTACTCTCTCAAAATACCACCCTGCTGAATTAGATTCCCCCAGATCTTATTTATCTTTTAAATGGAAGTTTGTAACCTTTAACCAACATCTACTCATTTGCCCCAACCCCCAACCCCTGGTAACCACCACTCCATTCTCTATTAGTTTAGCTTTTTCTTAGGTTTATATATTTAGTAAGATCATATAGTATTTGTCTTTGTCTTTCTGACTCATTTCATTTAGCATAATGCCCTCAAGATTGCCATGTTGTTGCAAATGACAGGAATCCCTTCTTTTTATGGCTGAATAATATTCCATTATGTGTGTATGTGTGTGGATATTCCATATTTTCTTTATTCATTTGTAAGTCAATGATAACAGTCATTTCGGTGTCTTGGCTATTGTGAATAATTCTGCAGTGAACATAGGGGTAGAGATATGTCTTCAAGATAGTGATTTCCTTCAGATATATATCCAGAAGTGGGGTTGCTAGATCACAGAGTAGAGTGTTTTTTTTTTTTAATTTTTGAGGAACCTCCATACTATTTCCATAGTTGTTGTACCAACTTACATTCCCACCAACAGCGTAATAATGTTCCCTTCTCTCCACATCCTTGGCAACACTTGTTATCTCTTAGTGTTTTGATAATAGCCATTCTAAGAGGTGTGATATCTCATTGGGCTTTTCATTTGCATTTCCCTGACCATTAGTGATGTTATGGATCATTTCATATTACCGATAGCTGTCTGTCTGTTTTCTTTGGAGAAAATGTCTGTTTGAATCCTCAACTTATTTTTAATTGGATTATTTCTTTTAATCCTATTCAGTTACATGAGCTTCTTATATATTTTGAAAATTAACCAAGTATATGATACATGTTTCGCAAATATTTTCTTTCACCTGTAGGTTGCCTTTTTATTTTGCAAATTGTTTCTTTTGCTGTGTAGAAGCCATTTATTTTGATGTAGTTTCAATTGTTTATTTTTGCTTTTGTTCCTTGTATTTTCGGTGTCATATCCAAAATATCATTGCCAAGGCCAGATTTAAGGGACTTCATCCCTATGTTTTCTTCTTGAAGTTTTATAGTTTCAGGTTTTACAATTATATCTTTAACCCACTCCAAATTAATTTTGTGAGTGATATAAAAAGGCTCCAATTTCACTAATTTGCATGTGAATACCCAACTTTCTCATCATTTACTGAAAAGATTATCTTTTCACCATTGAGTACTTTTGGTTTCCTTATCAAATATCACTTAACTCTATATTCATGATTTTATTTCTGGGATCTCTTTTTCATTCTATTGCTCTATAAGTTTTTGTATCGAATCTGTAGATGGCTTTGGATGCTATGGATATTATAGTGGCATTAATTCTTCTGATCCACAAACACAGGATATTTTATGCTTTTTTGTATCACCAATTTTTTTCATCAATGTCATATTTTTCAGTACACAGAGCTTTCAATCTCCTTGGTGAAGTTTACTTTATATATTTCATTGTTTTGGGTGCTTTTGGAAATCAAATTGGGTTTTTTTTTGTTTATTTCTCTTTCATCATATTCTATCAAAAGCAATTAGATATAGTTCCCTGTACTATATAGAAAGACATCATTGCTTATCTATTCTAAATGTAATAGTTTGCATTTACTAACCCCAAACTCTCAATCCATCCCACTCCCTCCCCCTCCCTCTTGGCAGTGCCTCAACTTCTGCGTTGTCAATTGGTGGGGTGGGATGGAGGGGAGTGGGATGGACTGGGAGTTGGGGTTAGTAGATGCCAACTATTACATTTAGAATGGATAAGCAGGAGTTCCCATCATGGCGCAGTGGTTAACAAATCCGACTAGGAACAATGAGGTTACGGGTTTGATCCCTGGCCTTGCTCAGTGGGTTAAGGATCCGGTGTTGTCATGAGCTGTGGTGCAGGTCACACATGCAGCTCGGATCTGGCGTTGATGTGGCTCTGGTGTAGGCCGGCAGCTACAGCTCTGATTAGACCCCTAGTCTGGGAACCTCCACATGCCGTGGATGCGGCACTAGAAAAGACAAAAAGATATATAAATAAATAAATAAATAAATAAATAAAAGAATGGATAAGCAATGATGTCTTGCTATATAGCACAGGGATCTATATCTAATCACTTTTGATAGAATATGATGGAAGATAATATGAGAAAGGTATGACTGGTTCTCTTTACTGTACAGCAAAAATTGACAAAACATTGTAAACCAACTATGATTTAAAAAATTAAAAAAACAACTTAGATTCATTGATTTTTTTTCTGTTTTCTTTCTTGTCTCTATTTCACTATTTCTGCTTCAAACTTTATTATTTTCATACTTTTGCTAATGTTGTGCTTAATTTGTTCTTCTTTTTCTAATCCCTTGAGGTATAAATTTAGGTTTTTTATTTGAGCTTTCTCTTTTTTAATGTAGGCATTTATCACTAAACTTCCCTCTAAGAATTGCTTTTGCTGCATCCCATGAACATTGGAATGTTGTGATTTGGGAGGGGTTTTTTTGTCTCAAGATACTTTCTAATTTCCACTTTAATTTCTTTTTTGACTCACTGGGTGTTTAGGAGTATGTTATTTAATTTCCACTTTTTTTCCCCACTGTGAATTTTTCAGGTTTCCTATTATCGATTTCTAATTTTATATTATTGGTCAGATAATACACTAGATTTATTTCAATATTATTAAAATTATTAAGGCTTGTTCTGTGGCCCAACATGTAATCTGTCCTGGAGAGCATTCCATGTGTGTTCTTGAGAAGAATATGTATTCTTCTATTGTTGGATGGAATGCTCTGTATTTGCCTGTTAGCTCCATTTGGTCTATATAGTCATTCAAGCCCACTGTTTCCTTAACAAGCTTCCTTTCTGGATGATCTACCCAATTTTGAAAGTGGGGTATTGAAATCCCCTAACATTATTGTATTGCTATCTATTTCTCCCTTCAGTTCTATTAATATTTGCTTTAAATATATAGATACTCCAATATTGAGTGCATATATATTTATAATTAGTATATCTTCTTGATTAATTGACCCCTTTATCACTATATAGTGACCTTCCTTGTCTCTCATGACCAGTTTTTACTGAAAGTCTATTTCCTTTGATGTAATTATAGCCACTCCTGCTCTCTTTAGGTTACCAACTGTATGGAATATCTTCTGCCACCCCTTTGCTTTCAACCTATTTGTGTCCTTAAGCTAAAATGAGTCCTATGTAGGCAGTATACTGTTTAGATGTTTGTTTTTTGGCCACTCAACCTCTTTGTGTCTTTTGACTGGAGAATATGATCCATTTCCATTTAAAATAATTATTTATAAATGAGGATTTACTATTGCCATTTCATTCACTGTCTTCCGTTTGTAATTTTTTTTTTAGTTTCTTTGTGCCTTTCTTTTCTTCTTATTGTCTTCCTTTGTTATTTATTTTTATAGCATTTTTATAGTGACATGTGTTAATGCCTTTCTCTTTATCTTTTCTGTATCTTCTATAGACAAAGACAAAGGGGCTATTGCCAAGTCTTCACGGGTACAGAGCTGTTTCTGTGTCTGTAGCTGAGACCACAATCAGCAAAAAAAGTTGCCTGGTTGTAAGCCTACCTTCTAAAAATGGTTCTAAGTTTGGGCTGCACCAAAGTTTCACAATCCTACCTGGATCATAAAACTCTCATAAAGGCACATTTATTCATGGATGGATGCCAAATTATTGCTGTTGAGGAAAGGATATACACAGAGGACATCTTATTCAGTCGTGTTGTTAAATAACTGGCCCCTTTGCTCCATTTACTTTTATAGAATAGCTGCCTATTTTCTTATAGATTTGAAATAGCTTTTTCATAATAATAAATTTATTAACTCTTTTGTCTTTCATTGTTGTTATTTGGTTTTTTGTTTTTGTTTTTGTTTTTTTTTTCTTTTCTTTTTAGGGCCACACCCATGGCATATGGAAGTTCCCAGGCTAGGGGTCAAATCAGATCTGTAGCTGCCATCCTATACCACAGCCATAGCAACTCAGGATCCGAGCCATGTCTGTGATCTACATCACAGCTCATAGCAACACTGGATCCTTAACCCACTGAGCAATGACAGAGATTGAACCCACATCCTCATGGATACAAGTCAGGTTCGTTATTGCTGAGCCACTACAGGAGTTCTGTTAACTCTTTTGTAGTAAGAAACAAAAGAAAAATTATCACACCTTAAAAATTATGAAACCAAATAAACCATTTTGTATTTACCCCAGATTGCCATTTCTCTTAAATTCCATTTCTACAGAAAAATTTAATTGCTTATGGTTAAAGAGGTTGTCTTTCTAATCCCCAATGGGCTATATTTTTGGTTTTAGGTTGTAAAAGACTTCTTTATGATGAATTTTCCTCTAGTTTGCTAATGGATTCATTTTTTAGTATTTGAATTTCTAATCTGCCTGGAATTTATTTTAATATAGAGTGAAAGTTTAAAGTTTTATCATTGTTTTCCTAAATTGATAACCACCAATATAAATGCCATGTACTGAATTATGACAACAATAATAAGAGCTTACTTTATTTTTTAACATTTAGTATGTGCTAAATATTGTTCTAAATACATTTACATACATTAACTTATCCATCTGATTTCATCTGATGTGAAAGTCTACTTTTACCATGGAGTAAATTATCTCATGTCTTGGATCTATTTCTACCCTTGAACTTAATCTCTAAAGCAGATGTTCCACACGCAGCTAGAAAGGGCTTCTCTGCTCTGATCTCAACAGGGTAAGAGATCTATGCTGGGAAAGACACAGTTTAAAGCACTTTGAGGCTACTTTATTCACTCTTATCTGTGTACGTTTTATTTGTGTTCATAATTGACAAGGTGTCATGCTTGATTTATTTTAGTTTGGCTATTTTTCTCTCTTTGTAAAAGTGGTACATATTCTTAAAGAAGACAAGGAAAACCTAGACAACTAGAAGACAGCCATAATGTCATTAATTTGAATATTTTGGAGCTCTTCCAACACATTTATTTTCTGGCATAGTTAGTGGGGGAAGGGTGTTTTGCACCCTTGCAATTATACCATATGTATGATTTTAATTTTTTCCATATAACATTATAATGCCAACATTTTTTCAAAGTTAGCATAAAAGCTTTAAGATTAATGCTATTCTAATAGAAATTATAGTTATTTTAATTTAACTAATTTATTTATTATTCTAATGGACATTTTGCTTATTATTTTTCTTTTTGTAGGTATTAACGCTGCATGTACATTTTTGACCATAAAATTTTTTGTATTTAAAATGACTTCAATATATGCTTGCCAAAGTGACTGTTTAGGGCCAAAATCTATGAACAGCTTTAGAATATATACTATAAAATTGATCTCTAAATATTATCCCAATGTGCACTGTCTCTGACAGTATGTTAACCTGCATCACAAAGTTAGGTTAATATTACATATAATCATTTTTGCCTCAGATTATAGCACTTGTGTTTTATACCCATCAAGACTAATTACAGGCTGTCTGGTCTTTGGTCATAAATCTCACCCCTGATTTCAGTCATTTATTTTTTCACAAATTCAGAAAATCTGTTCCAGCTATATAGGAAATCAATTCCTGATGTGTCACTTAAATGAAAGTTATATATCTATAAATACAATGGTTTCTGTAATAAATCCAGTAATGACCTGCCTTGGAGTTCTGATCAAGCAAGCATGGCTCCTGAGCAGAGGATCCAGATGCTGTCAGGTCTAGCAGTCATATCGTTTCCTGAAATTTAGGAAATAACTCTAGGAATGTCAAGGCAAGGCTACAAGACTGGGCTGCATTTTGTGCAGAAGGACTATTTCTAGAGAAAAAACAGAATTTTGAATGGACTAACAGTATAGCAATCAACGAAAGAACCATGACTATGGAGTTGGGCCAGTCCAGGAGAATAAGAAACTGGTAATAGCTGTGCTGGGACCAGAGGAAGCCCACTAACTCCTGAGTCTGTCTGGCAGCAAAAGCTCTTATATTGTGACTTGAAGGGACTTCCTTTAAAATCTCACCAGTGGAGGTCATTAATAGAATTCTTCCTTCTTTCATATTTACTTTGGTGACTTAAATGGAGTCTACGTGAAAAAGCAGAAGCCCAGTTCTGAAGAACTAGGAGAGGCTGCCTCAGGAAAAAAAGTCCAGAGGTGACAGGACATGCTCCGTTTGCAACTCAATATAGATGTCCCCTAACAAGCGCCTACAAATTGGTAAGAATACTCCACAGAGAGTCCAAACCCCAGATCGCCACAATTTCAGTGGCCTTGGACAAATTGCTTAAGGACTCTGACAAATTTCCTCAACTCCTGAGGGAGAAAACCATACTAGAATACTCATTAGAGAACAATAAACTGTGGTACAGTTACAAAGTGGAATACTGCTAGATAACTGTGAAATGAGTGCATCGCAAACACATATAAAAATAATATGATGTCAAAATATAAAAATAAAATAATATCAAAATAATGTTGGAGTTCCCATCATGGCTCAGCGGGTTAAGGACCACCATTGTCCCTGTGAGGATATGGGTTTAATCCCTGGCCTTGCTCAATGGGTTAAGGATTCAGCACTGCTGTGAGCTGATGTGAGGGTCACAGGTGCACCTTGGACCTGGTGTTGCTATGGTTCTGGCATAGGCCCCAGCTGCAGCTCTGGTTGACCCTTGGGCCAGGAACTTCTTTATGCCACAGGTGTGGCCATAAAAAGGAAAAAAAATAACATTGATGGATCTGAACAATATAAAATTTAGTGAGAAAAAGTTCCGGAAGATTACATGCAGAGCGATACACTTTTTAAATGAAATTCAATATCAAACACAATGAAAGAATATATTCTAAATAATACGTAATTTTAGATACATACATATATATAATAAAACTATATTTCAAAAGGAAGGAAATTATAACACAAAATTCAAGATATGTATCTTTTGGATGAGAAGAGAGAGTATGTGAGGAAGAGAGGGGCCAACATAGGCAGATGACAATTTCTGATAAAGTTCTAGTTCTCAGGTTGAATAGTAGGTTTATTTTGATGATTGTAAATTAATAGGTAAATAAACAAATAAGCCAACAACTGATATCCTATTTTTGTATATTCATTCAGCAAGCATTTAATGAATATCTACTATATGTCAGATATACAGAAGAAAAAAAAAACAGAATTCATTCTTCTGGGGCACTGACATCTCTGGGAAATACATATGTTAAGTTAATAACAGGTAGATGTATTATGTAATTTCAGGTTGTCTTGGCTTCTATAAAGGAAAATAAAGCATGACAATGGGCTGGAAAGGGACAAGGAGAAAATCTCAGGTATAGTGATCAAGAAGGCCTCCCTGAGGAGGCAACTTTAAGCAGAAATCTAAGAAAAGTGAGGGAATGAAGGTGAATATCTGAGGGAAATGCGTTCTAGGCAGAGGGAGCATCAAGGGGAAAGGCTCTGGGCCAGAAATGTGCTAAGCCTCTTTGAAGAGTAGCAAAAGGACAATGTGGGTGGAGTGAACAAAATAATAGGAAATAAGAAAGAGGACACCAGGGCCTGATCAGGAAGGGCCCTCTAGGCTGTGATGAGGACTTTAGATTTTATTTTAACTGTAATGGTAAGCCATTGGAAGGCTGTGAGCAGTAAACTGACAAGAACTACTTAAACTTTCAAAAGGATATTTGCAGCTACTATATGATAAGCAAACTGTTGTGAGTCAAAATTGAGCAGACAAAATCTCTTCACATACTGTTGAGTGTAGATCTCTTCCAATCCTGACATGCTAATGATCAGATCTCAAAACAAAATTGCTTGCAGTATGTGTATAAACAAACTCACTCCCCAACCTCTCTCTCTCTCTCTCTCGCTCTCTCTCTCTCTCTCTCTCTATATATATATATATACACACACACACACACACACACACACACACACACATACACACACACACACACACACACATTTATAAGCATATATATTGGTTTTTTTTGGCCATTTCTTGGGCCGCTTCCGCGGCATATGGAGGTTCCCAGGCTAGGGGTCCAATTGGAGCTGTAGCCTCTGGCCTACACCAGAGCCATAGCAACACAGGATCCGAGCCGCGTCTGCAACCTACACCACAGCTCACGGCAACGCCGGATCCTTAACCCACTGAGCAAGGCCAGGGATCGAACCCGCAACCTCATGGTTCTTAGTCGGATTCGTTAACCACTGAGCCACAACAGGAACTCCGATATAAGCATATTTTAATTAATGTTATGAGTATATTATAGTTTCAACACAGACCATACGCAAAAGATCTGGAAACTGGTGAATTATAAAACATTTAGCCTACATGTATATATGCCATGTACTTCTAGTGTCAAAAGATTTTAATAAGGAGTTCCCACCATGGTCCAGCAGAAAGAAATCTGACTAGCATCCATGAGGAAGCAGGTTCAATCTCTGGACTCTCTCAGTGGGTTAAAGCATCTGGCATTGTCGTGAGCTGTGGTATAGGTTGCAGATGTGGCTCGGATTCCACCTTGCCTTGGTTGTGGTATAGACCAGTGGCTACAGCTCAGATTTACCTCCTACCCTGGGAACATCCATGTGTCTCAGGTGCGGCCCTAAAAAGGAAAAAAAAAAGATTTTTAATAATACTTTATTTTACAAACAGAACTATTGCCATATAAAAATATCTGACCAATGGAAGGAATGAATTCACTTGTGAATTTAATGCATGTTTGCAAAATACAATATCCTTTTCTTAACCATAAGCCTCTGCACAAGGTATGTACTCTTGGCTATCAACTTTGTAAATAGACAGGCAGACAAAAACATAACTTATAAATAGGCTAATATTTTTTTTCTCTGTGGTGGATAGATCTATCTCAAGCCATGAAATGAGACTAAGTCCTATATGTCTCTCAGGGTTTTTCCCATGAGTTGTACCTCACTTGAATAAGAATTAATTTAAGGGTGTGGGACACAAGCCCTTGGGAACAAGGGAAGTTTCTGGACTTGCAGGTCACCTTTGGAAATAACTACATCACAGTATTATACAAATAATGATATTGTACAAATTTTATACTACATTATAAATTTAAAAATTATTTCTAAGGCCTAACTTTTCAGTATTTTTTCCCCTCAATGTGGAAAGTCTCATGAACAATTCAGGTGTCATATTATCTTCCAAAAAATATTCCCATGTATGTCAGGAATATTCTTGCCTTCTAAACTTTCTACTCACTCCTTGGAGTGATTCGCTGAATTCTTTACAGGGATCTCATGTTTTAGAATCCAAATAAAGATCTCTTTCCAACTTCCCCTTCTCAGAGCCAAATTAATCAGAGTTCTATTAATCCCAGGGGACTGTTAGTCACTCTCCAACACCTCAGAAGTAGTCACTTGTGATGTGCAATCTCATATTTAATTATACAGTATTATTTCTTCATTCTTGCATAGGGTGAAAGTTTTGGCCCTAGTTTGATGCTAAATTACCACGTATTTTCTACGTGGTAGAAATTTTGGGGGAGAAAATTTCACCAGGTTCCTGTAAAAGCACTAAGCACACATAAGATACTTAATAAAGACTCTAGATTAGAAAAACAACTAGATATATACATGTACATATAAACATATATACATAAATATATACATTTATAAATATATGCATATGTTTGAGTAAATGAGTACACTACCTGCCTGTGAAGTGCTTTGGAAATTGTAGAATGCATTGTTACCAATATTAATATTAACTGAAATTGAATACCAGATAAGCTATTACTAAAAATTCATTCTAATAATAGAATGGCAGCAAAGTAAGATGAGTCACTAAATGGGCAGTCGGGCACATCTTCGGAATTTAAGACGCAGGGGCTCTGAATTACTAAGAGATTGCAGAAGTCACATTGACCTGAGCCTTTGGAACCCCTCCAAGAGACCTGGCCTCTGGGCTCTGCTGGGCCTGCTCCAGGGAAGGATGGCTTCCTAACCTAGAGGGAAACTTTGCCCTTTGGCAGGATTTGACTGTGCATGTCTTCTTTAGCTGTGAATGTTCATTATTTTGTATTTGTACCTGAGCCTTTATTTATGGATAATCTATTGAGGGAGGAAATATGGCTCAGGTGAGTGGGAGTGACAGGGCTGTATTTAATGGCTACAGCAAATAACCTTCTAACGGCTGAAAGAGTGTCATATCTCACAGTTATGATGTCTTCAAAAGGTGATATTTCTGGCTGTGTCATCATAGCTATGGAAAGCATTTTCTCAGAATCTAAAAAAATGAGAAGGCCATAGGGTGATGGAGGTGTACTCCAGACAGGTTGATATTAATCACACCACCCCAGTCTCAACTTTTGTCTACGTTTAAGGAGAAGTATTTGGGGTAGTCTAGGGGTAGATGGGAAAGATATAGCTGTCCCAGCCTCTAAGGTAGGTGGTTCAGGACTATGCACCTGTGATAGGACCATGCCTTGGTAAAAGAGATTAAGAGAGCTGGTTATCTGTAGTGGTCCCCACTCTCCCTCTGCACAGCCTTTCTCCTCCAACTCTTTCAACCTATAGCTCTGCCTCTGTCCAGCACCAGCAAAGCCCAGAGTTGCAGGTCTATCTCCTCTTTCCTCCTACCAAGTCTGATGTTTTCAATCACAAGTAAAAGTAAAGTGAGTTATTCCAAATATACTTGGAATGATGCTCAGTGTTATAAGGGCATGGGAATTATAAAACAGAATGCCAAGATTTTGCCTCAGGTGATACTTCTTCTGGAGACAAAAAATTACATGGAAGCACACACCATAAGCTTGTGCTAAGGTACTCACTGTATGATGAAATTCTGCATTTGTTTTCCATATTTTAATATAAAGGGCTGACTCTGGGAGTTGTAGAATAATACAAAGATTACTTAGGACTACAAGGTCTCATTCTCACCTCAACCAGTGCTGTTCCTGAAAAAATATCCCCTTCCTCTCCAGCTGCTGCCCTCCAGATCTAACTCAATCATACTTCTTTCATATTACCCTCTGCCTTTCTTAACACTTTTTGTTCCTAGTATCTTAGCATAATCTATTCTCAAGTTTTTTTTAACCTAGAATTTAGAACTATATTGGTAACACAAAAGCATCTTGTTCACTGATTATTTCATGTAGTTTATCCCCAAAAACCTATAGGAAGAAGGAAGTACTGTACATTTCTTTGTACTTCATGATATTTAGCCCAGATTAGGTGCAGCTAAATCCTCTTGGAATGTAAAATTTGATTTCTTGTTGGGGCCCTAAATTTCCTGCTTTCTTAGCCACATTCTCAACCTAATAAACTCACTGTAATAATAATTATTATCATTATATGTCAATATAGACAAAGAAGCTTTTAGTATTCCCATGTACCACAAATAAGGAAACTGAGGCCCAGAATAATATTTTCTATTAAAAGCCACACGAGAAAGTGTTCTTTCAGTACACCATTTTTTCTTCTGAAAATATGTCATTATTACAAAGGGATAAGGAAAATAATGTGGAGAATGTCATGCAGTTAATATCTAAACTGTAATATCAACTCACTGTATTAATCACAGAGAGAAGTTTTCAACCATAGGAAAGTATCCAGCACATAAAAGACATTCAATAAATATTTGCTGTTATGTGATATTTATTACTGCTATGTTATATATTTATTATATCAGAATCATCAGGGAAAGTTTTTTTCTAGATCCACAAAACTTCCTCACAAGTTTGTATTCAAATAAATTGGGGATTGGGGTAAAACCATAGATATATTCAAGAACACTTGGAATAAGTCCCTGGGTGATTTTGGTACATTTCCTCTGCCCAACCCCCACCAGCTCTCCCTCACACACATAAAACCCCACCATCAATTCAAGGAACCCAGAGATTATGGATCCATACTCTATTGTTGATGTGGAATTCAATTAACAAGCACAAGTTGATTTTTCATTATTATTTTATTTGTACGATGATGATAGCAACAAGAAAAGTGACTTGTCACTTTCTATTACAAACACGCTTCCTAAATCTGATCCTACAGTTCCTTGGTTAGCAGCCACAGCAGTGGCATGACTATTTGCAGGGTGACTGGGGATTCCACATAATAAAGGAGGAATGTTGATCCCAAAGAACATAGACACATTTGTCATCCACAAAATATGTGATACAGAGGGTGCACGGGCAGTTTGATCATTGCTTGTTTGGAAAATACGGCAGAATTTCTCATGATTCTGCTGCTGAGGAGAGTTGTAGTAATCCCAAGTGGATGACAGTGAAATTTTGAGGGCTAGCTCCCTGATCATGCTTGTATGTCTACAAACAAAACTCAATAGGAATTAAGATCTCTGTTCCATGGCTCTAAAAGAGGGTATCATTTACCAAGTTATACACACACAACTGAGGTGTTTCCCCTTAAAGCAATTTGCAACTTGCAAAAGTAACTGTTCAGTTCTTAGATTTCCCAAAATCTAAACAAATAACTCGAGTAGAGAGCCTGGTAGAAAATATTACAGGCTATGCTCTATGCATGCGTAAGCCTTAAATCAAAGGCAGGACAGGTAACTTCATTCTATTTGTTTATGGGGGTTTCCTTGAGCACATGAGAACAATATCCCATTCATTGTGCAACTTTCTTGTTTTTAGTTAATTTAAATGTTTTTTCTTCATCTCAACCCAGACTCTTCTGTTAGAGTTTCTATTTCTGATGCGCCTTTAGGTACTGAATACCTATCTATTTGTGAAAAAACATGGGGAATGAATAGGGAGAATTGAGTTTTCTATATAAGTAGATATTTAAGCATCAACATTAGCTTTTATTTTAACCATTTGTAATGGAAGTCTTTTTTCTTCTCTACCTTTCCAAATCTATTCCTATGAACCTGGCTTGAAACAGCAAGCTTTTGACAACTTATTGGGGTATGTAGATATGTGTTCTAAATAAAAAGCTCTCAAGCATTATGCTCTTAAGTTTTTGTGTTTGCTTTATATAGCTCTTCTCTCGGGCCATGGTCGGTCATTTTCACTGGGCAGCAAATATGACTATGTCAGTTCCTTCTCTAATTCCATTCTTACCACTACCATGAAATCCATGGCAAATCAGCTCTACAGGAGGTTTTTAAGGAGCTCTTCTAAGAGTCAAATGCTCAAACGGTCATACATATATTTGTGAAATCTGCTTTGCTACTGAGAGCCATTGTTTGCTTCTTTCTCTTTCTGTGTTTCATGTTCTGATGGTAAATCAGATTAGAGATAGTGAAATTTCAGAGAGACAAGATGTTACTGATCTCTGTAGACTTCCTTTATTTTGCAAATAACTATGGGCTCTGTAGAATTTTCACAAAGACAATCAATATAGAAATCATTTAATAATAGCTACCCACTATGACAGCTCTACCAATGCCAGTGAACCTGGATGACCCCACTGGACTCTCACTACAACTATACAGATATTATTATGATGAGGAGCTTTAAGAGTAGTAACTGAAGTTTTAGAAATAAAGGTATTCATCCAAGAATACAAATTTGTCAGTGGCAGAAATGAGATTTGAAGTCAAATGTGGCTTATCTCTAAGTTCTGTGTTATTTCCATCACAGACAGACACACAGTCAGTAATCAAGGACATTTTAAACTGTGGCAAGATTATTCCAGGATTATTGCATTTTCCAGTTTCTGGGACAAACTTCTTTTAAATATCATACTTTCAAAATTTGTGGTTACTAACTCTTCTACATGCATTTTTAAAAAGAGCCAAAGTTGTTATTAATCTGAAACTATTGAAAATAGCAATCAGGAAGAATTTCTTTATATCAGGAAATAGAACAAACTGGCATAGGTAACTGAGGGGAATTCTGCATTCCCCTTAGGGATTTTTCTTCCTCTTTCTATATCTCTCTTCATATATTTTATTTTATTTATATTTTTTATTTAATTATGAATTGGTAATGAATTCATATGGTTAAAAAATCAAAATTTATTTCACGAAAATTTGTAGAATCAATTGTCTCAGTAAACAATGCAACCAACAAGGGTTTAATCTCCAAAATATACAAACAACACAACTCAACAGCAGAAAAACAAACAACCCAATTGAAAAAATGGGCAGAAGACTTAAATAGACATTTCTCCGAAGACAACGAGAATCACCAACAGGCACATTAAAAATGCTCAACATCACTAATTATTAGAGAAATGAAATCAAAATTTCAATGAAGTACCACCTCACACTGGTCACAATGGCTATCAATAAGTCTACAAATAACAAATGCTGGAGAAGGTGTGGAGAAAAGGGAAGCCTCCTACACTGTTGGTGGGAATGGAAATTAGTATAACCACTATGGAAAACAGTATGGAGGTAACTCAGAAAATGAAATATAGAACTACCTTATGACACAGCAATCCCACTCCTGGGCATATATCTATACAAAACTACAATTCAAAAAGATACACGCACCTCTATGTTCATTGCAGCACTATTCGCAATAGCCAAGACATGGAAACAACTTAAATGTCCATCAACAGATGAGTGGATTAAAAGGACGTAGTACATACATACAAGAGAATACTACTCAGCCATAAAAAAGAACAAAATAATGCCATTTGCAGTAACATGGATGGTACTAGAGATTCTCATACTAAGTGAAGTAAGTCAGAAAGAGAAAGACAAATACCCTATGGTATTACTTATATCTGAAGTCTAATACATGGCACAAATGAACCTATCTACAGAAAAAAATAAAGTCATGGACATGGAGAACAGACTTGTCATTGCCAAGGGGGAAAGGGATAGAATGGGATGGATAGGGAGTTTGGGGTTAGTAGATGCAACCTATGGCATTTGGAGTGGATAAGCAATAAGATCCTGCTGTGTAGCACAAGAAACTATATCCAGTCACTTGTGATGGAACATGATGGAGGATAATGTGAAAAAAAAGAACATATGTATATGTGTAACCAAGTCACTTGGCTATACAGCAAGTATGAGGGATAGTGAGAAGGATTGGCCAGGAGTAGAGATACCAGCACAATGGGTTGGGAAAGGGGGTTGGTGGATGTTGAGACTATTTAATAAATTTCTGTTCTCATTGAAAAAATAGTCTCACTCTGTTTCTTAGCCTCCTTTGACCTCATACTCACTAATCTCCATCCCCTTAGGCCACTGAAAGCTTGTATGTCTTATAACATTTTTTTAGATCTATATAAATAATTTTATTTTTGAAAGTTAATATAATATTCGTGTGTTGCTTTCTTTAGCTAACAATATATCCTACAGATCTTTCCATATCAGTACATAGGGAAGGTCCTCATTCCTCTCTTTCTGGTTCAGTGTGTTCAATGTTATGACTACACCACAGTTTATTTGAGCAGTCTCCCATGGATGGACCTTTAGGGTGTTTCCATTTGTTTACTTTTACAAACAATGCTAGTAAATAGCTTTGGATGGAAGTCATTTTACACTTGAACAAGTTATAGAATTGATTTTCTTAAATGAAAATCTGGGTCAAGAATAATATTCCCATATAGCTTTGAGTATTTGTTACTAACTCTCCAAAAGGCATGTGCTAATTTGCCTTTCTTCCTCATGAATGAGAGTGCCTCTTGCCCAATAGCCTTGCAATGGAATATAGTATCAAATTTTCTGATCTTTACCAACCTGTTAGGTGAAAAATAATATCTCAGAGAAATTTCAATTTGCTTTCCTCTTATTATGAGGGGTGTAAAGAGAACATTTTCATATATGTAAAAGATATTCACACGTCATTTACAGTGAACTGCCTAGTCATTTGCTTGTCCCATTTTCCTTTCAGAATATTGGTATGATATAAATAGCCAAATGCTTAGTTCTAGTCTGTCATTTGCTTTTTGACTTGCTTATGGTAGGGTTTGATTTTGCTTTGGTTTTTGCTGCTTAGAAATCTTTCCTTTTTTTAACATAGTCATATTTATTAATTCTCTATTTTTTATGACTGGATTTTGAGTCCTGGTTAGATGGATTTTCTAGGCACTTGGGAAAAGACTCCGGTGGGTGTCTAGGTTTGTGCCATGGAGTAAAGTATATTAGACTAGGACACAGCATGCCCTAGTGCTAGACCTTGCTTGAAACTTATCACTGTGTAAAGGTTGCCAATTTTGCAACCACTTTGGATATCACCTTCCTGTTTTCTGAATAGTGTGGGCTGTAAAAATTGGGAAATAGAAATGGCTATACAACTGAATAACCAAATTGGTTCTTCTTAATTGATTGAGGGTAAAAAAAAGCCTAAGCAATTTAACTGTGTATTAGTCAGCTTGGACAGCCACAACAAAATACCATAGACCAGTGGCTTAAAAAACAGAAATTTATTTTCTCAACAGTGCTGGAGGCTGGAAAGTCCAAGATTGATACCAATTTGGCTCCTGGTGAGAGCTCCTTCTTCACTTGCAGATGACCACCTTTTAGGTCTCTCTCTTCCTCTTCTAACTAGGCCACCTATTTTATCAGATTAGAGCCATGCCCTTATGACTGAATTTAAACTTAAATACCTCCTAAAAGCCCAACCTCTAATACAGTTATATCAGGGTATATATTTGAGGTATACAATTTAGTCCACAGCAAAAAGGATAAACTGATTAACTGAATATGCATTGCAGAAGCAAAATTTCTTCATA
Organism: Phacochoerus africanus; assembly: GCF_016906955.1. Taxonomy (NCBI): domain Eukaryota; kingdom Metazoa; phylum Chordata; class Mammalia; order Artiodactyla; family Suidae; genus Phacochoerus; species Phacochoerus africanus. The sequence continues at coordinate 96,373,845 of NC_062545.1, forward strand.
TATATATATATATATATATACATATCAAGTACTGAGATATCAATATTCAAAAGAATTAGAAGAACAATATCAAAGCAATTAATAATAAGCACCAAGCTTGGAATCATGAGGCTTTATTTTAATTAACATTTGTTTTGCTTTAGTTTGTTTTCCTTTTTTAAAGTTTCTTTTTATTAAAGTACAGTTGATTTACAATTTGTGCCAGTTTAAGAAGGAGTACAAATGAAGAGGATGGAGAGTAGAAAAGAAGAGCATCTTTAAGAGAATCTGATGGAAGCCTTGGCGTGAGCATCAGAGTCAGACACGATGCCATACACCTGCTCAGCTCTGTACCAGGCTAAGATGCTAAAAAAGCCTGGCCCATCACAACTTCAGGCTCCCTCCCATCCCTGGAATCAGCTCGCCTTCCAGCAGTCCCCAATTCTAGAAATTCAGCTTTTAATCCATGTGACAGGCAGAAGAGCCAAATCTACAAGCATAGTAAAAATATTATGAGGACTTCCACTGGCAAATGCAAATATAAAAATATAACAACATACTCTTCATCCACTAATTTTATAATTCTTTTGAGACAAGCTCTAACGTTTTTCTCCTGGTTTTATTTCTCTTTCTTTATATACACACATAATGTTTCCCATTGTATTCTTCATGTTTACAGATAGTCTCTTTGCTCCATTACTTTCCTAAATCAGATGGAAATCACTCACAGTGTTTCCAGGAGTAAACAGGAGTAAAAACAGGGAAAAGTGGCAAATTGGACACAAGGGATGGCCTTTAAGCAGGCTGTTTTTCATGGTAACCAACTCTCTCCTTCATAGGCTTGATTGATCTGATTTATCTTAATTGGTCTGACTAGACTTTACAATGGCCAATCTGTTGATTAATGTGCTACCCACTTATACAGCACTTTAACTTTCAGAGAATTACAACATTCATAACCTAATTTGATCCAGACAGTAGGTTGAGTCATTAAGTAGGCAAGAAATTTTATTCTCATTTTGTGGATGGGGTAACTATGGACCGAAGAAGTCTACATATTTGGTGTCTAAGCTAGACCTCCTGGATTAATCGATCATCTCAGCTTGGGCTGCCAAAAATATACAGATCACCAGGAGAGACTAAAGGGTGGGGTTATTTACACAGTACCATCCATTAATCAGCATGTTAGTTCTCAACTTGTTATCATGTAAGTTGCCTATATCCTTGGAAATCTGGAGGTTGAGCATGGAGGAAAAGAAGAAGAATTCACGGCTGGCATGATGAGATGAGGGAGGTGAGGAAAGGAGACATCTGAGTTTTGTAGTTCAGTCCCAGGTGAGTCTCTGCAGTGGGACATGCAAAGGAGCCAGTATCAGCACAAGGCAACTAGTTTCTGGAGAAAAGAACCCTAATGATACTGTGTTAGTGGTTAATTATGTGGCAGGAATATGAACAAATGATCCTTTTCTCTTTGCGTTTTAAAATTCTCAAAAATATATAATGTGACAAATATCTTAAGAAAATTATTAACTATACTCTATGGGAATTTTTTATGATTTTTATTTTTTCCATTACAGTTGATTTACAGTGTTCTGTCAATTTCTACTGTATAGCAAAGTGTTTTATATATGATCTGTATATTTTAGCTGTGAAATGCTTTCTGGAGGCTCTAAGGTGTGACTCAAATAGGTCACTGTAGAGACCAGGAGGAAACTCTGAGGGAATCTGCATATCACACTCAATAGATAACCACTTATTGCAGCTAACACTGAATCAGCCTATTAGCCTGACAATTATAAGCAGAGATAAAAGAGCCCTGAGGTCCAACTCGAAAGAGCTACTGAGAAGGCCTAGGTAAAGCTGGGATGTGAGGTACTCAGGAGGTGGGAGAAGGAAGGCAAACATTAGGCAAGTTAGAGAAACATTAGAAGGCTGGCAAACATTAGGCAAGAGAGTCCTGGCCTTGTCTGAGCTGCATTTTTGCAAGGAGGGACTGGTAACAGTTAATTGGGTCAGATCCATTGCAGTGGCTTGAACAAAATAACAAAGGCAAAAGCTTGCTGTGCAAAGAATTATAGGGCACACGAAACTTCATGAGACCATCTATTCCATCTCTCACCAAGCTGAAGCTCAGATGTGCCCAGAGAGATATCTGCCTTCACTGCAACACTCAGTTTAAAGATGAGGACCTTGGGATGTTCCAGACTCAGAACTGTGGTGAAAACTCCCTAACATCATCACCAGTGCCTTTTCATGTTCCTGGCTGATAGGTAGACTAATGTAGATATATTATATATTATATTATATTATATTTATTATACTATACTATACTATATTGTATTGTACTATATTATACTATAGATAGCCCTATACTTGCGCTAAACAGCTTTTGGTTGAGATTTGGGCATGGTAATGGGATTAGAAATGAACCATGTTTTTGGATGAGATATTGCCTCACACCTGTCAGAATGGCCATTATCAAAAAGTTTACTAACAGCAAATGTTGGCAAGGATGTGGAGAAAAGGGAACCCTAGCACACTGTAGGTGGAAATGCAAATTAGTGCAGCATCTATGGAAAACAGTATAGAGGTTTCTCAAAAAGCCAAAAGTAGAACTACCATTTGTTCCAGAAATTCCACCCTTGGGCATGTGTACAAAGAAAACAAAAACACTAATTCAAATGATACATGCAGCCCCATGTTCATAGCATTTTTATTTACGATAGCCAAGATATGAAAGCAACTTGTGTCCATCAAAAGGTGAATGAATATTGAAGATGTGGTATATATACACACCCAAAGAATATTACTCAGCTATTTCAAAAAAAAAAATTCTGCCCTTTGCAAAAACGTGGATGGACCTGGAGGGTATTATGCTTAGTGAAATGTCAGACAGAGAAGTTCCCGTCATGGCTCAGTGGTTAACAAATCCGACTAGGAACCATGAGGTTGCGGGTTTGATCCCTGGCCTCACTCAGTGGGTTAAGGATCCAGCGTTGCTGTGAGCTGTGGTGTAGGTCACAGACGCGGCTCGGATCCCGTGTTGCTGTGGCTGTGGCGCATAGGCCGGTGGCTACAGCTCCCGTTAGACCCCTAGCCTGGGAACCTCCATATGCCACCGATGCGGCTCTAGAAAAAGACAAAAAAAAAAAAAGAAAGAAAGAAATGTCAGACAGAGAAACACTCTATGTTACAACTTATATGCAAAATAAAAAAATAAAACCAACAAATGTATATAACAAAACAGAAACACACTCATAGATATAAAGAACAAACTAGTGGTTAGTGTTGGGAAGAGGGAAGGAGGAGGGGCAAGATAGGGGAAGGAGAATAAAAGATATAAACTATTACCTATAAAATAAATAATAAGGACATATTGTATGGCACAGGGAAATACAGACATTAGTTTTAATAACTTTAAATGGAGTATAATATATAAAAATATTGGAATTCTGTTTGTATACCTGAAACTAATAACTACATATATATAGCTAATATATATAATATATATAACTATATCTGCAGTTACATATATACTAGAATATATTATGTATATATTATAATATGATATACATAGTTACATATATATAACTAATATAACTAATACATCAATAAAAATAATATTAATTAGAAAAGAAGAAATTAGCAATGTATTAGACATGTTTGATTTAACTTTAATATTTAAACTTCACAACAATGATGAAAGCAAATATTTTCTATAGGAAGTAAAATCGAATATTAAAAATGTTAAGTGATAGGACCATGGCCAAGCAACTAGCAAAAGATCAAAGACAAAATAAAAAGTTGGACATATACAGCCCTGAAGAAGTTCTTTCGATTATGCCAAGTTTTCCTTGAGATGCAGATGTATCTGAGGAAATTCACAGATGTTTTTCTTTAGGTCAGAAAGAAAAATCTATAAAAATCACATTATATGTATGATATTCACCCAAATACTAAAGATAACACATGGATGAAATGGCAGTTCATCATTACCTTCAGTTCTTCAATCTGCCATCAAAATTTCTCCCTCATCTTACTCTATTCATTCTTTAAAATACCTGTGAGTTTAAAATATAAAATGTAAATGTTATAAAGGTTTAGCACAAATTCCAAGTTTCCCATCATTTTGAATAACTACTTAGGCTGCACACACAATTCTGAGTGTTTTTGTTAAATGAAAAACCCAAGTCAGTCAGACGTCATCAGAGTCCTCTTCAGGACTATTGCTGGATCAGTTCCAATCACTGTTCTCTTCCTACAGGTTAATTCAAATTAGTGTTTCCTGAATAGTGAGCTAGACGCAGAAGTTTTAGCTGATCCCAGCTTTACACCTTCTCTTTCCTTCTCAATGTTGGTTTTCCCAAGGAGTCTCCCTGAGGAGAAAGCTATCAATGCATGAGAGAGGCATTTCTGAGTTTAAATTCCAGAAACTGTTCCAAGAAATTCTTCCACACAATTACCTTTCCTACTAAGCAGAGTAGGGCAAGGCTGGTGCTCTGTTACTGCCACTGCAGGGGAGATACAATGAGAGGGAGGAATTAACACTCTTCTGTGTACACAGGGCAGTCATTAACAGTCTAAGATGGATTAATTAATACAAGTATTAGTTTTCCCTTGAAAAACAGAGTACTTTGAGCTCAGGGAACATAACAGAAAGTAGGAAAATATTAACCTAAGATAAAAGGCTGGGAACAGGTGTGGAGTCTGGAAAGCTGCAGTGGGAACTCTCCACCGTTCTAAGAGTTCTAAGAAATGGGTCTCATGTTGCCTAAAAATCTTCTTTTTTTCAGTTGTACCCAGAACCCTAAAGATTAAGTCATTATTTACAACACAAAAACCTCATCATAAGAGACAATCTTCAGCTAACTACTGGTTTTCTTTACTCTAGAACTAAAACTTTTTTCTAGAAATAATACTAAAATCAATATTTCCTATATGCCAATTTTAGATCCTTTCAGACATTAACCTAAAATGTAAATGGTAGATATTCCTTGAGACAAAAACTAATATTTTAATAAGAAACCATTAGTGACAATATTTTAAATCTGTCTATGGATGAATAGTCATTTCATTTGATGAGGGACCTAGTTGGAGCTAGGAAAGGCTAATAAAAAGTAAAAAATGTGGGAGTTCCTATCATGGCTCAGTGGTTAATGAACCTGACTAGTATCCATGAGGATGCGGGTTCGATCCCTGGCCTTGCTCAGTGGGTTAAGGATCCAGCATTGCCGTGAGCTGTGGTATAGGTCGAAGAAATGGCTTGGATCCAGCATTGCTCTGGTTGTGGCATAGGCTGGCAGCTGTAGCTCCGATTTGACCCCCTAGCCTGGGAACCTCCATATGCCACGGGTGGAGTCCAAAAAAAGACAAAAAGAAAAAGAAAGAAAGAAAAAGAAAAAGTAAAAAATAAGTACTGACTTTGGAATTCAAGGACAACAAAATTTTACTTCTGTCTAAAGTGGTCATTAAATTCTGAGAAGTCATCATCATTATACTGTGAGCTTACTGAGGTATAGGAATATTAACATAACATCCTGATGAACAGTCCTGATCTGTTAAGACTAGGTTATGCAATGAAGGAAACCCTCGACGAACAGAAACTGCTAGAGAATTGTTTCTGAATGTAAAATCACAACTTGGATAGTGATTCTGGACTGCTATTGTGTTCCAAGTGTCAGGCTTCTTTCCCCCTTGTTGATTTATAGTGCCAAATCTCAACCTCATGGTTCAAGATGGCAGTACCTGCATTCCAGGTGTTAGAATAGGGAAAAGGAATGTCAGGAAGGACATTTGCTCAAATTTCACACGCCACTAATACTTCCATCGCATTGACCAGAATCACTTGGCCACATTTGGCTACAAAAGTAGCTGGAAGTAAAATCTTTATTCCTAGTGTACATCAAAAATGTAGAGATTCTGGAGTTCCTATTGTGGCTCAGCAGGTTATGAACACTGCTAGTATCCATGATAATGCAGAATCCTGAATCCACTCAGTGGGTTAAGGATCTGGCATTGCTGTGAGTTGTGGTGTAGGTCACAGATGCAGCTTGGGTCCGGTGTTGCTGTGGCTATGGCCTAGGCTAGCAGCCGTAGCTCCAAGTTAACCTCTACACTCAGAACATCCATATGCTGCACCTGAGGTGCTGCACCTGAGGTGCTGCACCTGAAGTTGTTGGATAAGCAGCCAGATCCTACTGTATAGAAGAGGCAACTATATCTAGTCACTTGTGATGGAACATGATGGAGGATTATATATATGACAGGTCACTCTGCTGTATGACAAAAATTGACAGAACATTCTTAATCAACTATAATAGAGAAAATAAAAATCATATTTAAAAAATATAAAGATTCTATTACTGGGTGGGGGGTGGGGTACTAAGGAGTAGATTGGTATCAGGACACAACTAGCAGTATCTACAAGTACTATTAAGAATTAGGCTACAATGAACCAGAGGCTGCTAGAGCACCAAGTGTGCACATGGGTGGAAGGGAATGCATTTTGTTTGTATTTTCCATAGCATCTTGTATTAAATGTCTCTTCACTGAAGGGGTCTCCAGTCATTTGTTGGGGAAGAGTTGCAGCAAGAGAGAAATCTATGGAAAGGAAAATCTCTAGCAATAATTGGTATTCAATAAATACTTTGAAAATACTGAAGGGAAATGCTTATTTCTATTCCCAACTCACTTAAAATCCACTGGGCAAGATAGAACACTTGTATCCATGTAGGTGATATAATAATTCTATTTTTTTTCTAAGTTAATAGATTGTAAATATTCCACATAAAAGTTCAATCCACTCCAGACATCAAAGCAATCTGATTTAAAGAAGAACTTGAGTACTCTCAGTTCTCTTCTCGAACCAGTAGGGTGATGCTTCGAATCCAATCATTGAGCAAGTACTGTTAGGGGCCTGACATGACCTGATGCTGAATATTTGATCTCCTCCGAGGATAATCTATTCCTGTACTGATATTTAACATGACTCACTGTCCCACTGGGGCTCCATCTGACCCCCAGAGTCTCTCCATTTGAGTTTCAGAGTTAACATTGAGCATTACCATTGGGTTGATGACACTGGGACATTACACACTGGGTTCAGAAGACTCCACTTCTGATTTAATCTCTAGTATGGTCACCATTTCTAATGATTTAATTTGATCTGGGTCCATATCTGGGTCTCTTTCTGACTCTAATAATCTCCTCTTTCTCCCAGGCTATGAACAGATTTCACAGATGCTACCTGAAGAGTTTTGCCACTCTGTACTCACTTGCACCCACAACTTTATCTTTGACCCTTTATAGAATTTGTAAGTAAACACTGATAACTATGTTGGAAGACTGACCTGCTTATATGGTTGATCCAATGCCTTCAGCGGTCTTTCCCCCAAAGTCTGCCACACCCTCACAACAGATATAGCTCTAAATTCTGACCCTTTTCACACCTATCCTTGCACAACTAATAAATAAGTGAATCTTCAGATAAGAAATAGAATGGCCTTTTATCATTCTTATGTCTGACACTAGAGAAAATAGCCACTGCTTCCAGAGCAAGATACCCTTAAAGAACACAATTATATAAATAGCCAACAGTGTAATTATGCATGAAAGTTAAACAAAATTAAACTTTATTAATTTTCTCATTTCATTTCTCCTTTGTTCTTTCAAGTATATTGGTTCTTGAGCATACTGGTTTGAGAAAATTGCATTATGTATCACAACTCTGTACCACATACAGATCACTGCCATGGTTAAAGCATGACAGTATAGATAAAGATAGTAATAATCTCCAAAGGATGATTTTATTATCAACATAAGCAGAATTTTCAGTTACCTGAAGAAATGATAGTTCATACAGAAGACAGAGAATGATAATCTAACTCTACTATATATAAAGTATACAAACAACAAGGACCTACTGTATAGCAGAGGAAACTATATTCAAATCTTTTAATAACCTATAATGGAAAAGAATCTGAAAAAGAATATATATGTATATATTCTGAATCACTTTGTAATACATCTGAAACTAATACAACATTGCAAACAAATTATACATCAATTAAAAAAGAAAGATAATCTGGGTGGGTAAAGTACATGGAAACTAGGAGTTCCCGTCGTGGCTCAGCAGAAACGAATCCGACTAGGAAGCATGAGGTTGCAGGTTCAACCCCTGACCTCTCTCAGTGGGTTAAGGATCTGGCATTGCTGTGAGCTGTGGTGTAGGTTGCAGACGCGGCTTGGATCCCAAGTTGCTTGCGGCTCTGGAATAGGACTGTGGCTACAACTCCGATTAAACCCCTAGCCTGAGAACTTCTATATGCTATGCGTGGGCCCTAAAAGGACAAAAAGATAAAAGGACAAAAAAAAAAAAAGGTACATGGAAACTATTCCCATCTGCCTACTTGTCATCCCATCAACTACTGTGCTTAGTATTTTATACATATTATGTTATTGAGAAAGAGAGACGGAAATGACTGTTGAGAAACTGAAGACTAGGAGGGAAATACATATGTACATGCATATAATTTAGTTCAGGACCCGATGGACATTCTTCCTGCCTATCAGATTTTCCCTAATTTTATTTATTTATTTATTTATTTATTTATTTATTTATTGCCTTTTTAAGTCCACACCTGCGGCATATGGAAGTTTCCTGGCTAGTGGTTGAATTGGAGCTGCAGCTGCTGGCCTCCACCACACCCACAGCAACGCTGGATCCTTAATCCACTGATCAAGGCCAGGGATCAAACCTGCATCCTCATGGATCCTAGTCGGGTTTGTTACTGCTGAGTCATGATGGGAACTCCAGTTCTTCTAATTTTAAATAGCAGATGACACAGATTGATTATAGACAATATAATCAACTATGGGTACCCAAATATTGTCCACAAGAGAAATTGTTTACTTATAATACTATGTCATGTGTTCAGAAAGTGATTACTTTGGTAAAATTGAGGGTCTGGATAAGCAAATTTGTAAGCTATTGTACTTGGTCATCATTTCTGACTGAATTTAGAATTATCTTAAATCAATTTCTCTGTAGATCTGAAAGTAAATGTTGTCAGTTCCTATCTGGATTGAGAGTACTTATGCTAGGATGGTATACTACCCTTATTTATACATCTCAGAGTGCCATCATTATGTTCTGTACCCAGTGGCTTGAAAAATGGATGGATGAACCCCATAACTTCAATATGAAAATACGACATTACGATAATTGATTTTGCTTTACAAAAAAATATTACCAACTATTTTCAGAAATATCCCACATATAAGTTCATATTAATGGCTTTTTCCTAACTTCTCAAATTAGTTTTTCTTCTCTTTTTCCTCTAATATGTCTTCTTACAATCATTTATCATAAGACAAAAATTACTGAGGTAACACCAGTCTAGCTGTGAAGAATTCAAACCTATTTTCTTTCCTTAGGGCTCCAATTCAGAGTAAAAATGAATAATCACAAAATATATGCCAAATTATTTTCTCAAAGAAAACATGCCCAAATCTCCCTGTCTTGAAGGTTCATGGGTGTGCCTATTTGCTGAACCTCCTAGTCCTTAGTTCTCTTTATCTTAGACTGACTTGGTCAGCAGAGGGTACAACTAAATCCTGGCAGCTGAATATAATGGGAAGGGCTCTGGAATTGCCAGTCCAATGTGCTGGTTTCTAAACCTGGCTTTGTCACCTGCATGGAAATTTGGGAAAGTTAATTTATCTTTCTAGTTCTCAATTTTCCCTCATCTCTAAAATGAATTGCTTGGTCCAAATGATCTCTAATGAACTTGCTAGCTCTATAATTCAAAGTTTTAATGTTACTGTGATTTTTTTTGTTTAGGAGGTTGAAGTAAACAACTTCATTCAATACATTCTAAAGAGGTGATTTAAGGAACATCCAGGTGTCTCTGTGCTGCTTCCTGGCTTGACAGAACTACAATAAAGCAGCTGTATGGGTCTATGAATAAGAAGGTGGGTTCTGGAATCAGATTACTGGGCTTCAAAGCCCAGATTCACAAACTACTGGTGCTGTAACTTTGAGCAATTTGTTTCAGCTTCCTCACCTGTTTTAGTTTCAAGATCCTTGCGCTGAATCATTTGCAACTGGGTTTGACCCAAAACCATTTTGAAGATCTGTCTAATGTCAAGATCCAGAACACTATATTTGATAGGTGCAAGGACATTGATAACTTAACAATCAAGGGACAATTACCATTCTAAAAGATGTCCTCCCCATATGAACGTTAGATCTTTCTAACGTTCATATGTCCCATATGAACCATTAGATCTTTCTAATGGTTCTTATGTCATTGGTAAAGCCAAGAGTCAACTCCAACCAGCAAATAATTGGCTGACAATTCAACATGCTTGTAATTTATCATTGGCAAAACTGAGCTACCCAAATTGGACTACCCAGCTTCCTCTAGATCTTTGCCCTATGTTTCTTTTCAGACAGTTCAAGAACCGTAAAATCTTCTATTTTAACTGTAGCTTACTTGGAGTTCTTTTTCTTTCAACTCTTAGTTTCATAAGTATAGACAGCACTTAAGACCACCTCACCTAATCCCTTTTCTTTAATGTGATCCCTTCTGCAATTTCACATTTGTTGGTAAGAGGCACAGTTTGTATTATCTCTTGTATTTTTAATTTACTGGTTCACATGTAATATTGTCTGCCAAAATTGATTGCAAGCTTCATGAGGTCAGGAAAAAGGTGTGTACAGAGGACTCACCTGCTATTAATAGCTAGAGTTGGCATTGGGCAAGAGGTTAAACATAAGTCATAATCTGTTCTTTAGGTTCAACCACTAAGAAATGAAGAGGGTGGGATGACAGATTTTAACATCGCCTGGGTCACTTTTGCTAGACTGAAAAGTTCTTAAGGTCAAATGACATATCTTAATAGTTTTTAGATGTCTGGTAGTAGAGGTCAAAGACAGTAGGTTCTCTACGGAAATTTACTCACAAAAAAAACAAACTATGCTATTATGCTTTTCTATAGCATCTAGTTTAATCTTTGCCACATAGGTCTTTTCACACACTATCTCACTTAACTGCACTTAATCCTCACTGAAACCCTAAAAAGTTTGGGTAGTTGATGCTACTAGGAATAAGGATATTTTTCAGAGGAAGATGATAAAGCTCAGAGAAGCAGCTGACCTAGTTTTTTTCCAAGTGAGTCAAAGAGAAGCCTATCTAACTTCAAAGCTCAAGTTATTCCAGTGTTGCAAGATAACCTTGGTGTTGGGAAACATAAATTTTCTAAGAGCTTTAGCTCTTTATTCTAAATACTCCTGGAGTGCGGAGTGCTAGTCTATCCTGTGCCCCATCATAGATATATTCCCCATAGCCCTCCTGAAGGCTATAGGCTGGCAAGTCATGTGTGTGCCAGTGCCGACTGCAGTCATGTGCACCGCATGTGTCCCATTGAATGCAGTGGGAAGCAATCAGCTCTGTTTACACAAGGAATTAGAATCACAGAAAAGATTGCAGTTGAGGGTTGTCATGGAGGATAGGGTAAACTAAAGTCAGATAAATGCCACAGTTATGAAGGAACAAAACTGAACATCTTGCAGAACGAATGTATTTCTGAAAGGATGAAACAGATAGATAGAAAGTGGCACAGACAAGAGACAGTGGGATTCTGAAGAGGGAGAGAGAGGAAGTATCCCGCAAAGCCTGGGATACTTCCTATATTTGCCTTCTGTGAGGTTCCTCTTCATTCTTTCAGTAAATTCTCCTCTCAAACAAGCTGTCCTTACAATACCTTTCTGCTCATACTTGTATCTGGGCACAAGTAGGTGGATTTTTAGGGGAAATGAAGAGACTGTATCCCCCATGGTATTCCTCTGGGATCTCCTTTCTGCTCCTGTGTCATACACAGTGATATAAACATAAAGTCCTGAGAGTTGGTCTCCTAAGTCTCAGGTATGAATTGGGAACATTCCAAATCTTGCTGCAGATCTGGGACACCTTGAAGTCAGAGTGACCAAAAAAATAAATACATAAATAAAGTTCCAGGGAGGCAGAAAAAGAAGATCCAGAAGAATGTGCCTTCTTCCACTGTTCAAGTAGTGAAAGCTGCTCTCTTGGAGCATCTGCAGAAGGAACCATGTGACAAGAAAGCTTCCTGTAGTGAATTCTTGCAGCCAGGAAGGTAAAAATTCCCAAACTACTGTCCAGTTGTTGTCAGAGCTGGAATTCCCTTCCTGGGACAATTATATTTTGCTCCTGTTTAGCTCCTTGTTACTTAGCAACAAGAGTAGCATCAGGGGAAGCCAATGGAGATTAAGAGCCTTTCTAAAGTCAGGTTGAGGTGGGAGTAATCAGGAGTAGAAATTACCTTCTCACTTCCTGGAAGAGAGAAAAATATATTGTGAACTTCAGAGTGGGTAAAACTAGGCTGCATCTGGAGGGAGTCATTTAAATGTCCACATCTTATTTAATAATCAAAATCAGCATTTGAACAGAATCATTTAACTTTGCAATGTAACTTTGTATCTGATGTTTCCTACAAGTCTTGTGATGATTGATATCTCAGGGTAAGATTATGGTTCTCAGTTTATACATGAAGAAACTAAGGTAGAGATGGCTAACATAGTGTGTTCAGCTTCACTCATCAGTTAATGGCAGAACAGGACTAGAATCCAAGTCTACTATTTTCTCTCTCTCCACTGTAGCCTTTATTCCTTCCTTCCTTCCTTTGTTCATGACATATCCAGTGTTCATCTAATGTGCATGAATAGCATGGTAGTGTTAAAATATTAGAAGTTTTAAATAGCTCCTACTCCAGACTCATCCCATACCCTTAACTCTATCACCCTGTCCCTCCTGAACTTCAAAGGATCCAAAACTAAAGATATATCATCTGGCTGAGCAGGGCCATGTCCATTCTGATCAACTGGCTCTGTGCCATATTGATTGTTAAATATTTTTTGACATTCTACTAACCTTTAGTGGACATACACCTAGTCTCTAGGTACATTTTTATCCAGTGAAGACAGGGCAGTGTAATGCAAAGCCCTTGACCTCAGGAGTTCACAGATTGTGATTGGGGGAAGTGAAAAATTAGGGCACACAATCTTTTCTGGAATACTTCTCATGACAGAGACCTCATTATTATTTAAAATCATCTGTTCTCAGAGGTCCCATCGTGGCGCAGCGGAAACGAATCTGACTAGGAACAATGAGGTTGCAGGTCCCATCCCTGGCCTTGCTCAGTGGGTTAAGGATTCGGCATTGCCGTGAGCTATGGTGTAGGTAACAGAAGCAGCTTGGATCTGGCATGACTGTGGCTGAGGTATAGACCAGCAGCTGTAGCTCTGATTCCACCCCAGTCTCGGAACCTCCATATGATGTGGGAGAGGCCCTAAAAAACAAACAAACAAAAAACCCAAACAAACATACAAACAACATAAAATCATCTGTTCTCGTCTTAGACCCAATCATAGTGTTTTCCATTGTATTAAGATGAGATCTGCCTCCCCATTACTTGAGCTGATCAGGGCTTGCTATGCCCTACAGAGCAGAGTCAAGCAAATGAATTCCTATTTCCCCTAGTATCTTTTTTACATTTAAGGACATCCCACTCTGATTGTTCCCAATATGCTCTCACTATCCTATTGGGACTCTCTTATGTCCTGAAATAAAAAAAATGGAGAGTTGGCTCGGTCCTCAGAAGACTTTAGGATACCCTTCCTTTTTCAAAAGTGGGATCTGAGGATCAGAGAGATGAGAGAACTTTCTAAATAAGTTTAGAAATTAGTCTCCTTAAAAATCAGGTCTGTGGTCTTTTCATTACATCATCAAAACATACCCCCAATTTTTACATTTCCTGAATTGCCCCCAAACTCCAAAAATTACTCTAAAATTCACTTCCTTTGGTTAAGTACACCTTCTTTAATACTTACCGGAACTAAGAGGGTAGGGGCTTTCTAAGTATCCTGATCACAACGTGGGAGCATGCCCTTTCTATTGGATCGGTGATTATCAATGCTAGTTGCATATTTGAAGCACCCAGGGCATTTATTATTAAGACCAATTAAATCAATATGGGTCTCAAGCATCAGTACTTCCCCCAGGTAATTCTGATTCACAATAAGGATTGAGAAACACTACATTAGATAATACTACTTCATTTTCTAAAAAGGTGAGAATCAATACAGTATTTGAACACAAGAAGGGAAGATGACTGGCTCTGAGGATTTGATTATACTATTTGATCTCAACTTCTTATAAAGGAAGAATGGAGGCGTTTGACTCATTTCTTTCTACCTTTAGTTTCAGAGATGTGAAAAATGACATGACCTACCTTTGTACTTTGAACTATACCTTGCTTGTATGCCTTTTATCTGGCTCTCAAGCCTTGTAGGGGCATGATTATCTTGCAGCTCCTTGCAGTATCTCCGGTGTGGCCTGGGCGAGGGAGGGAGTATCATTATAGTCTTTTTACAGGTTAGGCATAGGGTTGTCTAATGCACAAAATGACAGCCCATTTGGCAGCCAGTCAGTTATTTGGTGATATCAGAGGAACATTTATTCTTGCCTACATTTAGCGGCATTGCCCATGCAAGGCACAGACCTGTCCTCAAAACTTTTATCTTTGGTTGGAAAAACAGGTTTTAGAGGGAAAAAGGTATATGCGTAAAAAGGGGAAAAGGAAAGGGCTATGTTAAACAGGTAATAAATGTGCGGCAATTCTCAAGAGAATATTATTTTTGATCTCACCCTCCTACCATTTCTGTGTCTGTGCTCCATGTACTTTGTAAACATCTCCTTTCTGATATTTCCATACATTAGATGTAGTTCGAAGTTTGCATTCCAGTCTCTCACTGGGTTATGAATTCTGAGTTTGAATCTCTAGTTGCTGCCATCATGTCTGAGATAGTTCATGCTACATAATTATTTGCTGAATGACTGCAAGATGCTGGCATTGGAGATTGTTTAGGACTAAGAGACCTGTGTTGTGTGCATTCCTATCAGCTACTCAGATTGTCTCTTTATTTTCTCAAGGATCCCAGGGATCTGGGAATAGGTATCTTAAACTCTACTCAAGGTCTTTAAGAAAAACCACTTGCAACCCCCCCTGAAACCATTTCTGTCCTATATTGTCCTATAATGTAGACATGCCCCTGAGGGGTTCCATTCCTCAGTTGCCCGAGGTTGCAAATGAGTGGCCTGAATAGGTCCCCTTTGCAATCCGAAAACAAACAGCCAAACAGATTAAAATACCACCATATTTTGTATGAATTGAAAATATTCCATTTTATTCTTTCCACTATCCTGAATAGAGAACTGCATGCCAACGTCATCTCAAGGTGTCTTTCCCGTCATCAATTGTCCAATTTTTGTGAATAACTAGAAAATGCACATAAGCATCTGAAGGCATAAGTGTCGCTTAACAAAAAAATAACCCCTGAAATGTAATTACCAGATAAAAAAAAAAAATGCACCCAGTTTCAGAGCCTATCACATCTCCCGCCTCGGAACGCAGCTCCCCCAACACTGCTCCTGTTGTGTCAGATAGCGGCAGTGTTGAGCCCCGGAGCCCGCGCCTAGTCCGCCGAGGTCCCCGCGGCCGCCCAGTTTCCGCGGCGGACTCGGGCGCGCAGAGCCACTGGGCCTCGAGGGCGCTGGGGAAGCAAGAAGGGCGTGGGGGGCGACGAGGGGTCCCCGATCCACCTCCACGAACTGTGTTCCTTCTCCCTCGACAAGATCCCCACTCTTCCCAATTGATCGAAATTCACAAAAATTCACTGAGAGAGGGTGAAGGGAGAGGTCGCTTGTTGGTTACTGGTTGTGCCACCCCCGGCGCAAGTAGGAAAGCGGCCCCCGGCCGGTTGGGCAAGAGGTGTGGGAGCCCGCGCCCCCTCCGAAGCAGATCGCGGGGTGGCGGTCCCCGCTCAGCTCCGCCGAGCCGCCGCTCCGATCCTCCCCCTCCCCCGCCCGCGCCCTCCCCCTTCCTTTCACTAGGACTCCGGGACTCGGGAGAGGGCGCGGGAGGCAGGCACTTGGGCCCGACCCCACTCCAGCGCTCGCCGGGGACGGGGGCGGGTGGCGAGGGGACGCGACGGGGGCGCGGGGCGGGCGCGGTCATGGAGCGGCGGCGGCGACGGCGGCAGCAGTAGCGACCGCGAGCGAACGAGCCGGCGGGCAGGGCCGCCCGGCGCCGCGGAACGAACTGCACAGCTCAGCAAAAGCGCCCTCGCCCTCCGCGCGCCGCCTCCTGCGAACCCATAGCCGGCAACATTTTTTAAGGCTCCAATCCATCCTTTGAAGAAAAGAAAAAAAAAAATAGCATTGATTGGAGAGACGGGGATATATATAATTGGGGGGGGGGGCCCTCCTGCTAAAATTAGCCGGGCTTGCGGCGCGCGGTGTGCGAGTGTGTGCGTGCGTGTGTGTGTGTGTGTGTGTGTGTGTGTGTGAATGTGATTACTCCAGGACTCCTCGGGCTCCGGAGACGCCATTTTCCCCCTTGATATCTCTCTCCGTAAATCGGTGGCGCGGCGGAGGCGGCCGCGCCGGGCGGGAAGCGCTGGGCCGTTCGGGGCGCCCGCCGCTCGCCTCCGCCTCCGCGCGCCCGGGGGCCCCGGCGCCCCCCGAGCGAGGGCGGCCAGCCCGCTGCTCGCCGTGTGACAGATGCTCATCGCCATGGAGTTGCCGCAGCAGCACCTTCGGGGGCTCGGGCGAGCTACGGGAGCCGGGATCTGAGCGAGCGCTGGGGCCAGCGGAGCCGGAGCCGCCGGGACGTGGGTGAGCACGCGCGGCGACCTTGGCCCGGGAGCCGGGCGCCGAGCCTCCCGCCGTGCCGCGGGCCCCCGCACGCCCGGGGTCGGGGGCGGTGTGTGTTCTCTGCATGCAAAAGTTAACGTTGCCTCGCTGGGGCTTTGACTTTGCACCGGGCGGGAAGGGGAGTCGGGGCCGAAGGGGCGGGATGCAGGTCCCGGCGAGGCTGCCGAGGATGGGCGCAATTCCGGCCCGTCGGCTGTGGGCAGTGATGCTGGCTCATTTGGAGTGGTTCGTTGGTGGCGGCGAGGGTGGCAGCATCGGGCTGGAGGTCTGGGACCTTACTGAGCTTGGCCTAATCTGATCTCCCCCACCCCCTGCCGCCGCCGCCGCAGCCTTTTGCACCCTCTCTCGGTCCGGCAGCCGGCTGCTGGGGCTGGCGGGTTTGGCTTTGGTGGAGTGGACTCGAGAGGGGGAGGGGGTAAGGAAAGGGGTGGGAAGGCGGCAGGATATTTTTTTCCCCCCTCTCTCTCTTTGTAACTTGCAGGTTAAGTGGAGCTAGAGAGCTACATGGTATATAGCTGAATTTTTTTTTTGGGGGGGGGGGAGAATATATCAGAATCTAACGTGTCGTTGGTAGAAAGAAGAACAGGGAAGAAGTGGTCCAGCCGGCGAAGGTTGGTGTGTGCTTGTGTCGTGGCTCTGTGTGTTAGTCTTTTCCTTAAAATCTTAATCAATGGATTTGAGTCTCTTTCTCGTGCTCTCTGGTTTTGGGACTCTGAAAAGACAGGAATTCCCTTAAAAGCAGGCGAATGCCTTTTTTGAAAGCACGCATTGTGTGTGTTTCTAGAGGAGTCGTGGGCTTGGGAATTAACGACAGGCTTCCCCGTTCGGTGGTTTCCAGTGGGAAATAACTCCTGAAAGGGAACCCTTCAGTATCGATTTATTGTTTTTGTCTTTCAAACCACTATCTCTTTGACTAAAATACTGTCCGAGAAGTTCCACAGAGACAAAGTCAGGTAAACTGGACTGGGCAGATCTTTAGCAAGATGGTGATAATGCTGATGCTGTTTTTGGTGTCTGTTTGTGATGGAAGCATTGTTGGGTAATAGCAATTTCTGATCGGTAGAGCATGCTGGCTCTACAAAAATAAGTAACTACCGAAATGCTGTCTTCCAGTCCCCATCCCCTACACGCGGCAACACCCCTCCTCCCACGACCCACACCAGTTACAATTCTGAAATAAGATCCAAGTGGAAATATTTTCCTTGGAGATCGGAAAGTTGTGCCAGTGGAAGTACGAGGTGAGGCTAGAGAGACTGGGAATGTGGGGAGAGGGCTCTATTGACCCTCGATGCTGCATTTATTCTTTAGGTGTGTCTTTGTGGGTTCTGAGGGTGTGTGTATTGGTCTAAGAGGACTGTTGAGGGAAGGATTTCCGATTTGTTTCCGCTTCAAATAAACTGTCCTGATAATCTCATGGTTGACATCTAATGCTAAAAGGCCAATTTGTGAGTCTCTATCCCTGCAGAAGCTCTCCTCCCAAAGGGCAGTTTATTTTGGAATTCTACCACAGCTACTTTTCCTTCTAAGCCTCCTCTCTCCCCTCCACCACTAACCACACCTTTTTTCCTAAAGTTAGTTGGAGTCCATAGGCTGTATAGAAATACTAATATTACTTGTTTTTCTCTTACATTATTTTTTTCATTCCTTTATTCTTCAATCCTCTTTTTAACCTTTTCTGGTAAATTTGTGCAAAAAAACTAACTTCATAAAGTTGCTGTTGCCAAAACTATCTGGAAGGGCCCCTCCCCATCTCTTACCATCCTGTAGTTTGCACAGGTAAATCTGATGTGCCTGTCCAAATCCATCCTAATCAGCAAAACTTGTGTATGAGAGAGCGTGGGCGGGTGCGTGGGCGCGCGCGCACACACACGTTTTGGAGGGTCAGGCATCGGCTAGGAAAGAGGGGCATGGAGAGGAGAGGAGGGATGTTGTTCTGTGTTGGCCACATCTGCACCACTGGGGCGGACCTGGATGGTCTGGGAGTTTCCTTCATACACCTCAGTTGGAGGTTGTCTGGCTGAGTTGAGGAGGCGGGGCCAACTGGCCAGGGGCGTGTGAGGGAGGAGAAAGTTTGTAGCACTTTAAAATGTAGCCAGTTTACAATCCCATGTCACTGTCTCCCCTTTCTCCTGCTTTCTGTGGCTTCCAGCAGCCCAAGACTCCTGGAGGGGGGGCGTGATCTCTTTTGCCCTGACTTGGAAGTCCCACTTTTCAGTTAAGTTGAAGATAGTGTTTTCCTCCGTAGTGAATTGCATTGCCTGTTATCGATGAAGACAGATCCCAAGAGTTTGATTATGCACAGAGTATTTGCAAACTTTAGGAGAGAAGCCTGAGAATTTAGAAGACCAGTAGTCAGAAAGTGCTGCTTTGCATACCGTGTTCAGTCCCCTAATAAGAAAAAAAAAAAAAAGTCTAGTCTTGGGAAGTTGAATTGGTGTTAGAGCTGGGCTCTGGGAGCTGCTAGCCACTACAGTAACCTGAGCTGGGCTGAGGGAGGAGGTGGTGAGCAAAGGCGACCAGAGCCAGAGGGGAAACAGACTTGTCTCTCTTAGCAGGGAAAATAGATGTGTCACTGGAATAAACAAACTGGAGGTGGGGGAGGGGATAGCTTGTAGTGAACATAAGGAGGAGTGGCTGAGAGGCAGTGATGTGGTTAGGAAGGAGGCCACTTACAGCTTGGGAGAAAATATCAACTGCCTTATATGTTCACGGATGGGTTAGGCAAATGAAGGGGTGTAATCCAATCTTTTGTATTTTAACACCAGAACATCACATAGGAAGGTGCTGCTGGCAGGCCCAGTTCTGGACCTCACACAGGGGTATCCCTGAGTGAGCCAAGGAGCCCCTTGGTGCCTGGAGGGCTTATGTGTGCATTATTCATGGCAAGCTACTTTGTAAGTCACCTGACCTAAATGAGGACTCTTTGGGGGGGGGGGGCAGTGGAGAGAAAATGGTGCTTGAAATCTTTGTAGAAAATTTAGTTGACAGTAGTCAGTGAGGAGAGACAGGGGTTTGCTGAAGAAGAAATAAATAGGCACTTTCTCCTGGATTCCTGATTCCATTTCTGCAGTTATCTTGACTTTCAATTCCATTAGAAGCCGAATCAATACTTCTTTGGCACAAAAATGCACCTCTAAGGAGAGGAGAGTTCTTTCAACCTGGTCATTATTTTTAGTTGTACTTCAGTCTCTGAAGTACAACTCTGAAGCTCTGAAGCTTCTATATCATATGCAAGAGGAGGAAGATGAGAAGTGGCTAGATGATGGGGCAGCCTTTCTGGATTCTTGTAGAGGCACTGAAACTTGGCTGGGCCTCAGCCACCCAGAATGCCAGTTTTTTCCTTTGGAGACTTGAAGTTTTAATTGAAACCAGAAAGCTATTGAGAGTGGACCTGGCCAAGGAAACCTTGTTTTCTCTGCTGCCAGGAATGAGAACTAAATCATTTTTTTGCTGATGGCATTTGAAGTTGCATCAGTTTTGCCCCTGTTAGAGAAATGGGGTAAATTGTTATTAACACATTAACACTGTCAGGAGCTAAAAAAAATGGGGTGACATTATTGACTTTGCTCAGGGACCCAGTGTGTGGCAGAAGTCTAGTGGGGGTGGGGGACAGGGGGCTGCTCTTGTCCTGGAGGGGTAGCAGCACTACCCTGAGACAAGGAGGCTCGTAGAGTCCTTGCCACGCACCATTATGCTTGGCCCTTGGGTTCCTGCAAAGAAAGGAATAGAACAGTCCAATCCTATTGCCATCTTATGGGATATTATGAAACCTGGTGAGTTTCCCAAAATGTTTTGGGCCAGGATTAAGAAGCACAACTATCAGACTTACTGCCATACGTTTGAGCTTCTTTTAGGGCTGTTTCTAAAGGAAATCTGGTGTTTCCCAAAGTCTTCATGAAGCTGCAGACACTTTGGGCAGACAAATACTTGATAAGTGCAGAAAAGTAAATACCAAGATACCCATGGCATGTACTACTTCATGAATGCAGGGGGAAGATGCCAACATTCTAGTTTGGTTCTGAGTATACATTTCCATTTTCAGTTAGCCTTCTGTTAGATTCTAATGCCCTTTAGACACACCACATTGGGGCAATATCAAATTTTGGGGGAATCTGGTGACCTTAGATGACTGAGTCCAAGTTAGTGGCCCTTACATTTCTCTTCTGGAAGTTTTAGAGTCAGATCAGAAGAGCTTCCCTTTCTGAGTTGGTTTTTTACCCCCTTAGAGGGGAACCTCAAAGGGTGAGGAAACATTATTTTCAGTGGCCTTTGGATTGCTCTCAACTGCAGTTGATTTGCTATCCAGTTCATAGCAAATGATGCCAGGGTCAAGTGGAGAACATGAGCAGCCCTGAAGTCCTCAGGATCCTTTGGGAGGAAGCAGCCATCCCTCTCCAGGAGCTGGTGATGGATTTTGACCGGCAGACCCCTGAAAAATAACTATAGGCAAAGTTGATTGAACTGACCACCTCCTACCCCTACTTACACCACACCATTCTAGTGATGGGGAGGGAGCGATAAGACATTCAGAATTTTGCCAGCTTGGAAAAAGATTTCTCTGACCCAGCTTATCTTTTGCCATCAAAACATACTTCTTTTTATATTCATGGCACTTTGTTGTTTTCAAAAATACCTTTCTAGCACTTCTGCCCCCTTGATTTTCTGAGGAGGGAGATCAGATGAGCATTTTATCCCCATTTGGAAGATGAGGCCATTGAAGTGCTGACTTGCTGAAATGACTCAAGTTGGCCCACCTGGGGCCAGATGGCTGTGTTAAAGTGTGAAGAGCATCACACCTGAAGTGACAAGATCTGCTTTGAATCCTGTCCCTCCTATTTCTCTGCTAAATGTCCCTGGACAAGTTCTTTAACCTCTTTGAGCCTCAGTACACTAATCAGTAAAATAGGGATAAAGATGCTTACCCTGCCTACTTCACAGGGGTTCTGAGGATTAAATACTACCAGATAATTTCCGTAATTGAACTCTGAGAGGATTTCCATGCTGCCTCCTGGAAACTGGTGTTGGATTATTGTCACCAGAGCCTGGAGATTAATAAACTCTTGGTCTGATCAGAAATGCCTATAGGGGCCCCTTGTGTTCCAAGACAGTCCAGGAATAGTTGTTTTATACTCTTGAGCTGACCAAAGGGGAAGGGGGAACAATATATGCACAGTGTATATATTTTAAATCAGTTGAATTATTGAATGCCTACTATGCATATATTACATAAGATTCAAAATCTTCAATAGTACCCAGTTAGGACTCAAGGATGTATTGGTGTTCAGGAAATGCTCTTTGAGTTAAGAATGACAGGGAGGAAAGGAAAAAGACATGGAGACACACAGAGAGGGGAGGTAAGGGGTAGTGAGTGCGACAGGGAGGATTTTCTTCAGGGAGCCAGAGTGGCCAAGCAGTGACATTCAAGATAGAATTTGCACCCTCTCTAAAGAATAGAACTGATAGCAAGCTTGCCTCTGTCCTGAAAAACCTAGCAAACTGTCTCGAATCAAGGAAGTTCTTCACAGTCCATTTGCTCTCTGACTCTTCCCTGTTGCTCCTCTTTCTCTTTCCCATGATTCTTGCCTTGCCCTGTCCAGGTGCCTGCACCAGGCACCTTGCAGCATTCTTGAATGAATGTCATTTTATGCAGCACATGCAGACCTCTGCTCCCATCAGATTAGTTTCCTCATGGACCTGGGCACTCTATGCACTTGTCTGCCTCCATACCTCTTCTTGTTCTGTGTCACCGCCTGCTCTCTGGAAGGTGTCCTGATTAGTCTTTTTTAGACAGAATATCTGCCTCTTAGGACACCTGACCTGCTCTCAACTCTTCACTACCATTTCCAGAGCGCTTGAGGAGGAAAGCATTAGCCCGGCATCTGAATGATGCTGTTTTGCTGTTCATTGACTGTGAGTCCTTGAAGAATGGGGCCTAGTTTGTCCCACAAAGGCTGACTTATGAATGATTTTCTGTTGCATGAATGAATCACAATTTATGCAGAGATAGAACATTAAGAGTGAATGTTGTTTAAGATACACTAAAGTGAATGTTGTTTAAGATACACTAAAGTGCTACATGGTGAAGCAACACAACAAGGACCTCTTAGATAAAGTGAATAATAAGCACTTACGTTAATGGCTTTTTCTTTTTTAGACCATCTTTCAGGGGCAATCACTCTCTCTCAGTTTCTCCCTCAAAGCCTAAGAGTTAATGATGTTTTGCCACATGTATATTCTATCAGTCACTGATTCACTCATTCATTCAGTCATCAATTATTTATTAAGTACCTACTAGAGTCTCATCACCACTCTAGTACACATGGCTCTTGACTTTCTTTGCAATTTCCAATTGCATTTTTTGTCCACCACATTCATTTTGGCACTTAACTGTGCAATCTTCTTCTTCATTACTTAAGTCCAAGTGCTTCCCACTTCTCAGTGACTGAGTGGGCCTGGCTGCAGTGGAAAAGAAGGCTGAGCAGAGAAATGCACTCAGAGGGGACAGTTTCAGGGACAGGCTCTTGAGAGGCAGGCTGCAGGCTGTGATGGCCTCCCGTCAGCATGTGGTGTCAGATGAGCCACACTGCTGTAGCGGCAGTCATGGAAAAGAGAAAGAGTTTGGACTGATGTGAAGGGAGGGTCCCTTCTGAAATTCTGTGATTCTATAGATAGAAGTGTCCCAGGAGTTTTAAAAGTTTCTTTAAGCTCAGAGCTCCTCAACCCCATTTAATGGCACCCCAACAACTGTCCAGACCACTCCCACTGAGGATTTGTGAACTTTGCTAAGTGTTTGCTGTGGTGATGAGTTGCAGAAGGGGAGCTAGAACCAGAAGAAACTCCCTTTTGAGAACCAAAGAGTCAAATGTGGAAACAGGGAAAGGAGAAGAGGGAATGGTGAGTTCAGTGTAAAGAAATACCGGAGTGAATACTGTGGAAGGAAGAGAAGGGTCAATTCTCTACATCTTTTGAAAACTGCCTCCCCTTTGGTGAAATGACTGAGTTGAGACAAGGAAAACGAAGCAAAGACAGCTTCAGGAAAATCTAGACTGTATTTTCTATCTGGGCATTGCTACTGTGGCATTTGGAGTCTCTGCTGTGGTTACTTCACATTCACATGGACTTCATGGATTTCTAGGGGAGTTAGGCTCTATTTCCTTGTTGTAGATTCTATTGGGCATGAAGAATAGGTCCATGACTGTGCTCCCGGGATATCTACTCAGTCCCCACTGCGAGTCCACCCTTTCCTGGCCTATGTTCAGTAACAACTAATGAGTTGCTTTGTGTGCATTTTGGCAATGAAAGGGAGTGACCTGCAATTTGTCCAAAGCCAAAGGCTTCTGTGATTTGGGTTGGGGTGGGACCAGGAGAGTTGTGCTTTGACCCAAAGCCCTGTGAATGGTCAGTGGGTGTTCTGAGTCACCTAGGAGCATGCCGGTTGGGTATTGAGGAAGAGTGAAGCTCTATAAGCACCTGAGATGCTGCAGTTACTTTTATTCTAGGACTTGGGGTAGGGAAAAAAATAAAGGAGCAAGATGATTAGCCTAATCAGGCTAGTAATGAAGCAACTTCTTCATTATGCCTTTAATCCACCAAAGATTTGCTATTCTATCATTGGCGAGAAGCTGCTTGGGATTTGAACTTGAGAAAGGAGTGGATACTGGAGATGCCGAATTAAATGAATCTAATGTAGAAGCCTGAGAACTCTCATCAGAGGCAATTGGGGCACAGCTGTTGTAGCAAAATAATGAAATCTTGGTGGCAAGTCCCTTGCAGTTGGTCTGTGACCTATTGTTTTTTGAGCAATGAGAGCTTTGCTTTTTTAAAAAAAGAGTATTGATTCCTAATGGTGACTAAAAATGATGATTTGATGTGAAATCCTGTGGGCCTTCTCTCTGCTCATTATTTTGTCCTCTGGAACTTGATTACAGTGTGGTTTTTTTTGTTCCGAAAATGTTTATTGAGGTCTCAGCACTGCAGCTTGTGCCCCTGTTCTTGGCACTGTTGGGTGAGAAAGGTCTGGTATGAGATGTGGCTTTTGCCCTTGACAATGGACAGTATATCTGGAGAGAGAGCTTAGCTCAAATGTAAAGCCAAAGTGGGAGAATGATCTAAGTGGAATTATGGTATTTGGGTGATCAGGGCTAAAGTGCAGTCAGGGAAGGCTTCGAGAAGGACATGGTTTGGGTTTGATAGTGGACCTGGAATAAGGGAACATTCACAGTGGGCACAGTAGCTTTGGCATAAGATCAGGGATGGGTCAGAGTTTGAATGTGAATTTGGAATTGCTACATGGAAACCAGTGCTAATCATGAACATGTGCTGCATCTGGCAGGAGCAGGGAGGCCCTGATGCTAAGGTCCAGCTGGCACAGGTCAGCCATAGCTGGCACCTTGCTAGTCTGAGGTCTTCTGATAACAGTGGGAAGGATAGAACTCAGGGTCCTCTAAGTTGGGCCTAGTCTTAGCCTTCCAGAGCTTTCATTCAAACTCATCAATTTTCAACCTTCTGAATTAAGCAGGTTTGGTTTGCTCATTGACTTTTATACAGGAGTATGAAAGACACTGATGGGTGCTGGGGGATCCCCCAGAGCTGGAGAGGAGGTTGTCTCTGTTCTCAATCTGATGGGAGACTCCAGAAGAACTCATGAAAACTAGTGGAGGGGTTTCAGATGATGGTCATCTAGGGCTGTGTGGAGTGTCAGTTAGTGAGACAGATGGGCTGGGGTCCTGTGGGGAACAAGCTTAGGCTACATTTCCCCTGAGCTGAAAAGGGAGCCATGACCAGAGGTTTCAGTGTAAGGAGAGTAGGTGTGAGAAGCAGAAGTGAATGCCAAGCAGAGGACTTCTGCTCATACCACACACGAGAGAACCTTGACTGTCCTGCCGGTCAGCCACTAGCTCTGGAGTGCAAAAGAGGCACCTTTAGGACAAAAAAATAAAAACAACACATAAGCATTCAGAATGGGGATCAGCCACTTTGGGGAACAAAGAAGCTCTGTGATAGGGGTACTCATTTCCAGAGTTTAAAGCGTAATTGGAGAAGGGCATACATGTTTCAGTAACAATGCAATATTTAAATGGCAGTTCAAGGTAGCTAAAGGAGAAATATCATAAAGACAGGAAATGGAGCTAGTATTTGTTTAGCTCCCTGGTATGCCTAGCATCTCCTTTGTGGCAGAAGCACAAATATGTAAGTGTCAGATTACACTCTAAATGACAAAGCAATTGCTGAATCAGATGGTGAAGTCTAGGAATTTGAATTAAGACTGAATTGGTAGTGGGGTGAAACTAGAGGGCCTTGAAAGAAAGGCTAGGAATTAATATTATCTGCTAGATTATTCAGTTTAGCCACATTGCCTTCAGATAAGTCTACCATTTTCATCCCGTTTACACATGGCTTGGTGGAGGATCAGAATTTAAGTGACTACTGATGCTGGATATTTAAAGTCTGGTGGCATTATGGTTCAGTGGAAAGCAAATGACATTTGGAGTCAGACAGAACTGCCTCTGTGATTTCAACAAATTTCTCAACTTCAGTTTCCTTTTTGTAAAATGGGCACATCTCAGAGTTAAAGAATAAACTCAAAGTACCTGTTAACACACTAGATTCCTTTTCAAAGTTAAGATCATTTTACCATATGGATTGGTCTAATCTATTTGGACAGGAAATATTATGATTACAGTTACTTCTTATAGGCCAACCCTATGTATTTGACCTATTTAGGTGCTAGTCTGCATATATTATTTACTTTGTTCTTTGTAAGAGTCTGTGAAGAGAGTAGGAGGGCAGATGAAAAAACTAATGCCCAAAGAATTTAAGTGATATGGCAAGTTTGATGGCAGACTGGTTTGAGAGCCCATATCTTTAGAAGTAGCTAGAAGCTTTTGGCTGAAGGCTGGCATCACTTTTTGTTTTGGAGAAACCATGGTATAAAAGTGAAAGCACAGGCTCCAGAATCATGTAAGCCTGAATTTTATTGTGCATCTGGCATAGGTAGTATATGCCCTTGAGCAAATTATTGGCCTCCCTGGACCATTATTTGCACATTTGTAAAATGAGGACAGGTTTCTGTATCACAAGGGTGTTGTCTGGATTAAATTGATAATGTCAGTAAAGGCTATTTGTTGTGTTAACCCCCTCCCTCTCAACAACTGTGTGCTTCTCTTGACCCCATGGAGAAATGCAGAAAATGATAGTGCTCTAAAGCCAGAGCTCTACCTGAGAACTTGAGGGTTGGGCCAGCCAGTGCTGTCAAGACCTTTCCCTGGGGCACAGGACCCAAGGCTCATGCTGTTGTGTTGTGTTATTGGTTCCCAGAGGAGGCAGCTAGACCCAAAACTGTTGGTTAATGGTGCTCAGCCTCAGACCTCAGAAGCTTGATTTTGCTTTTGTCCCTATGACAGAGATCCCTGAGCTCAGGGACTGAACCTCAGTTTTGTGTTAGGCTCAGCCAGGCAGAGCTACAGAACCAGTAGAACCTATGAAAATGGTCAAGTACCAGCTTTGTCTTTGAACAGCTTCTGGTTGTCAAGTTGAGGAGAGAAGGCTTAGCACCTGAGAATGTCAGAGCTGGAGGGGCCACAGAGTTCACTTCATCACATCCCCCATTCTCTCCATGAAGATGGGGAGACACAGAGAGAGAAAGGAACTTACCCAAGTCCACCCAGCTCCAAGTGGCAGAGCAGGGAATTGAATCTGGAGTTCATGACTGAACTAAGTCTTATTTTCTTCACAAGACAAATTGGAACTAAGAAGAAAGCAATACCCAAGCAACATCAAAACATTCCAGTTAGTAGGCACAAATTAAACCACCTATATGTGTTTCCCATTGTATAGGGAGATGGAGAAGTTTTGTTCTCCAGCCCCCAGCCCTCAGGCTTTACTTGGGATCTGTGAAGAGAAGGTAATGTTTAGCCAAATGCCAGTGTGGGTGACACAAGATTTACAAGATTTAAATGCCCACTAAGATGATCCCAACATGATCTTTCATAAATATCTTATTTAATCTTCAGTAACTTCTCAGAACAACCCTTGAGGTAGGATTATCACCCAATTTCCTATTGAAACTTGAACAGTTTAAATATATTTTCCAATTACTAAGAGGGAAAGAGAACATCAAATTCGTGCTACTGTGGTTTCTCTTTTCAAGGGGCAGCATGGCTTGGACACTTGGTGTTGGACATTTCCTGAGTGTGTTCATTGTGCTTTGAGCTGTGATAGAGACCTGGTTAAAACCCAACGCCTTCCTTATGGAGTTCTGATCTAATGGGAGAGAGAACTAAGTAAATGAAACATTGCAATACAGTTTGCCGAATGCTTTGATTGCAGAATGCCCATGGAATTAAGAATGAGACCATCTGTGTGCATGAGTGTGTATGTGTTTGTACATGTGTACACACAAGGGGAAAGGAGGAGAAAAGGAAGGCCCAGCCAGTCTTCATGAAGGAGGTGAAACTTGTCCCAATTCTTGAAGGATGACTTAGAGATAACCAGGTGGAGAAAGGAGAGAGGACAGGCTAGCCAGAAGAATTAGCAGGGAAGTATGTGAAGTACTGAAAATCAGTGGGATTTGGGAGTTGCTATTGGGAAGTGTGCTGGGTGCAATACTCAGAAAACGCTGCTTGGAGGAGGTGAGCTATGACCAGGAAGGTACCAAACAGGTGTATAACATAAAAAAGCCACTGAGTCTGATCTTCATTCTTTTCTGGAGACCAGTGCTATGTTTGCAGTGTCAGAGGGCTGTGTGCATACAGAGCTGCCCTTGCTCTTGCTGATTGACAGCTGGTGAGGATTGGGTGGCTTGATCACTTTATCATTGTTTATGAAGCATTTATTCCAGGTGTTCCTGTAGCAGGTAGAATTTCAGAGACACATCACTCAAGAGTCAGGGGCATCTGAATCAAATGGTGCCTGACTGGTCTCATTCAGTATTCACTCAGTGAATAATTTGGATCCATGGATCAGGAGCTGCGCTGGGCCCTGGGGGTTCCATGGTGAGCTAAACAAACACAGCTCATACCCTCAAGGGCTTATCATCTAGTGTGGGAGGCAGAGTCGATACCAAGAGTGGCATAAGTAGTAATTATAAAATATAGTAAATGCTAGGAAAGGAAAGTCCTGTGCAGTAATGGCACAAAATAGGGAATTCCTGATCTGGTTTTTTGAAGCTCAGGAAGTGCCCTTTGACCAGGGCCTGGGTAATGAAGAGACTTTAACTCAAATGGGCAGAAGAGGATCCCAGATGCATGCAAAGCCCCTGAAGAGGAAAAGGCCACTTTTGACTTCCCACCTAAATACCATAGAAGACATATAGGAAATGAACCCTTCCTACCTCCAAAGCCAAAGTCAGTCTCTTCCCCAGAATCTAAGGAGGAATTCTTGTAACTGTAGCTAATGAGCCTAGGTTGAAAATACAATTGCTTCTCTATCTGTTGGCAGGTAGGCTCACACTTCCTCCTGTTACACAGTCTTCTAAGATCAGAAACTCACAGTTTCTGTCAACAAGAAAAATAGACAGTCATCAGATCTGCTGTAAAGGCAACTTTAATAAAACCAACTAAAGACTGTCTCCTCCCCAACATCACATTTATTCTCAAAATCTATAACTTTAAGAGAATGAATGAATAAGACTGGAGGTGGAAGGTTTAGGAGGAGTGGTAGTGGGGTGCTGACTTCTGGGCAGAGATGTTTCCTCAGGGAAGGTTCTGAGCTAGACATAGTCTCTGTGATGGTGCATATTGTAGATTTCAGCTGCCTGGAGTTGCAAGAATCCGCTTTTAGTCAAGCAAAACAATGGTAGATAGATGTCTGTGTCAGTGGTGTAAATGCCTAACACCTTGTTCTCCAGATTTTGTTGAAGCCCTGATTTGTTAAGTTTGCCAATTCCTATAGTAGCCAATTTTCAAGCTACCAGCTTGACACCATTGAAAGTAGGGTTGGTAAGAGGTTCACATGAGTAGGACGTCATGAGCCCCTGGGTCTGGCTTCAGCGTATTGTTATTGTTCACTAGGTGCTAAAGCCACCATATCACTGATAACAGCAGTATCTTTGAAAGGAGATTTGTCTGACCTTAGGATGGATGGGAGGTAGAGTCAAAAGCAGTACGGTGCTTTCTATGTAGACCAAGACGGTCCTGTGTGACTTTTTCCTCATTGGCTCATGAGCGAAGAGAAAGAATCAAACAGAAGGCCTTAGGAGGGACAAGGAACAAGGAAAAAGGAAGATTATCATGATAGTTATTTACTACAACAGCAAAATAAGAATTTTAGATGGCTGCCAGAAATCTGGAATAGGATGAAGCATAACCTCAGTGGAATAGGACAATAAAGGAGGGAGCATGCTGAGATGAAAAAACATCAGAATTAGCCAAAAGAGGGATAAACAAATTAAGAAAGATTGCAGAAGCACAAAATGTGCAGTTGCAAAATTAGAAATCCACAGTGACATCAGTGAAGGCAAAGGGAGGATGGAAAACAGAACTAAATTGGTTTTATGGACATTAGATTAGAGAATGCTCTCCCACAATACAAAATAAAGAAACAAAAACAGTGAGAGAGAAAATGAGAGAAATGGAGAACGGAGATGAACATTCTAAACTAAGATTACAGGAAAAAACTAGAAAGAAGCTAGAACAATTGAATAGAATAAATAACTAAAGGAGTAATTGAAGGGAACAATTCTGAACTAGAAATAACCTGCACTGCAGATCCAAAAGGCTCATTATGTTCCAGGAAAAATAAAAGGAGTGAGATCCACACTACTCATTTTGTCATTAATAAAATTCTATCAAAGTGAAAAAAAAATCTTCAATTAGGAAAGCATAAAACAATTTTCCTACAAAGGAAACAAAACCAGCTGGCTTCCCTTTTCAGTTACTTCAGATGCTAGAAGACATTCTACAGAGTTTTGAGGGGAAAAGGCTCTGACCTGAGGATTATATATTCGGTTCAGTGGCTTCCACACGTAAAGATGAAAGATGTGTCCACCCTTCTGGGATTTGCAAAGTATGGAGCCCAGGATGCGGAATTCTGGGGGAGTTTGGGAAAGGTCAGGAATGGGGCAGAAAATTCTTCCTGTATTTGTGATTTTTTTTTAAAAGACCTACGTGGTGCATGTGTTATTAAAAAAAATGATAAGGTGCATGTAATTCCATTAGGGAAAAAAAAAGATAAAAATCATAACCTAATGAGGAAGATCAGGAAGACATTTCTTCCCCCATGTTATTGATTTGACATCGAGGCTGAAAGAGAACTGGTGAGGAATCCTAAGTGGCAGAACTAGGTCCGGATTCACATCTTTTGATTCCTGTTATATGTGCCAAGGGCTATGTTGGTACCATCATTATGTCCCTTTAGAAAGCAGCCGTCAGGATGATGATGGCTTGCATGTGCCTTGGCAAAGCAGATGGCAGAGGTAGGTGATGCTGGGAATCCCAACCCGAGGTGGCTTGTTTACTTATTAATTCAGTCAAGCAACATTTCTTGAGTGCCCATTTTAACCTTGGGCACTCTGCTAGTCACAGAAGAGTTAACTTTTGTTGGCCTGGAGGCCTGAGCCAGTACAGAGTGTCCTTTGTGTGCTGCACCTCTGTAGGAGTCACTGGCTGGTGGAATGTGACAAGGCAAACAGTTTTCACCTTGCTTGGGCTTCACTTCCTCTGTGGGTGCATGAATGAGTGCATGTGCATGTGCCCATGGGTACACTGGCAGTGGTGCCACAAGAAGACTCATGGTGGTCTCCCAGATGCACCAAAAAATGAGACTGTGAATTTGGGGTGGCAGGTACATGCTGGGAGAAGGCAAACAGAGAATAACAGCTTTGTGTGCTGGTGAGGTAAACCGACGGGTTAGGTTTCTTTGCTCTTTACAAAACTCTCTTGCATGTGGCCCTGGGGGGCATAGACAGTGAATTGCAGAGGGGCTCCCTGCCAGGGTAGACCTGCAGTTTGAGCAGCTTGAACCACAGGACTTTGAAAAGCTCTCAGGGATTAATTCATTTGCATTCAGAAAGAATTTCATGAAGTTCTCCCTGTGTCTCCTCCTGCACTGGGTGCTGAAACAAATGTAAGTGCTGTACAACCACAGTGGGTCTCAGCCTGAGCCTGAATTGCAATTGAGTGAGGAAAATAAGATTTGTGTACTGGAAACAATGAGAAGACAATGCATGACTGGTATTTAGTGGTGAGCTGTCCAGCTGGGAGTAGTGTTAAGTCAAACCAGGGAGTGAACACTATGGTCCAGAGTTTACAATATGTTGCCATGGAGAAGTGAAGACTTGGGCATGACCTTGAAATGTGGGCAGGCTTGGGATTTGTTTGTTCACTTGTTCATTCATTCCTTCATGCAGCAAATATTTGTAGAATACCAGGCATTGCATGGATTGGTGGAAAAGGATATAAGAAAAGATTCTATAAAAATATCAAGGCAGAAAGAATTCTCTGTGTATGATGCTACTGTGGAGACTGGTTTGACTTGAATAGGGAATGAGCCCTAAGATGGAATTCCTAACGTAGATCAATCTGGAAAATCTGGGATTGATGAGTTCCTGAGGGAGATTATTTGAAACTGCATTCCTATCTTATCTCTAGTTTTTATGATGTCACATTCACAGTGCCCTAGTTTGTTCCTCATGCAATGAGAATCTAATTTTAGCTGAGCCTCTTTATGGTCCCCCTGCCTGTAATATCAGGCTCCCTTAATTGACCCTTTATACCACATGCAAGAATTATCTTTCTAAAGCATAGCTTTAATAATACCCCTTACCAACTGACATCCCTACTTAAATGGCTTCCCATTACCTATAAGTTAAAATCCAGGTCATTTGCATGACGTTCAGAGATGTCTATGATCTGGCTGTAACCTTTAATCTCCAGTTGTACTTCTCACTTGTCCCCACTTTGTAACCCCCAGCCAAACCTCAGCTTTCTCTTTCCTGCACATCACCCTGTGCTCCTGCCCAGGCCTTGCCCATATCTGCCATGTCTTCCTTCTTCCCACTCTGCCTATTGAAGCCTCTCAAAGTTAAAGCATATCCTCTGCTCTCCGGAAGCCTTCCTGTGTACTTTCCTATTTATCTGTCTACACCTTGCCCAAGTGGAAAATACTTTCTCTTTGCTGTGTTTCAACTTTTAGTATAGGACATGTAAGAAAATACTGTTTTGTTTTTCAGAACTCTCTTCAGAAGTGCTACCTGGAGGAAAGACATTGTATTTTAATTGTTTCTTAGGGTCTTTATTTGAGGGGAACTGAAAAATTGTTGTTGACTCTTCTTTTTTTCTTTGGATGTCTTACTATTTGGGTTTTAAGTTTGGAACTTTGTCTTCTACATTCATTAATTAATCATTTACACTTCCAAGTGTAGGAAACTCTGAAGTGAATCATTTTTTAAATAGGGGATACTTTCTCAATGTTGATAATTCATCCACTTTGTACTCCTGTCTATTCCTCTCAAGTTTAGGTTTCACCTTCTTTTATTACAGAGCTTGTAATAGATGTTGACCTACTATGGTTCAAAGGTACAAATAGATTTAATTTAGGAACTTTATATGGAGAATATGCCTTACCTTTTGCTCTGACCCAAGGACAGCTTTATAGGGAATTAAAATGTAACATCAGAGATTCCTGCCAGAGGGAGTAAACCACCCCTGAATACTGCTGCCATAAGAACCATGGCTGGTAATTTTTATGGATGTGGAGCACAAGCTGAGAAAGACCTACTGGGCTTTTGCTCAGTAGGAATAGAAAGGGACAGGTTCTCAGGCATCTTGTTGCCTCCAGCAGAGATGTGTTATCTTACTCTAGTAGGAGAGGCCTCAATGAATATTGACTTAAATATGACTTTTTAAAAATTATAGCAGGTTTTGGGCAGGAAGGCAGATCAGTTTAGATGAGATAAGATTCTTACAAGTAAAGGAAACATCAAGAGTCATCTGGTCTAACTGCCCTCCTCTGCTCCTTAGGGGAGACTTTGTTACTTTTGTAGCATGGGGCACAGGTGGCTGTCCAGTGTTTGCTTGAGAGCTTCAGGGAAGATGCTCATACTCTCACCAGGTAGCCACTTCTCTTGCAGGAGTGCTGCACTCATTGGGTTTTCTGAATGCAGAAGTGAAAGCAGCTGTAAATAAATGTGTCTTTCTGCCGGCCTGAGCTGTTTCTAGGAGATAGATTTGTTCCTGGACTTCTCTGGGGAGCAGGGTCCATGTTGAAGCCCTGCTGCCTTGCTCACTGGCTTCCTTACAGGGCGTCAGCTGGAAATGTACTGATTCCAGAGAGAGGAAGTACCTGCTCTGTCTTCAAATTTCTAGTTCTCGGCTGCTCTGAATGTGTCTTTGCAGGTATTCTTGGAATTTTCTGGTGGGCATATTTGTTGGTCAATTCCTTAAATTAATGGGCTCAAAGATAGCAGCCCAAGCTATGCTGTGATGTCTTCTGCTGAGTGTTCAGCAATTTGTGAAGGCTTAGATGTGATCTTACCTACAGCCTAGGGGTGAAAAGAGATGATGTCTTGAAGTTTGGGGCAGCCCCAGGGCTTGAGGTTTTCTCTTGATAACAAGCATTTGGGCTTTGAAATGAGTATGAAATTGAGAATAATGGGACATGAAGTGAATAAGGGCAAAAGATAGCTTAGCTGATCCTGTAATGATTTGGAGAGGAGGAAGGCAGAAGCAAAGGTCCTGGGGGATTTCTGATACTTCCAAAGGCCTGTGAAATGCTCCTTCTCTCCCTTTCTCTTTTTCGTTGTTATGTTGACATAATGCCACTTTATTGAAGGACTAGAACGGGAATTAAAACTGTCTCAGTTGGCTATTTTTATCTAAATGATTGATAATGATGCAGTATCTTTTGTGTCGGAAACATTTTTAGCATTTGTTTTGCATTAATCACGGCATTAGAAGTAATTTCTCACTGAACTCTTTGTTTTCCTTTTACAAGCCTGCACCTAAGCTTTGCATTTGTTTTAGGAAATAAAGATAAGACTTATGCGTAGTTAAAATAATTTGTAATGAAAGATGATAAAGAAGGACTGCTCCAGAATTCAGCTAAATGTTCTTCCTCCAAGGGGAGAGCTTGGCTTAGGCAGCCTGGGATTGTGTTCAGCTTTGCAGACTGTTCTTCACATGTGAGAGGAAAGTTGTGCTAGAAACTAGCCTGATGCAGTTCCTACAGACCTGAGCCTCAGCAGTTAGACTTCCTTTCTTCATGGTTGGTTTTGATGGTGACTCAGCAGCCATGGCTTTTGTGTAAGAAACTTCTATCTTGCTACTGGACTGGAGGACTCACCTCTCTTATCTTTGTCCTTGGGCCCCAAATCAAGGGTAAAAATTAATAGCAATTCAATGAGAGGCTGTGTGGGCATGTGTTCCCCCTCTGCTCCAATATAATACAATTTGGGGATGCACACTTTCTGGTCTGATTTCTTTCCAATCATTTGCTCTGATGCCATAGATAAGCGGTACAGGGCTTCTGGAACTTAGGTTGAGTTACCTTTGAGGTCGACTTTCTTCCTGTCATGGCTAATTATCTCTCTGCTTCTCAGTTGCAGATCTGATCTCTTCTGAACAACCTCACCGTGTCTCCATCCCTGGAACTCTGAACCCAGCAGCTGGACCACTTTGTCCTTGGAATTTTGGGTTCCCTTTCTTCTCCCTTTTCCTTTTATCCCTTACCCCTCCTGAGAACTCCTGGAGACTGTAGGATTGTCATGGAGTCCAGGGAAATCTTAAGCAGCTCCCGGCAAAGGGGAAGTGAGTCGGAATTCTTGCCGGTCTCCTCAGCCAAGGCGCCGCCTGCTCCCGGCTGTGCAGGGGAACCTTTGCTCTCTGCTTCCGAGACTGGGAAGGGGATACCAGTAGGTGGAGAACGTATGGAGCCAGAGGAGGAGGATGAACTGGGCTCAGGACGGGATGTGGACTCCAACTCCAATGCAGACAGTGAGAAATGGGTGGCAGGAGATGGCCTGGAAGAACAGGAGTTTTCTATCAAGGAGGCCAACTTCACAGAGGGAAGTCTGAAGCTGAAGATTCAGACCACAAAGCGGGCTAAGAAACCCCCAAAGAATCTGGAGAACTATATATGTCCACCTGAGATCAAGATCACCATTAAGCAGTCTGGGGACCAGAAGGTGTCCCGTGCTGGGAAAAATAGCAAAGCCACAAAGGAGGAGGAAAGAAGCCACTCCAAAAAGAAGGTAGGAGCCCTGCTGACTAGGGTTTTTGTTTGTTTTTGCTATTTTTATCCTCCAACTTTAAGGGTGTATTTGCTTATTACTTATTTATTACCAATCTCCTTGATGGAATACTAGAGCCTGTAGAAGCAATGTCTGTGATATCTTGGTATATATACAATTCAGTTTATTATTATTGGCTTCTACCCAACTCAAAACAAACCCCAAAACTACTAGAATTATAATACTGGAAGTTCCAATTTATTGTATAGCAGCTGATTGGCTGGGTCAGATCTGGCTAAGCTGTGAAAAAATTTTGAGGGTGATTTTTGGGTTTGGAGGGGGGGGGCTTTCATATCTGTATCTGTTCTCATTGTCAAGAGTAGCATGTTGGAGTTCCCATCGTGGCTCAGTGGTTAATGAATCTGACTAGGAATCATGAGCTTGCGGGTTCAATCCCTGGCTTCACTCAGTGGGTTAAGGATCCGGCGTTGCGGAGAGCTGTGGTATAGGTCACAGACATGGCTTGGATCTGGCATTGCTGTGGCTCTGGCCTACGCTGGCAGCTGTAGCTCTGATTAGACCACTAGCCTGGGAACCTCCATAAGCCGTGGGTGTGGCCCTAAAAAGACAAAAGACAAAAAAAGAGTAGGATGTTGAAAACTTTTGGTCAATCAGAACAGTCAAGAACTATTATAACTTCCTTTTGGTTTCAATCACTGCTGTAAATTTTTTAAAATAGATGAGTGGCTTACTTGACTGAGGAAGCTCTTCTTCATAGTAATGAGGCTCTTTAGGGGCTGAGGGATCCCTGTCCTAGAAGCCAGTGGTGTGCGTTAGAGCTGGAACTGGAGAAAGGAAAGGTAGGCTACTGACCTGAATCTGTCACTTTGTAGACTTTTAAGACTAGGTGTTGTATGAACCTGGTTCATTGTCATTTTCCTCAGAAAAGTCAATTGCGGGTGTGGAAAGCCACTCTCAAGGTGATTAGTGATGTCCTTTGGTTGGGAATCTGTGGATCTAGACTTCACTGTTTTAATTTTGCGTCACAGAGGGTTACAGAGACACCACTTCCTTGGAGGGGTGTGGCTCTGTTGTGATCGCAGCGGACTACCCTAGACTAGAAAGTTTTTGTTTCCAAGAATTTGTGGGTCCTGTGACTAGCTCTGAAAGGAGCCCTCTTGCTAACAGAGTTTTGGGGTTCTAGGTAGTAGGCGTTAACCAGAGTCTTTGTAACTCTCCCATATCTTATTTGTTTGGCTCCGAACATGATGGAAGGTAAAAATGTTCCATATGAATGAACCCCTCTCCTTTATAGATCAGAAATAATCTATAGTATTTCTTTTGCCAGTGGTTTTCGAACTTTGGGGTAGTCATTTTCAATAAAGCGGTTAAGAATCATGTTGTTTTTTAATGTAGGGCTTGTGCTCTTCCTTAAGCTAGGTGTTCTTGCTGATTTGTTACAGTAAAAATCCAAAAAACTTGGACTAGAAGAGACTTGTTAGGGTGACCAACACCTCTGAGATAGTTTGCTCAGACTCGATTTTAAACAGAAAGCCCTACATCCAGGGACCTCTTAGTCTTGGGCAGTTGACCATCTACTTTAACATTTGGAAACAGAAGGAAATCTTTAGAAATTGGTTTGTTTATACATAGCACAGATGTAGTGCTTTCCCCTCCCCCTCCCCATTTACAACTTTGCAATGCTTTCTGGGTTCTCTGTCATAAAACCAAGGATTATCTAGATGCGTATGAAAACTTTTGAGATTCTTGCAAGCAAATGCAAAGAAATGCAAGCAGGCTCCACTTAGAGGGTTAGGTTTTGCTTTGGAGTTGAGTCTCTTCAGCTTTGAAAATGAGTTTCTTTGTCTTTGGTCACTGGGATGGCTCAAAGAAGGTTGCTGGGTTTTTGTGAGGGTGGACAGTCTTGAAAAATGTGGTAATGGTTTTCCTTCTGTGCCCATCACTGCCAGAGTTTGAGCAATGGCCCACAGTTTTGGGTGTGCAAACATAAATTTACTCTCTTGGTTGTCCTGATAGGTACTGCTTTCCCTAGGCCCATGAGATTGTTCCCAAATATAGTCTTCTGCCTAGTGGAATACCAGAATAAAACTCTGGAATTTGTGACATGGGGATGATTTCAAAGCTGCAAAGTGCAATGAACCTGCATTCTCGTATCTGAAATTTTTAGGCTGGTCATTCTCACCCAAAAAATTGGATGCCTTTTATGTGCTCTATTATAAAGAGATGAAATCATTTCTTTGAATATGTGACTTACAAATTATGTGTCTAAGCCTCAGCAATTGGAGGTGGAGGGAGGGTAAGGGAAAGACAGAAATTCAGTGCACAGTGCTGCAGTAGGCACTCTTTATGAAAATTTTAAATTGTTAGAAGCTCGCTTCATATTGTATTTCTTTATCCTTCCTACATTTATTTATGCCCAGAGCTGATACTTTCCAGAGATGAATGAATAAAGTTATCAGTACTGGGTCTTGATCACTTGACAGATTATAGGAAGTTCTCTGATCTCTATTAGGTTAGAATGTTAACATTACTTTTCTTCATGTTCCTATGGTTTTGCAAACAAGGAGTAAGGAAGAGCCGAGGCTGAGGTGGAGAGGTAGAAACCTTGTCTGCCATTTATTTGTACAGAGAAGTTCAGTAGTGTGAACTCACAGAATTTATCTATTTGTACGAATGGGAAGTACAGGGTCAGTAATTTGGGATAGGGAAAAGGATGAGAATGGCATTTTGTAATTAACAGATCATCATCATCTCTCTCTCTCTCTAAAATCTAGCCTTCTGGATCTTTTATTGTGAAGCAAGCCATTCATTGATGAGGGTGTGTGGAGCAGCCCCCTGGACTCAGGTCCTTTGCTGAGAGCTAGGAAAAAAAGCTCTGTTGAGCTGATCCTTGAGTGGATAAGGATGCCTACTTGGGTGTTACCTGTCAAATATGCTGATTTAGAGCAGGGTTGGCAACTACCATCATTGGGGAAAATCCAGCCCCTTGCCTATTTTTCTACAGCCCACAAGCAAAGAATGGTTGGAAAAAAATCAAAAGAAGAATAATATTTTGTAACATGGGAAAATTATATGAAATTCAAATTTCAATGTCCATAAATACAGCTTTATTGGAATGAAGCCACATCTATTTATTTACATTTTGGCTGTGGCTGCTTTTGCACTTCGACGGCCGAGTTGAGGAGTTGTGACAGAGACTGTATGGCCCTCAGAGCTTAAACTATGTGCTGTCTGGCTCTTACCAGAAACACTTGTTGACCCTTGACTTAAGGGAAGGACAGTGAATTGTATTATTTTGAATGATTCAGCCTTCAAACTTGAAGGCTGGGGGGAAATGAGTGTTAATCATTATGTGCTTTTGTTGTTTTTCTGTTTTTTTTTTTTCTTTTGCAGACTGATTAATTTTGTTCTAGTCATTGTTTGACAGCTTAGGCAAAGACAGCTTATATTGAATCCTGAGTGATTTTCCTTTTTTTTTTTTAAATGATTTTTATTTTTTCCATTATAGTTGGTTTACAGTGTTCTGTCAGTTTTCTACTGTACAGCAAAGTGACCCAGTCACACATACATATATATTCTTTTCCTCACATTATCCTCCATCATGCTGCATCATAGTGACTACGTATCATTCCCAGTGCTGTATAGGAGGATCTCATTGCTTATCCATTCCAAAGGCAATAGTTTGCATCTTTTAACCCCAGATTCCTAGTCTACCCCATTTCTTCCCTCTCCCCCTTGGCAACCACAAGTTTCTTCTCCAAGTCCATGAGTTTCTTTTCTGTGGAAAGGTTTATTTGTGCTGTATATTAGATTCCAAATGTAAGTGGTATCATATGATATTTGTCTTTCTCTTTCTGACTTACTTCACTTAGTATGAGAGTCTCTAGTTCCATCCATGTTGCACTGAGTGATTTTCTTTTTCATTGTTTTTCTTAAAAATAGTGTCCTGTAGGATAATGATGGCCTTACTTACATATCACATCTAGTTTTCTGCTATTTCTATGTGTACATGGTCTACTGCTTAGGGGTGAAGAGATGTATGTGTGCTGTTCTAGGTCCAATCCTCCAAACTGAGGAGTTGTTATAGATTTTCAGCTTAATGTGGCCACTTCAGTAGTGGGATGTTAGGAGGCATCCATGAAAATACCACCTCATTGGCTCAAAGATGAATGGACTTTTCTAACCAGGGAATGAGTCACCTCCTTTCCATATTAACTGAGGATGGCAATTGAGATGCTACCTGGAAGAAGGTTTGTGATGAAGGAATATATGTGAGGTATGAGAGCAGCATTTGGTAAGAAGCAGGTGAAAAGAGAGCTCAGACCATATTTTTGGGGCCTCAGAACTGTCCTTTGGGCAGGCCCTGGGTTGCAGATGGACCCCATAAATGCAGCTTATTCTTTATCACATAACGCCCATTTTTGCATCTTACACTGACTCAGGTCAGTAGTATAGTAACTTAAGCTTGTTCTACGTCTCTTCCAGGTCACTCAATATAGGACAACAGAGAACACAAGAATGAGTCTCTAGAATAAATTTCAGGTACAACGTGTGAGCTTAAAAGAGCTTAAAAGGTTTCAATAGTTACAGGTTTTGTTCTCTTTTGTTAAGAGGCTCTTAGCTAGGCAGAGCTTAGCAGCTCTTCCCTTTCTGAGGACTTTCTGCAGAAGTCAGGACGCCCACCAGGTTCAGCAGCATGAGGAGAGGAGATTCTGAGACAGGCACTGTAGAGTGACCCAGAGTGGGAGAGATGGTGTGGTCATCTGTACCAACTGGCTTTGTGACTTTGGGTCTGGAATATAATCTTGCTGAAGCCCTGGTTTCCTCATCTGTTAGAGATGATTAAATCCACATGATATAACTTAATGGAAGATTTTAGGGAAAGAATGGGCAATTTATAGAGCACACATCATAGTAATTGCTCTGCTTTATTGAACTATGACCGTTGGCTGGCTCTTTTATGTATACCCACTTTCTCTATAAGTCCTTATAACAGTCCTGTCAAGGGAGATAGTATTTATTTACAGATGAAGAAATTGAGGCTCAGTGGCTTCAAATAGGCAGGAGCTGAGGTGGCTTCTTCTAGATTGTATGGCCAATACTGCATTCCAGACCCAAAGTGACCACACTCGAAAGGGTTGCTGGAAGGCGAGTATCCAGCTTGAAGGCATTTCTCTCCCACTTTCCCACGTTAGCGGGGGTGGCAGGATCATAACGTGCATACTGTCTTCACTTCCAAATGTTCCAGGATATTTGAGAGAGGTTTCAAAGCCTCATGAGTTAAAGTCTTATTTTTTTTTCCCCCTTTATTGTTCTCATGGATTGTTACTTGCTTTGGACCAAACTACAATTTCTATTTTCTTTCTTTGGACCTACTTTCCCCTTTCTCCAGCTTCATCAGGAGAACCTATCTTCTCTAACAGCAAGGGCTTCACCTGCATATTCCTCAGGTGCCTGCCATGGTCCTAGGAACATGTTCAGGACTCATTCTTAGTAATGCCATGTAGACCATCATCATATGTCTGTGAAAAGACATGTTCTGTTCTGAGAGCTTGTAACCCTCTCTTTTTTTTTTTTTTGTCTTTTTGCTATTTCTTTGGGCCGCTCCCGTGGCATATGGAGGTTCCCAGGCTAGGGGTCGAATTGGAGCTGTAGCCACTGGCCTACGCCAGAGCCACAGCAACGCGGGATCCGAGCCGCATCTGCTACCTACACCACAGCTCACGGCAACGCCGGATCGTTAACCCACTGAGCAAGGGCAGGGACCGAACCCGCAACCTCATGGTTCCTAGTCGGATTCGTTAACCATTGAGCTACAACGGGAACTCCTGTAACCCTCTCTTTAAGAAGTCTAATA
Source organism: Phacochoerus africanus (assembly GCF_016906955.1). Taxonomy (NCBI): domain Eukaryota; kingdom Metazoa; phylum Chordata; class Mammalia; order Artiodactyla; family Suidae; genus Phacochoerus; species Phacochoerus africanus. The sequence continues at coordinate 96,415,660 of NC_062545.1, forward strand.
GGTCATGCGTTCATGTACAGACTCTTCAAATAGCACCTTCATTGTGTCAAACACATCAAGTGTGAATAAGAAAGAGACTTTTTAGGTGATGTAGGTGGGAAGCTAGTCTGGCATCAGATTGCAAAGAGTGGGGAATATCAAATAAATGAATGAGTTTGCATTCAGTTCTGTAAGTAATGGCCATGGTCTGTAGGCTTTGAATTGGGGAAAGGAAGCTTGGGGGTCCTGGGAACATGATGAAAGTGGTAAAGAGCAGAGGAGCATAAAAGGAGAGTCTTGGCATTGCAGTTGTCAATAAGGAGGGCTGTGCTAGAGTTCTCCACGACCCTGTGGACTGCTGGGAGGCACATTTCTCATTTGACCTTCTAAGGTTGCAGTTTGGAGGGGCTGCAGGAGGGCGTGTTGGGCAAGGCATAAAAGGTGGCTCTGATGGCTGGACATCTGGTGCTGCATCTGTTCCCATCTCCTCCTCCACTCTGGTGGGTGGTTCTGGGTGTCTTTTCACCCTCCTTAAGGTTCTGCCATCCCTCTCTCATCCTTTTTTGCCCAGCACCTTCTCTGGTCACTCCAAGGTACATTGCTTGACTGAATGTGGTACTTTAAACTTCTGGGAGTAGGAGCTTCTTCCCCCACAACACCTCAACCTGACTAGGAGAACGGGTCTGGCCAGCATTTCTTCACAAGAAGCTACATTTCCCCTCTCATTTAAATTCATATTTTTTCTATATAGGTTTTTTTTTTTAATATAGCACATTCTTATTTATTCATCAGAGTGCCTGAAAATTTTGTTTCCTGATAAGTTTCACTGTAGTTATTTCATTATTTCATAGCAAAACAAAAACAAAAACAAAACAAACAAAAACCTTTCCCCCAAAGTAATTGCTTCTATGGAGCAACAGGTAACGTTCGGCATCTAGTGTTGGTGTTGGGAAAGAAAACTGGACTTGAGCACTGGAACCCTGGGCACTAGCTCTGCTTCTGTTATTAACAGTTTCAGGAAGAATGCTTTACCTTCTGGGACCTCTGTATGTTAAAAACAAACAAAAACCCCCAAACCAGCTTTTGACCTCTAAAGCCTTATTTCTCTTCTAAAAATTGGAAACTTTGAGACCAGTCTTTCTTCTGAAGAAAACTAGTTACTATAAACAACATTTTTGACCTCTCTTTGGACCCTCCGTTCTGACATCAGATTGTTTCCTCTTTGCCCCAGTGTCAAAAGGCCGAAAACATGGGAGCAGATGTCAGAATCGCACTTAAACAGTGGTGAGATTTATCAAATGTGCACGTTCCATGAGGATATCCTGTTTGGTTCCCTCCTTCCTCCTTGTATGTTTCCTTTCTTTTCTTTTCCTCCTGTGTTTGGGAGTCTCTGCGGGCTTAAAGCACTGTTTTGATTCTTTTGCTCCTGGAGGTCAGTTTCATTTTGGATTTCAAGAAGGGACCTTCTTTGGTGCACTCCATGCCATTGAAGAGACACCTGTCTGAGTAAAAGCAGGAAAACTGTGTTCTGTTCTGACAGAGAGTCATTAGTTCCCTGAATTTTTCAGATAAGAGATAAGGGATCTGTTAGAAAGAGTGCCCACCCCATGAGAGAATTTCAATTTAGATCCCTGGCTCCAGAGCAGGCTCTGTGCAGAGAACCTGCCCTAGAACCTAGGCTCCCTGTGACCTTGAGCAAGTTACTTAACCTCTTGAAACTGTTTCCAAACTGTATGAAAATCAGGGCTAATAGCAGCATCTCCTTGCTGGTGTCTTGGCATGAAAGTGCCTGGTGCACTTAGCACCACACCTCACTCAGTATGCATTATTCTTTTGCCTGTTCTGCTTCTCTCCCTTCCAGGTCACCCATAGGACCTTCCTCAGCATAGGCACAACTGGGCACACAGTGGCCTGCAGTCGGGCTGGCTGCCTAGAAGGTGTGGGCTGTCTCAGAAGCCATGTGTTTCTTTAGGCTGATCTGTTGTAATGTTGCTCATGGCTGTGTTGAGTTGTGTTAGCTGGGTGGTAGTGACAGTGTCTTACTTCTTGTATCTGTACAAGCATCTACTAATAAAGCATGGCACTAATGCTTTTTTTCTGGTGGTAGGAATTGCTATGGGAATTTATTTATAGATGATTCAAAGGTCTTTTTTATCTCTGTGGTCACTTATCTGCCAAACCAGGATTGCTGCTGAGCTCAAAGTGTGACTCAGAATGAAACTTTCAAAGCAGTGTCATAAGAACAACCAAGTGGGGCTCTGCCAGTGCTTTCTTGCACCCCTGCCACGTTCCCAGCATTGGCAGAGTCACCCTTCTTCTCCATTGTCACAATTCTACATCCTAAGAAAGTCTTGTAACTGCGCTTCCAGGTGACATGCAGTTACATTACCTTTTTTATTTTTAATAAAGGGCAAGGGAAATAATTCCTGTTTGCCCTCCTCTACCCCATCTGTTGATTCTTCTGATTTCTTCAACTTTGAGTGAAAAACATCCCACCTCAATATGCTACAGTGCTGGACATCCCAGGACACGCCCTCCTGCCTTGCTTGTTCACGAGACAGGAGTTGCTGGGTCTGGTTAAGGGCTGCCCAAGAGAAGAGCCTGGGGATGTGTCAGGAGTTCCTTGGGGCCTGGGCATTGGTTCAGGCTCCTGCCTGCCTTACATGTAGAAATCAAACACATAAGACGGTGAAGGCTTGTGTTGAAGGGGGTTTATTTATCCACAATAAGTTGGAAATTCATGTTATAATTTGCACATGGCCAAACTACTTTGGAGAAGTGGTTTCAACTTGTTGGGTCCTCAGGGTGACTTGACTTGGAAGGTGGCATTAAGGCCCTATTGCCCTCCCCCCTCCTCCACCCCCATTCCAGGAACCAGTGGCCAGAAGGAGAGGCTGCCAGTGGGGAGGGCAGAAGTTCACTAGAGCCAGCTTCCCAGGAGGTGTGCAGAAAGACACAGAATGCAAATACCTACATGGACTAGCAATTGTACCCAGTGTGCGCAAGTGTCTGAATTATGTCCTGGCTGGTAAAACAGCGAATCCTTTGTGCAAGCTGAGGCCACTGACTGAGCGTGTTGGAACTTGGACAGCTAGAGCCCTGCATTGAGGGCAGGCTGGGAGGACAACTTCTAGGGCTCCTTCTAACCTTCCATAGTATTCCATTGGATCTTGCCCTGTGAAGACAACGGGTCTCCATCTGTACCTTGAGTGTGCCTTTGTCTTTGAAGTTCCAGGTTTTTTTTTTTTTTTTCCTGCCTGCCCCTCCCTCCCCAGGCTGACTTCCCTCACCTCCCCACTAGCCTGTGACCTCACCAGGGGAAACAATGGAGGCCTTTATTGACTCTGAAAAGTCCAAGCAGGTCCCATCCTGGTAGCTGGCCCATGAGGCCATTTGATAATCATCATTGGTATCAAATGCAAGTTGCTTCTGTGTATTTTCTAGACCTTGTTTATTGTGTTTTTACCACTCCATCTTCTTTGGCTCTCCCAAGTTTCTAGCCAGTTTCCCAGTGGGAGAGATCAGGGAGGAGAGTTCTTGAAGCAGTTTTGCCCCTCATGGTGGGCACTGTGCCTTGCCAATGAGAAGTAATCATTTGCAGATATGCATTTGCCTGAGAATGTGGGCAGGCTTTCATGCTGGGCCAGGTAGTTCATTTGTTTAGTGTTGTGAATCAGAACCCAGCTCAGGAGTTTCAGCATTTTTCACAACAGACTGTATCCCTGGAGAACTGACTTAAAGAGCTGCTTTTTATGGTGGATCATGGATGTCCCCTTCTCAAGGGGATCTATTTGTAGTATACACTGGGAATCTCAGTGATCTCTCCATCCTTGTCCTATTAGTGGAGCAGGAGGGGGACACCAGTTTATTTGGGTGTGTGGCTCTTTCCTGCACCATTGGGTTTCTACTGGAATGCTGCCATTGAGTAAGTGCCAAGCTGATATCTTGCTGGGATGTGGGTGCCCTTGGGTCATGGAGAAAGCCAAGATTAGGGGATTCAGAAAGGGTCTGAGAACCAGGGGTTAAATCCATTGACGATACAGGCAAGAATCTGGCAGCAGGTCAGGTCAGGAGGCAGGTGAAGGCCAACTACAGAAGGCACGGGTCATGGACTACATTGAGAGTCAGAAAAGCCTCTAAATGTTTCCATTTCAGCATCCCTCCTACACAACAGAAGACACCTTCCAAAATCCCTCATGGACAATTATTTGGCTGCAGCTCAATGGCCCTCAGGGAAGAGACTTGCCACTACCTCTTGAGGCAGCTCTGGTTAGTAAAGCTCTTTCTCATGTTGCACTAAAACCATCCATTTTTAGCCTAAATATTTTCAGTTCCTGAAACTGTTTCTGGGATTCTATGGTTTCCTGATGCCAAAGCCCCTTGGTTCCTGTGCCAGGAATGCTAGTTTGTCAGTGTCCTTCCTAAAAGGCATAGGTGGGGAGGGTTCACAGCAGAGGACAATACCAATACTGCAGGGTGGTCGAGCACTACACAGGAATGTGACCTCCTCCACTCTAAGCATAGTATCTCTATTAACAGGACCCCGGGCTGTACCAGCTTTCTGGCAGCATCATCATTGTTGGTATATGCTGTACTCAAGGTCAAGGAGACTCTTCAATTTAATATTGCCTTCTGCTACTTTTGCTGGTCCAAATCATCACATCCTACATACCATGGACTTGTTGGGCCAAAATCCAGATGTTTGCATTATCCTTATTATCATTTCTTTATGCAGAGTTCTGGGCAGGGACTGAATCAGATATTAGTCAAATGGTCTGTGGACTGGATTATGCAGAAGGCACAGAAATAGGGTGACTTTGAAATGTTTGTGCCCTCTCACTCAGAGTTCCTCTTCTGTGCTTTCCCTACTGGGGCATCTCTAGATTGGCTTTCCACCATCAGCAAACCTGGTTTCTCACTTATGTATTGGCCTTTTTAGACCTAACTGAAGGGGTTTTAAAAGGATATCGTGCAAGGTAAGACATTTTCTTATCAGTTGTAGTGTTAGCTCTCTGAGGACAGAAGTTGTATCTTTTATTTCCTGGCCTGAGTGTTAAACAAGTTCTTGTTAGCTCTGTGTCAATGAAGATGGCTCTATGGAAAAAACAAACAAACAAAAAACCCCCCAAAAAACCCAACTCTCTTCTTTATCAAAAGTTTCTGCCTAGTCAGCCCTGTGTATTTTGCATTGGTTTTTTAGAAGCATCTAAAACCTTTCATCATGCTGCCTTTTTTTGTGCTTCCATCCAGATATACTGTAGCGGAGCTGAAGCATCTAAATTCTTCATGAATCTACAGAGTTGTATGGTGTGTTCAGCATAAATGCTGTGTGAGGTATAGACAGTTCTTATTAGGAAGAGTTATCTCAAAGCATTTAGGGAAAAACCCAGGACAGACAGTAGAACAAACTGTCAAAATGAGTGTTTCAGATAGTGCATGGTGTGGAAAATTGGTAGCAACTGTCACATATGCCCAGCACCTTTACAAAGCATTCACATTGCCCAGCTGTGACCTCTTTCTGGTTTGTTCTTAGGATAATCCATGAAGTAGCTGTTATTCCTTCCTGTTTTAAAGGCTGAGGAAGGGGCTTTGAGGATTTTTCACTGGCTTGCCCCAGGTTACAACTAATTACCAAGAGAGACTCAAACTCTCATCACACCCTGGTCTCATGGCTTCCAGCAGCCAGAAGCGATCTTTGACAGGTGCACTTTCTCTGGTCCTGCTGGTGCTTCCTCATGGAGAGAGTAGTTGAGTCCTGTGCAGTTCACCTTATTATTCCTGCTGCATGTTCCCGGTCTAGGCTGTTGGTGAACTTGAGCACTGCACGTCATCCTGGACACCCACAGCTCCTTTCTTGGACTGCTTGTAGCCACCTCCCTACTGGAAAGCACTCAGCAGGGCATGGCAGCAGTGAGGCCTGGTAAGAAGTGATGGCTGGCAGTGCGTGCAGCACAGGGCTATGGGATAATAGGCTCACTGGGATTTAATCTAGAAACTGTTTACAAAAGTATTCTCAAGTGGCCTAGTTTGAACTGAAAATGTGGGACTCAGTAAACGGCCCCTCAAAATAAGATTCTGTGAGCCCTACCTGGTCTGAGACTTGAGGGGAGGGTGGCTACCCATGCTGGGGTCATGGTTTGGAGTCCTGCCTTGAGCAAGTGACTCTGTTTTCTCATATTTAACAAGAGATTGATACTATCTCTCTTCTTTACACATGACTTTGAAGATAATCTGAGTGGATGGTTGTAAAGTGGTTCTGAAATGTTAAAAGTGCAGTGGAAATATAAAGTGCTTTTCTGTAGGAGTACCCTATAGAAGATTCTTAACAGACTCTGTAATTAAACTTCTCCAGGCTTCCTCCAGGATCCCCCCATTCCTAGCCTCTCTCTTCCCCGGCTTTGGCTAAAGCCCCCAGACATGGCTGTGATAAACAGCAGCTGCAGGTTGGAAGCAGTCGGCAGCCTAGTCCAGATCACCACCACATGGTGCAGTTGCCCTTTGTGAAATTCTGGGGTGAGAGGTCAGCCTTCTTTACTCATCTTTGTCACTTCTCAGTCATCTGTATCCTGGTGGCAGTTGTGTTATCCCAGCATCCTTCCCTACCCCCACCTCCCTGCCCCACCCCCCTCTCATGGAGCCCAGGAAAAAACCATCTGCTGAGTTGGCTTTCAGAAGATTTTTTTTTTTTTTAATACCAATTTCCCTTTGTTCTGAGACAACCTCCAATCAGAGCCAGGGTCTGCTGGGTTTGGCGAGAGGCTGGTATTGTGTTTTGTGCTCCCGGAGGAAAGGTTGTCCACTTGCTTTTCTTTTCGATTCGATTCCCTGCCATTCTGCACGAGAGTCAGAGGTTGCAGCTGCCACTGTCAGCTGTAAACGGAGACCCCCTTGTTTAAGAACCTACACATTAATCCTTTGGCAGGGGGGAGAAAAAAAAAAACAAAAACAAAAGCAAAAACAAAACAGAAAAAAAGAAAGAAAGAAAACCACCACTGACAGAAGTATTCCCTCCTGTTCCCACCTCACTTCGTAAGTCACACAAGACCCTCCTGGTCACGTAAGCTTAGGCCTTGCTGTTCTTGGATGTTTGCTTGGAGGGCCTTTGTCCAACCTCTTATGTTTCCTGATTTCCTGCTAAAGAATACAAACTGCACATCAGAGGCAGCGGAGAGTCATTCTCTTGTGAAAACTTGAATCACAGGGGAGGCAACTGGCTGTGCAGGCTGCTTTCCTGAGCAGAGCAAAGGCCACCATTTTGTCACTCAGCCCAGCTGGGAAACTTGCCAAGCACTTGACACACACTGTCTGCTTAATCTTCCTACCACTGCAATGGAGACGTTATTATCCCCATTTTACAGATGTATACAATGAGGTGAGGAATCCTCCAGTGCTTGCCCTGGGCCTTCCCAGCTCATGCAGGGCTGGTAGGGGGTACTGAGCTTAACGTGAAGGCCGAGATCCTTGCTTTCTAGCCCTGCCCCCTGGAAGACCCACAGTCAAGGTGCCTTCTCGATGCTTCCATTTCTCTGTAAACTGAACCCAGAGGGCCAGTTTGGTCAAATGTCATGAAAGCTTTTTAAGCTCTTCTATTCCTGAACCTGGTACATTTGCCCGCTTTTTCACTCAGGCTCCACAAAATGAGTAGAAATTCTTACTGCAGTGTTAGTAGATGCAGGGTTAGGAGATGCTCTGACACATTTCAGTGATCCTGCGCCTGCGAACAGAGCACTCTGCCAGCATCTGGCCTTGCGTGCTTGGCTTTCCCTGCACACGCTCCCTCTTCACTTGCAGGCTTTGCTGGGTAATGGCCTTTTACAAACCGAAGGGTATGTGTCGCTCCTTTATGGTGACAAGGGGAGAGAGGTCAGGGAATGAACACTTGATGAATTCTATAGTTTGGTGAAAACCCATAAAATCCTTTAAGTTGCTTTTGAACATGCCAGCTCCTCCCTCCTCTCACTGTGGGGTTGGGATTGTGACCCAGAGCGTCAGGGGCTTGGAGGATCCCCCTAGAATGGAATATAAAAGAAAGCAAACACAGTACAAAGATAGAGAAGTCAGTGGTTTCTCTTGCTTCCTCCTGCAGGTATAGAATTTTCCTAGATAACTTACTATGCATGTGTGTCTCTGCTTATTTTAGTATCCTAAAATACATTGTAGGCTCCTATTACTGTGAATTATAAGAAGTATAGTGACTTGACTGAGCAATACACACAGATTTGCTCCTGAAAGTGTCTAATAAAGTCCTTGTTCAGTGTCTTACTATAAGGAATGAAGTAATTTTTACTAAATGGCCTCTCCTTCACTTTCCAATACAGTCCAGGAGTAAAAACAAATCTTGCCTGAAGCAATTCCGAAGGACAGAGTGAGAGAGTGAGAAAGTGAGAGAGAGAGAGAGAGAGAGAGAGAGAGAGAGAGAGAGAGGAGACAGCATATAGACACATTGGACTAAGTGAGAGATGTTTTAAGTGGTGACATTCGCAGGCTGGGTAGTGGGTACAGGGGCCTAGAAGAAATGGTTCTTACACTCAGCTCTGCTGGCTGACTCAGGCTGCACTTGGGTTAGCCGGGGGCCCTTTCTAGCTCTGTTTCACCTGAGGCTACAGATCCCAGAGATGTGAGAGCAAGAGGAACTGGAGGAAATAGTAAAGGAAGACTGATGACTTTGGAACAGTAGGCTCTGGTGGACCTGAGAAAGATGCCCCAACAAAGAGAGCGTCTCGGAGGTGAGCTGAGAGGTACTGGGTGCCCCTGCTGATGCTAACTCCCATCAGTGCTCTCTTTATTCTGCATCACTGATTCATTCATTTATTTGTGCACTCATTTAATAACAGGTATTTTCGTCAGCCCCTATGTGTCACACAGGCACTCTCAATAATGTAACTGGGCATTATTCCCTAGTGAGGTAACATCTTCTGTCTGATTTACAGGCTACATCAAAGTAGGAATGGAGGCAGAAAATCTTTTTCATAATACCTCAACTAGGAAGAAGGATATCTAAATTCACAAAAAATACCTTGTAGTTAACTAGTTGATTTGATTGAGTGATAGGGATAGTCCATTACTAATTAAAGAGAAAGGCAAGAGGCACCTTGAAGCAGAACAAGATGAGATATGAGTTGAAGGCCTTCATTCTGTTAGACATGTGTGGTCTATCGTACTGATGTATTTAATTGATGGGATGTCCTTGGGATTTCTAGCATAGAAAGAAGAAGAGAGAAAAGCAATGTTGGCTGGAAACCTGAAAAAAGTCACATCACACATACTGGCAGAGGGAGCAGAATCCAAAAGAGGTAGTGGAGGAGATGGAGGTAGAAATCTCTGGTGGATTGAGGCAGATGAGGTGCAGGGGCTGAGGCAGTGTGAGAGCTGCCCTGCAAAGGGAGCGGGGAAGGATGGCATCTGAGGTGAGGGAGGGGTGGCAAGGAAAAATCTCCCAGGCTTATGGGCTGCATCTGCATTAAGGTTACAGGAAGGGCTGCCTCTGAAAGGTGTGCTCAGTCCAGATGACCTGTGCAGAGGAGGAATGGAGCAACCCCTGAGAAAGTGGGCACTCCTGGACAAGCTTGGCCCTCAGTCCTGGACTCTCTCAAAAGTGCTTACTGTTCCACCCGAGGGACTGGTGGTTTTGTCCACTAGTGTGGAAGCCATTGCCTCTGTTCCCCCAGCGGCAGCCATGCAGGTGGGCCTGGAGAAGGGCTGCCTTGGGCTGGACCAGCTGTGTGCCCTTCACTCCAGGGGGATAGCAGGTGCTGAACTTCTAGATGCCTGGCTTTCTTTCTGGCTTCATTCCTAACTGATAGCCGACCTTTGCTCCCAATATCAGACCTGCGTCAGGATCCTCTCTGTCTGGGCCTGACTGCTGCACAGCAGTGGCTGCTTCTGCTCATCTCATCTCATCTAACACAGGGCGACATGACTGCTCCTTGGAGATTCTCTTCTAAAGAAGAGCACAGCCCCGCTGGTGATGGGGGATGGGGCTAGCCTGCCAGCAGTGGAGGCAGAGCTGGAGGGGAGGACACATATTTGAGAAGATGATCCAAGTCAAATCAAGAGAACATCAGAGGAGGACCCACAGTCACATACTGCCTTCTGTTGTCATGTTTTTTTCCGAGGAGCTCTGCCCGAGCCTAAGAGGGCAGTGTGATTTGGTGTGTGTTAGAGAGTATCAGTGCCATGTGCACATACATGAATGCATGAGTCCAGCCTCTGGGAAGATAGCTATTGTATGTGATGCCATAGAGCCCTGGCTAGCAGCAGGAGATTAGTCTCTGCCCCTCACCGCCTGTGTTTCCTAACTGCCTCTTATTCTCAGGGCTCACATCTTGAAATAAAGGCTGAAGCAGGAGATACTGAAGTCTTTCCCAACTCTGATATTCCAGTAAATCCCCATATAAATACTGATTCAGTTAACTAGGAGACATATTAAAATATGGACTTGAATTGATCTGATCATGAGTATAGTAATGTGAGTAGTTTTTTGAATAGATGTGAAATGCATGTTTATTGGAGAAAAAAGCAGGCATATTCTGCCACCCTTGATTTATTGACTAGGAGTGAAAAAGGAGGGAAATCAAACAGGCATCTGGGCAGGTGACAGGGGGCAAAGCCATTGCTCCCAGTTTATTCCGACGTGTTTGACATCCAAAGAAGCCCCCGAGCTTCATGTCTTATTGGGGAGCCTAGGCCTAAGCATGATGGTTGTCTTGGCCAGATGCTGGGGCATGTGAAAAATCCAGAGGAACATGGAGAAAGAACAGAGGATTGAATGGGCCTTGAAGGAAGCAGAGGCCATGAGCAGGAGGGAAAAGTAGCCAGGGCATTGCTTGAGCCTTTGTTCAGGGATGGGGGTCAGGGAGTATGCCTTGAACCCCTTGGGCTGGAAATCTGGAATGCATTGAAATCTTGTGGGTGTGGGGAGGAGCAGATTAGGGAGATCTGACTTTCTCCTGAGTGTGAGAAGAAAGATTTGGTGCCTCTCCACATTGGGGAGAAGAGAATGGGGGAGTCTGCAGAGAGTTGCTTTAGGAAATCACAATAGAGCAGCATCAGAGGGATACCAGCCTAGAGTGGACAAGAAGCAGAGGTCCACTGCAGAAACCAATGAAGAAGAGACCATGTTTCCTTGGTTTTTGCTACCACACTGAAGAGGCCGAAAGAGGCTTCGGGCAGGTAAGAAGGAACCACTTTCAGCATTTTGATTCCTGTGACTTAGAGACAGATATTTTCTTAAGAATCTGTTGATTGTGTTAGAGAAACTTATGAGTAGCTGATTAGAAAGTGTCTGGAGGGATAGAGAGCCTAAGTTATGCACAAAGGTCCTAAATTCAGCTTTTTTTTTGCCTTGGAGTTTTGTTTCCAGCTGTCTGTTTTGTTTTCTGCTATGCTTTACACCCATTCCTCTGCCACTGCTGAGTTCTCCAGCTCAGGACCGGACTCACTGCCTTTCCACTCCTTCTCCAGACAAGGGGAATGGGAGGAAAAAAAGCCAGCATATGTTTGCTCCCACTGCCATCTTCTCTCAACCCTTTTTCAATTGTGGTCTACTCATATACAATGAGAAGGAACAAGTTGCACTTTTTTGTGTGTGTTAGAAAGGAATGAAAATGTATATGGCCACGATGGGGGGTTTCCCCCACCCTCAGAAGGTAGGGGGACAGGGCAGTGGTATGAAAGAATGAATTAGTTATGGCAAATCTTGTTAGTGTCCATTGTAAGCAGAGAAGCTAAGCCATCTGTGGCCACTTGCAAAATTGTTCCTTGTTTGTTCAGGCTCCCCACCGAAGCAAATCTTTTGGCTTCTGATAATTTGCATACTGTCACTTGTTTGCCAACTGGAGGGTGTCTGGACATGTGTTTGTGAGAGGGCATCTGAGTGGACATGTATGTGTGTCTTGGCATGCTGTGACATTGATGTCTGCGGGGCTGGTATAGATGGGGCTCTGGGCTTAGAAGGAGAGAGAAGAATCCTGGGAGATCCAGTTCATGTTGTTCTGGGGCATTTCTAGTCAATATCTCCAATGGCCTTTTGTGCTCCTACCCCTTACTTCTCCAAGGAGTCCCCTGCTGCTCTGATTTCTCTCCCATCTTTGCGTCAATTTTTATTTTGATTAAAGTATAGTTGATTTACAATGTTCTGTCAATTTCTGCTATGTAACAAAATGTGTGTGTGTGTGTGTGTGTGTGTACACATTCTTTTTCTGATGTTATCTTCTATCACAAGTGATTGGATATAGTTCCTTGTGCTATACAGCAGGAACTCATTGCTTATCCACTGCAAATACAATTGTTTGCATCTGCTAACCCCAGACTCCCAGGCCATCCCACTCCCTCCCTCTCCCCCTTGGCAGCACCTCAACTTCTGAGCTGTTAATTGGTGGTGTGTGTTCTGTAAGAGGAAGAACACATTTAGGGCAGTTTCCATCCTAGTTAAAAGTTAAGAGAGATGTCTTAGGGTGATGTACGCCACCAGTGTAATCAAATCGTTTTATGTCAAAGATACTGTTGTTTCACCTCCAGATCATTCTCTGAGTGTTTACAGTGAACCTACTAGAGACAAGAGGTGTCATGATGCTGTAGAGATCTAAGACTGAGTGACCTCCATTACCACTGTCCATAGGGAGTTTCCATGGAGTAGAAGTGATGCATGAGGTGCACCACATGCTCTGTGGATGGGATGATCAAAGGTCTGACAGTCATGGGTGGATGGGTGGTTATTTGGTCCAGTGACCCCTGAAGGCTTTCTGCCTGAGGGAGTGTGGGAGACAGAAGATTGTGTAGGGTGTGTGGTCAGCAGGACGCTCGTGCCAGAGTCCTAGGATGTCCATTCTGGCATCCTAGGAAAAATGGTGAAGACCCATCTACAAAAATTAAGTGGCAAGGATGCTCCTTTTGCTTATCATCACACCATTCTATGGGAGGGATGATGTAATGAGATAATCTGGGACAAAATTTGGTATTCCTCTGTGTTTCAGTCAAACAGCACCAGTAATTTATTTTCTCTCTGATGCTGGCAACTTATGTGGTCACTGCACCTTTAATTTCCCCTTTGAAAAAAAGGACATCCTGCTTTACCTTCTTTTCTTCTTCTCACTTTCCTTTATACTGGGCAAAATCTGTTCATAAAGAAAGTCGGTGCTTTTATCTCTTCAGAAGACCCCTTTTTTTATACTGTAGGGGGCATTCACCACATCCATTGGAGTGGGTCAGACTGCTTCCAGTGCTTGATGGATACACATAAAGAATATTAAAGCTGAAAGAGACCTTGAAGATCATCAGAGCAATCTTCCTTTTACAGATGAGGACAGTGTCCAGATCAGGATGTCTCCTGATTTGTCCAAGATCACACGGCCAATCAGTGACAGTCTGGAAAAAACATCCTTTCTAGTCCTCATAAGGCTGAGTGCTCAAAAAAGACAGGACACTGGATTACTGTGGCCACTCATTGCCACTGCATGGAAGTCGGCCTGCCTATTTGCTTGGCGCATTTTATTACAGCTTGGCACTTCTCTCTTGAATCCCCCTGAACCAACATGGCTCTGTCTAGGAGAAGCTTATAAAGGCGGCTTTATTCCTAGATGCCCTGTACATGCAGCATTCAGAAAAGAGGGGCTGAAAATGGGTGTGGAGCAGGGAGAAAACATTTGTCTTTTAATACTGGCCTGACATGAAAGCCTCACTGGCAGGCACTTTGAGAACCCAGCTAAATAATGGTTGCAGCCAAGACAAAACATAAAACTGACCCACTAGTTATGTGGTTACTTAAACATGATTTACCCTGCATTATGCTGGCTGGGACCTGGGGGTCTCATTTCTAATGAGTCAAGAGACAGCACAGTTCATTGCATTGGAAGGTATGCTATTGGACTGCAGACTGGTCATTGCAAAAGAAAAGGTCCTTAAATATTTCCCACTTTGCCCCTAAACTTGCAGAAATACATGAAATAGCACAGCTCATGTGTTGGTGGACGCAGGCAAAGATGGGATGGATGGTAAGTGTGAGTGGTTCCAGTGTGGGATGTGGGGTGGAGATGATTAGCCGGAACCAGAGTCCTTGCACTGATTGGGAGAAGGAGGCACAGGGATTTGGAAGGGAACTGTTAAGCGATTTAGCCAAACATGCAAGGCTCTGCATCCTCAGTGCCCCGGTGGACACAATCGCCATCTTACGTGCACATCTGACAGCCAACCCTGAGCCTCTAATCTTAGTGACCTGCCCACTTGAGGTAGTAAGGATGTGGAAGTGGTTAGAGGGAAAAAAAAAAAAAAAAAAAAAAGGCTCCAAAGGTTGGGAGGCCAAAATTAGACCAGTGACAGTGGGAGCCCAGTTATAAGGAAGAATCCTGCCCACCCTGATGTGCAGATGTGTCTAATTATCTTTTGATCATACGAGCAGATCTCCTTTGACTCTGATTGATTTAGGGGTGTTGCCATATTTCTCTCTAGTTAAACATAATAGTCAGAGAAGTCAGCTCTGGGGTGGAGTATCTGAGCTGGAAAGATGAGAAGGTAAAGCCTGGAGGATTTGAAAAGGGCAGGGCCAAAGGTTAAAGGAGAAAGGTTAGCAGCAGGCAAAGACCCAGAATTGAAATATTTGCTAAAGGCTGACAGGCAACAGAATAGAGGCAGACAAGTGGCAAATTCCTGTTTTCTCCTCTAGATGAGAAACTATTTTGAGTGGTATTCAGTCAGGCCACATAATGCATGGGGGTGGGGGCTGGAGATGGAGAGAGAAAACATGAAGGAGAGAGACTATATTAAATTACGCAGGAAGCCAAAGTGACTACAGAGTTCAGGGAGCAGTGTAATGTGCCATCCTCCCCTGCCTCCTGTTTTGGGCAGCTCAGCATTTATTTCTTCACTCACTCATCCAGCACGTGGTCATGAGGGCCTGCTTAGGTGGAGGGGTTAGTAGTTGCCCCTGGGAGCTGGCATCAGACAAAGAAGAGGCGCGTCCTTCCTCTCAATGGTAGACAGGTGCACACACAGGCCAGGAGATTGCAAAGCAACGTGTCACTTTGGTTCTGTGCTATTAAGGTTGTTTTCTCTTAAAACCTAAATCTTACAGTCACCTGTATCTGCTCACGGTTTAGTGAATACTTTTATATAACCTTGCATCTAAGGAAGGATATAAAGTAGTCATCCGAGTGGTCCAGCTATCCCAGGGCGTTATTTCCTAGTGGGGTACCCTGCACTGACCAGAGAATTATATAGCAGGGCTGGGCTGCCCTGTGTGTGGATGGGAGAGTCTGGGCATGGGGAGGGGTTAGGAAGTGAAGCAGTTGTTTCTTGACTCAACCAGAGCCAGCTCCTCCTTCTCCCTGCTCCGTCCTATCTGCTTATGCTTGTGAGAATGGCTGCAGTGCTCAGGGGTGCAAGTTCATTTAGGTTTCCTGGATGACGGTGAGCAGCCCTGGGCGTTTAATTGCTGGAATATTTACAGATGACAAGAATGTAGAGCTGGGAAGGCCGTGAGGGTCGTGTTGCAGAGGGCAGCCCACAGAAGTTAAATGATGTCCCCACGGTACCTTCTGAGGTTGTGGCAGAGTTGGGACCTGGCCTCAGCCCCCTGACTCCCCAGCCAACTTTGGGTTCACTGCCACTTCTTCCAGGAAGTGATGACTCAGAGTATTTTCATCAGTATTTACCCCTACCCCTCCTCCATTTTCTTCCCACAGCCACCAAAGCCAATAATAGACCAAAGCAGTTTCAATTTTAGGCAATTTCCTTTTTTACTTAGAAATCTATGGTTAGAAAGGGTACCAGGGTGGTGACAGTGCCTGGGGGTGGGGAGGGAAGTGTGAGAAGCTTCAAAGGGGGTGGGTTGCTTCTGGTTCTCAGGTAGCCTGGAGGAAATCAGAGCTGGGTACCCTCATGGAACCTTGAGTAGGTCACTGAAAGATTCCTTCCACTCTCAAGTTTTTTTTTTTTCTTTTTAATTCAGGAGAGAATTTCCCCCCTGTCAATTCAGGGACCACCCTAAAGCTTCATAAAATTCTTATAAAAGTTTAAAACTTTAACAATTAATTAGTGTGAATTGTTACAAATTAATTTGTAAGTGACCTTTTAAGCTTTTGGTTTCAGTTCGTTCCAAAAAGTCCTCGAAACAAACTTTCTTTTCAAGGAAGGTAGAAATTTTGCTTTGTCACAGGATCTAAAATTGGAAATTATTAAAAGAGATTATGAATAAGTTAATAATAATTGCTAACTGGGCGGTTAGTTAGCTTACCAAATGGCATATAGCTTGTGTATAAGAAAGTTAATATATGAAGTCAGCTCGGTCTGATTTTAAAGTTCATTTTCTTAATCCTAAAACTATATGGTTCTCCCATTTGCAGTTCAGAGGTCATAATATCAGTAACATCAATATGTAATTGCTTTTTAATTTAAATTTGCTTTTAAATTTCATGAAGTGTTTGATTCCAAGTGGATTGCGCTTGACTTCTTTTTTTTAATGTTTAAGGTATACAAAGATTTCACAAAGCCTTGTTTTAACAAATGGCCTCAGACCACACAGTTTTGTCCTCTGTTCCATAATTTGTTTTTGGAACAGTATGTGGAGAAGAGCTCATGATGAAAGGGCCCAACTCAGTTGTTGGTGTGACAGCCATGTTCCCACTCTGGTTTCTGCTTTCACATTCTTGGGTCAGCTAGGGAGATAAATTCCTTTGCTATTGATCTTAGTGAGGAGGAGGGGATGTGGAGGTGATGACTGTCAAAGGACCTTGGGAGTTTTAAAGCATTATCCAAGTGTAAGAATAGAACCTGTTAACAGCTTTTTTTTTTTTTTTTTTTTTTTTTAGCAGTCTGAACATGCTTCAGTCTCACTTTTCAGATCCTTCTCTTTGAGATGTTTTACTAGAATATTCATTTCGGTACTAGAATGAAGCCTATTAAGTTGGAATGTTTGGGTCACTCAATGTTTTAGCGCTCAGGAAGAGTTATATATGTTTGACTCAAATTTTTGGTCAGGATGTAGGTAGGGATATGTGCTTGTGTGTGTTGTATTTATTTTGGTTCCCATCAAAACCAATCTTTTAAGGTTTTACTGTCCATGTCCTTATTCCTGTCGCCCACCTTGGGGTAAGAGATTATTATAAATGCTGTCTGTTGAAGTTCATATATTCAAGGGCTTTATCATCCTTTCCTTTTCATTGGAAAGCATTTTAAGGATTTGTTGCTGAATGTCTTGTGTGGCTTATGAAGATGCACTTAGATAAGAAACTTGCTGTTCTAGAGGCAGTCTGTTCACTGAAGGCCAGAATCCCCTTTGAATTCAGGAGAGTGGCTAGTAGGCAGACTCCCTCTATGAGCTCTGTTAGTGGTTGCCAACAATATGATTTGAGGTATACAGATTGTTCCCTCCAAGTGTCTCGAGAACAAGAACCGCTGGAGCAATGCCTATTGTGTCTTCACCAAGCTCTCAAAACACCTTAAATTTGAAATCTTCATCACCTTTGTAAAACTGGACCCTTGCAGGTGAAATGGATCCATGCTGATATTCCCGACACACACATAGCTGGCCTCTATTTGTGAGTGGCCTTTCCCCTGTTGAGTAGTTCCAGGCTTGGATGCTATTTCCCTTATCGGGTTAAAGTATTCCTCTTTGTAACCTTGCCCTTTAATCCTATCTAACCCTAAAATGTAGACACTATGCTAGAGACTTTTCTAAGACCTGAAACTAAACCCAGATCTCTTGTATCCAGTAAAAAAGAGACTTAATTTGAGGGAGATCCTGAGAAATACCATTAATGCATTCCCTAGTTTGTTCTGTTGCCAGTAATGAGGTCCAGTCTACAGAATGAATGAAGGCTATCTCAGGAAAAAAAATCAGTCTTCTTTTCTCTCATTCAAGACTCATTACTTAAGGATATCCTGATTCTGAGAGACTGAATCGTGGACCTCCTCTCCACTGTGATCACATTGGCACAGCTTGGCTGCTTTACTCTGAATCCTATGTTGTACTGTCTGATTTATTCCAGTGAGCGGGGCAGTCAGGGGATGGGGAGAAGTAGAAACCTTTGGTATGTTTAGTAGCTATTCACTATTAGAAACTTGTGATTCTCAGAACTGATCATCTCTCTGGATGTCATCACATTTCTCTGCGCTGGATTTATTTGCAGTCTATTAAAAATTACAGAAGGCGTGCATGTTTGGGGAAGTGCACTGCTTTAAAGTACAAGTAATCAAATTTAAGATGCATCCAGGTACCTATTATTAATATCATAGTGATCATTTATTTATTCCACTAACAATCGATTAGTTTGGGTTCTGAGGAATTCATTGCTCTCAGTGTTGAGAATATAACATCAAATAGGACATGTCATCTTCCTTCAAGAATCGTACAAACTAACACAAATCATAGCAATATATATTTTTTGGATCTGTTTCCTAAAGAAAAGTGGCTAAAAACAAAAATTCAAAATGGAACCTAGTTAAACTTAAAAGCTTTTGCACAGCAAAGGAAACCATTGACAAAATGGAAAGACAACCTACTGAATAAGAGAAAATATTTGCAAATAATATGACTGGTAAGGGGTTAAAATCCAAAGTATATGAATAGTTCATCATACAACTCAACATAAAAAAAAAAACAAATCAGTTAGAAAATGGGCAGAAGACCTGAACAGACATTTTTCCAAAGGAGACATACAGATGGACAATAGGCACATGAAAAAATGCTCAACCTTGTTAGTCATCAGAGAAATACAAATTAAAACCACTACCTCAGATACTATCATATACCTCAGATACTATCAGTATACTATCAGATACTACCTCACACTGGTCAGACTAGCTATCATCAAAAAGAACGCAAATAACAAATGTTGGTGAGGAATGGGAGAAAAAGGAACTCTTGTACACTATTGGGAAAGTAAATTGGTGTCGCCATTGTGGAAAACACTATGGAAGATTCTCAAAAAATTAAAAATATAACTACCATATGACCCAGCAATTCCACTGCTAGAAATATATATAAATAAAACTAAAACACTAATTTGAAAAGATAAATACACCCCAGTGTTCATAGCAGCATAATTTACAGTTGCCACAATATGAAGCAATCTAAGTGTCTACTAATAGATGAATGGATAAAGAAGGTGTGGTATTATGTAATGGACTATTACTCAGCCATAAAAAATAAATGAAATTTTGCCACTTGCAAAACATAGATGAACTTGGTGGGTTTTATGCTAAGTGAAATAAGTCAGACAGAGAAAGACAAATATTGTATTGGTATCACTTAAATGTGAAAATCTAAAAAATACAATAAACTCATAAATATAACAAAAAGGAGACAGACTTACAGAGGTAGAGAACAAGCTAGTGGTTACCAGTGGGGAGAGGGAAGGGGGAAGGGCAAGAATAGGGCAAGGAATTAAGAGGCACAAACTATGTATAAAATACATAAGCTATACATCAAATCCATGAATTTCATTTCTATGGAAAGGTTCATTTGTGCCATGTATTAGATTCCAGATATAAGTGATAGCATATGGTATTTGTCTTTCTCTTTTTGACTTACTTCACAGAATGGATTAGCAATGAGATCCTGCTGTACAGCACTGGGAACTCTGTCTAGTCACTTATGATGGAGCATGATAATGTGAGAAAAAAGAATGTATACATGTATGTGTAACTGGGTCACCATGCTGTACAGTAGAAAATTGACAGAACACTGTAAACCAGCTATAATGGAAAAAAATAAAAATCATTATATTAAAAAATAATAATAAATAAATAAGCTATACAGATGTATTGTACAACCCAGGGGATTTAGCTGATATTTATAGTAACTATAAATGGAATATAACCTTAAAATTTTTGAATCTCAGAGTTCCCACTGGCTTGGTGGGTTAAGAACACGACTTGTGTCCATGAAGATGCAGTTCTATCCCTGGCCTCACTCAGTGGCTGAAGGTTCCTGTGTTGTTACTAGCTGCAGCTGTTGGTCACAGGTATGACTTGGATCTGGCATTTCTGTGCCTGTGGCCAGCAGCTGCAGGCCACAGCTACAGCTCCAATTTGACCCCTGGCCTGGGAACTTCCAATATGCCACAGGTGGGGCCCTCACCCTCAAAAGACAAAAATTTTAAAATTAAAAAAAAATGTGAATATCTAGTGCTTACACCTGAAACACATAATATTATACATCAACTATACGTTAAAATAAAAAAGAATCACATAAACATGAGTGAGATTAGCAAATAAAGTGGAAATTATAAAAGAATATGCTGAATGCAGTGAACAGAAAGCTTCAGGGCTAGAAGAGAAGGTAACCGTTGGAGCATGTTTTGAGGAGCAAGAGGTGTCAGTTGAACTAAGAAGGAGATGGACCTTCCAGAAGAATGGTTTTGACAAATCATATTAAAAAATAATAAATAAATAAATAAGCTATATGGTTTAGTTAGAGGAATTACAAGTTGTTCTGCTCGAATTAGTGATACAAAGTGTGTGTTGGGAGCAGAGGTGGGGGCTGAGCAGTGAGAAAAATGGAGATAATGACTAATACTCATTGCATCCTTATCATGTGCTGGATAGAGTTCTAAGCTCTTCACATGTACACCTCATGTCATGCCCAGAAACCCTAGAAGATAATTACTAGTATTATTTCCTCCTTGCAAATGAGGGAACTGAGGCACTTCTGGAAGCACTGAGCCATTTGTCTGTCACTGCACCAGGAAGAGGTGGAGGTTGAAATTGAACCTGTGAAGTCTGGCGCTAGAGTTCACTCTTTGCATCAACTGTTCTTGGGCCTTGTGTATGAGGAGGTGGAACATTATCCTGAAAACTCTGATTTATTTTTGATACAGAAATTACACAGACAGAATTATGTTCTGGGCAGGTCACGTGGTGGAGAGACATGTGGAGAGCAGATCATAGGGGAGAGAGATTGGAAGCCTTTGGCATAGTCTAGGTGAGACATGATAAAAACCTGAACGCCCTGGTGACAGGAGACGTCATCAGAAGTAAATTGATTCAAAAGGCCTTAAGCAAGCAGAATCTGTGGAACTCTGGCTAATGGGATGTAGCTGTTGAGTGAGAAGGTGGAATTTAAGTTATCTCCTAGGTAAATGGATATCACCATTCATAACGAAGAGCTGGTTAGGGGAAAGAATGCTAAGGTGTATGATTCCTGTTTGAGTTTCAAGTTTCAAGGGAAGTCGTGGGTGTGGTTTAATCTGCCTGGGTAACGTGTAGTCTGATGGCTATGGAAAGACCATGGGGATTAAAGACATTTAAGAGATAAGCAGAAGAAGAATTTTTGCAAAGCGTGACCGGGCCAGAGCAGGAGAAACTCCAAGAGCCCCAGGAATGTGTGCTTATGTAGCATAGGCCTTAGTAACATCGCTCACTGTGACTTTTGGAAGCCTGTTTCCAGTGGAGTTTGGGGATCAGAAGCCTGTGAATAAGGGATGCAGAAACTGCTGTGTAGACCAATCTTTGCAGAAGCATGCCTATAAAATCAGGTACAACTGTGTATCCATGTGAGTCAAGTTCTAAAAAAAAAAAAAAAATTGTGGAACATTTGCAGAACCCTAGAATAGTTAGGCTGGGACATAATCTGCCCTTGGTCTATGGGTGGAACTAAATATCAGTCTCTGGACACATAGTGAATAGGACTTGCTTTACTGTGTTCAGGTCTGGGCCTGGTACTGTAGAGAAAGAAGGTAAATTATATAATTATATAATTTACAACCTATAAGTTATACATGTTCTGCCTTCAAGCAATTTTTATTCTAGTTGTAGGCTTAAGACCAACATGGGAAACTAGGAGAAAAAGTAAGATAAACTTTCAGTAGGCTGCCTGAGAAGGGAGAGATCAGAGTTCGCTGGCATCCTTGAGGATGCAGGGAGTGACTGCTCCATCCTGAACGATGGAGCCACAGAGAATCCTGGGAGCATGTTGTGAATGTGGATGTGGAGACCTCCAAGTGGTGGTATGTGGGGCCTGAGGGAGGGAGGCAGAGAGGAGCTGTTCCTTCTCGCACTCAAGGCTTTTCTTTTCCCCAGTTGTCTCCTTGACTATATGCCTTTTTAGAATTTCCTTTTTTTTTCAGGAACTTTTCATGTGCTCACAACCTGTGTCTGTGCACCCAAGAGGGTCTCAAGGTATGACTTCTGCCCACCAAGGGGAAGGCATTTTGACATCTGCTACCTGTTTTGCCTCTATTCTCTTTCAGGCTCTCAGTTGATACTTTTTCTTTTGGCCTTGTCCACTGGTCCAAGAGGGACACCAAGGGTTACAATGAGAGAAGATGGTGGGGTTTGGGGAAGAGAAGGCTCAGGTGGTCCCAGGAGTTTGGGATGGTTGGATCATGGTGGGAGCCCTTTATGCAGAAGACATTGTTTACTGCTGTATAGTGAATTGCACTGAAACCTAGTGGCATTAAAAGCCATTTTATTAAGCTGTCCATGTTGTGGATGGGCATAGTGGGAATGGCTCATTCCTGTTCCTCAATGGTCTGGAACTCAGCTAGGATGGCAGGGACAGCATGGGTTTGCTGGGTTTGTGACTAGCTGTAGCTGCTCTTCCCCGCATGGTGTCTGCCAGGCATGTCTGCTGCCTGGCCTGGGACAGCTGCAACAGCTGGGGCCGTCTGGGTTCTGCCCTCTCCGCATGGCCTCTCAACATGGCTGACTTGAGTTTCCTCACAGCATGTCAGGCTCAGCATAGTTGGATTTCTTCCCTGATATCCTTCCAAGAGAACTAACTGGGTGGGAGCTTCAAGGCTTCTTATATACTGGCCTCACATTAACAAATGTCATTTCTGCCACATTCCATTGGTCAAGCAAGTCACTCAAGCCAGCCCAGATTATTAGGCTCTGTAAAAGTCCTGCTTTTTCTGCAAGACCCCAGGAGAGAGAGGCACCACATGTCTAATTGATGTGTTCCTGACAGAAAGCGGGGTCCACAGAGAAGTTTTTGAGATTGTCACAGTCCTTGTGTGGAAGGCTTTTGTCCAGTGGCCCTGAATTAAGAGCTAAGAATCCTGGATTCTGGCTCCAGCTTTATCTCTGTCTAACCAAGCTTAGAATAACTTTGAGCTGTGAATTAAAATCCTACTCATAGTGGTTTTATATTTTACTCTACTAGACCAAGACCCTGGATGAATGGAGATATACTGATTATAGAAGATAAAGAATATTTTTCCCTTTCTCTTTTTCTCTCTCTCTCTCTCTCTCTCACACACACACACACACACACATGCACATGCACACACACAGCCACACCAAGCACACACAAATCCTTTAATTCTTTATAAACTGGATAAAGGGAAAGGGTTGGAACTGACAATAATCAGGCTGACCTTGGTCCAGTTCCTATTTCTGCCACTTGATAAACTCACTGCCTCTCAACCTCCTTTTCCTCATCAGTCAAATGGGGATAATACTGCTTACCTGGTCAGTGTGTTACCAACATGAAATGTAGAAAGTTCCATGTCTGTTGAGAGTACTTAAGAATCATCACAATCACTCTGATTTCTTGCCCTGTTAAAACCCAGAATTTC
Organism: Phacochoerus africanus; assembly: GCF_016906955.1. Lineage (NCBI taxonomy): Eukaryota > Metazoa > Chordata > Mammalia > Artiodactyla > Suidae > Phacochoerus > Phacochoerus africanus. Next base: position 96,439,152 of record NC_062545.1, read on the forward strand.
CATCACGTCTGGCAGGACTACTTTTCCTCTTCCTTATGCCATCTCTGATGCCCCTTCTGACATGTTTTCTTTATTAATGGGATGTATGTGCCTGTGTGTGTTTGTGAGGTGTGCGCTCTCAGGTTTTGTGCTGGGGCTGTTGGGACCTGTTTGATGCATGATGTGCCTGGTGGGTGTGCATTGTGCTGACCTCCGAGTGGAGGATTTAGATTCAGAACTGACCTAAGGTACTTAATTACCACTTGAGTAGATGATCACATATCCTCATTATGGGAATTGGATGATTGAAATTTGTATCCAAATATGATCTTCTTGGAATTTACCTTACTGTTCCTTGAAGATGAGCAGGTCTATGAGATTCTATTTTCTTTAGCATGCTGCAGCTTGACTATAGAGGCTGCCTGCCCTATAGCCCCTGCCGTCTTTTGCTTGTGCAATCACAGACTCCTCGCCACAGTAACTTGGTGGGCTGAGCGGACATCCAGCGAAGGAGGAAACCTAAAGCCTGTGTCACAATAGATCAATAAGTAAAGATGTTTGTCAGAATGCATGGCCTGCTGTTTCTCACCCTTGAGCCTTTGACGGGAGCAACCATATCGCATGTTGCATTTATGTAGACCCTTACTACTAGCCACAAGTGCTCTGTAAACATTTCCTATTTAGCTCTCACTGCATATACTGCTGCCTTTCTGAGGTCTTTAATTCAATGAAATAGATTACTTAAAAAAGAAGTGCTGTGCAGCCTCTTAGAACAGTAAACAAGAACAGTTCAGGTCTTTTCAGGAACCTTAAGCCAAGGGATGGTTTGTTTTTTTGGTCTCCAGGAAGAGCTGGTACAGAAGGAGGTATTGACCTCGCTGCTTTGGCTGGCACCCACCAGGTCCCTTCCTGGCGCTCACATTCCCCAAGCATGTAACTTAACACCTGTCCTTCTGCAGGCAAACAGAGCTCACAGTGAGGGCCAAGGCCCCTCCTGCGCCGGCCCTCGAAGCAGCACAGCTTGGCACCCTTTCACCTATGATTTCAAACCCTGACAAACCAGAACCAGAGAATACATTTTCCCTCCCAGGATTCTGATTTTAGGCCAAGAAAAAAATTAATCAAAAAAAAAAAAAAAAAAAAAGCAAAAAACAACAAACCAAAAAAACCCAACTCCCAGGGTGAGGCCCTTAGTACCTCCTTCCATTTCTATTTCCAGATGTAGATGAGGAAAAAAGGTGTACGTGTTGTAGAGACCTTTAAGAATAGCAGGTAGGGAGTTCCCACTGTGGCGCAGCGGAAACAAATACGACCAGGAAACATGAGTTGCAGGTTCGATCCCTAGCCTTGCTCAGTGGGTTAAGGACCCAGCGTTGCCATGAGCTGTGGCGTAGGTTGCAGACTCGGCTCGGATCTGGTGTTGCTGTGGCTGTGGCATAAGGCCAGTGGCAATAGCTCCAATTAGACCTCTCGCCTGGGAACCTCCATATACCGCTGGTACAGCCCTGAAAAGCAAAAAAAAAAAAAAAAAAAAAAAGTAGCAGGTAGCTTTCCTCTCTCCTGAAGATGGACATGTGGTCCAAAGGGCATCTCTTACTTAAGTTTCAGTGCCCACCCAGGTGAGCTAAGACTATACCCCTGCTATTTCTATCTGACACAGCCAAGCCGAATCTCTTGTAAGTAAATAATTAATTTGGAAGTTGGGGATGTCAGTGGAAAAGTCAGCTGTGTTGGGCTCAAATAACAAGCCCCAGAAGTGATAGCCACTCTGGCCTCTGAGAGGCCCCCTTGGCTCTGTTCAACCGCGGCAGCCCTGGCTTCAGGCCTGTCTCTCCACGGTAAAGTCAAGGAGCTATATACTTCCATCTGTGAATCACATCTTTATCCCCCAGTGCTTTTCCCCCTGGGCTGGTGGTGTTTTCTTTCCTAAGTCCCCCAGGACTGTGCGAGCCCATGACTCATGACAGAGAGGAGTCTCAGTTCCAATATCTCTGTGGGTTGGGGGAGGGTCAGGCTGTGAATAAACCATTACGTGGCTGATTCCACATCCTTCTCTTTCACCACAGAAACCTCAATTTCCCTTTTTGTGGAAAAGAAAACCCTCTTTCAGTGCCCCATCAACGGGACTGTGGCCTTTGAATTACAAGCTGTCCTCGGGAAATTTGGAAGATTAATCAGCTCTTGGATGGAGTGGCTGGGACAGCCGCTGCCCCCGTCCATTGGAGAGTAAGGGGTCGTCACTTCCACCTTTTCTGGCCTCGCTGCCAACTTCGCCTGTAGATGAGGAATAGATCAATGAATGATTTGTGGATCCCCAGAGGTGTGGCTGAGAAGCCCTGAGGGCACACACCACAGATCAGCTGGGTCAGAGTTCCCTCACTCCCACCACAGTTGGAGGCCTCCAAGGAGCTGGGGACAGAGTGAGTGATGGTGGGAATGCAAATCCTAGAGCACAGCAAATGGGGACAAGAGCAGGGACTGAAATCAGAGGGCCTCTTGAGGCCTGTTCCACTGGGCTTCCCAGTACACGGGGGGAGATCATTTTTAGAAGGAGTTAACAGAACAGTCAGAGACAGTATGTGAATTTGTAAACTGTGAACAAGAAATAAGGATAAGATGTGATGCTTATTGCTGGAGAGAGTTTTTTTGTCGTTTTGTGCATCTGGGTTTGTCATTTGCAAATGGTTCATTAAATCTCCACTCTATGCTGGTTTTAGCTTCTTCCCTGCATGTTCCCAAGGACCGCATGGTACCTCCTGCTAGCCATCTCCTATCTGAGCTCTCTTTTGTACTTTGGGAGTCTCTACGGATGGAGTTAGCCCCTTGTAAATGCCATTGCTCTTACAAGACATAAAAAGACAGTGAAGTAGCTTAGCATGGCCTTCAAAGAGGCTTCCGATTTCACCCAAACTGTCCTCCGAAGTCTCTCTCACCACTTTCTGAGTGGTCTGTTCATTCGCTGACCTTTTCCCACTTCCATTCTTCTTTTCACATTACCGTGACCTTAAATGCCTTCCTCTTTCTCCCTCATTTGGCCAATAATCATCTTTCCATGAAAAATCCCCTCCTTCCTGACTCCTGAGCACATATTTTCCTGGTCCTAAACTTCTATTGCCGGTGTCAGTTATTTAGTGGCCAAATGTGTCACATTCCTTCTTTGGATTATTTACATTTTATTTATCTATTTATTTTGTGTTGCTTTTTCCCATTTAGATTAGGAAACCTCTTTGGGGAATAAAGGATTCAATTTATTGTCATCCCCCACAGCACTTAGCATAGTACCATGTGTATAGTAAAGTACTCAATAAATACTAATTGGCCCTGTATGTTTACCTTCTGGAAATTATGCTATATTCCAGTATGAAACTATGCTGTATTCCATTCCTGCTCCTAAGGAATTTTGTTGTACAATAAGCAAGAGGAGATGAGGTTACCTGTAAGTCCACATAGAAAACTATGTACAGATGCTCATTAATTAAACATTGTGGAGTTAGAAAACCAAAGCTAAATTTGTCAATATTTGTTGGAGAAGAGCACCCAGAAAAAGGGAATTTGTATGGGGGCAAAGGATTTAGTTGAAATGTGCTTAAAGATTGGCCTGTGGAAGTCTGTGATGGTGAGTTCAAGTCAGGAGATATTATAGGTTGAATTTGGACATCAAATGATGATCTGTCATTGTGGGGAGCTGCATTCACCAGTGCTCCTCCCCAAGCATTCTGCAGCTTCCTTTGGAGAATATGCTCTCCTTGAGGAAGATGAAGAGTTTAATTAATTGGAAGAGAAAATTTTGGAATTCGGGGACATGACTCAATAGTGACAACTCAATAGCGACACAGGGATGTCCAACTAGAGCAAAGAATGATTTCAGTATCTACTTAGAAGGTGCAGGGACAGACTGGAGGAAACCAAGAAAGGCAGAATAGACTTCAGGCGAAATCATTAATGCCAACCCAAGCACAGGAGTGGTCCCTAGTGGGACCAGAATTGCGTGTTGATAACTGATTTCAAGCAGCCATTTCAGTCTGTTAGGTACGGTGCATGACTATCTTCTATATGGGTTCTAGCAGCAGGGGGATAGATTTGAGGACTTAAATGTTTTCTCCCTTCATATTTAATAGCATCAAACTCTACTAAGCCTTGAACCAGAGGGCTGGAATAATAATACTTGTTTTAGGTGCACAATCTGGGGTTTGCTGAATGTAAATTTTATTTGTATATAATTTATGTACATTACCTCTCTCTGAAATATGATCTCTGAAATATGGAATTACGGGTCACTTTGTAAGAGGGATCAGCTGAATTTGAATGATGCATTGGTGCACAGAAAGGATGTAGAGAAAAAGCTCTAGTTAGGAAGCAGGAGACCTGAATTCTAGTTCCTCTTCTTCCATTGACTAGCCTCGGGCAAATCATGTAATTTCCTAGGCTCGGTTGTTTCTTCCTTGCAACTAAGGTTGTATTAACTGCCTGAGGTTAGAGGTCTGAACTGCTATTAGAGCTGTTAAATTTCCTTTATATGTCTAAATTCTCTGATTCCATTATTTAATGAGATTAATCTTGCTTGTCATCACTCAATACATCTTAGCAAATAAAAGTTCAACTGAACTGACACAGCAGAAACTGATGCCACATATCTGAAAGACCAAAGATTAAGAGGGGAGACAGTGCCCAGAGAGAAGCACCCTGGTCGGTTGGCAGGTGGTACTGGGCCAAATGTAGGTCAAATACTGGAGTGGCCACGTTGTCCCAGGGTGATAGTGAGGACAATTAGAAACAATGTTAGAAAAGATTCTGGATAAAAACTCTAAGTTAGCTTGGTCCTTTCTTTCTCATTGAAGCCTCACCAATATGCCACAACTTCATACAAGTTCCTCGAAGAGAAGAATAGTGTGAGGTATTCCATATCTGCTTTCCTAGGTTCAAGAAGACTCCAGGAAGACTCCAGGTTCAAGAAGACTCCACTTCTTGGTGGCTCCTCATGGGGCCCTTACTCATGAAACATCTGGGCTGAATTCAGCCTGAGGGAAGTATACTGTGGCTAGGAGGAAAAGCCATATTTCTTTGGCGATGCTTTAGTAGCTGGCTGCCGATGTTGCCTTAAAATAAAGAACATGTTTACCTTCAGTGCAGATCACTCTACTAGTCTTTAGGGATGGCCAAGAAAAGAAATGCCATATTCATTAAGAGTCAGTATCAACTCCTTCTTGAACATAAGTTATCTTCCTCATCTTTACCTATAGAGTAGGTCCTATAGAGTATACAAAAGAACACAAGATATGGTCCTCAGCAGCACAGAAGTGATTACTGCTCTTGCGGAGACCAGGTTCATAGACCTTAGGGTGTCATTACCCTACATTGGGAGGATACCACCGTCTTGTCTAGGAAACCTTCCCTGATGACATTAACCTACTGTGATCCCCCCCCCACCACACCTTTTTAAAAGTTTTATCAAAGTCTAGATAGTTGACTTACAATGTTGTGATATTTAATTTTATTGGGGCATAGTTGACTTACAATGTTGTATTAGTTTCAAGTGTACAGCAAAGTGAATCAGTTGTGTGTGTGTGTGTATATATATGTATATGTGTACATATACACACATATATATCCATTCTTTTTTCCCATATAGGATATTAAAAACTATTGAGTAGGTTTTCCCTGTGCTATATAGTAGGTTCCCTTTAATCATCTATTTTATATAGTAGTGTGTATATGCTATTCCCACCTTCCCAATTCTTCCCTCCCAATTTTCCCTTTTCTGATTCCACATAGTCTATATAAGATTCTGTCATATCTCATTCTTTCCATTTTTCATTCTCCTTTCAAATCAGCATATATTTCAGTTATATGCAATGTTTTATATATGTTTCATCATTTTAATAACTCTATAAATGTATCCAAGCAGAGGCCTTGTCTCATATTCCTCTTATAACCCACAATGCATTTATTTATTTTCATTTTTGCTCTTTTTAGGGCCAATGCACAGCATATGGAAGTTCCCAGGCAAGGGGTCGAGTCGGAGCTTTAGCTTCCGGCCTTTGCCACAGCCACAGCAACACCAGATCCGAGCCACATCTGTGACCTACACCACAGCTCATGGCCCACAATGCATTCAGAACAGCATAAAGACCCACAGGTGCTGATCAGGCATTTGTTTGTTGATTGATTCACTGCCACCAAGATTCTGTTTCTCATAGTGTTTGCATGGTTTGCAGTTCTTTGAAGGGGTGGCATTGCTGGAAAAGATAGGACTAGTGTGACTGAGAGATTTATCTAGAACTATTTCATAAAGCTTTCTCTAACCTCCATTGTGCCCTAGGAAAACTTGGCCAATCTGTCCTCTGTATGCCCTCTCTCCCTCCCACTCACGTGGTTGCTTTCCCTCTCCAATTGTTTGTCTCTTTAATTATATATCCATGTTGAGCACTGGGCCTTAATAGACCTTTGTAAATGAACAGTGGATATGGAAGCTAGGAGCTCAGATGGAAATTCAGGTTGGGAGGGATGGGGCAAATTTAGTTGCAAGCAAATGGCAAGTCTCTTGATGAGTACTGGTCAGCAGGCTTGCTGGAATCCTGGGTTGAGTTTGTCCTCTTTTGTGACCTAGCAGAAATGGCTTTCACTATAGGGCCCAGCCTTCTTGGCCTGTTGTCTAGCAATGTGTTAGTCTCTTAAAATGTCAGTGGGCTGGTAGTTAAGGTGAATATGTCCACTTGGACACCACTGGTCGGTGCTCAGTTACCGACTCTAGGAGTGGAAACACTGGCAACCTGGTTTCTTCACGACATATAAACTCATGGTCCACACACACACACACACACACACACACATCACTACTGATTTGGCTTGAGAGTATATCGTGCTTATTTCTTAGAGGCCATAGGATGGAGTGAAAAATCCACTGGATTCAAAATTAGAAGACACAGATTCTGCTTCCAACTCTGGTCTTTCCTGAGTGTGTAGTCTTAGAAAAGTTACTTCTCTATTCCCAGGTTCTGTCTGTAGGATGAAAGTATGGACTGAATGATCTCACAGTTAAACCTAGGAATTTCTAAGGATAGAATGATTTGCCTTTGAAATCAGCAAGTCTCCAGTTGATTGAGGTGTTTCATAACAGGAATTCTGTGTTTGGAAGTATGGTATTATTAAATGACCATGAGGGCCTTTCCAGCCTGAGACTCTGATGTGATAACTTTCAGCTGATTTGAGTTGCATCCGCAGGGGCCCAGCTGATGTCAGGGGATGGAGAGGTATTACATTTTTGGCTGTGCCCCATTCGCAAGTGCATTGATTACCTGCCACGCCAGTGTTATCCCCATTGTCCACCATTTTGAATCCTCTTTTTTTCAGGCCTTTTTTCAGGCCTGTTACTTGTTGGGCATCTGTGTCTCAGAAGGACACGTGGCTGCACATGTTCACATGCTCATGCCTTTTCCCTTCCTCCTTTGGCAAAGCTGGCACCTGGAGTCCTTTAGGACCTGCCAGGTTAACTGCTATTGAAACTGGGTGCTGTGGTGCCCTGCACTGGCTGTCCCTCTGCAGAAGGCTCAGAGGAGGTTCATTTGCTGGGGTCCTTAGTGCCACTTAATGATCCAGTTGCACTTGTTTGGAGCGTGCCATTCACTCCATGATCAGATGTGTATTGTGTTGATTGCTGACAATCCTGTCCTAGTGTCTATGCTGCCAGAAATCTTTATTAACATTAAAATGGATTAGCGGAGTTCCTGTCGTGGTGCAGTGGTTGGCGAATCCGACTGGGAGCCATGAGGTTGCGGGTTCGATCCCTGCCCTTGCTCAGTGGGTTGACGATCCGGCGTTGCCGTGAGCTGTGGTGTAGGTTGCAGACGCGGCTTGGATCCCGCGTTGCTGTGGCTCTGGTGTAGGCCGGCAGCTACAGCTCCGATTCGATCCCTAGCCTGGGAACCTCCATGTACCGCGGGAGTGGCCCAAGAAATGGAAAAAAAAAACAGAAAAAAAAGAAAAAGGATTAGCAATGAGATCCTGCTGTGTAGCACTGGGAACTATGTCTGGTCACTTATGATGGAGCATGATAATATGAGAAAAAAGAATGTATACATGTATGTGTAACTGGGTCACCATGCTATACAGTAGGAAAAAAAATGTATTGGGGAAATAACAATTGATTACAATTAAGACTACTTGAAAAAAAAATAATTGTTTTCAACTTTGGGGAAAAAAAACAACCTCCCCAGCCAAAAAAAGAAATAAATCTCTCCAATGTGTGAATGAAAAAAAAAAATAAAATGCTTCTGAAGCTTCATAGTCCAAAGAAGCAAATTATGATGTCATCTCCATCTTACTTGATTTAATTTTCCTGAAATCATAAGAGGACAAATTTTCACATTTAAAAAAAACATGCATTTGTAAGGAGAACATACATGGAAGTGTGTGTACACACCTGCGAACACACATGTAGACATGGAGCCTATTAGTTTCCTATTGCTTCTGTAACAAATTACTACAAACATAGTGGCCTAAAAACAATACAGATTTCCTTCGTTACAGTTCTGGAGGTCAGAAGTCTGAAATGGGCTCCCTGAGCTAAAATCAAGGTGTCAGCAGTGCTACATTCTATCTGAAGGCTCTAGATGAGAGTGTTTCCTTTCCTTTTCCAGCTTCTAGAAACTGGTGGCATTCCTTGGCTAATGGCTCCATTCTTCTATCTTCAAAACCAGCAGTATGAGCCCTTTTCACAGATGATCTCTCTGATGTACCCTCCTCTTTCACTTTGAAGGAGCACTGCGAAAATAGATTGAGCCCACCTGCTTAATCCAGAGCCCTCTCCCATTTTAAAGTCAGCTGATGAACAACCTTACTTATACCTGCAATATTTTTTGCCCTTTTCCAGGTAATGTAACATAGTCACAGGTTCTGGAGATTAGGACATGGGACATCTTTTGGGGGGGGGCAGCCATTATTCTGCCTACTACACCTTATTGTAGAGTGATAAGTTGAATTAACAGAACATTTAAAAAAAAACCCTTTCCTTGTCTTTACCTCCTTGATCTATGACTACATCCCCAAGCACAATCCTTTACACTTGAAAATGAAAATAATTACTTTTTGTTTAATTAGATTGACTATGATTTGTAAAACTGTTGGAGTCATAACATTTTAAAGGTGTGTTTTAATAATAAGATATTAGTATATTTATAAAAGAGCCTAACTGAATATTTTCATTCATCAGAGGTTCTGGAAAATCTCCTTTTTATTGTTAGTGATATCTGAATTTGGATTCAGGTCCTTCACATTTGAAGTACTCTGAAAGGATAATTTGGCTTTGTTACTTCATCGAATGGGTAAATGATACATAAGAGGTTGACACTGTGCTCATTAAATTTATAAAATCAGTATATTAGGTTATAGTCCAGCAAGTGCACACTGTATCTTGACAGGTGTCCAAAGCCCAAGTAGGAATGATTCTGGTTCTTGGGCTTGACTCTCGTGGAGTTACAGGAGTAGGGTGTTGCCCTGTAACCTTCCATGACAATTAGAATAGACTTTGGTCAGAACAATAGTAAGTCTGCCAGGAGTTGCTTTGGAATGCCAGAGGATGAGGTACTCTTATTAATACTGAGAGTCATCCTCATTCCCTGGGTTTTGTCTTCCCAATCCCTGGCAGGAACCCTCCCAGGAGACTCGCCAAGGTTAAGCATCTACAGGTTTTTCTGGCCTCCAGTCTGGAGGTGCTGAGGTTTTGCTTATTATTCTAGACTGGGTATTGTGACCAATAGGGCTCCAGTGATTCAATGGCAGAGTTACATCAACTCCTTTTGACATTTTGAGGTGAGCATAGGCATGTGCTTAGTACTCTGCTGTCAGCTTAGAAAAGTTGTACATTAAAACTACCATGGGTTATCAGGGTGTGGAGAAACTGTTGGTGGGGAAGTAAGCTGGTGCAGTGCCTATGGAGGGCAGTGTGGAGGTTCCTTAAAAAGCTAAAAATAGTTACTATCTGATCCAGCAATCCTACTCCTGGGCATATATCTGGAGAAAACTCCAATTCAAAAATACACCTGCACCCCAATGTTCATAGCAGCAGTATTTGTAATAGTCAAAACATAGAAACAACCTAAATGTCCATTGACAGATGAATGGATAAAGAAGTGGTACATATATACAATGGACTACTACTCACCCGTAAAAAGAATAAAATAATGCCATTTGCAGCAACATGAATGGGTCAACCTAGAGATTATCATATCAAGTGAGATCAGATAAAGACAAATATCATATGATTTCACTTATATGTGGAATCTAAAAATATGATACAAATATACTTATTTACAAAATAGAAATAACATCACAGACGTAGAAATAACATCACAGACATAGAAAACAAATTTATAGTAATCAAAGGAGATAGTGGGGGGTGGACAGGAGATAAAGTAGGAGTTTGGGATTAGTGTATACACGCTACTATGTATAAAATAGATAAACAACAGGGACCTGCTGTATAGCACAGAGAACTATATTCAATATCTTATAATAACCTTTAATGGCAAAGAGTCTGAAAAAGAATATATATGTGTATGTGTATTTATAACTGAATCACTTTTCTGTACACTTGAAACTAATACACCACTGTAAATTAATTATACTTTAATAAAAATGGTTAAAAGATAAAAATTAAAAATAAAATAAAAAATCTTTGGATCTCTCTCTCTCACACACACACACACAGTTTGTACATTTCACTTTTACACTAATGGCCACGTTACACATTTGTACACTGTGGCCATTATAGCAGGATAAAGAACAGTAAGTTCTTATATACTGGTATCAGTATAGCTGAGGACTGCCACTGTTTAACACTTGTGCTCGGTTATCCATTTCCTCATGTTTGAAATGGAAATAATGATTCCTGTCCAACTTAGCCCAAGAATTACTATAGAGCCCACATATAATGTGAATGCACTTTGAAAGTGTCAAGAATTAAATTTCCAATGTTTCAAAAGAAAATGAAACAAAGGGAGGGGTGGAGTTGAGATTATCCAGTTCAACTTTCTGATCCTGTGTTTTTCACTACATTTCCCATGGATGCTGGAAAAGGATAGGTAGTCTTTTGATTAGAGTTACAAGTTTTGCACATTAATTGATATTTCATTAATTGGTGGAACCTCATTTGTGGGATGGAGTCTGAGTAGTATAGGATGCAAGACATAATGTTTGGGGTAGAGTGAGCACAAGTTGTGTGATCCATTATCAGTTTAATCCTCATTTTTAGTTATATTAAGTATAGTGTTTTATCTCAAGTGATATTCTACATTCACAAAACTTTATTGTATGGTTCTATCGGGAAATGAAACCTGTACTTGGATAAATTGAAATGTACTTCTTTATTTCTCTTTAAAAATGTGCAACCCTACTCTACCTTGGTGTGCAGGCTAGTAGATTCTAAGATCATAGGATGTTATAGTTTGGAGAGACTGAAAAATTATATGGCACAGAGGGTTTTTTAAAAAGAAAAAAAAAACCTGTATGGCAAAAATTGGGCATTCATTCAATGTAATATAATATTTTCATTCAATCAGCGAATGTTTTTGAGTACCTATTCTCTGCCAGTCTTGAGCAAAGGGCTAAATACACCAAGATGACGATTTAGGGCCTGCCTATAAGGATCTCTTGGTCCATAGAGGAGATGGGTATTAAACAATTAGTGTTCAGTGCTCCTGCTGGGTCTGGCTGATAGGAAGATGTACTGGATAAACCAACAGCCAATAGGAACTATCCTGAGGATTGCCTGAGGGTGGCGGTGGGACAGTAAAGAAAGGCCAAGTATTTCCTATCACTTTCTTTAGATAAATAAAATAACATTAGATCCGTAAGAGACTGGCTTTCACTGGCTGCCAGATCAGGACCTCTTTTCCTTTTCAGTTCTCCATCAACCTATGATCCTGGGGCCTAAGATTTATTTTTTACCATCATCCTTCTTATTGTTATTATTTATGACGGTCATTGTTTTAACTGCTCCAAGGAGATAATTGCTTTAGTTGCTAAGGCAACCCAACATATTGGGTATAAGAGCAGCCAACAGAAAGGGTTTGCCAAATTGCAGGGCTGGGTGGGAGGTGTGGGGTGGGAGAGCAAGGAGCTCAGCTGTGGAGCTTGAAAATAGCCATGTTCAAATTATCTCTGCATTTCTTCCACTGAGGAGCGTGAAGCCACTTGGAATCTGGTGCCTGCCAGCAACTCAGCTACCCTGATGCTTCCTGTTTTCAGCCCAATACTCGGCCCAGGCTTCTTGGGTCTGGTTTCCAGACTCACAACTCCTGTCTGCTGCTATTCAGCCCTGGAGATGTTGTTGCCCTTTATTTCTAGACACTGTAGGGTTGTTACATCCCTCTCTGGGCCCTGCCCATGGCCCATTTCAAACTGATCAGAGTCCTTGGTGTCTTGCTCAAGGCTGTAGTCTCCTCCCTAACTTGGAGAATTAAGTATGGACTGATGAAATGAACTTTTCCATTTTAGTTTTCGAAGACTGGAACATCTTGGGAGGTCAACTTTGCTGCCCCCATTAAGTAGATAAATCGAAGCTGGGGGAGACAGAGGCATGCACACACAGCGATGTAGCAAAGGTGGCTGATCTAGGCCTTGAACCTCAGATTTCTTTCACCCTGTGCTTAATCGATGCCACGGGCTTTTGTCCTTGGCTACTGACAATCTTAGTTATTCTGAGGTCTTCGGGTGGCTATGTTCCCATCTCTGTGTTCCCTAGTTAGCTTTTTTTGTGTGTGTCACCTGGCCCTTTGTCCTTATGCTAAGATGGGGAGTGCTCCAGAGGGGATACTGGGCAGGAAAATGCAGGAGACAAGTGTATCTCATGGCCTGGCTTTGCTTGGAGACATTTGACCATCCAAAAGCAGCTACTGCCATGAAATAGGATAATGGGCAGGGGAAAGGGCAAGATGACAGAAGAATCCCTCACCAGAAGATTTGAGAGGGTGTTAGTGACTTCTTTCAGCAACTTCCTTTCCCCTCTTCTTGCCACGTACCAAGTACACACTTAGCCCCAGGATGTCTTTGGGGAGGGCCAGCTTGCTTCTGTGTCCTTAGCAGCCTCCAGAGTGTCTCTCTAAGTGTGTCCCAGCGCCCTCTGCTAGAACGCAGCCTCAGAGTTGATCTATCTAAGCAGGTTAAATAAACAGGTCTGTGTTTGGGTTAATTATCACTGGTTCTGTTGCTCTCCATTACTGCTCCATCCGGGCCTCTGGCCAAGGAGCAGATGGGAGAGGCTGCATCGTCACCTCTGCCTCCTCATTGTGTCTGGCTCTCCCTTCTTCCCTCCCTACCCCGACCCCCCCCCCCTCCGTCTCCCTCGGCCCCTCCCTCCCTCCCTTACCCTCCCTCATTTTCCTCCCTCTTTCCCTCTCCTCCCTGCCCTCCCCCCCTCCCCCCCTGCTTCCCTGTTTTCCTTTCCCCTCCTCCCTGCTCCCCTCCCTCTTTTTGCTCTTTCTCTCTCTCTCTTTCTCTTTTTGGCTGAGCAAATAGGCCAGATGGCGGTGAGGGGAACAGACAACAAGTGAGGCATGGCATATGGGGAGCTTGTTTAATTTCGGCTCCTGTAGGGAAGTAGATTGGAGGAGGTGAGCTACAAAAGCAGAAAATGGAAAGGGGAAGGGTAAAAAAAAAAAAAAAAAAACCCACACAACAACAACTGACCCTTCCAAGAGGGAAAATGGATTCAATTTACTATTGTTGGCCACTGGAAGCACTTGAGAATGAAGAGAATCTAAAGCAGAAAGTCCCCTTTTTACATCTTGAAGATTTGGCCTCCTCCTCCAGTTATCCCACCTCCTACAACACTGCTCAGGGTTCTGTCTCTGGGAAGGAGCGTCTGAGAAGGGGCAGTGAGAGGTGGGCAAGGTTCTTTATATAACATGGTCAATGGATTTCTGCTTATGTATCAATTCTAGGAAGAAGTTTGACTAGTAATTTAAGGAAAGAAAAAACAAAAATAGAGGTATCTGTGGCTAAAATAAAGGGTCAAGGGAAGATTGCCCCCAGTTAACCCTGTTCCTGCTTCTGCTCGCAGCTTCTCGCTTGGTTTACTGTGCCTTCTCAGTTGGATTCAGCTCTGTCCACGGTGGCTGCCCAGGTAACCACACCTAGTCACACAGCCCCTGTCCACTGCCTGTGGTGACCCCCAAAACCCCAGGCTGGCCGGCAGGATGATGGAGGGCAGGGTAAGGACCAGATGAGTAGCTTCCAACAGGCGCCCTTTGTTTTCAATTAAAATCTATTTACCTTTCATGTTGGTCACCTAAATGTCAAATTTAAGGGAGTTTTACCTGGAGTTTCTGGAGAAATTCTGGCCCCAGCATATGGACCATGCCTTGGTCACTCCAGTGCACGCATCCTTGCAGGTCAGTCTAATGTACTCTGCAACCCCCATCAAGGTTCCACTCTCCCCTTGTTGGGAGGCCCTATTCCCTAGGAACCGATTGAATTTGGCCATCTGGGGAGACTGGCCCAGTGCATCGCTGGTTGTCTGGGACTGGGAGAGACCTGGGGGGTTAACAATGATCCAGGCTCATCTGTTGGAGCGGCAGCCTGGTCCCTTCCCTGCAGGAGCTTCCACAGCTCCACCAGGCAACCCGTTCTGCAGCTGATAACCGGATTAGGCAGCAGAAAGGGGCAGATGAGTACCCCGAGGGGCCCTGCCTGGGAACGGGGACTCTCTGGCCTGGCGTGGGGGCTGCCACTGTCAACACCCTAAGCTGCCGCCTCGGGCGGGGCATTTGCATGTGTGTGCACCCTACTGTATGCCCGGAGCCACTGGGAAACGCAGGCTGTGGAGGTTCACACGGGCCAGGGCTGCACAAAGCCGGAGGCCAAGCAGTGCAGTGGCCCTGGCTGGCGCGTGTTATGCACTCGGTTGGTCCCCAAGGTGGCCAAGCGCGCCTGTGCCCAAGCCCTCGGCGGGCGGGAGCCGGCACAGCCACCGCGCAGGCCGCCGCCTCCTAGCCTCCTCCCCAGCCTCCTCTGAAAAACTCTTCTTTCCTGCTGGCTTTCAGGGGCAGGCCGGCAGTTTGATCTCCCCTGAATGCTGTCCCCTCGTTTGAGCCTTCGATTCTGAGAAGATGCGGAGCATTGTCCAGGGTGGCGGGATGTCGGATTGATTTCGGGGCCTTTGTGTGGACGTGGGGCTCCTGAATGAAGCTGTTATGCGCGTCTGGGGCTGGCGGGCAGGCTGTCCGGCTGCAAGCTGGGCCTCCCTTTGTTGTGGGGGCCTCATTGAGTCCGCGGAAGAGGCTCATTTCAGGGTGATTTACTACCACCCAAACACCAGCTGTCTGCTATGTTGCTGCCCGGCCCCCTCTTGGGGGATCGTCTCTCCTGAAGCTCTCAGAGCCCTCAATCTTTTCTTAAAATATTAGGCTACAGTCATACTCATCTATGTCTGTGTATGTTATTATGTATTTTTGTAAGTGTAAATCATGCATGTACACCTATATGGGTATATACATATACATTCTTTTCCTTTTTTAATAGAGGGCCCTGGGCAGAGGCAGGGGCAGGTGAGAAAGCTGCTGTGTTGGGAGCTATGTCACCAGGCTTCAGCCTCGCTCTGTCTCCCATTAGTTGTGTGACTTTGTGCAAATCACTCAATCTCTCCAGCCTCAGTTTTTCTACTGGAAAAAAAAAAATGAGAGCATTCTCTTTTGATTGGAAAACTACTCGATTATTTCTTGAAACATGGATTTTTTTAAAAAGCAATGAGAGAAAAGAGTATACCATATCACTCTAACATTTCTGCAAAGCATTGTTCAGTGAGAAATAAAGCCACAAGGCATTGGAAAAGGGAGAATGGCTAAAGTCCTCTCCGCCTTTCCAGGTGACATGCCAGGTGCAGAGGAAGCAGCATCCAGACTGGGCCTGGCCTAGGGTCTCAGAGTCAAGGGTCAGTAAGTAGGGGCCGTGATCTGTTGGAATTGCTAAGTGAACATCAAAATGGGGCACAGGAGGAAGCCTTGTGTGTGTGTGTGTGTGGGTGGGGGGGTGTTGGCGGTCAGGGAAAGCTCCTGGAGGAGGTGGTGCAGAATTATTTTGAAGTTCAGGGTGGTCTGTAAGAAAAAGGGCTGGGAAAGTTTTTCCAGGGAGCTTGAGCTGCCAGAATAGTGTTGGCCGTCTTTCTCTGAATAGCCATCCCTGATCTCAAAGGCTCATGTGCACCCAAGGAGGAGCAAAGAGAGGGTTTGAATGGAAGTCCAGTGTGCAGGGTAGAGGGTTGGCTCTGCCATTTCCATTTGGGTGGTTTGAAGTGGATAGGTTGTCACTCAGCCAGAAGAGCATTTAGGAGGCAACTCTAATAGTGCAGGCAAAAATAGTGATTAAGGTCTGGTGCTTCACAGGAACACTGATCAGGGTGGAAGGGAAAGATGTTTATGTTGTACAACTGACTTCAAGGCCAGTTAGAGGTTGGAATTTGGAAAGAAAGGCATCAGTCTGTGATGATACCCATGTTTATGTAAAATGGGGCAAAAATTGTAAAAAAATCCATAATATTGTTAGCCTGGAACATAATAAACAATAAATGCTATTTGTAGTGATGATTACTTTTGCTTTTCTAAATGACCAAGTGGAGTGCCTCCAGGTCGTATCCCAAAATGGGGAAAGCGGGAAAAGGGACAGATGTTGAGCATGGGGGGTTGGGAAGGGTAGGAAGAGCAGGATGACAAATTTTGGAACCATTATGTCCTCACAGGTGTTGTCTAATGTAATGTAAGTTCTTTGGAAGCAGGATCTGGTGAGAAATCTCGTCTGCTTCCCCCCAAAGTCTAGCTCAGAGTTCACAATTCACAAGCCACTTAATAAATGTTTGATGAACTTATAGGAGGATGTGTTTTCTGAGTCTTAACAATCAGGAACTAGTAGCTTAGAAATTGTTTATCTGGCAGATAATAACAAGTACTAATTAATGCCATACTCTGGGAACACAGTGAGGAATAAGCAGGCAGGTTATCTGCCAACACAGAGACTGTGGTCTGGTGTGGCTCTGAGGATGACAGAAAAACTTCATGCTCATATGATCAGAGAGGATTATCGATGTTGTTCCTGGGTGTCTAATCATCACCTTGGGGTAGGAGTGAGCATGCCATGGATGCAAACGTCATCTAAGTTGTGCTGAAACAGCCTTGTGTTTTTAGCTAGTGCCTGGTGGCCAAAGGCAGATCTTGACATAGTGGTTAGTCACAGGTGAGCCTTAGCTGTTGTCTAAGCTGTGCTCCTGGGGGTTAGGGAAGCAGTGTGTGGGCAGCGCTTCTGCTTCCTGGTGACTCCAGGAGCAGCCCTGTGGATTCTGACTGCCTCTGCATACAGGTGACAACCTAGACTTCTTCTTTCCTGTGCTTCCCTTCAGTAGTATCTTCATGAGGAATGAAGAAGAATTCAATGAGGAATTTTTGCTGTTGCTTTCTCCTTTGTGTGGGTTGACAATCTCATGAGCTTTTTAAACTTTAAATTTAGAACAACTATAGGCTCACACTTCTGGGACTTGCTCCAGGAGGTGTTACAGCAAGTGTTAGAGTCTCAGTATCTCAGAAAAGGGAATTGAAAAGAGCCTTAGAAATCCTCAGAGGGGGGAAAAAAAAGAACTCCTTTTACTGAGAATGAAAATAACTCTAGAAAGGAGAGGTGCTGGCCTGAGGCTCACAGCTTGAGAATGGCAAGGAGGGGATTTCACCCAGATATCCAGATATACTGGCCATTTCATTCAGAGCTTGCTCTACTTTTTATGTAGTGCTTGTATTGCTATTCATGTGCGAGATTAAGTAAGTTAATGCCCCTCTCTGTTTTCCTACTTCTCCTATGAGAAAAAGGCAGGTGTTGGACTAGGTCAGCATTTTACAATATGTGGTCTGGGGAACACACTTATTCAGAATATTTAGAGGCATTAGAGGCCAAGAAGGATTCCGTGAGCAAAAACAATTGGGAAACACCTGGTTAAACAAAACCAACCAAAACTAAACTGCTATCCTTGCAGTAGGATAGCTCAAGTCTTTAGTTTGTTTATAAGCATCATGGATCTTCAGTGTGGTCGAGTTTACAGTGTTTCCCAAATTCATTAGATCAAACAAGCTGATGCCTCTAGATCAGCTATCCCTGGACCATTCCAACTCTAATTCTTGTGTAGAGTTCACCTCTCTGGGCCTTTGTAGAGATGTTGCACTGATTCTTGTGCCTTGGAGGCTGGGTTGGCAGGCACAAAGAAAAGACTCTGGAGAAGGAAGCTTTGTGAAACACCTATTCCATTAAGTGTCACTGCCCCCACCTCCAAGAGAGAGGAAGGAAAGGAGGAAGGGAAGGCCATTCCATTAATAGGGGCATTAACTTTCTCTGAGTTAGGTTAAAAGATGACCTCTTTGCTTCTTCATTTATGAGGAATAACAAAGTTTAGAAATGTAGGACTAGAAAGCAAAGGGGAAGAGGAAAATAAACAAGAGCATTTGTTTACTTTTCCAAAGGAAGAAGGGGAGGAGGGCAAGCAAGGGGGACAGCAGAGCTTTATAGTTTTATCAGCTTTTGACTCATGGCTTTTATAGGATGATTCCTGATCTTGGTCAAACCTCTAGTAGCTCAGGAGTCCATGGTTCTGCAAAAGACCGATTGAGAGCCTGGGTTCAATCCAAGTCTGTTCAAGATGCCCTCAGAAGGAAGCTGGTCTGTGTGGGCATCAATTGCTTGTTCATACCTGTACCCACAGGAGCAATGCAGATAAAAGGACCTGTGTCCAGAGCTCATTTGGCTTCCACCTAATTGGGTTGGTATTCCTGAATCTTGGATCCACACGTAAAGATCAGTCTCTGATAAGCTGCTCTTGGCAGCTTATATTGTGTCTGTTATTTATTGGGCAACACAGGATGGATCATGTAACAAGACATATTTGCACGCTCTGCCTGGGCATGTGGGAGGACACACAAGTAGACAGACCAATGGGAAAAGGTGTCTCCCAGAGGCTATGTTGGAACCCTCCCCAAGCTCTCCTCACCGTTAGTATTCCCTCATTCTCTTTGTGACTGCCAAGCCTTTCCTGTTTGTCAGCAGTGTATTTTCTGGGGTAGTTATTATGGAGAGAAAGGGGATGAGTTTAAGGAGAATTGTCATGGTGATGCACTGTGTACATACAGAGCAGCCACCATAGGATCTCCAAGCCTCCTGCTTCTTTCCTTCACTGGAAGCAACATTCCCCCAGGGAAGCACTTAATAATACTCAGAACCTCCTCTGCAGCACTTCTAAGATATCATCATTTAGTTCTATTCCAGGTATTACCTTCTCAGAGGAGGTAATTGTACTTGGACCCATTTTACATAAGAGAAAGTGAGGAACAAGAAACAAGTGTTACTCTGGGATTCAGAGAGAGAAATTACAGTGGAGCCAGTGTGTGCTCTCAATTCTAAAATTTTATAATGTTATGAAGAAATGCCCAGGGAGGAGTTCTCATTGTGGCTCAGAGGTTAACAAACCCAACCAGCATCCATGGCCTTGCTCAGTAATTGAAGGATCCGACGTTGCTGTGATGTGGTGTAGGTCACAGAGGCAGCTCAGATCTGGCATTGCTGTGGCTGTGGCATAGGCCGGTGACTAAAGCTCTGATTAGACCCCTAACCTGGGAACCTCCATATGCTGCGGATGCAGCCCTAAAGAGACAGAAAGACAAAAAAAAAAAAAAAAAAGAAATGACCAAGGAGTAAGCCCCTTCTTTATCCAGCACACCCAAATCTCTGGCTACTCTGTGCTTATCTCATACTTTGTTCAAGAAAGAAGGAACAATCCGGGAAGCAGTTTCCTCTTTTAGCAAGAAAGGATGGAGAATCTGTGCTGTCCACAGGATCTTTGCCAGGCAAGTGAAGGAAAAGTGATATACAATGTGTGAGTCCTTTTCTGAAAAAGCTTGCAGTTTGTGGAGGAATAAGGACATACATATGAAAAGTGAAGTAGCGTATATCATCAAATCTAAAATGCCACAGACTATGAGACAATTTCAGAGATGTTAAAAATGAAACATTGTGCATCCTAGAATCCATGGGTTATGGTAGCAATACGAAGGTAAACAAAAAATAAAAGTCAGTTATCCCGAGTTGTCATAAACTGTATGTGTTCATTCACCAGTTGTTTCCATCTGTGTGCCAACGGGTGATGAATCAGCCAAGGCATGGTGCAGACGTGCATCACTGTGAACTCACAGTGAGGCAGGAGGCTTAGGTGGGAGTCAGGTGGGCTAGCAAGGGAAAGATCTGTGGATGACGCGAAGGTGGGTGAGGATTTGAAGAACAGGACAGATTTCAAATGTGTAGAGAGGAGGAAGGTGTGGTAAGGCATGTCCAGCTTGGGGGGTAGGTTGCTAAAGAGGATCATGGAGACACTCCTTTATTCATAGTGAATTAAAATATTGAGTTTAAGTTGTCTTACTCAGCTCTTGCTGCTATAGTAAAATACCATAGACTGGGTGGCTTAAGCAACAGACATTTCTCTCTCACAGATCTGGAGCTGAGAAGTCCAAAATCAAGGTTTTAGTAAAATCAGCTCCAGGTGAGGGCCCTCTTCATGGCCTCCTTCTCCCTGTTTCCTCACATGGCAAAGAGAGAAAATCTGGTGTCTCTTCCTTTGCTTGTAAGGACACTCATCCCATCAAGGGAGCTTGATGATCTCATCTAAACCTAATTACCTCCCAAAGGCCCCATCCACAGATATTGTCACATTGGCAGTTAGGACTTCTATGCAAGAATTTGGGCAGGACACAGATATTTAGTCCATTATAATTGGAAAACTACTTCGGTTTGGGTATTGGAACTTAAGATGGGGACAGCCTTGGGGAGCTTTTGAGGATCTAAACCAGATAGCATTATCAGCTGGTTGTTTTGAGGGGCACTGCGAGCCTGCTTTTAATCAAACCAAAAGTCACTGGGACTCTTCTGGCTTTCACATCTCAGTTCCATGCACCTGTCATGGACCTGCTCTCTGGAGCACATAAAGGGAAGGGCACCTCTGCTCTCAGGAGTCTGAGGTGGGGCATACCAAATTTAAAATTATGAAAGATTTTGAGAGTAAGACCAGTAAGATGGAAGGCATGTGGGATACGGACAGTTCATTTAAAGGTGAAAAGGTATGAGGTCAGTGTGAGCTATCAGGACAGTGGGATTTGTGTTGAACCTTGAAGATGGCAGGATGGATGGAGGGGGCTGATGGAGTGGGAAAGGACATGCAGATGTGGAGGAGCCAGATACTTGGGAGCCACTGAGAGGTTAAGTCCAGATGGGTATCATTCCAGCATTTATCTGTCTCATGCAGGACATGGCAAGGCAAAGATTTTTTTTTTTTTGTCCATGGACTAGTCAATGAAAGGGCTCGAAGTGAGAAGAGAAGGAAGCAGGAAGACAGGGAACATACCTTTCATATCAGCATCAGCATTGTTCCCCATGTCTATGGGGAGGAAGGCCTTCTTAGAGATAGGAGTTGAGGGAGCTTGAAATGGAGGAGAGAAAGTAAAGGAAGGCATGTGTTGGACTGGAAACTGCCAGACATGTATGTTTGGAGTAGTGTCCATTCTTTGCCTTCTATGTCCCTTTTTCTACCACTGTTCGGCAATTAATCTTATAGGATTGTGGCCTTTATTTTTTCACTGACTATAGTTATTGCTATTTGATTTATTTCCATCTCATTTTATTTATTGTTATTTGAGTCATTTCTTCTCTCTCCAATTACAAGGTCAGGTCCCTGGAAGCAGGAACTGTTTCTTTGTATCTCTCAAAACCTTGAAATATGTTTTTTGGTACTTAATGATGTTGACTTCAACACTTTTGGGAAATAGGGTGCAATTTTTAAATAAAAGAAAAAAGAACTTGTGTAAAAAGAGTAGGGGAAGAAAAATCTATGTTTTGTGTTTTTTTTTGTTGTTGTTGTTGTTGTTTTTTTAAATATGATTTGACCTTATTTGATGGATTACTATCCCAGGGCAGCCAACTTGCCACTTATACTATGAGACATTTCAGGACCCCAGTGGCCCTCGAAAGCCTGAATCATTGGGACATTGGCTGGTGGTCCATGCTTGGGTGGGCCCAGGACTGTCTTCTTCATGGTCACAGAGCCTGGATAGCTGTCTCTGGGATCATGAGATGCAAAGTGCACATGTTGTGCTAGGAGACATAGGTAAGCAATGGGAATGCTTCTGCAGAATGTGGCAGCTTTGGGGAATGATCTAAATGGAATGCTGTTGGGTACTTAAGTCTTCACTTGAGTAGAAATTGCACTCCAGTAGTGGTGACTACAGACTTAACATTATTATCTGCTGCTGTTTCTAGTAGCTTCACTTGTTAAAATGACTATATCCAATCATTTGTGATAGAACACAGTGGAAGATAATATAAGGAAAACGTATATAAAACTGGGATAACTGGGTCACTTTGCTGTACAGAAGAAATTGACAGAACATTGTAAATCAACAGTGTTTTAATTAAAAAAAATTAAAAAATGACTATGACTGACACATTTGATATATTACTTGAAGGGCCATGTGGGTGTCATGAGAACTCCAGGTAGCACCTGGGAGCTAAAAAGCAGAAAAATACTTACTACAAATTAACATTTGCAGAGAAGATTTGATAGAAAGCTAGATGGAGAAGGGTCATTGAGTTATAACATTGGTCCATGGAGTTTTTACCCCAAGATTCAAAATTTCTATAGAGTCTCTATAGGTGGCCTTTGGGTTTTCCTCTAACCTTCTAAAACTGGATGCACAGTTTTGCCTGTATGGCCTTTATGTATTTTCTGGGAAGAGAGTTGACAGCTTTTATCAGATTCTCAAGATCATCTCTGATGCAGAAAAGTTAGGAACTACTATTGAAAATTCTTAGATCTAAAGATGAGGAAACCAAGGCTTAGAGAATGTTATTGACTTTCCTAGGTCCCTCACAGCTGGGACAACTATACGTGTTTATAGTCTTACAGCCTAGTGTTCTCTCTGATATTCTTCTCTGACAGATCAAGAAGTCACCTTTGCCTGTGGATTATTTCCGAAATCCTACTGAGAAGGATGAGCCACTAAAAAGAGATTAGAGATTGATTTTCTGCCAGGCCTGTAATCCACAAAGCTACTCTCATGTTGGAACCAACATGAACCCTCCACAGGCTCACCATGGAAGAATAGGGATTTTGTGCGATGAATCATAGAACCTCAGAAGGATAATCTGAATCTGAATAGGTCCTGGAAGGCGGGTGTGAAAATTCTCCTCCCCCCTTGGTGAACCCTGTTTTAGGGAGCCTTACTCTAGAGATGAGGGTCTAAGAATAGGGAAGAGAAACATAGCCTGACTTGCCTAATGTCATAGAACTGCCTTTGCATAGCTTTTGAAAGTCTTGTGTATTAGAACTAGTGCTACCTCAAAAACTACAGAAACACACAATTAATGAGCCTTTTCAGGTCATTGCTTCAGTTTCTCACAACTAAGGAAGTCCCTTCCTCAAACCCCTGGCAGATGGGCCTTGTCCTCTCTACCCCATGACTGGTGTGACCAGGAATGATCCAGATAGAAATGTTTTAGGATAGCATGAACTTCGCGTTGGAGACAAGGCATTTGGTGTTTCAAGGCACAGTATCTTGGGTGGAAGTCAGGGTCAAGTGTTTGGGGGATAATAGGATGATATGTGGTTGGCCAGGGAGAGGAGGATGAGGAAAGAAGAAAAGAGACCCAAATCATAGTCATGAATGGGAAGGAAGTAAGGAATCTGGGAGAGACATGGTGGAGAAGCATGGCAGAACTCTTGGAGAAAATCTGAGGCCATTCCACTTCATTATGGCAGATTAAGTTTGGTTAGAGGTGGCTGTTCAGAGGATGCTGGACATCTAGCTACCTGCCATTTGTGGATAGCTCAGACTTTAAAAAGTTATTTCTTTTATTGCCCTGAAACGCTTTCTTCTTTCATTCCCTATAAATTGGCGCTGTGCAGTTTCTTAAAACTTCCTTTCTTAAAGTACTTCCTTTCTTCCACAGGAGAGCACCTCCTGTTTTGGAGACAGCTGTACAATACCTTAGTCTTCTCTACCTTAACAACTGGTTCCTACATTTTCCAGTCACTCTGCAGGTCCTTCCTTCCTTGAAGGCTTCTTGAGTGAGAGATACTCCCTTTGTGAATGCCTTTTTGTTTTTTGTCTTTTGTCTTTTTTTAGGGCCCCACCCACAGTGTATGGAGGTCCCCAGGCTAGGGGTCTAAATGGGGCTGTAGCTGCCATTCTACACCACAGCCACAACAACATGGGATCCGAGCTGCATCTGTGACCTACACCACAGCTCACGGCAATGCCGGGTCCTTAACCCACTGAGTGAGGCCAGGGATCGAACTTGCAACCTCATGTTTCCTAGTCAGATTCGTTTCCGCTGTGCCACGATGGGAACTCCATGTCTTATTTAAATATAACTGAAATGTATATGAATAAAGTGGATTCTTTTCCTCCGGATGTAGTCTAATCAGTGCAGAAAAGAAGTGGGGTCTGTGTTGGCTACATTAATGACCACCTTGATTCCTTGTGCTGTGCTTTCGACTTAAACCTAACACGCTTTATCAATGCTAAGTTGATTTCAGATCAGCATCTTAGTCTATGGAGATTATGATGGGGATATTAACTAGAACAGGATTATGTTAAGAAGTTCTGGGCATTGTGATGGAGAAGTTCCTCTATGTCTGAGATCTTGACCACTTACATTGAGCTCCGTACACTCACAATGGAACATGTAGATACCCAGCCCAGGTCATTGGACTCCATCTCAAGAGTTTATCAGGACCCAGCCACCACATCTATGTGAACATTGTCACTGCAGTTCCCCTTGGCACTCCATCCCTTGTTGGACTCTGCATTTCAACTTCATGCAGCTCTTGCTGGCCCTCATCCTCAATTTTTGAATATGTTTTTCCTGTTCGAACTTAAAATCCTCTCTCAGGTATGATTCTGGAATTTTCTATGATCAAACTCCAACATAATGGGTAAAAGACACTCCTTCTTCAGCCTGTTGTTAATTGAGAGTGTGATCAAGAGGCTTATACTGA
This sequence comes from Phacochoerus africanus, assembly GCF_016906955.1. Classification (NCBI taxonomy): domain Eukaryota; kingdom Metazoa; phylum Chordata; class Mammalia; order Artiodactyla; family Suidae; genus Phacochoerus; species Phacochoerus africanus. Next base: position 96,464,194 of record NC_062545.1, read on the forward strand.
TATACTAATCGATTTTCTATCCTAGTGTCTTTGCTGGTTTTCTTGAACCTGTCCACAAAATGTCATATATCCTCAAATCACTGAAAAAAAGAACTACTAACTTGTTTGTGACCATCAGTAGATCACTAAGACCTGAGCGTATCTGTTTCATATTTTTTAAAATGTGGGAACTTGGACAGAACAGCTTTTCCAAAATGAGAAATTGCTAGGTCTTAAATTAAAAAATGAAAAGAAGAGGAAAATGATTAAATAAGCCTTATAAATGCTTGATTAAAAAAAAAGTGTCTTTATAAAGCACTGCTTAGAGCCTTTTACCTGATGATGTTGTTTTCCAAAAGTGAGAAACAATATGCAGTTTTTCCCAAACATTATTTGGTCATGGAAGACTTTTGGTTGGGACTACTTTCTGTGGCACCCCTTTTGAGAAACACTGAAGCAGCTGGTCTTGGCAGAATCTTCAGGGATCTCTGTGCTGATAAGTGCATTCTTCACTCAGAGAGCCTAGGTCTGGATATGAGGGCAGGTGGCTGGCTAACCATTACCCAGGCTCCAGTACGCCCCAGAAAGCCCTGTGCCTCTGCTGCAGTTATTACCACGAGGAGGGCTCCTCCTGATCACACCTGACATTGAAGAATGGGCACAATTCCCTGTGTGTGTCTCTCCCACTACCCTGTCCCCTTTTCTGCTGTCCCCTTCCTGGCATTCAGTGCATCTGCCTTGCAAAGCTCATTAACCTCTTTAATGATGCAGTATCCTTTTTTCATATAAACCTCTGTTCTGAAAATTGGCCACTCTCAGTACTTCCCAGGAGGAGAGCTTTCACTCATGGGCTGGTCTGTGAATTGGAACTTGCTCCTATTTGTAGGGGGAGTGATTGGCATTTTTACTCTGGTGTGGGAATATGTTTAGGAGAGCACCAGAGGACAATTTTGTAGATTTTTTGAATTTTCTGAATGACTTAACTGATACACAAATATCACATTTTGGTGGTGTGCATATTAATACAGTGCTAAATCCATTTGTTAATAGGCAAAGTTGGCATTTTTAATTCTTTTTGGGGGGAGAATATGGTTCATAATTTAGTTTACACATCTGACTCCTGAGCCATCCAAACCAAGAAGCAGTTATTAGGGTGAGCTCCTTTGATTTTGTTCAGCAGGTGACATAGGGCCATGGGGAAGAGAATTTGGGTTCATTTCTGAAATCACTCCAGTGGCCAGAACTGTACATCCCCCTCTCCTCTGCCCTGATTTTGGCTTTAGGGTGATCTTGGACAAGTCACTCGATCTCTCTGACCATTTCCATCAATGTAGCCTGATTTGGATTAAATGTTTTTGTTTAGTGGATTCCTAATTATCTTCGGTCCAGAGTACAGATATGTACCTGCTGGGACATAGTCAATACAGCATTCTGTGTTGCCTGCCTCACTGCTAATGCCAGTTCTTCTAGACATATCCACACTGCCCACCAGCCAGCCATGGGTGCATGCGTGTACATGTAAACACAGGTATGTATGCATGAGCCTGCGTGCTCTCTGTCTCCTGCCAGTCTCCACTATGGTGAATGGGATTTTTGTCATGAGGTTTAAACAACATTATGCTAATAATAATAGCTAACGTCTGTTCAGCACTTGCATACTTTGTACTTCTCTGCTATATGCTTTTTCTGCGTTCATTTAATCTTCCCAACAATTCTATGGGAATTATTTAACAGATGATGAAATGGAGACTTATTGAGGTTAAAGAGCTTGTCTAAGGTCATGCCAGTGGGATTAGAACCCTGACTCCAGAGTTCAGCCTTTCAACTGCTCAGTTATAAAGTATAGGGAGGCAGTCAGTATGCCATGAAGTGTTCTGCAGATCAGAGGCCATGCTGTAGCTGCTGACCCTCCGTTCAAAATATACTAAAGGGTAATGAGGAGAATTGAAGTCCCTGGGTACCCCCAGCCACATCATTGATGTTTGTGGAGAAGTGTGTTTCCCACACTCCATTCTGGTTGGAGATAAGTCTGTTACACACCTCTCTCTGGATCTTGAGGATGAGAAGACGGCAGTAGAGGAACCTCCGTGTGACTCTCTACTTTTTTAAGAAAGTGAGCTGGAAAATCCAAGTTCTCCTCCTCTTCCATCTGTCACCCACTTAGAGTCCTCTTCAGATTTCCCCTCTGAGCCAGGGGACAAAGACTACTGAGGTAGAGAATATCAGGACACCACTGAGCACAGGGACCAACAGGATGCACTCCTGAACTTTAGCCATGTTAAGGAGATAATCAAATAAATCGGTCCTCAGCTAATTCTCTTGATTTACCAGCACTTTCCTTTGGGCAAAAAGTGAGCAGTAGCTGAGACTGTATTTCAGGAACTAAATTTTGATACTCTAAAAGTCACAGGGCTAAAATAGATTTTTTTTAAAATTCTTGCTCTTTATCTAATAACTTGCATCAATGAACTATTGCATATTCTTGACAGTCTAGTCTTTCTGACTACCTCTGTCCCATTTCTTGCTTGATGATTATTATGTTCTTGTGGGAAACTATGGACCTGGGTTCCCATCTATGTTTCCATTTAAGAAAATAAAGAACTAGGTTTAGGGGCATTTCTTCCATTGACCACTGATGAAATGGCATCTTACAGGTTCCTGGGATTCCTGCAGGGACCACCACAGATGCTGTATGTGTGCGATGTTGGCTCACGGTCTAAACTCAAGCTCTCTCCATAACTAGTTTCTTGAAGTATTGACTTTCTCCACCAGGAAAGTAGAAGCTGAGGCCTTTCCAAGCTGGAGAACATTATTTTTCTTCTATGTAGCTTGTGATTGGTGAACTAGGTCCTTTTGGGTTCTTTTGTGATGCGGAAGGAGGATTATCATTAATGTAATTATCCAAGTGAATGCGTGTTAGGAGTTGCTATTATGGTGGTGCTGTTCATGGAGCTTGGAAAGGTGGCGGCCCCTTGGTTTTATCGATGATGATCCATGAACAGTGATCACCGTCCTCCTGTTTTGTTTCAGGAGGTGTGTTTTCAATCAGCAGACTGGTATGATTCTGCAGTTGCCCCTGAGAAATTCTGGGTCAGCTAAACTTTACTGTATGGGGGATACTTTTAACATGTAAAACATAATCCCTTGCTGAAACCTTAAATTATCCAAAGTGAAAGAACTTTCTGGGTCTAACTGGCTCTTCTCAGTGAGTCGGTTTGTTTTCATTTGCTTCATTTCTCCACTTTTGGCCTTTGAGCTGAGTCTTGTCAGTTTCGTTCCTATTTAAAGTTAGTTTCACCTCTCAGTTCCCTTCTTCCACCTTAGCCTGATAGAGTTTCATTTCCCCATACAGTGTGTGCATGGGGTGAAGTTGGCTGGCGGCGGGCGGGGGGGGGGGTTATAATTAAGTATAAAAGAAGATTTCCCTGAAATATGACCAAAATATTGGACAATAAGGGAAAAGAGGCAATTTGATTTAAGAACAGATCACTCATTGGGAATATTTGACCCTTTTTTTTCCTCATTACGTGGAATGATATTGAAGTAGCTCATAGTTCTCAATTCTGGCTGCATGTTGGCATCACTAGAAACTGTTTTTGTTTGGTTGGTTGGTTGGTTTTGTTTTTTTAACTTGATGTCTATGCCTTATCCCAGATCTATTAATGAGAAAATCCAGGACTGGGTTCCAGGCACTGTTATTTCTTTTAATTAAGTTCCCCAGGTGATTTTTATGTGCATCTGCTGGCCAGAATGCCTGCTGAGGACCTGTCTCCAGGACTGTCAGGGTTATTGTTCTGGTGGTGCCTTTGTCACAGAAGCAGTAATAACAAGGTGAATGAGTTTCCTGAACTGACGGCTACCTCTCATGTCAAATCCTCTCTCTACTGTTTCTGATATCACCTTTGTTTTAAAGGTGGGCATCTGGAATCCTTTCACCATAAACTTCTCACCGCTTCCTTGTTATGACAGAAGCGGGGAGGCTGTCCCCCATCAAGCCTCACACTGGATGGAAGGGGGGAAGCTGGACCACGTGAGGCACTGCAGAGATCTGGGCATGTGTCTCTGCTCAGGGATGCTCAGCCTGGCCTCTGAATGATCACCCAGGGCCTGTCCAGAAGCCCTGCTTTGAGTTGATAACCCAAGCTCTCAATGCAGTAGTGGTCAGGGAAGCCACATTCTGCATTTCAGCCAGCTGACCTCATTTCTGATATCTAAGAAAGGAGTGGGCTTTGACTAAAACCCAGTGGATTGATTCCATTAACTTTAAACATTCAGATGGTTAATCTGAGCCATTCTGGTTTGCACACCTCTTTGTTCCCTTCTCTCCTCTCTCCTCTCCAGCCCTTGCCAACTCAAACATGATAAAAGCACAGAATCTAAACCAAATTGCACGTGTGATATGGGATAACAATATACTTTTCAGTTATTCCACAGACAGCTGACTTGGACTTTTTTTTTGAGGGTGGGTAGGGAGATGGGAAGAGGTTTTTAGAATATTTTCTAACGCACAGTGTATTTAAATAACGTGGTACACTGATTTCCACTATGCCATTTTTCAGAAATAAAGTTTCTACTGCTCTAGTTTCAGAAAAGAAGGCCATGCAAAAGGAAGCAAGTTGTCTCAAATAAGATTTCAATTACGTTAATGATGCCAGAAACATCTCAATCCTCTGCACATGGCTGATGAGTTTGATTTTGGTATGTGTTGTACATGAGGTCTTTCGTATTGAGAGCAATTGTAAAAATGGTCCACAGCGTTTTTGAGTATCAGCTGCTTGCCAGGAGCCAACTTAGAAACTTTACAGAAAAATCGTCTCTAATCTTCACCACAAAGTAGGCGGTGTTGTTTTAATTTTACTGATAAATGAAACAAAACCAAAACTGAGGCTTAGCAATTTTACAAAACTTGCCCAAGGTCACACAAGATAGCAAACAACAGAGCTAAGAGTCTGTCCATGCCCATCTGATCCCAGTGTTCTTGCCAATACCCCACAATCTGAAGAACTGACTGGTCCCTCATCCAGAGAAAAGGCTCTTTGAGTGGAGGGTAGCAAGGGGGTACAGCGCTCTCATTAGCTCTTAAGTCAACCTACCCTGCTTTAGTTAGAGATTTATTTCAGATACACATCACTTGTGAATAGAGCTTTGACAGTCATTATTGTATATGTTCGTCATGACACGTGTATTAGGCGGGTGGAGCCACTGTCCTCCTTCCACCCCCACTCCCTTTTCCCTAAAGGGAGAAAACCAGAGCAAAAGAAAAAATGATGCTTTGTTTGTATTTCTGAGTATTTTCTGTGGCAGAGCCAGCCCTGGGACCCAGGCTTTCTGACTCCTAGTCCAGTGCTCTTGCCATCCCTTGTGACTAATGGCCAGTCTTTGTGCACAACCCGGCCTCATAGTTCCACCCTGGATGACCCAGGCCATCAAAGGTACAGAGGTAAAGAACTGGACTAGCTGGTCAGACTGGTCTTCCCAGCTCTGTGTCTTACATTGGCCAATCCACAGTCCAACCAAGTGGCTGAAAACTTGTTTTTTTTTAATTTATTTTTTATTTTTCCTTCTTCAGGGTTTGCTAACTTCCACTCCTGGCATGTTCTCCTATCCTGTTACCACTCTAGCAAAGCCTACCAGTTCCAGTTGAGGAACTCCTCCTGGATTCTAGTCAGTTTTTGGTGTCTCCCCAGGCCCTGAGTTCCTAACGGGTTGTTATTCAGAGTTAACTCATTTAGCACTTCACACAGAGAGGCTTGAGATTTGTTCAGTCTTAAGTATAAGTACAATGAGAGGTATTTTCAGTTCTTTTCTGGGTGCAAAGTATAGGGCTGGAGGCGGGAGTGCTTAGTGTGGCTCCAAGTATGTAGTGGGCCCACCACCTATGCACCTGCCGTTGGCCTCTCTCCAGTTTACTACACTATGTTATCTCAGTGCTTATAGGGGATCTGTAAAAGAGAAAGGAAGGAAGTCATTATTTTTTAACCAGGGATGAGTCAAGAGTTTCCCATTGAGGCTAGACTGTGGGAATGAAGCCCAGAGAAGGAAAAACTATGCATTCCTCTTGTTGGAGCAGCTGAGCCAAGGCCTTTGGAGCATATTTAGCATTGGCATTGGCAGAAAAAGGAGCAGACATTCTGAAGAGTGGATCTAGGTGTCCGAATTGAAAGGTCCGCAACTGAACTCAACTACTGACCTGCTTTTATCTCTTAAGCCCATCAATCTTTGTTAAGAGCTATTCATTTATTGAAATAATCCATAACTACTTATTTGGAGCAAGTCACAGTATTGTGACACACGTAATAGAGACAATGAAGATAATGGTGTCCATCAAAAAGATCTCAAGGTAACAGAATGCAAATAATAATATGTATATAATAAGTGCTACATGGGCAGGATAAAGAGAAGGGAGGGATTATTCTAGACTTGGGAGAAGCCTCATTTACAGAAATCTTCACTGACGGATTTAACTGGGTCTAAAAACTATCTTAAATAGGTGGAGGTAGGGAGCTGTTTCAGATATGGGGGAACAGTGAACAAGTACATGGGTTGAAGTAAACAGTTGGGATTCTGAAATAGTAGGTTATCGTGGACATTAAATGCCAGATCATGGAAAGTAAAACTTTGGTGGGCAGGGGGATATATTAATGAGACAGACATCTAAATTAGTGCCCTGGTGTCTTCACGTCCAAAAAGAGAAGAGTTAAGTGATTGCTCCCTCTTAGCCCCCTGGTGTGTGGTGAGGAACCATGGGGAGGCATTGACATTGGGGCATCTATATCCTTGAGGTGGAAGCCAACGTCCCTAGCTACATTCACCAGGAAGCTGAGTTATTGGAAGTTGATGGTTACTAAATGTGAACAACTTGAAACTCAAAGGGGATGGTAAATGGCAATGGTCATTTATTCTGCAGTGCTTTTTTGATGTTTACTGAAAGCCAGAATTTAAACAATCTTAGGAGAGATATTCCTAAGCTTCTGATGACATTAATTACTATTCAACCTCTTGGCCCCTTGGCCTCGTTTGACGCATATGGCCTTTTCCTCCTTGAAACATTCTTCCCCTGGCTTCTGGGACAGTGCTTTTTTTGTTTTCCTCCTCGCTCACTGCCTGCTCTTTGTCTGTATCTTTTGCTGGTCCCTCTTCATCTCCCTGACCTTCTAAACATTGGAGTGCCCTCTGATCAGTTCTCCAACAAACCTCTCTTCCCTCTGTTACACTCTCTCATGTCATTGAATGTCATCTCCACACAAAAACACTCAAACTTTATCTCCACCCTGGACCTACCCTGTGAACTCTATAAATTCACGCATCCATTCTTTTTTTCACAGCTGCTAGAGTGATTCTTTAAAACGTCAGTCAAACCAAGATGCTCCTCTGCTCCAAACCCACCAGTGGCCCCCACATTTCATTTCAATCATCTCTTTGCAGTGGCCTCCTGAGCCCTAAGTGAGCTGGTCCCCATTACCTGTCTGGTTCCACCTCACTCTGAGCCACCCTGCAGAAGACTCAAAGCACCAGTCTACCTCAGGCACTTGGCTTTTGCTTTTTCTTCTCCATGGAAGTCTGTCCTACAAACATCTATGTGTTTAAATGTTAGTTACCCATGATGCCTTTCCTGACCACTCTATATAAAATAATAGACTCCATCCCTTCTGACTTTCCCTATTCCTTTTAACCTGCCTTATTTGTATACTCAGCACTTGTCTCTGTCTGATGTACTATACCTTTTACTTGCTTATTTGCTCATTACCTGCCTTTCTCTGTTAGAATGAAAGTTCTTTGAAAGCACGGACTTGGCTGTGCTCGCTGGTATGTGTACCTAGAACAGTGCCTGGCACATAGTGGTCATTGTGTAATAAGAATTTGTAAAATGATTCATGAAATGAGCTCCTCTTAAAACAGAACTCAGAAGAGACAGCCTGGGTTAGGATCTAGCCCAGGACGATCTTTGTCAATGGTCACAGCAAAGGGTAGTCCACAGGGTGGAAGCCTTGGGATGAGACCAGGTTTTGCTGCAAACATGTTCTATGATTTGGGAAATTCGGGAGTAAGTCTCTCAAATGACAGTTTCCTTTTGTGTTGAATGGATGCTGACATCTTACCTACAAGATAGAGATAAAGATCAGTTGAGGAGATGAATAGAATTCTGCCAAGGATGGCTGATCCTTTCCCCTCTTTGGAAAAGGAACTAGACTTGGCTCCTCTTCTTTGCTGGGAGAAGGCTATGTGTCCAGTCTATTTCATTTGTCCTCTTTTGGCATAAGGTAGTAACATAGTATTTTTGCTATTGTTGTTTCTAGCTTTAAGCAGGCATTTTGTGGGTGGATGTGAAGGCATTTGGCTTTACTTGGGGGATGGTTTCTTATTTTATTCTCTCTTGTTTATGTAGGCTTTTTGTTTTGTTTTAATGTGATAAATGGCCAGCAACTTCCCTGAACCCTGTAGAAATGGTATCCAGGCTACAGAATAATTATTTAGTGAATCGTGGATCCAGTCTCTGTTGGCGCAGATCAAATTAATCATTATTAGTCATGCCTTCACTGACAGTAACCTCATCCCTTGCAGAAGTGTCCTTCTTTCATTAAGAGGTAATAGCTGTGAGGAATGGCTGAGCGCCACTCTGGTTACATTGTACTGTGGCTTTTCCCCATATTTTGGCAAGAGAGATAACAGCACATATCCAGATTAAAATCCAAAACAAACACACAAAACCACCCATGAGGCACTTGTTCTCCCTGCTACTCCTGTCCACCACAGGAATTCAAGTTCCAGTATTGAAAAGAAAAGAGGAAAAAAGGTGTGCTTCCTTCTCAAAGGGAACAGCATAAATAATTATAATGGTAATTAGAACAATCCTTAAGGAAGTGGTGTTCCTTATAGGAGGGCTGAATCCACATACTTCCTATCCTGGTTCCTCTGCCAATGCTTGGATCTTGCATTGGAACAGTAGTATCTCAGCCTCTAAAACTCTTTACTGTTTGAGAGGTGTTTCCCATTCTGGGTTGTGTGTGAATTGGCTTCTAAGAACAAGATAAGTTCTTTGCTTGGGAGAATTTGATAAAGAAGCTCCTCTTCAACTTCAGTACAAACTGAAATATAGAGCATTTGGAAAAATAGTGGATGAGATTCTGTTTTCTGCCTGAGCGCAGGCAGAAAACAGAATCTTAGATCCAGGGCTGACTGTGAGACCTTAGGTAAGCTCTTAACTTCTTGGAGCCTTGATTTTCACATCTATACAATGGAATGGTAATGTGAAATATTATTTAGCCTTAAAAAGGAAGGCGATTCTGGCACGTTCCATAACATGGATGATCCTTGAGGACATTATGCTAGGTAAAATAAGTCAGTCATAGAACAGATATTTTAAAATTTCACTTATGAGGTATCGAGAGTGGTCAGATTCACTGAGACAGAAGGTAGAAGGGTGGTAGACAGGATGTGGGGGAAGGGTAGGGAATGGGGCATTTGTGTTCAGTGGATACAGAGTTTCATTTTTATAAGATGAATACAGATGGATGTTGGTGATGGGGAGACACCATTGTGGATGTACCTAATGCCATTTAAAGTGGTAAATATTATATTGTGTGTATTTTTACCACAATTAAATATTTTAATTAAAAATGGAATGGTGATAGAGTCTCAGAATTTTATCTTTGAGTCTGGGATCTATTGTAGTCCTTCAGATGGTGGGGAGTCCTTAAAGTAAAGAAAGCACTGGAGGTGAATCCTAACAGATTTGGAAGTGAGCTTTACATTTCCACTGGGATATGTCTTCAAAGGTCTGTTCTGTGAAAGGGAGAATTTTAGTTCTGTGCACTTTCACAGAGTAGATTTAGAACAATAGATAGGAGTCACAAGGAGACAGAACTTTGTATTACTAAAGAAAAAAATAAAAAAATAAAAGAAAATAAATAAAAGTTTATTCAAGAGGAATGAGCTTCCCCTGGAAGAAGTCAACTTCTAACAGAAGTGTCAAGCAAATGATGTGGGCATGTGCAGGGTCCTTTCTGCTCCTGTGGGCTGTTGGATGACAGGGCTCTAAACTGTCTTCCTTTTCAAGGTACTTTAATCCTCTTTTCCTTTCCCCTGTCATCGGCTTGAATGTTGTCTTTTCAATCCTCAAGATAACACCATCTACTAGCACAAAGAAAAAAAAAAAAACCCGAGTTATTAAGGACTCCACAGGTTACGTGGCAGTAAATTGAATTATCTAGGGATGGATCAGATCTGCTTGTAAGAAACTGTTTTGTTCTCAAATGAGTCACCAACTGTGACTTGGACCTCAAGCTTAAGTATTTTAGTTCAGCAAAAGGAAGAAATTCATCAAACTCAACTCGCAAAATTGGTATTAAGCTTAGGAACTCTTCACCTCCTTAAAACGATCATATTAATGCTTGTACAAAAAAGACTTAAAGGACAATTAGACTGTATTATGTGTTATGCATGCTTATAACTTTAGTCTTTGTGATTAGTGCCATTATAGGCCGCCATATCATTCACAGAATCATAATTTTAGCCTAGATGTTGGATATGCTGTGAAAATTCTGTTATTCTTTAAAAGTTTGGCATCATCACTTATTTTATAGGGTGAATAGCAAGTGCTTTTTACATGATTCTTGGAAATAAAATGAAATACCTCAAACAAGTCTTTAATATACTCTTTTCTTGAGCTGACCAGTCTTCTGCCCAAAAAATAATGAGGTGATGTATTAAAGGCGTGGTCAGTCCCCTCTGCAACTGGCTCAGTATCCTGAAAATTTTGGTAAGATGAAAATTGCAATCTCAAAGCATCTGGTGATGATCTTTATCACATTACTCATTAATGTTTCAGAGTATTCTGATGACTTGTCTTTCCCATAACAGACTGTAAGCGCGTTGGGATCAGGACTCATGTCTCTTGGGCCTTGGTGTCTCTGTATGTGAGCACAGTGGATATTCAGCAAATAAGAGAGTGAAGAATGGAGGGTGAACGTCTTATCCCCATCCCTTGGGAAGAGAACTTACACCTGGTGTCAATGTGGGATGGTGGTCTTTAAGATCCCTGAATGCCTCAGAGCCAAGTATCAGGTGCCAAGAGATTGGTAAATGGATAGGACCCCACTTAACCACAGAAGCTTTGCTTTTATCTGTTTTACATATTAGGATCCTGTGTGAAGTTTTCTATAAAAATATTCTGAATAACACATATATGCACAGATACTCAGAACATGAAGAAATGCTTTCATTATTTGTTGTGTGCTCATGCATTTTGTGTGTTGTGTGTTGCAGAGTTTGGGATGAGGTATAATGTTTTCAAGTTCTTCTTCTCTTGGTTTAACACACCATTAAATGTTTTTGTAGTTTGGAGGACAGAGATAAGTGCTAGGTACAATGCAAACTGTTCCATTAGGGATCTGTCAAGACTAGCTATGGATTTGGTTCATGTTTACCAAGTTTTGAGTGATTACCAGGTATTTTGTTCTTTTCCTTTTAAGGAGATTTAAACTTCCCATTAGTGGATTTATAGTCATCAGATGAATTGCATAATAAACCTAGAGTTTCTGAATTGTTGCAAACCCCATGCAATGCATAGGAAGTTCACCTAGGACTCTGTTACATTGACAGTTGCCCATGGTGGCTCAAGACAATCCTATGGAAATCTTAGGAATAAGATAGAGACTTCTGGCTCTGTAGTCATCTCCTGGACCCACAGGCTGATGGGTTCTTTTATCTTTGTAGAGGGCTGTATGAAGAGAGATGAGCACTGTGACCTGTGGGCTGTAATACACCTGCTCATGACTTTCTTTAAGTGACCAAGGAAAAAGGGGCACTAGGAGGGGGAAAAAGAAGAAATAAGATGAAGGGTTGGCTCAATGATCATAGCTGAGGCTTCAATCCTGAGGATGCTGGGGCTGGCATCTGGGGAGGTGGCTGGTCCAGAAAAGGAATTCAAGGGACCATGAAGCCTTCAAGGGGGCCCCATAGTTGAACACTTGACATGGAAACCTGGACAGATTCCTTCTACTTAACATATCTTTCTCTCTCCTTTTTTTTTTTTTTGCTTTTCTTTTTTTGTCTTCCTTTCATGGTAACTTAACCTCTAGAAACTTTTCACTTAGATTGAAGCCGGTTTTTGCTGTTTAGTACAGATGCTAAAAACTTAAAGTCCCTTGGGAGCAAAAGGGGGAAGGGAATCCTGATATTTTCTTAAAAACTACAAAAAAGGTCTTTTCAAAGTATGCGCTTTTACTGGGTGGTGATTTCCTAGAGATGTGTCAGTTAGAAGAGACCCACTTAGATGACCTTGACTTAAGTCAGATTCTCCTGGAGATTCTGATCTAAATGCTTCCTCCTTTTCTTCCACTTTACATGGAATTTGGTGTCTGGAAGTAAGTGTTGGGATGAAAGTAAAAGTGAGGAGTAAAAAATTAAAAATTTTACTCTTTCCCATGACTATTCTTATAAAGAAATCTAGTACAAACAAACCAAAAAGAAACCATATACAAAACTCCTATTCCTTCCCATCATATGTCACACAGAAGTTTGCTTAGGGCCACCTTTCTGTTGTCATAGAATGGAAGAGGCTGTGGCTGACTGGTGACTTTTTCTGCACTCATATGTATGCAACTGCCATGAGGATCCTCTTTTAGCATTGGCATCTGACACCACCTATGTGCCCGTATGCCATTTAGAACATGCAAACAAAGGAACCCTGGCTGCTTCGTAGGCTCACTACAGACAATTAATCACAAAACTTCCAGAATTTTTGCTCTCAGCTCCACCACCGAAAGAGCCCCAGACTGTTCCTCACTGCTAGTGGATTCTTAATTTTTTTTCAGAAGTAAAAGGAAAATATTCTCTCCACCTCTTCCTTCCCCTCCCTTCAGCCCAGTTGAGGAATAAAACACAAAAGGTGCACATTCAATGGGAGAGACAGCACAGGTTGGTATTCAAACTGAGGTGTCAAGGACCAGTAGCCAAATTGTCCATAAGCATTTCTGTAGGAGTAATTGAGAAAGAGGGGAGAGCCTTGTGTCTAGCATGTTCCGATGAGGCAGGGCACAAAACTAGAAATCAAGGATGCTGAGTGAAGGCTGGGCAGCTGGAAAACACAGCATCTCCTTGAATTGCCCAAGCCTGGCCCTGAGATGGTGAATTAACAGCTGTACCCCTCCTTGGCTCTTGATCAGTTTGCCATGAAGCATGTTCTGAATTTACCTACTATGTTTAATCAGTTTTTGTTTACTTGTTTTTCATCTGTTGCTTGCCTTTGGGTTATCCTTTTATTGTAGAATTTTAGTATTTTCTGCAGTGTCCTTCCTTGGGATTACCAGTTGATTAATCTTTTTATCTTTTACACCAGGATGGTACAAAGTGCCTGACTATTTTTGGTTTTGTTTTGAGCACTTGCCAGGACTAAATACTCCCTAGCCTCAGTTGTTGAGAAAGAGTTTACAAAAATTTTTGAGCCATTTCTTCAGAATTTTTAGTAACTTAATACAGATGTCGGGGAGCATAGCAATGTTTTCTATCAGAAAGTAATGGAGACATAAAACAGAAAATAGGCAATGACACATTGCATAACAATAGGGGGGTAACGGGGAAAGATGATTTGGAGAAGGCATGTCTCCAGACCTAAGATTGCTACTTGAATGCAGCACAAAGAGCTGCTTGGCTCTTTAAATGGGGTTTCTGAGGGAGTTCCCTTCATGGCTCAGTGGTAACGAACCCAACTAGCACCGATGAGGATGCAGGTTCAATTCCTGGCCTTGCTCATTGGGTTAAGGATCCGACATTGCTGTGAGCTGTGGCGTAGGTTGAGAAGGGGCTCAAATCCCTAGTTACTGTGGCTATAGTGTAGGCCAGAAGCTACAGCTCTGATTTGACCCCTAGCCTGGGAGCTTCCTCATGCTGCGGTATGGCCCTTAAGAAAAAGGAGGGGGGTTAGGTTCTGAGTCAGTTGTGGCTCAGGCTAGGTAACTCTCACAGAGGCCTGCAACAAACTGGGCTGCCTGTCCTAGACTACTTGCAAGGAGACCAACATCCTGATCTCTAATTTCCTATAATACCCACTTGCAGAATGCTTTTGGGATCACTACCTGCATCAGAATTACCTGGGAGCTTTGAAAAAAATGCAGATTTTCAGGATCCACTCCAGACCAAGTGAATCAGAATTTCTGAGAGTGGGGCTGGGGAATACGCATATGCGCTCTCTCTCTCTCTCTCTCTCTCACACACACTCACACACACACACACACACACACACACACACACATACACATATGCTCACATGCACACATTTTTAAGTTTCCCAGGAGACCCAGGTGAGCTGCCAGCACAGGAAGCACAGAGGGCCGGGGCAGAGAGCTTCCCTTTGCCAGTAGACCAAGAGTAGCCATCCAGTGGGCTCTCTGTGATGGCCTGGGCCTCTGCAAATGGGAATTTTTCATGTGGGGCACCAGAGAGAGGTGGGATTGCCACAGAACTGGGCAAAGGAGCAAGACAAAGCCCCCTGGATGAGGAGGACATCAGGCAGAGGAGCCCATTCCTCTCAGGCCTCCCTCAGGCTCCCTGGGACCAGGCCACGCCTGGGGAAGAGTCAGCAGAAGGCTGAAGCCTGGCTGTGCCCTGCGTTCTCATTAGCATATGACCCTTCCAGCTCTTATCAAAATCTGAGTGGGTATTTCCTTCTGACAGCCCCTCCCCCACCCCTGAAGTGCAGCAAGAATAGAGGCGGCTGGGAAGGGAGTAGGGGAGAAATTCTGTATTGTGGATTCAATCTTAGTCCTGTGATATCCCCCCCAAGGGATAAATATTGTGCTTTGCAGTTTATATGATGGAACAGACTTCCTATGTGTACGATTCTGGGAAGAGAGTTAATAAAACCTCTTGATACCCTGCCTCCCTGGCAGCATTTATTTGTTGAGCAGTGAGGCTGTGTGCTGTTCATACAGTACGGGTGTTGGGTTGACATTTGTTCTGACCTTTAAACTTTATGCTTCCTTCTTCCCCGTCCTCTCCCCTGACCCGCCTCCCCACCTCCTGTTGTTCCTCAGCAAGTGAGTTTGATCTTCTGCGACCTGGGCTTTTCCAAAGGTTGACTCTCCCAGGCTTGGATCGGGTGGGGTGCAGGCTTTTCCTCTTTGCTCTGCACAAGGGTCATCGTGTGACTGTCAAATTATTGTCTGGTGGAAGCACAGGCGGCATTTCACATGTGGGGAGTGTGGAGCGTTTTGTTTATTCTTTAAATAAGAAAAGGAAAAGAAAACACCTCCAGGATCCACAGCTGCCACGGGGAGTGCAGGGCTGGGCCTCCTGCCTTGGGGAAGGCCCTCTCCTCCTTGGACCCCTGCCCTGGCCCAGCAGGGATGGGGAGCTGAGTCCCTGGGAAGGCTGGTGCTTGTCAAGGAAGGAGGATTCTTGGCTCCAGTCTTCCAGCCCCTGGGGGTATTTTCATAAGGGTGTAACCCCAGGGCTAAAGGAAAATTCCACTCCTGGGCAGTCTGATCTCTCTGTTCCTTGTCATCCTCCCATGTTGCTGTGTGCTGCGCTTTAAGCTTTCAGGCATTGCACTGGGACTGCCTGGGCTGGAATCCAGCTCTGTTGAACAACGTTAGCCAACCTTAGATGGGCTACATAGAAGTGTTGCTCCATCTTGGTTTTGTCTTCTGTTCAATGGGATTCATGGGGCATCTTGAGAATTAAGTATTAGGATCCATATACAAATGGGTGGAATAATATCTGGCGGAGAACAGACACCAAAGCATCTTAGACCTTTTACTATTGTGATCCCTCCTTAGGTATCTTTCACCTGAAAGAATCTTTAATTCTATTTGTAATTTTATAACACGACTGAATTTTTGAAAGTATGAACTTTTGTGTAGAAATACCTAGGGGAGCTTCATGCATCCTTTAAATTCCTTTTACTTTCTTGCTTTCTTGATCTCTCTCTCTCTCTTTTTTTTTTTTTTTTTTTCCTTTTCTAGGGCTGCACCCACAGCATATGGAGGTTCCCAGGCTAGGAGTCTAATCAGAGCTATAGCCGCCGGCCTACAATAGACCCACAGCAACGCGAGATCGGAGCCATGTCTGCTACCTACACCACAGCTCAAGGCAATGCTGGATCCCCAACCCACTGAGCAAGGCCAGGGATCGAACCTGCAACCTCATGGTTCCTAGTCAGATTCGTTAACCCCTGCGCCATGACGGGAACTCCCAACATTTTTTTTTTTTTTTAATTGTAGAAACTGTAGGGGAAGGCTGCTCACCAAGGTGCCCCTTAGTCTCCTGCCTACAGAATAGATCTGCTTAGCTTTCCCTGCTGGTGTCACCTGTGCTGGGAGGAGTCCCCCTGCAAGAGAGGGGGTCCATGGAGGGGACCTCAACAGCTTCAGCCCTAACCCGTGGGTCTTAGTTGCAGATATGCCCCCAAAGACCTCAGGGCAAGTTGGTTCATGGCCATGCACCAAGAAGAGTGTGAGGAGGAGACCTCAGCAAAGCTGCCAGCTTGACTGTGGAGGCTGCCAGGCAGCTGCCGGCTCCGTCCCAGCAGGCAGCAGGTTAAGGTTTTATTTTCATACATCTGTGTTACATCAGCAGAAAGTTGCTTTCTTCTTGCTCCCAGAATGTAGAGAAGTGCTCATTGGGGTGTTTGGGAGCCGTACTCTTTAAGTGTCTATTCGTAACTGCTGGGAAGCAAAACCAAAACAAACAAATAGGTAAACAAGTAGCCAATTCAACTGCTAGGGCCCTGTAGAATGTCTGGGGCTAGCTGAAGAGAATGTGGTCTTAAGCTAGGTTCATACTTTAGATTCTAAGTAAGAATTGATATTTCTCTCTTTATCCCTAATTTCTCTCCCTTATCCCCGTCATGTGTGTATGTATTCATTTCTTTTTTTATTATTATTACTCAATGAATTTTATTGCATTTGTAGTTATACACTGATCATCACAACCAAATTTTATAGCATTTCCATCCCGCATCCCCCCATCCCCCAAGCTGTATGTATTCATTTCTTTCTCAGCATGTCCTGGTGAGAAAAGAGGCAGAGGTCCTGGTTGATGTGTTGCTAATATACTCTATTCTCTGGTCACAAGCACTTCTCCTGGGGACAACATGGCCATTGAATCTGACTGAAAGCAAAAGTTTGAACCAGTGGTAGATTGTAATTATTGAAGGGTAATGTGAGAAGGAGGAAGGGAAGTCCAAGAGTTATGCACTAATTTGGGCTAGAAATATGCTTAGTTTGCTATGGGCTGCAGCCAAGACTTTGAAGACGTTCTTCTTGAAAGGATGATAGTCTTTAATGCCTCCTTAGGATGTAGGCATGAGTCTAAGCCAAGTCCGGAGTGTTCATTCGGAATGAGGGATGAGGGTATGAAATTTTCTTCTATCCAGAGAACTTCATTGAAACATACATTCCTGTCTTTCTGTCATTGGAAGTACGCTTCTGTGTGTGTGTGTGTGTGTGTCTGTGTGTGTCTGTGTGTGTGTGGCCTGTAAAAGATTTGGAAAGAAACTCTAATGACCCATCTCTGATCTTTACCCTGTGTCAACCTGAGCATTAGGGGCCACTGATATAGATGATGGTCACAAGCTATGACATGTGTAGGAGGTGAGCATGCGTTGTCATGCAGAATGTGTCTTGGCAGGAGGCATTCTGTGGATAGGATGGGACTGCCTGGGATTGTAGGACCTTGGAGTTGGAGGTAACTTAAGGGTCAACTAATCTAATTCCTCTGCAGACATTCTGGAAGATACTCTTCAATCTCAGCTTGAAAAAAAAAACTCGATCCAAGCCAGGATTTGAACATGGGTTGTCTGATCCCAGAGTTCACACTCCTGGCACTTAGGCATCCAGACAAATGACAGTAACCTCTCAATTTGGGTGAGTCACGTATCTCTAGGTACTTAACAATAGATTCATGGGATTCTCCATTTTTACTTGAGTTTTATTTTAAGTCAAATCACTTCAAAGTTGGCATAATGCTTTGCAGGGAGAATAATGACAAGGTCTCTGGAGATAAATTTAGAAATTTTTTTTAAACTTTCCTGAAAATGCTAATGAGAAACCCTGAGAACTCTGACACTTTCAGTCAGCGCACCTTTCCTTGCAACTCAAAGTCTCGCCTGAAATTAAAACCCTTAGCCTATGACCTGGATCATTTTTTTTTCTTTTAATTACTATTGGAAAGTAATTTCAATACTTATTTATTCGAAATATTTTTGCCCACTTTATACCAGCTTCGTTCAAGGTCCTCCACATACAGATTTGAATAAAATGCTCTCCTTGTCCTCAGAGAACTCACCATCTTCTGGGATACAGACAACTACACCAACATGGATATTTCTGTGTGACAAATGCAGTTAGCAGGATACAGAAGGTGCTGTGGTAACAGAGCCAGGGAAGCCAGGAAGGTTTCCAGAGGAGGTAACATAAGGTTATGATGTCTAGACTCCTCTGTCTTTCACACTGCATGCCTGCAAGAATTCACTACTCTAGTTTTGGTTACATTTTTTTCTGACATCACTTCCCCTACAGCCTTGCTGCCAAGAAATGAATTATATATATATTTTTTTGGTCTATTTTTTTTTTTTAGGGCCGCACCTGCAGCATATGAAGGTTCCCAGGCTAGGGGTCCAATCTGAGCTACACCTGCCGGCCTACAGCACAGCCACAGCAACGCAGGATCTGAGCCACATCTGTGGACCTACACCACAGCTCACAGTGATGCTGGATCCTTAACCCACTGAGCAGGGCCAGGTATCCAACCCGCAACCTCATGATTCCCAGTCAGATTTGTTAACCGCTGAGCCACGACGGGAATTCCTGGTCTACATTTTGTCAACCTTAGTTTCTGATTTCTCTCTTCTGCCATAGTTTTATTTTACCTCTTAATTCCCTTACTCAATCCAAGTAATTAGGATGGAGAATAATTTTCAAATTTAGATCAGTTGAGGAATTCCTAGTCTTGGAAAGCACTGCTTTTGATCATTCCTTCAAAAAACTGAAAAATAGTGAATTGTAGATATTGGGCATAGAATGATGGAATTCCAGACAGCCAGGTTTGGAAGGGGCATAAAAGGTCGTCTTGAAGTTCTCTTGTGGTGCAGCAGGTTAAGGATCCAGCTTTGTCATTGCAGTAGGTTGGATCACTATCCCACTGTGGTGTGGGTTCGATCTCTGGCCCGGGACCTTCCACTTGCTGCAGGTGCAGCCAAAACCAAACCTAAACAGTAAAACAACAACGCAAAAGGCTGTCTTACTAATTGCCTGCATGGTATACTTGAATTTGTAGCCCAAGTGAGCCAGTGGCCTCTCTCAGTCACCCAGCATGTTTGGCTTGGGTGGATCTCTGCTCAGGCCACTTTTTTGCACTTCACTCTCTACCTAAACTGTTTAAATTATGATCACTGCTAGGATGACTCCAGCTTGCTCCTATCTCTTGATTGCCCTCCAACATTCAGTGAACAAGTCCACTTTAGCTGAATTGCTATTTACGTGTATCCCTCTTTTGTCTTTTATGATGTTGTGAGGTGTGATCATCTGTGTGACGCTCCCCTGGCAGGTAGGGGAGGTATTATGAACAGTGGATAGGCAGTGCAGGCCTGGACATTATGTTCAGAAGCACTATTTTCTCCACCCCACATCTCTGTCCATGGCAAGCGGGCACCCAGCCCTGAGTTTCCCTGTTCAGCTGCTACCAGTTGATGTCAAGACTCCACGACCCTCTTCCTTCCACAGCACAGCTTTCTGAGTAGATGGCCATTCAGACAGCCTCGATTGATTTTTTTTTTCCTATAAAACCAAAGAAAATGCGATTTCCAAGCCAGACAGAATCTACTCTCCTTTTATTTAGTGGCACTGTGAGGTGGAACTGTCAGGATAAGACCCTATCTAGTAAGTTAGAAACTTCCAAAGCCAGAGGGACAGGAAATTTCATGGTAAATATTTAAGCTCCTGGGCTCCAGGGCAATTGGAAAGTACGCATTAAGAAGCTTTCCTCTTTCCCTCTAATTCCCCGTATTTATCACTTGAGCTGTGCCATTTGGGCTTATCTTTTATGCCTAAAGAAGTCCTGCTTTTTAATCTGTTAGCTAGGGGAAAAAAATGTAAAGAAATATAAAACACCCTAAATAATCGCACTGGGAGATGATACCCTGGGGAGACCTTGGTGCTCAGATTTTGCTAACCTGCACATCAGATGCGCAGCCCTACTGCTGCCCAGTTTAACAGAGGGGACACTTGACACAGGATCAGGACTGAGAGTGGCCCCGGGTATTCTACTTGCACTTTCTTTGCCATGACTTGTGCCTCAGTTTCCACACTGGTAAAGTTAGGAGAAGATTTTTCCTTAGGCTACCTCCTAGGAGGCCTGGAGGATTAAAAGTGAGACAGGGAGTATAGAAATGCTTTGAAAGTCAAAGTGTGGGCAGTGGAAATGTGCTAAGGCCTCAGTCTCCTCTGGCCAGCATCACCCTGATGTGTCATTAGTGCTCTTCAGCGTGGAGTGCTGCCTTCTCTCTCCTCCCAAATGCATAAGGAGAAACCAGGGATTAAAATGTGAAATAATTTGCCCAATATGCCCCCTCTTACAAGGGTCAGAACTGCATTACACACTCAGACTCTCTCTGAAGTGCAGACTCACTGCCTGGCACTTAGTAATTAGCCCATCAGCATAAACCGTCATGCTGTGGCTGTTATGGCCATCATTATGGTTTCTGTGTGGACCTGACTTCACCTTCTGGCCCCACACCTTCCAGCCTGTGTCCTTGTCAGGCAGAGAGAGCCACGTTGGTTTGCCTCTCGCTCTTCTCCCCCGTCCCCTTCCCCCAGGCTTCTGAGCAGGTAAACTGAGGACACAGGAAGAAAGCAGGCATCTGTGATGAGCCAAAATAGGCCTATTTGGGGTCCAATGATAAAAATCTGATTTATCAAGTACTTTATTTATCTATTGGTGCAGAATGGCACTGATAAGTACTTTCCATAGAAAAGCAAAAACTGAGGAACAGCCCTTCCATTTCTGAACTTGACTGTTAGATTTACAATCTCTGAGCAGATTTTTGGAGTTTCACCAACAGATCCCTTGGGGCATGGAAATCAAGTTCCTTGTGTGTGGATGGTCTGAGGGTGGGCTGGAGCATGCTCTAAAGTGCCTTTATCTGCCAGACCCCTTCCTTCACTTCTCCCTGAAGGAGAGAGTGCCATGATTTGAGCTGTTTACTTTGGCTTGAGTTTGGGGACATCAGTGCTGAGCTGGTCTGTGTGAAACCCACTTGCTGATGGCTTGTTTGAAAGTCAAAGTGTAATGGCCTCTGGAGAACAAAGCCATGCTTCCCTCCTCCTGCCCTCTCTCCTTCTCACCGAAGAGCTGAAGCCCACTCAGAAAATCATTAAAGCCGGGAGGGGCCCTGAATCCTGCACCATTTCCCCCTTGACTTTTACAAGAGGCACTTTGTAACTTGGGCTCAGTGTTGAAAAGTTCATCAGGAGCTTACCCATGAGAACTTGGGGTCATTCATTCAGCATATCTGTAAAGAATGCTTAGGCGCTAAATCCTAAATATTCTTGATTTTTATTATTTGATTTTCTTTACCCCATCTTGTAAATTTTTCAAAGAGTGTAAATTTCTAAAAAGCTGATATTTTATCTTTTCCAGGGTCAGACATGTAATTTTCTTAAGTTGGCAAAGCCAGTGGTGAGACACTATACTTTCCCATTAAGTGACTCATTTTCTTTGACTCTCCGAAGTTCCTGCTCTAGTTTTTGACCCTTCTCTCACCCCCTTTCCAAGCTATCTGGGTGTCGAGGAGGAGGAAGGCTCCCCTGGGGGAGGGTAGAATGGTGGTATTTGTAATTCCTGCTCAAAGCCTGAGGCAGACCTTGGATCTCCCCAGTGGAGCCCCTACAGGGTCTGACCTGCCTGCTGAGGTCTATTTGCTTAGCCCCAGAATATTTAATCCTGTTGAGTGTGGGGTGATGTCACTGGGTCAGGCCTTGGAGCTGGGCAGCCGAGTGGAAGCAGAAGGATGAATGGCTGGTTGAGGCCGAGGTGTTGGGTGGCCACCAAGCAGGGGCTGGAGCAGCCCGCTGGCCACCGCCATGTGTTGATTTTGTAGTGAGATCATTACCGTGCCTGGGTTGTTAAATGCAGTTTAATCTTCCTTAAGACAGGGCTGGACAATGTTGCTTTTGTGACTCACGAGAGTCACTAGACAAGTTAGAGGAGGCCAGGTTTCAAGAATTCTACCAGGAGGAAATGACAACCCTGTCAGAGAGGCAGAGGATGTGTAATGCTTCTGTGTTCTTACAATATGCACCACGTCACTGTCATCAGAGAGTCACACTTGGTGAGGCTGTTGGGAGGCTGGAAGGCATACACTAGGCCCCCACAAAGTGTTTCGAGCTGGGGGAGACTTTCCTGGCACAGAGCACAGCACTCCCTCAGACCAGGGTGTATGTTCCCTTTCGTTGCAGATGTCCAAATACATAAACTGCCTGGCCATGTGCTAGTTTCCTTTTGTGACTGGGCTGCGTCTTAAAGTTTCCTTTTTTTTTTTTTTTTCTACAACAATATTGGCCTCTCAGTGGTTACTGTAGGGACAAACAGTTGGAGGATGAGGGAAAGATGGAGGGAGAGAGGAAGAGATAGAGAGAGAGAGAAGAGGAAGATCTCTTATTCAAGCACGCCACTGTGAACTGCAGGGAAATTTATGAAGAGGTGGCTGTGAGAAGTCTGTGTGTGAGCTTATCCAACCCTCTCTAAGGGTCGTCCCCTTCCTTTACCATCATCTTCTTACTCTGTGCTTCTGCATTAGGCTCGTAAATCACTGCCATTTCCATCCTATGGCCTTTTATTTTTCGCTGGTGTTGTTTTCTTCTCTCACCTTGAGTTTGTAGTCTAATAGAGTAAAATTTAAGTTACAGCTGCAAAGATTCTACCAACCACCACTGTCTCACCCCTCCCCACACACTCCTGTGTGCACACGCCATCCTTTCCTAAAAAGACTTTGGGCTACAGAAGAGAACTCCCGCCTTGCTTGAGAGGCAGGTATTCAGAGCTTCTCTGCTCCCAGCAGGACCTGTTCCCACCTGTGACATCATTCTATGATTCAGAAACAGGACACTCTCAGGCAAACCAGGCTCTTCCAACTCTCCCAGGGAGGCATGCGTTGCGGAGGACCCATTGTGCTCCATGGCGATAATTCTCCAAAGGCTCCAGAAATAGGAATCTGTGTCCCTGCCTTTCCTCTGTTACTTTCCTAACATCTTACAGAAAGGAAGGCATATAACTGGGCACTGGGGAGCCCCAGGCCCCCTGATTCCTCCTCTCAGGAATTATGTCTTTCCTGTTATGAAACAGTCATGTCTGTATTCCTTTTATCCTTCGGTACATGGAATTTTAAATGACCCTCATCATCTTTTAGGATAATGAATCTTAAATGTTTGTTTTTTCCAAAGATCATTTTTTTTCATGCTTTAGAATGTATCCACTTGCTCTTGACTTCCAGAATTGACTGAACAAGTCTATGCTGGAAATTTTCATACCTGTCATGGTTTTGTGGTATTCTGCATTTGAAATGTCCATAGGCGCACCTTTATATTGATTCATTCATGCATTCATCCATCCATCAATCCAGGCAAACAATGAGCGTTTATGGAAAACTGGTTCTGAGCCAAGCACTGCCCCCAGACCTTGGCCTTACAGAGAGCAAAACAAACATAGTCTTGCCCTCATTGGGTTATAGTCTCCTGGGAAAAAGACTTCATCAAGGAAGTATAATTAAACTCTTGAATGTAAGGCAAAGGAAGTAGGGTGCTGTGGCAGTCGAAGCAGGTGTCTCACTGGTACTGAGGGTTGCAGAGATCTCCCCAAAGAAGTGGTGTCCAGGCTGAGAGCTGAAGAATAGTCAGCCAAGTGAATGGCAGATTGGATGGGGTGGTGACAAGTCTGGCCAGGTTCGGAAAAAGAGTTCCAAAGAAAGGGGACAGCTTATTCAAATAGTGCTAAGGTAAGATTAAGTCTAGAGCTTTGGAGGAACTCACAGGGACCAGTATGGAAAGCCTGAGGCAAACCAGGGGTGAGTGCTGCTGGCAGGACTGGTGAGGGAGTTGAGGGAAAATGATGCAGGGGGCTGCATGGAAGGGGTTCTCCCAACCCTCCGAGGGACTCTGGACTTTATCCTGGGGACATGGAAACTCAGAGACTCTGGATTTTATCCTGGGGACATGGAAACTCAGAGACTCTGGATTTTATCCTGTGGACATGGAAACTCAGTTGAAGAATTTAAGCAGGAGAATAGCCTGACCTTAGTTACTTCTTTCAACAATTGTTCTGGCTGCTATGTGGAGAATGGGTTGTAGGATTGGAGGGTAATAAGGGTGGATATGCAGAATGTGCTCACCTACCTGAAATTATTAGAGACCAGGAAGAATTGGCCCATACTGGGCTGATTGGCACCACTCTCACTGTGATATTTTTTTGACCTGCCCTCCTCTCTTTTTATCACTAAAGGGATGGTGTTCAGTTGTGCTTCTGCACACACACACAAACATACACTCACACACTGAAGGAAAGATCCACACCATTTTTACTTATGTATCCTCCATTGCTTAGCATAGTTCCCAGTGTAAAAGGTGCTGAGTGAATGTTTGCCAAATTGATGAATGAATGAAGAAATGTATCATTCCTTGTTAGACTCCCTT
The DNA here is from genome assembly GCF_016906955.1 of Phacochoerus africanus. Lineage (NCBI taxonomy): Eukaryota > Metazoa > Chordata > Mammalia > Artiodactyla > Suidae > Phacochoerus > Phacochoerus africanus. Next base: position 96,488,856 of record NC_062545.1, read on the forward strand.
TTGAAAGAATTTTCCTGTTAAGGTTTCCCTTGATGCTCAAGTGATGTACAAGGGAGAAGGGAGCAGTGCAAAGAACTGATCCAGGAGCCTGGTTTCCACCCCGCTTTTGCCTCTGAGTAGCTGAGCAAATGAGTATGGAGCTGCAACTTCTTGATACTCTGTTCTTTCTATTCTAAATGATAGAGTGGGGCTGGAAAGAGCCTCTTAATCACTCAGTTTTTGTGGTTCTATGACTTAAGGAACAGTAACACTGTTTAAATCCAACACAACTCTTACTACTGGTAACCCTCAACATTTTGAGTTTGCCCTTTGCTCAAAGGATGTCAGATAACCAGGACTACTTTATCTTAGGTCACTGCATTGTTCCCTTCTGGTATAAGGGATTAGGGAAAACGAAATAGCTGTTAGGAATGTAGGACTACTTCAACTAGATTGTTCGAAGAAGCTTAGAGGCAAGCTGCTTCCAGGAGGGCAGAGACAAAAAGAAAGGATTCTCTTATGCAGGGAGTGATTTGTTTTTTTTCTTTCTCTCCCTTGAAGAGAAAGAAAGGCGATAGAAGACCTGAACTTTTACATCCTGATAAGAATTTCCTGGCATTTACAACATGTAAAATAAACTTTATTTATTTTTTTTTAATAAATTTACATTTGCTACTTGGCCAACGTGACTGCTTCAGGGGGAAGTACAGTCATTTGGTTACAATATGTAGATCATACAGAACAAAAAGAGCACACAACTTTCTTTTAAAAATATTTATTTACTTCATAGGGGGAGGAAAGAAGGAGAAAAGAAGAGAAAGGTTTTTGAAAGGAGAAAGCAGAAAGGAAGCCCTGTCAAGAGTGCTACCTCAAATGGGTTTCATAGCTGTATGGAAATTGCCTAGATTGAGTGTGTTGTTTTTCTCCCTGTTGGAACTCTGAATGAGGGTGGGCTAGGGAAAGGCTTTCTTAAAGGCCTAGAATGGAGAGAGCTAGAGAGTCCTGTGGGCTCCATTCAGACAATCAATCAGCAGGGATTGATAAAGACCTACTATGTGCTTTCCCAGATGTTCTGGAGGAGGCAGAAATACCCTTGATCAGTCCTTCCTTCTGCCAGCTTACATTCTAAATGTGCAGACACCACTGACTGGTCAGAGATTAAGGACAAAGGGAAGTAGTGTGTCTCACATCTGGGAACTGCTAACAGTTTTCATACCCATGATCACACTTGATCTTCACTAGACTCTTACTTGAAAGAGGCTCAGTAAACATAGAAGAGTGTTGGACTTGGAGTCAGAGTACCTAGACTTCTGAGATGTGATGAGTCATAGAACCACCAAAAGCCTCTTTTCTCCTCTATAAATTCACTTTCCTCATCCCTGTTCTCACTCTTCCCAGGGTTATTAAAAGGATCAAATAAAATAGTGGATTTGAAATTACTCTATAAATTCTGGGAGACTTGACAAATAGGATCTATCTAGCACATTGTTAGGGGAGGATAATAAGGGTTCTGCACATTCTGGGAATGAAAACACAAAAGTAATGGGACCCTCAAGTTCAGAGACGTGTTCAAGGTCCTATGGCTTATCTCTAGCAGAATCCTGGGTCTTCATCCTGGAAGAAGTGTTAACAGTGTAATCTGTGGTTGCTTCTCCCACTGTGGGAATTCAGATGAAAAGGAAATTAATGGGAAGTAGATCCATGAGTCATCAAGTGCTTATGGAGCTCCTCAGATGCAGTTTTTTCAGTTCCCAGCATAGAAAGATACTCCCAAGGTCTATGTGCGTGGTGAATGATGCAGCATAGGAGGACGATGGCTGTGATGCATGGTCAGTGGCCTAAGGAGAACCTGCATGCAAAAAACAAACAAGAAGGACAAGGGTAATGATATCCTACTGTGCTTTATAGTTTACTCAGACTTTCATGTGTATTGTAATATTTGATCCTTTCAGGATTCTATCATATAAGAAGAGGCATTTTTATTACCTCCAGTTGTAAGTGCAGTACCGAAGGCCTTGGGGAGTTTAAATAACTTGTCCAAAGTCATGAAACCTGTGAGTGGCAAGTCTAACGTCAGATGTTCATACTTTAAATTTGTATTTCCATGGTGCTAATGCCACCAGGTGTTTACGTTAAGCCTTCATTTGTTTTGCCTATATTGCAGGTTTCTTGCAGTAAAATGGTTAGCCCAGAAAAGAAGTGTTTCCAAGTGGCTGTGGGGAGCAGGGTGAGGTGGGGCTGGTTTGAGAGGCATCATCTTGAAAGTTCACTGACATGGTCTTGGGTGAGTTAGTGCCTTTTTCCTCTTTTCTGGGAGATGAAAGGGTTGGGATATTCTTTCTAGCTCCAAAAATTACATGAATGAAATATACTACAATTCTAAATTTTTCTTAAAGATACATTATGGAGGATAGGAGTTTTCCTTCATGGTAGGCTGGTTCTAATAACCCGTTTTATGTTGTAGAATATTTTAACTTTTCAAAGATATACCCACTTTGATTCACTTATCGTTACAATATTCTTTAGAGAGAATGTTGACCAATGAGTGATTTTTCATGACTTCTCCTTTTAAAGCCATTCTGGCCTTTAGGTACCTAACACAGTTCTAGCCCAGACCCTCCTCTGGGACCTTGCACTTGCAGTTACCTCTGTCAAGAGCACCATTCCCCTGCCATCATGAGATCTGTTTCTCCTTGTCACTTGGTTTGGCTCATGTGTTGCTTCCTCAGAGGGGCCTCTCCCCATGGCCATCATTTTTATCTCACTGATCTTTTTTTTTTTTTTTTATTCCAGCGGATTTTTTTGCTACCTGAATTATCAATACCTGTTTGCGTTGTCCCGTTTCTGGAATTTAAGCTCCAGTAGAGCTGTTTTCCTTGCTCTCCACTGCATACCCAAGAACCCAGAACAGTGCTGAATGCAGTGGCACATAGTAGGAGCTTAATGTTTGTTGACTGAAATCAACATCTTATGAGAATTTTGCAACCTGCTCAATATCATATAGTCCGTGGGTGGCTAATAGAGGACCCACATTCACTCTCTGTACTCCTAGTTTTCTGTTCTTTTCCACTTGATATTATGCTGCCAAAATGTATGCATATTTATACCTGGGAGTTCCTGATGACTACTGATGAAATTTAGAATGATCATGAGACATTTATGTGAAACTGAATGCATTTGTTAAGGGAAATGAGGAAATCCCTGAAGCTTACACTATTCAACTTATGATAGAACTTTACAGTCTCTGTACTTTGTATATTCAACATCAATCATCCATATTTGTTTAACTCATTTTTAAAGGAAGCTTATTTTAGGAGTACTTTCAATATTTTTTATTGACGATGTTTGGATTTTCACTTATATAAACACACTGTCATGCACACACACTTACAAAAGAACATAAACAGTGACATATGGGTTAGATTCTTGGTCAAACTGCAGAGATTTTTCTCTCTGACAGAAGCTCAAAGGGCTTCATGTGCGAGACTGTTACATAGAAGACATTGCCAGGACAAGGCTGGTCCCTCTGAAATAAGCCTCAGAGGTTACATTTACAATATTTCCTTGATGGCCTAGTTTCTCTCAGTCACCTACTATGAATCTATCAGTTTATTGAAATTTGTTTAGGGGATCAAGCAGAGTTGGGTGTCACCTAGATTACCTCTTAATTATATAATTTATTTAGTGCTATGTGAAGCTAATTGCCTCTCACTTGTCCTGTGTTTTCTCTTTTGAGAATTGAAGAGATTCCCTCTGGGTGAAAATTTAGAGAGTTGGTGAGCACTGTACTTATTGACTTTCCAGTCTCTGGACGTTCCTTGTATGTTTACTCAGCCTTCCTTTTCTCTTTAGACACCAAATATTATTGTTATTATCATTGGCTGTGCTCTCAGCATGCCGAAGTCCCCAGGTCAGGGATGGAACCTGCGCTACAGCAGTGACAATGCCATATCCTTAACCGCTAGGTCGCCGGGGAACTCTCAACACCAGATATTATTAATCGATCATTTCAAGACCATTATCTTTCTCCTAGCGGTGTTTAGTCATATTCCTCCCCTCTGTTACCTCTTCATTGAGATGTACTGGCTCCAGTAACACATGACGTTTCAGATTAGGGTAAGTATGATTTCATCAAAGGACAGGTCAGCGTTGACTTCTTCTCTCATGTCTTTAGTGATATGCCAGAGTTTTGTCACTTCGGATTTTGTCAGTGTGACCTACCTGTTACTGAAGGGATGGTGTCATTGCTAAGTATACTCCAGTTATGCTCCACTCTAAATCAAAGATTACCTGTGTTTGTGCAAACTGAACACTTTTCTAGATCTTTTTCCTTGCCTGGTCTCCCAAGAGTTTCCTATTTTTGTATATAAACTTCCATAGCTCTGTGTTTCATGAAGTCCTTCTTCCTCTAGGCCGTTTCTGTCCCACTATTGATTTTTTAGAGGCCACTGAACGTGCAGAGATATGCACATTCCTCCCACCCTTTATCTCTAGCCTCTAAGCCAACTTCCTGTCTGTGAGAGAGCTCCTCCTTTATTCCTTGGCAAAGCAATGTTTCATAGTTCTTGATGGATATCTTCTCCAGAGTTTTTGAAAGGTGCAGAGCTGGCATCCTGGATTTTCCCTGTGTGTCTATTGACTTACATAAAGAACACAGGGAAACCAGACTTTGGGGGTTAATATTTCTATCAGCCCAAATTTAGGCACACAGCAAAATGCAAACATGGGATTTTAGGGCTTTTGGATTTTTTTTTTTTCTTTTCTAGAATTACATAGTTTTCCATACCACTCTTTTATGGCATCATTGTGTATACTTATACAGTCATAAGCAGAAGTCACTGGCCAAAATAGAGGGGCAGATATGCTGTGTGGAGCTTGGAGATTTCACTTTTGGAAAAATAAACCTTCATGGTAAAGCCTAGAGGAGACAAGCAAGGTCAAGACCCCATGTAGGACCTATAGGGAGGAGCTAATGGATTTCAATTTGTAAGACAACATCAACTCTGCTTGGGAAAAAGAAGCTATCCATAGGGGTCAGGAAACTTTTTTTTGACATTAGTCACACATTCTCTGAAAATTGGGGGCTTTCTTCTTTTCTCCCTCCACCAAGAGCAAGTTCAGGGGCATCACATGGGACCTGAGGAGGTGGGGGGTTGTGTTGACCTTCCCTTGATTTGCTTGAGCAGCTGAGTTTGCCAGGGGAACATGATCCTCTCTATCAGCTGTCATGCTGAGATGCTCCTGTCATGCTGTCTATAGCTGCCAGCTTCTGACCCTTCTCTCAAGTTTGCCGTCTGTGAGGAGAGCAGACGAAAGATGGTTTGGGTCCCAGGAAGGGAGGGTGTTTTGAGCTGTTACCTAGGAATCAGTTTACAGACTTTGAAGCCCTGTCAGCTTAATCCTGATGGTATGTAGTAATGTATAAGGGACAGTAGTGCTTTTGAAGGTCATTTAAATTTCTCTCTTTAGAAATGATTTTATTTATGAGGATAGGAGCATGAAGAGCACCAGGAGGAGAAAGGGCGCTGCTGTGTAGGCAGGCTCCTTTCCTTAGTTATGGTGATAGAGCTTAATTCAATAGAGTACAGTGGCAGTAATTGGAAGGATATTTCATTTATATGGCATCTGTCAGCCTGAGGTACTGAGACTCTACAAACAGGCACCGCTGTCCTTCTCTGGAAAATCCTACTTAGTCAAAAATGGAACTGAGACGAGGCCTGGAAGCTGACTTTTCCACAGCTGGGTGAACTACAAGGTGGACAGTCCAGAACAGGCACCGCTTATGTTATGAGACGGGAACTTACTGAAAAGGTATGTAGAAAATGAAGGGAGGTTTGAGGAAGTCAATGATTTTTTCTAAAAAAATATACTGATGTCTTAGGTGTTTGCCATTTAAGGAATGTAGGGGAAAATCCTTCTTTAAAAAAAGAAAGAATAGTATTCCACTGTGAATATATACCACATCTTCCTAATCCAATCACCTGTCGATGGACATTTGGGTTGCTTCCATGACTTGGCTATTGTGAGTAGCGCTGCAATGAACATGCGGGTGCATGTGTCTTTTTTAAGGAAAGTTTTGTCCGGATATATGCCCTAGAGTGGGGTTGTTGGGTCATATGGTAGTTCTATGTATAGTGTTCTAAGTTACCTCCATACTGTTCTCCATAGTGGTTGTACCAGCTTACACTCCCACCAACAGTGCAGAAGGATTCCCTTTTCTCCACACCCCCTCCAGCATTTGTTATTTGTGTACTTATTAATGATGGCCATGGAGCATGATAATGTGAGAAAAAAGAATGTATACATGTATGTGTAACTGGGTTACCATGCTGTGTGGTAGAAAATTGACAGATCACTGTAAACCAGCTATAATGGAAAAAAAATAAAAATCATTATATAAAAAAGAAAGAAAGAAAACAAGAACCAAAGTCTTCTTGTAACGTGAATAAAGACATCTGATTTGTCTCTCTTCTTCTTTTGGACTTGTATACATTCATTTTTTTGTTTTGTTTTTTTCCAAGACAGGAACAGAGCTATGTTTTAAAGATCAAAGATAGACTGCAGTCCCAGAGGATAATTTCCCAGACAATGTTAAGTGGAAAAAAATAACGTTCAAGCTGTTGCAGGAAGTTCACCCTCAGGAGTGTAGAATCTGGGTTCCTGGCTGGCTCCCGGGAAAGCCAGTCGTGATAGTGGAGAGAAAAGGTTCCTGGAGCAGATGTGCGGAGAGGTGCCTCCTTCCAGAACCCATGGCCCCAGCAGCTGGAGCTAGAGAGAGAAGAAAGGTCTGTCTTTGGGGATTGATCCAGTGACTTTAAGGGATAGCATGTCATTTCTGATTCAAGTCATGATATCACTGTGCAGTGGCTGTCCTGTTCTCTGCAGAACTTGCCTTGTGTACAGGACTCCTCCACGCACACCACTGTTGCCTCTTGATGAGGACCCTGTGGGAGGCCTCATGGTATGACTTTAGATGGCTGGAACCATCAGCAGAGTGAACAGGAAAGAGCACCCAAAGCTTCCCTTGCTCCCATAGTATTCTGTGGCACCTCAAGACCCCATCTTTGCAGTACTTCAGCTTCTTTATGTTGTTATTTGTTCTGCTGAAAACACTGGTAAGAAGAGGGTAGAATTGTTTATGGAAAAGGCAAGCACTCAGCACTAATTTAATTAGTAAAATTGTCAGTCATAAAAATGACCATTTAAACTTATGAACCGCCCCCCACTCAGAGGAACTTGTTTTCCCCCATGTTTTAAAACAAAGAGCTGACTGAGAAAGTCTTCTGTCTGTGGATCTAATGTAATTGGTTTAGTGACCGTGGATAAGAGGAGAAAAAGTTTATGAGAAAGAAAGCATGGTGTCTGTTGCTGCTTTACTAAAAATAGCTGTGACCTTAGAGAAGTCATTTAACTTCCCCATTCCTCCACTTTCCGGCTGTAAAATGAAGGATAAAATAGTTGTTGGTGTACTTTCCAGCTCAGTGTTTCTAAGGTTCTAAAATTTAAAGCTGCGTAAAATCTGTTTATCTGAATAATCTTTCCTTCCTGTGTGTTTCAGCAAGTATAAATATACTCTCTTGAATCTGACTTCATTCAGTTTATTGAGAATGTAAGAAAAAGAGGACAGGACCTAAGTTTTCTTCCAGACAGTTGTGGGGGTCCCTCAACAAAGTTTATCCCTGGCTGTGTCCACTTCATTTAACACCTTCAGTGCTGACAGTCTTGGGATGGGCAGTCAACACCCCACTGCTCTCTTGCTCCCATTTTTCTCTGCTTGTCTTAAAAAACAAACAGGAAAGGAGTTCCCGCTGTTGCACAATGGAATTGTCAGCATCTTGGTAGTGTTGGGACCCGGGTTTGATCCCGGGACCGGCGCAGTGGGTTAAAGATCCGGCGTTGCCACTACTGTGGCTTAGGTTGCAACTGTGGCTCAGATCTGATTCCTGGCCTCAGAACAACATGTGCCATGAGGCAGCCAAAAAAGTTAAAAAAAAAAAAAGGAGATTTTATTTTATTTTCTGGTGAAAGTCTGTTCTCACCTATTAACAGAGAAGAAGGAAGTAGAATGGACACTGCTCTGAGCAAACCAAGTCTGCCCCAACCTGCAAGAATAGTAAACTGACTCCGCCCACATTCCTGAAACTTAGCAAAACTAACTCTGACACGCCTGGTTTATGTTAGTTTTATTTCAGAAAGTACTTTTCCACACCGATTCCTCCTGATAAGGCTTTCCCCAGGGCTACTTTGCTGGCCCCAGGAGAGTCACAAGTCATTGTGTGACAAGCTGTGTGATCCAATTCACTGGACAAACGCAGGAATGATGTCATTTACCCAGATCTATTCTTTAAATCTCCACCCATTGTGAAATTTTTCTTCTTTCTCTTTTGAATCCTGGTAGCTGCTGCCCAGATGACTGTTCTGTGATCTCTACAGGAAGAACAGTCTGTGTTTTACGTGGAAGAAATAGCCACATACCCCACTCTCAGTTTCTCTTGTGGTTACTTTTGTCCTTGAAAGGGGAATTTGGGTACTTTGGGCTCAGTTTAGTGAACAACACAACAACCATATTAGCAAAAAAACTTCAACCGAATCAATCCATCAGCAAGTATTATTCAGTTCTCTGCCCCTTTCAGGCTCTTTGAAACAGGCAAATCTGAAGTATTGCATCCAACTTATTAGTCCCACATGGACTCACACTTAACAAAGATTTTGTTTCCTGAGCTGAAGGTATTTATTAGATAACCATTCATTAATGTTCTTATTTTGATTATTCAAAGCCAACTAGAACTCCATGATAGCCCATGTAGTCCCACTAAGACACTGTAAAACCTCACAGAAGCTGAGCGCTTTGCTGTCCCCATTAACATGGGCAGCCCCACCCCAGTACAGCTAAGACTCCCCTGTGCTTTTTGAAGTCAGATTCCCATAATCCATTCACAGAGCTGCAGGGCATAGAGCTCTCGGGATTGGCTGCATGGCAGAATCACCCAGGGAGATTTTTTAAGCACGGGGGATGCCAGACTCTCTAAGAATCTGTTTAGTTGGTTTGTGGGTGCTTTCTGGGCACTGGGGTTTTTAAGAACTGTGTAGCACAAGTTGAGAACTGCTATCCTAAGGGGCTCCAGAATCACTTGTCCAGAACTTTTAGCCTCAGAGAGAGTTACGTTTGTTTGGCAAGATAAAATGTACATCCCTTGAAAGAGACCACTCTGAAGAAATGTGTAACCTAGATAAGCTATAAGAGCATTTGTTCCTTCAAACATACTCATTTATTCAACAATGTACTTATTCAGAAATATTGATTGAACACCATAATATGTGCCATTGTTGCAGATCCCAAAAGAACAGAGGGAACAGAGCTGGTAAGGAACCTGCCTTCATGGAGCTTATAGAAGTTCAAGGACATTTGGGTTGTCCCTGGGCTGGGGAGACTTTGGGGAACAGGTTGCCCTGGAGGCAAGCCTAAAAGTTTTGGTAGAGAAGAATGCAGTAGCTCTTTCTTGGAGCTGAGAAGAAGAGAAGAGACTTGGCCATGAGACATCAGACCACTGGAGACCTTTGATTATCCCAGGGTGCCTGGTACATGGCTTTGCTTTTCTATGAGTTTTGGTGAAAATATGCAGATTATATATTACATATTACACTTTAGCTCCTTTAAAGAGGGTCTCAGGCACACCCTTTTGAACTTTGTTTCTATTAATGTATGGTGGCAGGGTGAGATATTGGCAGTTTTGCCCCTCCTTCCCACCAGAAGGTATTTGGCAAAGTTTGGAGACATTTTTGATTGTCACGGCTGGGTTAGAAGTGCTACTGGCATCCAGTATGTAGAGACCTGGGATGTTGCTCAACATCCTACAGTAGACAGGTCACCCCCCCCCCCCCCCCGCCAACAAAGAATGATCCAGTCCCAAATGTCAGAAGTACAGCAGTTGAAAAACTCTGTTCTAGAGATAAGAAAGAGAGTTGGAAGAATAGCTTCCTGTGGGATACTTCTCTTACCGTAATGCCTATTACTGTAACGCCTCTCACCCCACACCCTCAAGCACACACACAAACCTGTGCATACCCACACAAATGAAACATGCAAATCAGTGCAGCCCCAGGGAAGACTTGCATCTTCCAGGGATGGGGGACATATTCAGGGTCTCCGCACCTCACCCAAACTACAGTCTTTTCCTGAGCTTTCAGCACTTTAGAGGAATTCCTTTGGAGAAGGAGAATTGCCCTGAGTTGCCCATGCAATTTCCTGCTCTATTTTTAATAGCAGCTGGGTTTCTCTCAGTCTAAACTGAGAAAGGTTCATTTTTCCCCTCTGGGGACCAGAGAGAGCTAACAGACTCCTCCCTGGATATTTAGAACTTCTAAATAAAGTTTTGGCTTAAATCTTGAAAAGCAAAAGGTGATGTCAGCTGAGGCAGGCTGGTCAATTACCCTAACGTGGTGCGTGGAGGGAGGCAGGAAACCGTTCACCAGCTCCTTCTCCTCTCAGGACTGTTGACCCAGCAGCAGTTTGGAGCCAGAAACCTGCATCTGAATCCTAGCTCTGATTCCTTTAGCCATGAGATTTGGGGCAGATCATTTCCTCTCCCTCTGCCTGTGCTTCATCTTCTACCATCTGGAAACATATTGCTCATTTGGGGCTTTGGTTGAGTGCTCAATTTGATGTATATGAAGTGCCTGATGCATAGTAGGTCTTAACAAATGATAGCATTTACAGTGTTCTCTATAAATGGAGAGGACAGAACCAGTTGGGTGCTAGCATCCCATCCAAATCCAATACTCAGATCTATTGCCATACTGAAAAATGGAGAGGCTCAACTCACTCTAAAATAAAGAGGAAGGGTTTGGTATTTATGTGGAAGAGGAGATACGAATGTCTATCCATGTTTCAGGGCAATTTTAGGTGGCATCAGATTCCCCTACCCTGAAAGGAGCAAGAGCCTGAGGGCAAGGGAAGTGAAGTAGGAGCTGTTCCTGAGACCGCCTCCCGGGAGCCAGCAACCCACTCCGCATGCCCACCAAGTCCTCCCAGCAGAGCCAATGAGCAGAACCCGTGCAGGGATGGCTGCCAGGGCCACTGGCACGTGGCCTTCTCCTTGCCCACACCCCGAGCCTATTGCCCACGCTCCTTGTCCCTGCCAGCCAGGCCTGGGATGTGTTGTCATCTGCCTTACCATTTCCCCTCTGGCTCTGCCCCCTCCACATGTACAGAGTATGAATATCCTTTTTGATGTTGGCTGATGTTAGAAGTTTGCCTCCCACTCTCCTCCCAAAGGAGAACAACCTGAATACCACACACGGTGTTATCTCACTTTGACTTTGAGGAGGAATTTCTCCCCTTAGGGCTCTATTCCTGGTGTAGCATAATCTAAGGAGAAAGAAGTTTATCCCAGGGAAGCCAAATCATCCAAGAGTTATTCAGTGTCTGACTGCCTGTTATATTTAGAAACAAGACGGAGGCAAGTTTTAAGAATGCTCAGAGCCTGCCAACGCCGTGTGGTCCTCTTTGATTCCTTCTGGTTACTTGGGGTGGCCAGATGAAGAAGGAGGCTCTCTTAGCCTTGCCTGTTTACCTGACTCTTATTATTTGAGTGTGAGGGGATAGAAGATAAGGAGAAATGCAGCCCTGGAATTAAAGACTCAGAATTTAAAATTACTTCCTGTCCAAACCTACCCCTTTACAGTTGAGTATATAGAATTAGACATCACTCAATCCTCTGAACTTCAGTTTTATTTTCTGTAAAATGAAGCAACTGAACTTGCTCAATGCCTCTAAACCTTTGCTACACATTAAGATCATATGGGGAGTTGATTAAGAATGTAGACATTGAGGAGTTCCCTGGTGGCCTAGCAGTTAAGAATCTGGCATTGTCACTTCTGTGGTGTGGATTGGATCCCTGGCCTGGGAACTTCTACATGCCATGGCCAAAATGTATGTATGTATGTATGTACTAACTATATATATGTGTTTGTGTGTGTGTGTGTATAGTTAGTAGAGAAACGCAAATCAAAACTACAATGAGGTATCACCTCATACCAGTCAGAAAGGCTATCATTAAATAAGTCTATGAATGCTGGAGAGGGTGTGGAGGAAAGGGACCCCTCCTGCACTGTTGGTAGGAATGTTAGTTGCTGCAGCCAGAATGGAAAACAGTATGGAGGTCCCTCAGGAAACTAGAAATGGAATTACCATATGATCCAACAATCTCACTCCTGGATATATAGCTAGACAAAATTATAATTCAAAAAAATACATTCATCCCTCTGTTCATAGCAGCACTGTTCAAATAGTCAAGATGTGGAAGCAATCTAAATGTCCATCAACAGATGGGCATGTATACAGTGTATACAGTGAATACTACTACATATATACATGCATACAGTGAATACTACTCAGCCATAAAAAAGAATGGAATGCCATTTGCAGCAACATGGATGCAGCTAGAGATTATCATACTAAAAAAGTAAAGTCAGAAAGAGAAATACAAATATCATAGGATATCACTTATATGCAGTAACTAAAATATGGCACAAATGAACCTATCTATAAAACAGAAGCAGACTCACAGACATAGAGAACAGACTTGTGGTTGCCAAGGGTTAGGGGTGAGAGAGGGATGGATTGAGAGTTTGAAATTAGCAGATGCAAACTATTATATATAGAATGGATAAACAACAAGGTCTACTGTTATAGCACAGGGAATTATATTCTAAATATCCTGGGATAAACCATAATGGAAAAGAATATGAAAAAGAATGTATATATGTATATAACTGAGTCACTTTGCTATACGGCAGAAATTAACAAAATATAAACTAACTATACTTCAATTAAAAAAAAAAGAATATAGATGTCAGGACTGTGTAACTAGAGTTTCTGATTTACAAGATTTGGTGTGCAGTGGGCACCTGCATTTTCTCAGTGATTTGAATTTCCATCGACTGTTGACAGTCCTAGGTCCCAGATCAGTGGTTTCTAAAGCATGGTCTCAGGACTAGCAGTGGCAGTACCTGAGAGCTTGTTAGCAATGCAGATTCCTGGCCTCCTGACACCCAGGCCAAACCTACTGAATTAGAGGCTGATAATTGGGATCAGTGATGTGTTCTGCCAAGCTCTCCAAATAGTTGTTACACATGAAAAAAATTCGAAAGAGCAGTAGATTGGATAACTTTTTGAGGGTTTCCTACTAGATTTCAAAACCTATAATCCTATAACCAGCCTAGACAGGATTCAAGATCAAGTCAGGGCCACACAGCTGGCAAAGTAAGTGATAGAGCCCTAACTAAAATCTAGGCCTTTGAACTGCCCTCCAGAGCTTGTCTAATTAACTAAGCAGATGTTTAGGTTTCATGGCATATCTCTCTGTCTCTCTGTCTCCCTGACTTTCTGTCTATCTCTCTATATATATGTGTCTCTGTCTGTCTGTGGTTTAGCCTCTAGTGGGCCAAAATATTGTGGAGAAAATGTTATTTTAGCTCATGGTATATCTGCAGCGCAGGATATGTTCATTATAAAGAGAAATTACTCCTTAATTCTTGGCATGTGACAAGGGGTGAGTTGTGGATTATTGGCTGCTTTATTGGTTCTGTAACTACTGTAACTGAATTGTTTTGTTGAACTAGATTGGCAGGTAAATATCCTGATAACAGCCTGCTGAGCCAGAAGAGGGGAGTGGTAAACAAGAAGGGGAATGGCAAGGCACAGTGCCTTTCTCTCAAGATACAACTGTAATTCTTATACTTCTTCTTCCAAATTATCTAGGATTGCAGTCATTGTGCTGCATTTTGTAAAATTAACTGTCTGCAGTGGTTACAGCAGCTTCAGAAAGATTTTCTTGAGCATGTTCTGAAGTGAGTTTTAAGGCTGAATTTGAGAGGTGTTCAGAAATCATTTCATCTAATTGTCCTAGAGATTAATGAAGGGCTGACTCACAGTCCTCAGCAACCAGGAGGCAGAACTGGGCTTAGAACCTTGTTCTCCTAACACCCAGGCCAGGGCACCTGGAATGAGGAACAATATCTGGGACTTCCAGGAAGATCTGAGCCCATACACATGACTAGAAGCAGTGAGCTTAGGAACCAGAGGCTAACGGGGCTAGTGGAAGGAGCCTTAGAGATTTTCTGGTACATCTCTCATTTTATAGAGAGGAACGTTGACATTCAGATGGGGAAGTGACATGCTGGAGGTCACAGGTGCTGGAATAGCTCCCAGGCCTTTGGATAGTGTTCTTATCCAGCACCTTCTCTGGCACACCACATCATTTTCCAGAGGCACCAAAATAAGAGATAAAGATTCACTGGTCCTCTTACCTTTCCTTGCCAGCTCAGACATTGTTCTTAAGTAGATGATACTGGGGAGAGATATGACTTGGCATCCTGATGCAGCCTTTTTAGGGATGTCCTGATGGAGACCAGCTATTTCTTGGGATCCAAAATTTAGCTGCAGTAATTCTTCCCTGAGCTATAAAACAAGGAAGGAATTGAGGGACAGATCTTCTAGTCATACAGCAGGCAGGGCCCAGATGCACTAGAAGATCATGACTTTCTCCAAGGGTAGAACCCCTGGTTTGAAGAAGCATATGATTCCCATGAGGCAGAAGAGCAAATCAGTAGAGGGCTGCTTTTATTCACGTTAAGTGGTTCTAGAGTGCAAAATAGTTGTGTCTTACCAGAAAGTGTTATAATAATTTCACTGCTTGCCATGGCATTTTACTGATATATTAATGAATCTTCTAACTGTTCTGTGGCTGCTTCCCACTCATTTCTTTCTCTCTTCTTGGAACAGCATGACTTATTAAAGCACCCCCAATGACCGTGATTATCTCTAAAAGAACATGTGTGGTCTCTCAGTTGGTTGAGCTCAGGTTCCTCGAGGGTCCCCACTATGGCAGTGGTCCCTCGGGGTCTACTTGTCATGCTCTGCTGCTTACTGAACTTGAAGCTAAGTCTTCGTCTTCACAGACTGACCTGAGTTCCTTTTATTCACTAGAGATTCTATTAGAGGTAGGATAGGGGAGGTGGGATAATTTCAGAGAGGGTTTAGTGACTAAGGGTAGGAGGGGAAATTGTTACTATCTGTGTCTCAGGCTGCCCACCTGCAGAGTCTGGGGTTTTTGAAGTCATTTATTGGTGACATCCAGGGGGTGACATTATCTGATGGAAACAAGAAGAGTGATTTTGAGGTGGAAAAGGCTACAGATAGCAAGTCTATTTTTAAAAGCCTGAGATGAACACAACAGCATTTATGCTGACCCTTGACATTTTGAAAGATTGAAATCATTGCTTAGAAAATCACAACATACATATACCAACATACACACATATATACTCATGTCCTTGCCTTGGTAAGTAGAGCCCTATGAACATAAACTCCTCACCCCAAATTATTAGCAACATGGAAAGATCATCAGGATCTTTTAAGATGAGTGGAACAATTTGCTTCTATAGCAGCTGTACCCAGACTGTGTTTTCCATTGGTTCCTGTGCTTTGTTTTTCCAGTGTTTTAGTTTTCTCTCTCCCCATCAGGATGGTGGTTCTTTTTTTTTTTTTTTTTTTTTTTTTTTGCTGTGTTAATAAACGTAAGCCATTCTTTCATTGAACCAACCTTCCAGTTCATGCTTCTGATCTGCTGCGAGTGGGAAAGGACATAATCAAGCTGGTGAAAATTGTGCTGAAAGTCAGAGTAAACAGGTCCTGAGCCAAGGCCCAGAGTGGCTCTTCTCGGATGGAGCTCTCCTCCCAGGGATCTTCCTGTCCAGCTGGTTTCAGAGAACTCACTTATTGAGGACCAGCGTTTCATGTACTGAGTTTCTCTCAGGCTTGTGGTTCCTCCCAGGCCACAGAGGAAATGGGGGGAAACATAATATATGACTGAGAAATGTTTTCTGGCTAGAAGGGCATAGGTCTGTCACCCTGGAGGGAACCTGGACATAATCTAGCCAGGCATGAATGTGCCTTGGTGTGGCTGTTGGAGCTGATAAAACACCAATGCCTGTTTCTTTCCTGAAGAGCTTCTTATCTGGGGTAGGGCCCCAGGATCTGTATTTGTTAGCAGTTCTTCATGTGATTCTCATTGCAGCAGGAGGTGAGAACCAGGAATCTCCTGCACTCCTCTCATATTGCAGATGAGGAATTCAAGGCCCAGTGTGACTGCCATCAGCAGTGTCTCTACCTGTAGTCAGCCTCCAGTCCTACAGACAGCAGAAAGCACTTGTGATAGCCTTCCTAAATGTAGGCTTTGCTTGTTTGAACCACTTTTACTCTTTCAGTGACATGATTTCAATCACACACACACACACACACACAACACCACTCTTTTATAAACTGGGGGATGCTCTACAGTGGCAAAATGATCATTTCTTCCATCTCTCCCTCTTTCTCCTCCCCTGTCCTTTTCTTCTGGACTTCCTCTCACCTCAAAGAGGGTAATGCACTTGCTCAACATTGTTCACTGAACTTGATCTGCCAGTGATGTATTAATTAGCTGGGGCACCGCACCTTAACAAAAGAGTTACAGGTAGATCCTGATGTGTGTTAATGCTTAACCAGAGATGCCCAGCAGTGGTCTCATTTGTGGCCTAAATGTAAAGAGGGAAATGTGGTTGGCTTTATTTGTATAGATGATTTCTTATTTATAAGTGCTGACATATTGGTTTCAATGCCATATGTCAGCAAATTTGCTATGAGTTGGCTCACATATGTTTAAACTTTTGGATAATGGCATTTACTATATAAGTTATAACTCTAAGCCTCAGTTTATAGATGGCTGTGTTTATGTTTTCTCACATGCATGTATAACTGTATATGGTGTAACTTCCACTCTCACTATATGCTTCAAATTTACCTTAAGATCATTAATGAGATCCATTTGGCAGTAATCTCAGAACTGTCATGCTATCTCTGTTACCCTCAGGAAAAAGCCCCAGACAGCGCCCGTGTCCCCACTGCTGCTCCCCCCTGCCACCATGAAGTGGCCTGGTGTAGCCCCTCTCCATCCAGACTGAGTAATAGATACAGACCTGGGATCTCCCAGCATTCTGGCAAAACGAACCACTCTCTGGGGCCAAAAACCAGCCAGGATACTAAGCCCTGTTCTTCTTCTGACCACAGAACTCTGATGCTAAGGGTAATGGAAGACAGGCAGGAAGAAGGAAGGGTATGTGACCCTCAGGAGTACTGGAGAGAGAGCTCAATTAGTAGGGGAAATTTTTTTTTTTTTTTTTTGAGAACACAACATATTTTACCCATCAGCATACTTTTGCATGGCATTTCCAGTGTCTCCTTGCTTTAGCATTCCACCTCCCTTGATCCCATCTCCAGTCATGAGGCATCCTATTCTTGAAATTTTTCTATGAGTTCCCAGGATTTTTTCTTTCTCTGAACCCCCAGCACATGGTGCCTGGATGGGTGTTATCTGCTCCAGGGGTTAGTTTCTGGGAACATATCTAAGACATTCACATCTCATCTGAGATTTGTCATCTGTGCATCCACATCTGTGCTTTTTTGCTAAAAGCACATAAGACTCATATATGAACCTCAAAGCTATGGACAATTTTTTTTTTTTCTACGAAAAGTACACATAGGCACAAAATGCTGTGTTTGATATCCAGATTCAAGGACCCTCCTAGGTGGCCCATTAACCATAAGATAAGGATCCTTGGAGGGGCATAGATGGTATGTTATCCCCCAAGATAGTCATGAATCAAACTTATACCATGAGGTGTAGCAACACAAATGGGCCCAGAAATTATCATGCTAAGTGAAGTCAGTCAGACAATGAGACACCAACATCAAATGCTATCACTTACATGTGGAATCTTAAAAAAGGACACAATGAACTTCTTTGCAGAACAGATACTGACTCATAGACTTTGAAAAACTTACGGTTTTCAAATGAGACAGGTTGGGGGATGGGGGGGATGCACTCTCGTTTGGGATGGAAATGCCTTAAAATTTGTTTATGATGATTGTTGTACATCTATAAATGTGTAATAAAATTCATTAAGTAATAAAAAAAAGACTTATACCATGAGGTGAAAAGAAAGGAAAAAAACAAAAACAAACAACAACAACAAAAATGGCTGAATCTAAAATATCACTATTTCTTTAGGAGAAAATACGTCATTTTTCAGGCACAGGGCATTCAACCACGGTACCTGTGGTTTATACGGAAACCTCCAGCTCATCTCTGATGAGCTACATATTTGTGAGACTGGGCAGCATGAAACCCCATACCTGAGGCTGAATTTAACATGTTAGCCTGGGAATGGAGGTCACCACTTTTGTCCCAGCTCTTCTCTGAGGCATTCCAGAGACCAAAATAACTCTAGCTTATCTCCCATCCTAGGGCCTGAGACCAGAGCAAACATCATCTGGAGATAAGTATAATTTGCCCAAGGTCACCATCCAACTTAGCTGGAAGTCAGCTCACCTGCATTTTATGCACCTACCTTCACTGGCAGTGCTAGGTCTCTGTGGGATTTTCCCCTTCAATCAGTCAATCAATCAGTTGCAAATGCATTTGAGCTTGGCTATAGTAAAATATCATAGATGGGGTGGCTTATGGAACAGAATTTTTTTCTCATAGGTCTGAAGGCTGGATGTCTGGGGTAAGGGGGCCAGCAAGATCAAGTTCTGGGAGGGTCTTCTCCCAGGTTACAGACTTGGTCTTCTTGCTGTATCCTCACATGATGGAAGGGAGCAAGAGAGCCCTCTGGGGTCCCTTTTATAAGGGCACTAATTCCATTTATGAGGACTCCACCCTCATGACCTAATCACCCCAGTGACCTCTCATCCTAGTGCCATCACATTGGAGGTTAGGGATTTCAACCTATGAATTTGGGGAGGGCACAGACATTTCATTCCATTGCACTATGTTTATTGGACTTCAATTGTGTATATTTCTGCCATTGTACTAGGCGCTGTGGCCAAAGTCTGGGCTGCCAAGAAGCTTTTATGTATACGGGAGAGTTTTGAGTAACATGATTATTATCATTTACAGATTAACATCTCTCATTCCTGTAGTTATTTAAAATGTCTAAGTGTGTTCCCCGCAAAAGCTTTGAATAACCAAATGTGAAAAGAAGGGCCATTGTGTGAGAGTCAGCAGGTATGAGGGAAAGAAGGTGTGAGGGGACCTTGGAACGAGTTATTCCCTCCACTGACCTCCTACTCACATCCCACTCAAACCTGCCTGGTTCTGATGTCAGCCCAGGCATCGGTATCTTAGACACCTCCCTGACTCCTTGTCCCACAGCCACCTCAGGTCATGGAAATGCAGACTCCTGTGGAACACCTTCCTTCGTTACTCACATCACCTTATGGCTCGTGTGGATGCTCCCTGCTGTGTTGTCTCTCCACCCCCAGACTGAGCTGAGAGTAGGGAAACCACAGTGGTTGCTGGAGTATCTCAGAGATTGTATCAGCCTAGGAGAACCATGCTCATCCTTGAGTTGAAGTGGGAAGGATTGGTTTCCCGGTACACATGTCTTAAAGGTGGGGAGCAACTAGAGTGCATGAGGTGGTTGTGTTGGGGGAATACATGATGGAGCTGTGGCCTCTGGTTAAAGGACACAGCCAGCTCCTGAACTCACTCTCCTCACTTCCTGTGACTGCCTGCTGGAGCCCCTCCTTGGCTGAAGCCACACTTGATGTGCAGCCCACAGAGGTCAGGGTTGCTGGTAGAGAGCAGGGTTAGAGGAGATGGGGCACATGCAATATGGCCAGCCCAGTGGGCAGGTTACCCCAATCTTCTTAATTTCTCTTCCGCTCCTTTTCAGGTCAGTACCTTGCAAACTGTGGCAAGATATCCACAGCTGACTAGTTATTCCCTACCACAGTTAATATTTACTCTCCCTTGGCTGCTGGCACTTTTGGAACCAGGTGTGCCAGGCCCAGGGAATGTGTCCCAGCACCAGGGAGATTGTCAAGACTCAAGCGGGTGTTAGTGGCTCCAGTGGCCTAGGGATGTGGATTTCTATTTGATGCTCGCAGATCCCAAGGCTAATCATTCACCAAGTTGTGCCTGCTACCGTCTTAACCCAGCATAAAAAGGAACCTGCTTTGGAAGTCATTTGCTTTTGATGTTTGGGGAAAGTGGTAGCACTGCTGTTTCATTTACATTTTGTTTTGAGGGCAGGGAGTTCTTAAAAGCAGTGATGGAAAAGCTCTGATTTCCACCAGGATCCTGTTTACGGTTCTTTAAGGATTTCCACACGCGTTCTATGATTTGATCTTCACAACAACCCTAGAGATGAGAGGCATCAGTGCCGGGGCCAACTCAGCAGGATGGGGCTGAAGAACGGGTGCTGTGGAACTTAAGGAAAAATAGTTAACACAAAACAAGACACAGAGACATTTATCTTAAGTAGAGGTGGGAGCCAGGGAACTCAAGGTCTCAGGGACCAAGAGCGCCCTGCCTCAAGAAACCACACTGCTTTTATTGTGCTCTTTAGATGAGATCAAGTGAGGAGTGGCTATGGGTGGATGATACAGGGTTTGTTTACTATTATATAAGTTCTTTTAGTATTTAGAAAGCCACTTAGGTGGTAAAGGGTTAAGCTCTTACTCTGACCTCTAGGCACATAACAGTTCTTAAGCTTAAGTCACTTATGCCTTTAGGTCTTTGCTCTTAAGCTTAAGTCATTTACCAGCACTGTGACTGTTTCTCCAAGAAGGAAGATGGGATAAAGTAAGACAAGAAGATGGGATAAAGTAAAGAAGGACAAGATGGAGTTTTCAAGGAAACATGTCTTACAACACATCAGATGATCGAAATGTAAACAAATGGTTTCAAACATGATCGGGACTCTAAAGCAAAAGTGCCATGAAGGTCTGGAAGGCAAAGAAAGTGTTCTGTGTTAAGGCCCCGAGAGGGGGTAGAGTGCCTCAGACAGTGCCGAGGATCTGGAAGGTCAACACAGTGGGATGTGCTGTGCAGATGGAATGACCAGGGGCTGCAGGAGGAGATGAGGCTGGAAGGCAGGGGACATCTGCACCAGTCTCTGTGGACAGGAGAAAGATTCCTGGGGTCTTTAGCATCAATTCAATGGGGGCCATTAAGGGGCTAAGTAGGGACATGACAAAATTAGCTTTGCTTGTAAAGGGATCTTTCTGGAACCTCTAGGGAGAAGGGGTAGAAGGGAGGCAGAAAGGAATTATGAGGCTATTGTGGTAGTTTGGATGAAGGATGGGGATGGGGATAGGTAGAATGTATCAGGTTTGGGAGATGTTTTGGAGGCAGAAGAAAATAATTACCTGACAGCTATTACTTGACATTTGGGGATTTGTCCAGGTGAATGTGACATGAGTTCTGTCACTGCACAGCCATGCTCAGCAGCAGAAGTCTTGCTTTTGTCACCATTGTGTGTATGTGTGTGTGTGCACACGCGTGCATGCTCGTCCGTGTGTATGTGTGTGCTCGCACGTGCGTGTTTGTGTGTGTGTGTGTGTGTGTGCATGTGCTAATGTGCCTGTGTTTCTCAGCAATGGGACTGTCCATGTTCAAGTCATCCTGCATGTTTGGTTGTATTCTAGTTTTTCTTTTAAACCAAATATTAGGGTGTTCCTGTCGTGGCTCAGCAGTTAATGAATCCAGCTAGCATCCATGAGGATGCGCGTTCGGTCCCAGGCCTCACTCAGTGGGTTTAGGATCTGGCGTTGCCATTAGCTGTGGTGTAGATCGAAGATGCAGCTGGGATCTGGCATTGCTGTGGCTGTGGTGCAGGCCAGTGGCTACAGCTCTGATTGGACCTCTAGCCTGGAAACCTCCATATGCTGCAGGTGGAGCCCTAAAAGAGACAAAAAGACAAAAAAAAAAAATAAACCAAATATTTGGCTTGTTTATTGAGCTTGCCATCCAAAAAGCATGAGGTATGGTAAAGGGGGTAATTTAACACACATCTTTAATAGTTCTTTGGTCTTTTATTCAGTTTACACAGAATCCAAAAGGAGCATTAACCACAGTGTGGTTGTTAAACTGTTACCTTTCCAGGCAGACGTGCCTGTAAAGTCATTCATGTATTTAGGGGGAAGCATCTAGACTGGAAATGGCCCATTTCCTACCCTAGAGAGAATGTTCTTCTCTGAGCCCTGCAGTCCAGTCTGGGTTAAAGGAATTAGACAGCTAGTAGGTAAACACTGGCTAAAGTAAGCTGGCCTTGCCTCCTCATGGCCTCTGCTCTGTCAAGAAGGAGTGGCACACACCATCCTCTAGGGAGTCTCCTTTTCAAGGTTCAGACCAGGGCAGGCACTTCCTTCATTTTCCATGTCAGTGTCACCTCTCCTAAATCCTATTCCTACTGTGGGAGTGCAGCCCTTCTTCCAAGGACTCTCTATGCTGGTTTCCGCTTACCTTTGCTAGTCTTGTTTCACAGGAGAGGGACTTTGGGCTTCTGGTGTGTAGATACGCTTGCTTATCTACAAGAAGACGTTGCTTCTTGGCAAAAACCTTTGTGGCTTTTGTCCCAGGAATTAATTATGAGGAATCTACTGATATTTGTCAAGGGACAGGATTGGGAACTTTAGTTTTACAAAAACGTCCAACTGTGTACAACCAAAAAATAAGGGACACATTTGCTTATTTTCTCTCTCCCAACTGGAATGCTCTCCGCCTTCCCTTCTGCTTATTAATGGGCTATTCATTTTTCAAGACAGGAGTCTCCTCCTCTGAAAAATCTTCTCAGGCTTCCCAGATCCCAGCTGCGTCTTCTCCCCTCAGCATTTTCTGGAGCCCCTTCATCTGTTCCCTAGGCCACCTTGTAGAGTTGTTGTTATGCACAAATCATAACTGAATCTCCTTGAGAGGAAAAGGAATGCTTATGTGTGATTTTGTCCCCCAGAATTCAACTAGGACGCCTTACCCAGAACAATGACTCATAATTACTTAATATTCAGGTCAAGCACTGTTGATTTTCTAAACTATTCCCAGTCTTAGCACTTCTCCTGTGTGGAGCCAGGGTTTTCATTTCTTGCACAGGGTGTTCAGGTTGGTAACCCGCCAACCCATTCATAGCCAGACCTTTTTTTTTTTTTTTTCAGTAGAAGGATGCCACGTTCCTCTGGCATCAGAGGAAACCTGCAGGTATTTCTATGGGGTGGCTGACTCTGGGGATGCTTGGAGATATTGGAGAGTATTCTTCCAAAGCACAGAACCCTCTGTGGAGTTGAAGACCAGAAGATCAGGGAAGGTTTTAGGAGAAAACACACCCCACAAGGTAAGGGCTGATATCTTCTTGCAGAGATGGGCTAAGGGGCATTTCTTGGCATGAAGAGTCCTGAGCTTGGGCTTCTGCTAATGCTTTCCTGGTGCAGCAGACCAGCAGACTATGTGAACAGTCCTGTCAGTAACATCCCAAATGCTGCTCTCTTGTGTATAAACACAGCAGACTCAGCTGTGAAGGCCCAGGCCCTTGACATGGCTGTTCCTGGGAGGGTAGTGAAATGTCTCCTCAGGACTGTGTGGCAGCTACCCCAGCAAAACACTGGTAGCTTGAGTTACATGGGAGCTAAATATAGCTGGTGCTCTTATGTCCTCAGGACAGCATCTGAGTTGGAGTTGGGCAATGTTTTAGTAACATTCTTGAATTCTCCTAATGTTTCCTTCTCTGACTTCTTTCCTCCTCACCTCTTTGCCTATTTTTTTTTTCATTCTTTACCTTCTTTTATTTTTTTCTCTCTTTACTGCTTCATTTTATCCACCACGTGTAAACAGAGTATATTCATTCAAAGGAGCCTCCTCATATCGTAGGTGTAATTAACTGTTTTTCAGGGAGAAAACTCTTCGTATGTTTAGATAATTATATGTTTTCCTTAAGTAGTGATGTCTTCTCACATTTTGTTGGAAAATGACAAAAGTACATGGAAAAATGGCATCATGTTACTGGAATAGTTTTGTTTTGTTTTTTCCTTTTCCTTTCCATGCAACATTCTTTGGCTAAGTAGCTACTCAAGAAAAGAAAAGACTTAGAATCTAGGCTAAGTAACTTGTCTTCACCTCATGGCAAACCAGTTGCCCAGATAGGCACCATTTTGAAGAACTAGAGATGCTTGAACCAAGAAAATGGACCAAGCTGGTATGGAATTGAATGGACAGATCTCACATGTTCATGTAAGTTTGGATGGCAGTGTGTTGTGAGGAAGAAAGGGGAGAGTGCATAGGTTGGCTTGGGCCATCTTGATATCAGAAGATGTTATAAGCCTCATTCAAAATGTTGTAAAATTCTTCCTTGTGGGATTGACTCTGCTTCAAAACAGGTGTACCTAGATATGTCCCTGAAGAGATATATAAAATGCATTTTTATAAGTTGAACTGTAGAGTCAGTAGAGAGCCTTTGGAAGAATATTGGGGTAAGAATATTGGGGTAAGAGAGCTGTTCAGAAGCAGCTGTGGCTAAATGATTGTGTAAGGACTGGCTTTTGTATCTTGGATTTTTTTTCCACCAAGGAAATAGGTACCTTGAAAAAAATTAGTATTTTTACTAATGGATCTCAGATTATTTTTATAACTTTCATGGTCTGTAAGAGACTCTGAAGTTCTAGCCACTGTTAGGAAAGAAGCCCATAACCATGATTCAATTTGTCCCAAACACAGAAACACAGAATTTAAGTATTTGAATGGACCTCAGCATATGATATCACTTATATGTGGAATCTAAAATCTGATACAAATCAACTTATCTATGACATAGAAACAGACTCACAGACATAGGAAACAGATTTGTGGTTGCCAAGAGGGGGCGGTGAGGGAGGGAAGGATTGGGAGTTTGGGATAAACAGAGGCAAACTATTATATATAGGATGGATAAACAATAAGATCCTACTGTATAGCACAGAAAACTATATTCAATATCCTGTGGCAAACTATAATGAAAAATAATGTGAAAAAGAATATTTAAAAAGAAGGGACCTCAGAGACTATTAAATCCAGCCTTCTTCTTTTACAAGGGAAAACACCGAGCTGAGCCTGGGAGGTGATCTCTGACTCAGGGAGCATCATCATCAGAGTCTTGGTGTGTGATGTTCTTTTCTTCTGTGGTCGATGCAGAAGCCTGGGCTTCTTTCTCCAGGCCTTGCCACTTATCCATCTGCCTGACTTGCTTTTCCTGAGAGAGACATAGCTAAGACATAATTGAGACATAACTACTGACTGGAAATCTTTTTGCTGGGGCTTTGGCACAAGGCTGCTCCAGAATCTGGTCTTCCCTGGAGGAAGCACTGTGTGACCTGTAGCTCTTGGACACTGTCCTCTCCGAAGACTGCTGTTTAAGTCTCCAGCCTCTGCCCACAGAACTGAAGTTTGAGGACAACTAATATAGGGAATTTCCTGTCTCTAGGGATTTTAAAGTATAGGAAGTCTTTGAAGATGAAAATCCCTTAAGGCCTCAAGTGATGAAATTGATAGGAGTATGTTTAGCATTCTACAAGTTGACATTGAGGAGTTCCCACATGATGCAGCAGGTTAAGGATCCAAGCTGTCACTGGCTTTGGTTGCTGCTGTGGTTCAGTTCCGCGTGCCGTGGACATGGCCAAAAAAGAAAAAAAAATAAAGGTGACATTGAAACCATGGGTAGAGGAGCCTGTTCCATGCCTCCCTGCCATGCACCTGAGGAGTTGACTTGCTTTGTGTGTCTAACAATTACCAGGCACACATAGGGGTCACTGGGGCTCTGTGTGTGCATGTGTATAGGCGTAGGGGTGTGTGTGTATGTGTGTGTGCGCGCGCGCGCATATGGGGAGTATGCACGTGCACATGCACGCATGCAGGTATGTGTGCTGACTCTTCTTCTTCATCTCACAATCTACAAATTCTTCAGTTTCTTCCTCACATTCACCCTTGGCTCCTTCCCAAGGTCATTTTGGACTTCTTAAGAGGCACCCCGATCTTGGAATATCCTTTCTTTAACTTTTATGATGTTCTCTTGTTCTTACCACTTGTTCTACATTTACATGGTCTGTTGAACTGTTCTTTCTTCATTTCAAGCCTTTACTTTTTCTTCTGAGTTGGATCGCCTGTCTCTTGAAGGTAGGTGCTGTCTGCTGGGTTTCCCCATAGCCTCAGCGAATGTCCTGAGCTCAGCTCTGATATTGGAGGGTTTAGAACATCTAGGGTTTGGGAATCCAAAAGAGACTGTCCTAGCTAGTTCATTCAACAGGTGAGATACTCGAACACTGACTCCACTTGTTAAGATCAACTAGATAAGGCAGTCTGTCGTGGGGAGGCATGCTCCTCCTCCATCATTCTTCTCCACTAAAGTGTAAGTGTTTGAACTAGATGCCAGAGCAACAGGCTGGCAGGTCTTCCAGGCTTGACCTGAGAATGCTGGACAGTCTCAATCATGCCCCAGACCTCAGCTTCCTCTTCGCCCTGTTACACACTTGTTGACATTTCTATTATTCTAAAGTATCATGTCTATCCACATGCAGAATGTTAAATGAGGGAAATGCCACATTGGAGGACTAAGAAGAAAAATTAAACTGTGGAAGGAAAACTGATCTATCTGTAGAGAACAGCAAGAGAACCTCATTTTTTAAGATTCTTTTCCCTTATGTATACCTTTCAAACACTGTTTTTGTTTTTTCTTAAAGCCTGTGAATCTGTCTTCTTCCACTGGCACTCTCTATCAGGGATGATCACAAAAGCCTGTCCCTTGCTGATGCATTATGTCTGAGTTTTAATATAATGCTATTTCCTTCTGCTGTCTTTTGAGGAAAGGTTAATTCTAAGTACTCTCTGTCTCTGTCTCTCTGTCTATCTCTCTTTCTCTATGTCTTAATCTCTGATCTCACAAAGATCTCTATGTATCCATCTAAGGGTATTTACATCCCAGTTTGTTGGGATATTCCCACCTATGTGACTACTAATAACACCTAAACTCTAGACATGGTTAAAACAAGCCTGCATCTTCCCACTGAGTTTTGTTTTGTACCATAGATCTATGCTCATGACAGGAAGCTTCTCTTCTGGCAGTGGTGCTTTAATGCAGCACCTTATGGTGGGAAGACTCAGTTTCCTTCCTCCTTGCCACCTCAGCCATGTCTTCCCATCTTCTTATGTCTAACTCATCCTTGCATTTTACCCAGCCCCAACTGGCAGCTTCCATCTGGGGCTTCCATTAGCACTCACAGTAAGCCCTAGGCAGCCAGTACACAACTGGGCACAAAACTGTTTTGAGTGTGTTAGTTTTCACTTTCTAACTATGCTGTGAGTTCTGTAAGGCAAGGACCGGAATCTTATATGTTTCCTGTGACAACACTTTTGCATAGCACAGTCTTGGCAACATAATACAAGCTGAGACTGATCAGGGCTCAGGGCACAGGGAACAGTATGTATTAAAACCATATTTTATAGCTCTTACACGTAGTTTCTTTCTTGGTTATACGTTAATGGTATAGAACTAAATTTTATGTCCACCAATTCTATTTTTCCATCTTGAGTTTATTTTTGTTGTTTTCTGTTATGATGTTAGTAGTAGCTTCTCTACCAAGAAGCATTTTAAATTTGTTTTACTCAATTTAGAATCATGGAACCTTTTCTATCTTATCTTAAATTATCCATGCACTATCATAGAGACATTTCCATTCATATTTGGTGACTTTTTTGTTTTGTTTTGTTTTGTTTTGTTTTCAGATGTTTCAAGCCAAGAGTACTTGGCAGTTTCACTTTAACTTTGAAAGCCAAAGAAACCCCCAAATGGTAATAACATAGAATCCCCTGGGCCAGTCAACATTTTATCATGTGAATTTATTTGCTGAAGGCCCTTTATGCCTCCTTGCTTAATTTTTCAATTATTCCTGATGCTGGGGAACTAGTGGGATCACTTGTTTCTAAAGGATTTTTATTGCTCCTTTAGGATGTCCTGCATAGTACTTCTGCTGGAACCCACACTCTCTAGGGCCTCAGGGGCCCCTTAAACCCAAAGGCATGAGGTCAGGCCAGCCCCCCAGAAGAGGATTCTAAATAACTATTATTGTTATTATTATTTCTTCTCATTGAGTTATCCTCACTATATTAATTTGTTTTCCATATCTGTGTGTGTGTATGTGTGTGTGTGTGTGTGTATGGATGTAACTATTTTTGGCAGCAACAAATGTTATTTCTGAATCTTCCCTGAATTATCTTGACCTTCTGATTACAAAAGAGAAGAAATGGGTCCTCTGGGACATGACCACATGGTGATGTGGAAGAAGTCCAAGTGTAAGACACAGAATACATATCTCGTTGGCCCCTGTCCCTTCGTCTCTGCTTAAACTCAGACCCTCTTCAGCTGTCACCTTTTTTGGCACTCATCAGAGATTCTGGAGATACACACTTGGAGGCTGAAGGAACTAAGTACCCTTACTCAGGAAGGTTAGGCAAGGCCCAAAGGAAATAGATATTTGGGTTGAATCTTGAGGGACATATGGGCCTTGGTTAGTTAAAGGGGGCTTTCCTTTCCAGCTAGGGTATGATGGTAAAGAGGATGGTAGCACTGCAGGGGAAAGTGGCAAGGTGCACAATGGTGCTTGGATCCTGATGCTGAAGAGCCTGCAAGAGCAAACCAAGGAGTTTGGTCTTCATCCTGAGGACAAATAGAAGCCATCAGAGCTTAGAAATAAGGAAGTGGGATCCTCAGATCTTACCCTTAGAAAGATGTTTCCAGTGACAGAATGTAGACTAGAAGACTCTGAAAACCTAGCAAGCCTGTGGAGGTTCTTATGGTTCTAATACCTGCTCCCTCTCTGTACTTAAAGTCTAAAGATGCTAACAGTTTCTCCAACAATCACTCCTTGGGCTTCCCTTACATCCATCCACACAGTTGTAAATTAATTCTTCTTAACTCTCCTGATTTGAGTATGCCATCTGTTTCCTATTAAGACCTTGACTGATACAACTGCCTTTACATTTCTTTAAAATTGTTTCTGTTTGTCTCCCACTAGCCCATGAGCATCTGAGTGGAGAGTGTGTCCATTTGTCATTCATTTTCTTTTTTCTTTCTTTCTTCTTTCTTTCTTTCTTTCTTTCTTTCTTTCTTTCTTTCTTTCTTTCTTTCTTTCTTTCTTTTTATTATCAAAATACAGTTGATGTACAATAGTACGTTAGTTTCAGGTGTATAACATAGTGATTCAGCATTTAAATACGTCACAAAATGATCTCCACATTAAGTCTAGTAACCATCTGTCTCCATACAAAGTTATTAAGGTATTATTGACCACATTCCGTATGCTGGACATTACATCCCTGTGAATTACTTATTTCATAACTGGAAATTTGTACCTCTTAAATCCCTTCAACTATCTCACCCATTCTCCCACCTTGCTTCTCTCTGGAAACTACCAGTTTGTTCTCTGTATCTCTGAGTCTGTTTTCATTCTATTTTGTTTGGTCATTTGTTTGTTTTTTAGATTCACATATAAATGAGATCTGATAGTATTTGTCCTCTATTTGACTTGTTTTACTTAGCATAAGTAAATGGAAAGATTCCATTCCTTTTTATGGCTGAGTAATATTCCATCAGGTGGGTTTATATTATAGTGTAATATATATATCACATCATCTTTATCCATTCATCTATTGATCAGCATCTAGGTTGCTTCCATATTTTGGCTGTTGTACCTTATGCTGCAGTGACATAGGGGCACATATATCTTTTCTAATTAGTATTTCTATTTTCTCTGGGTAAATACCCAGAAGTGAAATAGTTAGATTGTGTGATAGTTTGATTTGCAGTTTCTTGAGGAATCTCCATTCTTTTTTCCAGAATGGCTGTAGCCATAAACATTCCCACCAACAGCATGAGGTTCTCTTTTCTCTATATCCTCACCAATACTTGTTATTTATCATCCTCGTGACATTCATTTTCAAGATTTACTAGTTCAGTTGAAATTTACCACTTGCCGGAGTTCCCGTTGTGGCTCAGTGGTTAACAAATCCAACTAGGAACCGTGAGGTTGTGGGTTCGATCCCTGCCCTTGCTCAGTGGGTTAAGGATCTGGCGTTGCCGCGCGCTGTGGTGTAGGCTGCATACATGGCTCGGATCCTGAGTTGCTGTGTCTCTGGTGTAGGCTGGCAGCAACAGCTCTGATTCGACCCCTAGCCTGGGAACCTCCATGTGCTACAGGAGCAGCCCTAGAAAAGGCAAAAAGATTAAAAAAAAAAAAAAGTTACCACTTACCAATTAGGTTTTATTTGAGGCAATGATTTCAGAGTCAGAAAAGTTGAGGGTCAACCAGGGTAGCTCAGAAAGCCTTCAGAGGGGAGACTGATAAGAATCTGCTGGATGAGATTTGTGAAGAGAAACTGAGCATCATTCTAAGAAGAATGCCAGAACCCATGTTAACCGGAAAGCAGGAAGGACACTCTCAGGGGTCCCAGAGGAGATCCTCTTTCATGGGACATATGGTGGGACGTGTGGAGAATCAGCAGGAGGGAAAACCCATTTCCCTTCTAGAGTTATTTCCCTTCTAACTGTGTTTGACCCAAGCTAATCTTTTTTTTTTTTTTTTTTTTGTCTTTTGTCTTTTTTAGGGCCGCACCCACAGCATATGGAGGTTCCCAGGATAGGGGTCTAATCGGAGCTACAGCTGCCGCCCTATACCACAGACACAGCAACACCAGATCCGAGCTGTGTCTGTGACCTATACCACAGCTCACGGCAACACTGGGTCCTTAACCCACTGAGCGAGGCCAGGGATCGAACCCGTAACCTCATGGTTCCTAGTCTGATTCATTTCTGCTGTGCCACAATGGGAAGTCCAGACCCAAGCTAATCTTAGCATGATTTTGCTGACCCCTGAGCACTCGCGGTAGTCAGGCCAGGGAAGAAGTTCCAGAAACGAACTGAAGAAGAAACCTTTTCAGAACAAAGAAACAAAACTTACCATCAACCAAATTTTTGTGAGTAAGAGAGAGTTGGTACAAATCCTTTGCTTCCCCATCCTAAACATCAATAGGATGCATGTCCCACACAAAGTAGGATTAGGTGCCCTGCAGTGAAATGTCACATCCAGCAGTGCTGGTTGCTTAAGGGTTTTAGTTTTTGGCAGCAGAATCCTGAAGGACAATTTTTTGGCATGAACATTTCCACATTTCCACTGGCCCCAGTGAGAGTACCATGCTTATTTATTGAGGTACTAGAAGGTTCTGATGGTGACAGAAGGGAGGATGCAGCAGGAGTTTGAGAAACTAGATTTTTTTTGAAGTGTTATATGAGGAACATTGGAATGAACATAGGTAACATTTCTTTTTTTTCTTTTACATTTTAAAGTTTTATAGAAGTATAGTTGATTTACAATGTTATGATAATTTCTGCTGTACAACCAAGTGATTCATTTACACATATGCACACATCAACACTGCAATTAGATAACCCTGGAAACCCAAGATTTCTCTTCATTCTCATACAAGGGCAGATCCAGGAAGAAACAAATGTTCAAAAAATTAATTCCATAAATATGTATAACCCCTGTCCTCTAGTCTGGACTTACCTGTCTCAGAGAAGAGTAATGTATTTGTGTGATTCCTTATTTTGGACTTTAAAAAAAAAATCAATTTGCCATCTAGAAGCACTTCTTGGAACTGTCTTGGGAAATGGATAGAGAGGAACTGGCCCATCACAACTAGGTCCAGGGGTTACCCATGACCTTTAGCATTTTGCTGGATCTAGGGAAGACGCACTGTCAAACAACTTTTTCCTTAATAAACTCTCACATACAGATACTATTGTTCCTTTGAAAAAAAAGCTTTGTCTCTCATTACCCAGGTGTCCAAAAGTGGGGGAGGGTAGCTGAGTGGTGGGTGGAGTGGAGACAACTCAAACCTAAGTGTTAAGAGGCATGATTCACAGAAGATCTGTCCAAAATGGGCATGAATATCTCTGGAGCCTATGGGTCAGTGGATAATAAGCAGGTTATGAAATAGAAATGCTCAGAATAATCCTTTTCAGGAATGAATCTGATGCAGAAAGCAGCATCCTTACACCCTGTCAGAATCTCCAGTGTTGGGACTGACCCAGCCTTCCAGGTTCCCATCTGCCCTGCAAAAGGGAAATTGGCCTTAGAGCCTCCCAGCACATTTTATTTTCTCCCCCATTTGTACAGGTCCCCACGGGTTTAATGGCTTTTATCTCACTACATTTGTTGGAAAGAAAAGCAGCAGGAGAGGTCTTATCCATGGGTACCCTTTTCTTCATTTCACAAAATATCCCCACCTTCCCTGCCCTCCCAACACATATTCGATCTGCTTTATTTCCTCTGTGTGGCCTCTGAAATAGGTAGCAAAGGACAAGGAAAAAAAAAAAAAATCAAGATTTGAGAGTTGATAGAATTGAGTTTGAATCCCATTCCAGCTGGTGAGTTTTCACTCTCTGAGCCTTTGTCTGTCATGGAGATTGTGAACTAGACAATGCCTGAGGTACCTTCTAAATTCTCAGATTTTGTAATGTTAATGGAAGGAAATGGAAAGTGTACTCAAAACCCTTTATAAAGATGGAGAGAGTGTAACTTTGTAATATTAGGCATAAGAAATGCACCCCTGTCTTCACGGTTTCTCTGATGTCCATCCACAATCAGATTCAAGCACATTTCTGGTATAAGACTACCCCCCAAACAAACAAAAAAACACTGAGTCACATGGGAGCGGTTAATTCCCAAGGCTTTCTTGATAGTCACTGCCACAACTGAGTGAATGATATTTGATTTAGGGATTGGAAGCCTTAATTGTACTAGTTTTTGCTTCTTGACTATTATGCTCATTTGGATTTGGGAAACAGTGTTATAGAGCTTTAGAGCTTAATGGAACTTTACAGGTAGATCACTGTGTTGAGAGAATTAGGAAAAGAGAGTTTGAAATGGGCACCCACAGGCACCGATTTCTTGATCAGAAATATGAGGAAGAGGGTTTTTAAAGCCTGAAGGGACACTGGACATCAGCCTAATCTAGGAGGAGGCTTTAGGTGACAAATCCCTTGGAACGTCATAAAGACTTGTATTCAGATAAGAATATGTGCATTTTCTGGGGAGAGCTATATAAATTTCAAAAAACGCTGAGAGGGGTCCGGAAGCCTGCAAATGTCCATTTTTCTTATCTCACGGGTTAGAAACCCCAAGAAAGGAAATGTCTGGGTGCTCCCCTCAGAGCTAGGACTTGAACCCAGATTTTTTGAAAATAATCTGATGGCTTATTCTGTTTGGGTCTTTTACAGACAACTTTAGACCAGACCTTAAATTTGCAGTTCTTTGAAAACATAATTCATTTCCTGTGAAGTGACAAAACCAGTCTAGCAAGAGATTTTGCCAGGCTGCAACCTATCTAGCTCCATCACTTTCTGAACACTCCTCCAGGCTGAGATGTTTCAGTAAATACACAGATGCATGCATACACACATGTTCACACTTACACATGAGCACGTACTATTTCATGTATGTACTTATGGCATCACCTCACGTGCTCTGCAAAAAGAAGGAGACACCGATGAAAATGGTGAAATATTTGTGCTGGCTGAACAACAACAAAAAAAAAACACAAAAAAACCCAATTATGGGTTTCCCAGACATTATCTTCCATCCTCCCACTGTACTGTCATGTGACTATGACTGCCATCTACCCACCTAGGGGTGGAGGACTCGTTACCAAGTAGAACTTGTATTTTTGGAATACAGTGTTTGCCATGACTGTTGAAGATTCCAACAGACCTAGGAAATATGGGGACAGAAAGTAATTTTATCTAAAGTTGCAGTTAAACCTCTGCAGTGACACTAAATGTCAGCTCCCATCTTTTTTCCCTCTACCACAAGGAGGATGAAAGCAACAACCACAGCACCTGCGCCAGATGAAGGTACAAACTGGTTGTGACTCAGTGTCTGCAAGAGTCCTCCAACCACAGTCTGTTGGTGGGGGGTCCCAATATGGATGGGAATTCAGAAGGTGGCTGGCCCAAGCGCTGGTACAGGCAGTGAGGCCGTTGTTTTTTTCATGCTCCGTTGTCTGGTATGGTGGCTTTTCTGAGCAAGACAGCACCCTGATTCACTGAAGAATAACAAATTGATCTTGTTCCTTACAGAAATGAGCCTGGAGGCCCAGGTGTATCTGACTAGTGGCCTGAGCAGCTGCTCTATCACCATTCCCAGGGCTTGTGGAGGTCAGGACTCTGGGAGGCATGGAGGGTGCAGGGCAGTGTTGCCCTGGGGCTCTGGGGAGGAAACCTCTGCCTGAGCCTCTACACACATTGCTCTTTGCCTCCATCCCTCCACCCCTCCTTCACCATGGCATACACAACATACACACACACCTGCAGAAGTTATGCCCTATCCCATATCATTTTTAGGAATGATAGTGGTCTCATTCCTAAGAATGCTTGAATACATTCATTTTTTTTTTCAAATTCAGTCATTTTATATTGATATACAAGATCCCTTTGAATATCTATGGTTTGGCTAGAATTCTGATTGATTTTTCAGTGCTCCTTGATTTCTATAGAACACAACTGAGCAAGAGGAAGTGGTCTCTTAAGCCATTGTGAGTGAATTATTTTATTAAATGAACACTACATTTTTCTCCCCCCATCACTGTGTTTGAGATATTTTTGCACATTGACCTGGCACAGTGTGCCATCCACTTGAATGGTGCCCCAAAGGCTCCATTGGTGTCCTTGGCAGACACCTATTCCTGGACTCAGATTGGTTGCTTCTTCTGTGGCACCATTGATACCTGTTCCCCAATTGTGCATTGAATTACCTCTTGCCAACACCTTGAAAATCAAATTTCTAAACGTGAGCTGAGATGATTCTAATATGTCAGCTAGAAAATGACAAGCCATGGGGTAGCATTTCTAAGCATTTATGGTTGAAGGAGAGCCTTAGAGTGCAGGGAACACCACTCTCCAGCAGGCCTAGGCTTTCCCTGGTTTCAAGATTGTTTTCTGCAGTATGAAAGCCCCACGGACCAGGGTGGTGCCAAGGTCATTGCTTCTGTGGTATTAACAGTAGGTGACTCTAAGAAGTCTCTTTGGGCCCCTTTCAATGACAGAATCATTTTGACTGTCATTTATCCATAGAACAGGCAGCTTGTAAAAGGGGAAGATGGCACTAAACTATTTCTCTGGAAAAGGAGAGTCCTTTTCCACTGATATTCTACATAGTCAAGCAAAACTCAAGTTCAACAGTCCACAGTGTGGCTGTTTCCTTTCAACTGAGGCATTACCATCGGAAGACACTGTATGATGACAATGGCAGAGGACAGAAAAGCTTCTGGCTCCTACCTGGGAAGGAGATATGCTTTTTCCCCACCTCTTTCCTGGAGGAAACTATCTTCACTATCGAGAGACAAATGCTGGACAGAGATGGAAGGAAAGAAAGAAGCCAAGAGGTTTGCGGCTCCCCCATAGGCCTCACAGGCTTCTGAATTTCCTGCAAAGTGTGACAGTGTGACACAGTCGAACGTGTGCTAGACTGAGAGTAGGAGGCCTTCTGTGAGATCTTGGACCTCGGTGTTCCCATCTGTAAATGAGAAATTGGAACCAGCTTCCCATCTCCATCAGGCTCTAAATTTCTGCGACTTTGCCAATCATTAAAAAGGGAAACTTAACACAGCTTTGCCTTCTGAGGAAAGAGGGAGTATGTGGGAATGAATCCAGTTTGAATTCAGTAATTAATTTATTCCACAAACACATAGTCATTCTGCAGAGAACGCCAGACACTGTTCAGGGCTCGGCAGATGCGGGTCTTGAGTCATAATCTAGGGGTCCTCTGAGAAATGATACCCTAATAGACGACATCTGTTTCTGGACATGGGGACCCTGGTGGGTTTTCTGCTCGCAGATCAATGTAGGGCCCCAAATCTGCATACAGCGGTGTTAGAATAGTGCTGGTGGCCCTGTCTGCCAGACCAGCCTTGTAAGTCCTTTGGTCCAGTTCCTGTATTGAGTTCTTGAACACCCCTGATCACGTGCTAAATTTAACAAGTCCAATAGCCCGGAAATACTGTGATGAGTAAGGACAAGGGCTCTTGCCCTCCTGAAACCCCAGCCTAATGGGAGATGGAGGCAGAAGGGGGCCTGAGAATGTGACCTATAGTTGAGGCAAGGGCGGAAGGAGTCAAGAAGGGACATTTATAGGGAAAGATAGGCAGGTTAGAACAGAGAAGGTGGGCAGAGAACCTCACCTGAAAAGCAGAGGGTAGGATCACCCAGAAGCTACTTCTTGCTTATTTGAATTGGGCCAAGTTCTATAAAAATATACCAAGAAACTGCTTTGAGCAAAACCTGTCCTGAAGGCGAGGTGGTTGTGGAAATGGATGTTGCAATGTGAAGAGAGGAGCTTTGGCCTAAAAATCAGGACATCTGACAGAGGCCTGACCCAAGGGCCTGGCTGAGGGCCTGTGATGATGCTATGGGTGTGACCTGCTTCCTGCCCTCAGGAATCTTGCCCTTTCCTTGGGGAGGCGCATTATTTATCCAGAATAGTGGACATTCGAGAGAGTAGTCCAGTGTAGTCGAGGAGAAAAATGATGGCTTTGGCAGTAAATTCTCTGGATGGTCAGGAAAATAAAGCATTTGACCACAGAATGAGGTAAAAAGAAAATGACTTTGGAGCCAACAGAGACTTGAGTTTAGCTCTGCTTTACATCTCTGGCTGAGAACAGAAAGCCTTCAAGCTTTCATTTCCTTATATGTAAAGTGAGGGATGGCCTCCTTTTCCCTTGGAGCTGCTGTGAGTTTGGGTTCTAGGGATGTAGATATGGGGAGGCTCATAGGAGCAACTGGTCTCCAGATTGGACGATGGTTAGGTTGCTCAGACCATGAGTCATTCCTTTGTCCCCAGGAGAAAAAATTACCTCGGAGAGGTCCTAAACTAAACATAGCATGACCTTTCTCTGGAACTAGGACTTTTCCAAGTCATGAAGTCCAGCCAGGCTTTGCATCCTCACTGTCTTCAGTGAGGACTTAATCCCACTCTGCACTCGCTCTTTGGTACAGACCTTGGGTTCAGCACTCCTGATGGGTCTGGGTTCCAGAAGAAGAAGTTACTTGAGACCCTAGCAGTAAGGCTTCTGACTGTGTTATTCAGCCATGGATCTTGCATTTGGGTTGAGGTAGGGAGGAAGAGGCAGAGTGATGGAGGATGAGCATACATTCCCTTTCTCAGCAGGCTCGAGGTGGTGGTGGAGGTGGAGGTGGAGTTGCTGTGGGACCCAGGAGGAACTTTGGCCCAAAGGAATCAGAAGCAAATTGAATAGAAGGCCAAGCCCAAGGGCCTAGTCAAATGCATCTGATTCCTCAAAGTGGAATTCATTACAATAAATAGCATGAAAGCTATCTATTGCATTTCATACATTCAGAATTGGCAAAACAAAGATAATGTCTATGAGCTTAAATTTATGATGGCAGATCTTAGGTGGCCTGGGAAGTAGGAGCTTCTAGCAGTAAATAGAGGCTAAATAAAATTCCCTTCCTGTTTAATTGAAAGTTTGATTAGGGAACTCATATGATAAGTCCTTTAAAGTCAGAGATCCATGCGAGCAGAAGAGACGGATGCAGTCTTGCTGCAATGTGAACTGTGGCCTCTGATGTTGGCTAGTGCACAACCTGTGCAGCTGTACATGGTATTCCAGGAGATCAGAATCTGAACAGATTTTTTTTAAAAAATTGGAGTTGCCTTTGATTATCAGATTTGGACAGGAGGTTTTCCTGGTAGGTGAAATAGCATGAGTACAGGTGTATGGAGGGAGCTGTGAACATGAAGTGTGTGGAATCCAGGGTCTTGAATTCTGTTGAGCCGTCAATTGAAATCTCATACATTGTGCCATGTTACTGCCTCTAGTATCAGAAACATATTGTTGGGCAAGGAGGACTGGGTGGAAAGATGTGGAGCTGTTGGGCCTGACACATACTGTGCCAGGAGCTCAGTGTAGTCTTGGATTCCTATCTCGCCTCAGTTCAGAAATCAAGCTACTAACTGATGTTTACTAAGCTTTTACTATGTGCCCAGTGCATGTTGGGCAATAAGAGATAATAAAAGAAAATATAGTTCCGATCCTGAAGGATTCATCTCTCTCTTGATGAGGAAACAAAATTAGACTACACACAATCTAACATTAAAACCAAATGGCAAAATCCATCAGGACATTATCACACTGTACACTTACACTTAAGGTTAAATGTCAATTAACATATAAAGAAAAAAAAAAGTAATGTCGAAAGGCTTCAGATTTTTGGAACCCCAGCCCCAAGAAAATGACCAAAACAAATGGTAGGGATAGAGGGCCTTCTTCCTTCATCTGTGACGTGACAGGCTTGAAAGCAGTGATCCTGGGGGACCCTCCCAGCCCTCTATCATGAGTCTGTGTCTAATAGAGCTTTCCTGATTCCAAATGCATACATATTCTGTAACACCAGGCTGTTTCTTTGGCTGAACAAAGGTGATTTGATTCCCCAAATCGACAAACAAATTAGAGAAACAGGAGAGAGAGAGCCTGGGAAACCAGGGATAGAAGATGAGAGAAGAGGCCTGGCGGGGGGGTAGGGGTAGGAGGGGCTCCCAGGGAGTTTTCTACAAAAGCCAGAGGGGGCAGGCAGGGGAATTTCAGTCTCCACTGGCCTTTTTCTTTCTGTGGCGTCGTCATCTGCCTGGGAATCTGCTAATGGGTGGGAGGGGGGGTTAGGGCAGACCCCGGAGCAAGGAGAGAAAGGCAGGGTCTCCATAGCAGGTGCAAGCAAAGCTACAATGCAAATACTCAGGAAGAATCCGGGGGCCTGCTGGAAGGGCAGTTGTGAAGACTGTCCTGGGAAAATACTGAGAGAGGTCGGCAGCTGGCTGAAGGGTGAAGATGCTGGAGGGGGGAGGGAGGGAACCCTCAGGAGTGAGGGCATGGCACAGTGTGGGAAGTGTGGGGTTGTTGGGGAGGTTGGCCAGACCCGGAAAGTAGCCAGTGGTGCGTTTTGTATCTCAGTGCCTGCCTTTACTAGAAGGGACATTTCCTGTTGATGTCCAGTTACCAAGACAGGACACAAGCCCCTTCTCTGAACATGTGGGCATCTGAAAGAGAAGAGGTACAAATTCTCTAGGACTGGGTCCTTAGCTGTCTGCTTTTATAACTTTTTAGGCCCATGTTCAGTGGAATGGGACACCTCACATTACCCCCTCCTTTAAATTTCTGTTCTTCTAGATCCAGTTTTTACAAAGAAGCACTTAGAATTTTTTTTTAAATTCCTTTCAAACTTCTCACTTTCCTTAGCTTCTTTCCTCTTTCATGGGTCTTTTCACCTCGTTCTGACCCAGAATACTGTATGTCCTGCTCTTTGTTGAAAAGAATGCACTAAACATGGATCCAGCCACCGATTTAAGGAAATGGATGTTCTTCTGGGCTTGTTCTCTTTGGGATCAGATGATAATATTGCCCCCGAGTTAAATCCAGACAGATCCAGGAACCTCTGGGTTTATCTCGTTCATCCCCTCAGTTGACAGGAAACAGATCTGCACAGCAGCACCAGCCCCGCTGTATCATTGAGGGTGAACCAAGAGGCCATGGATACAAATGACTTCATGTTGGAATGAAGGTAGAACCAAAGCATTTACTAAGAAAGTTTACTGAGAGTGCAGCCTGCTAACAGAGATGCTGTACTTGAAGGCTGAAGCCTTACTTATATTCCAGACCAGCCCCTTTACCAGACAACCACAGCCCATACTGGGCAAGTACCTTTCCCAGAATCACATGGCTAAGTACTGGGGCTTCAGAAATGTATCATCCAGTCTTTGCTTTTGTCCATTAGACTTTCCTATGCAGAACTCAGGCAAAGAATCTGGCCAAATAATGCACATTGCACCTGAGGGTTATACCTTAGTTGGAGGTGGTGGTGGCTGTGAACAGTCTTTAAAATCAGAGAATCTTCTTGCTCTGGGATGAGCACGGGTCACAGTCAGTCCAGGAGATGCACTACCGGTGGCCACGCCTCTCAGGCAGAAGTCAGGACATGTGTGTCTTTCTGGGGACAACAGCGAATCAGATCATGTGACCTGAGAAAGTGGACCGTCTTGAGAAATCTGAGTCTTAGTGGTTCTTGGAAATATACACCCTTTCAGAGTATCTTGGAATCTTCCAAGAATAGATGGATTATTTTATATGGCAAGTGTTTTGTTATACATTTGCCATTTGGCTTGAATGTTGTTTTACCCAGGTGTTTTTGGCCACTCATCATTGGTATTAGGTTTCATAAATTATCACATTTAATCCTCTTTTGCAGTAAAATTAATTGAATTCCTAAAAGAGTATAAACATCTGGGAAGTGGTAAATGGGAGTCAAGCCTTTGTCTTTCTAACTCTTCATTCGCACTCTTTTGTTAGTCTATGGTTGTCTTTTGAGAAGCAAAATTATTTTAGTATAGCGATATTACAGAGTTTCTTATGAAAAAGGAATGTATTCTGGTGGGGACTCAGAGGATCATAAAATCACTGAACCTTAAAAAAAAGAAGGACTTCAGAATATGTTGATCTCAACCTCCTTGTTTTTTAGATGAGGAAGTGAGGCAGGAGCTGGGCAGTCACTTTGGCCAAGGTCAGGAGGCACTGAACCAAGACTCCCAGAGGAGTGAGCTCTCAACTCTGATGCACAGATTCCTTAGGTTTCAAACCAGTGACCATGGTCATTGGGGTAGTAACCAAAGGTTGCCAAGGTCACACGTGCCCTTAATGGGCTTTGTTTAGAATCTTAACCCCTACTCCAATCCCCCAGTCATAAGTAGCCACTTGTAAGAGGATTGAAATCACACCTGCCTACCTTTTGCCAAGTTAAAGGTGCCTACAGAGAACTCAGTGACATGAACTACTCTACTTCCTTGATATGCGTTATCTTCACAAAGACATTTTGAGATTTCTTTTCATGAAAAGAAAAGAAACACAGATGGACACACACAGTTTCATTAGCCTAACAAAATTGTGTTCAGTTGTTAGAATGTGCCCGTCCACCTTCAATCTCTGAAAAACACTGTGGTGTTCTAATCATTGATTATATCTGTTTGCATTTGCTTTCAGTTAACATTGTCACAAATACTTTCCCATGTTTCTTAGTGATTTTAATGAGCAGATAATATTTCCATAGAGTGTATATATGTGTGCGTGAATATGTATGTGTGCATATGCAATGTATTTTAATAGTCTGCTGTTACTGGATTTTGAAAGCAGTTGAGCAATTTCTATGCAGCTTTTTATTTCTGGGATTGTTTCATTGTGGGAATAGACTTAGCTTTTTTGCTTAGTATATGCGTCTTGTTGATTTTCAAAAGACAAATCAAAATGCCACCTTTAGGTGGGGGTGAGCAATCACGTGGTTTCCTTGAGCAGTGGTACCAAGCACCAGATGTACCCCCCATCCCCTCTCTCATGAGAACTTTTAAATGCTTCCTTGCTACTCCATCAGCTCAGAGTGTGGGTGTGCTTCTTCCTCCTCATCCTTCCTCTACAAAGCATTGGATCTTTTCTTTTTATAGTAAGTCTTACTGTATGTGATTGCTTCAGTGCAGACAGTCACACGTTTGGAAGTAGACGGAGGTGCAGACAGAAGTGGAAGCTCTGTCTTTCACTTTATCTGTACAACCTCTTGAATGTGGGCAGAGAGCACCCCTGTGTTACAGCAAGAACTAGGTCCCCAGAGGTCAACAGCCTGCTCAAGGGGCCATGGCAGGAGCTGAAGTGGGACTCACACCAAGAACCTTGTCCTGGGAATCCAGTGTTTTTCCGCGGCACCGTAATGAAGCTGTTTTCGTGTTCACACTGAGGGCACATGTGGGGCAACTGTCTTTGGCTCAGGTGATAATACTGTTCTTGGGTTAAAGTATAGCCAACAGGCAGCAGGTAGATACTTAGGATTTCCATTGAGAATGATTCTTCTAGAATGGAGTAGGATTGCTTGCAACCTAAATGTTCCTCCATGGGAATAAGACAAATTACAGGGATCCCCAAGGAGCAGAAAAAGGTTAGGACACAGAAGCTCATTCTTTGACAAAAAAGACTGCTCTTGGTATATGTGTCTCTCACTGCTGCTGGTGGATTGAGCAGCCACCTGGAAGCTGTACCAGGCCTGCCAGTCAAGGGGCTTAAGGAGGCTGGCTGGCTCATGGGGGAGTGGCAGTATTCGCTGGCCACTCTTTCTGGCCTGCTCAGCAGGAGGACATTCCTCACCAGGCCAGCCCAGGCTGGGCTCAGAGCCACCCAGCTCAGCGCCACGTGGCGGGCAGGCTGTAACATGGCTGTAGCTTGGGTTTTGGAGCCCAAGCTCAACCTACAGCCTAGTGGTTTTCCTATTTCAGGGCTTTAGTCTCTTTTTCAATCACACGAGATAACTGAGAATTATTAACGTATCAGAGGAGGAGCCTATAAGGCAGTGAAAGGTATCGCCCCCTTAATTTCTTAATTCTTGCAGATTCTGATGGGGTACATTCCTGGCCACCAAACTCAGAAAGTTCTGACACCTGCTCACCCTCTATCTGGCCTAGAACTGTGAGGTCCGGCAGGGTGTGTGTGCCTCTGTCCTAAGTGAGGAATGGAATGGAGGGGTCTGCAGGGGTGAAACTCAGGCTCAGGTAAAAACCCTTTACAAGCTCTGCACACACAGGGTACAGTTTCAGGGAAACTTCTATGATGTTTGGGGGAAAATAGCGCAGCCGTAGAAGCTCTGCTGTCTCTTGTCCTTTGCATACCATTTGGAATGTCAACCCTCTGTGCAGGCACTGAGAGCGTAGAGGTGGAATGGCCAGGACTCCAAGGCAGGCAGAGGCCACCTCTGAGTCACTTGCAGCAGAGAGCCCTGGGGCCAGCACAGGGCCTGGCACATGGTCACCACTCACTTAACACTCATCTCAAGGCCTGACTGAAGATACAGCCCCTGATTGCAAGAAGCTCACAATTTAGCGCAAAAGGCGGGTGGGTAATCACAATGCCGATGTGATAGAAATGTATACATGGTAACCTGGGAGCCATCAAATAACATTTCCTTTCACTGAAGTAAGAGGATTATAATTTCTTATTTGCAGGTCAGGATTCTGCTTCCCACCGGATGTCCAAAGAGATATATTGCTTCCCACAAAGATATATTGACTCTGGAAACAGTCTGTGTTGGTGGAAAGTAGTCTGGGTTGGGAATAGGGAAACCTGTGTTCCAGACTTCACTGGCTGAATGGCCTCAGGCAAAATCTCTTTGTGCTACAATTGTTTTCCTGTATAAAAATCAGAACATTAACTCCTTCTCTGCCTGCCTCCCAGCAAGGCATTGCTTAACAGCCTCTACTGGCTCCCAGGATAAAAATCCCAACTCTGCAAGGCCTAATCCAAACTCTTCAATCTAACCCATCTCT
The DNA here is from genome assembly GCF_016906955.1 of Phacochoerus africanus. Lineage (NCBI taxonomy): Eukaryota > Metazoa > Chordata > Mammalia > Artiodactyla > Suidae > Phacochoerus > Phacochoerus africanus. The sequence goes on from NC_062545.1 coordinate 96,532,153, forward strand.
CTTTCCACTGAACCTGGTGTTTTGGGCACGGCCGCCTCCTGAGTTTCCTCACTTTCTTTATCCTTCTCCATCCCGGTGCAGTGCTCCTTCTGCCTAGAGCCAGCTTTCAAAATTGGCCTGTCTGGAGACTATCCAAGCTCAAACATCAGCCTTTTCTGGGAGTAGAAGAGTTGTCCCCTCTCCTGTGGCTGGTTCCATGCTCCTTTACATATCCTTCTAGCAGACATTGGCCCCATTTCATTTTTCCTATTCCTGGAACTGTCTGTCTTCTCCCCTGCTTTCTGAGAAGCTTTTGATCACTCCTTCCCATTCTTCTCTTCCTGACATACAGCTCAATGTTAAATAAAAATGCATTGAAATAGACTCACTCATTGGCATCTCAGTCTCGTAAGCAGAGAAGGACCAGGGTGGAAGTGACAAAGCAGCAGATTTCAGTTGTGTGTTCAGTCTCTTCAGAATCAGAGCTGGTTAGCCAGGGCATGGATCCCCTTGGTGTTTGGGGGGATTCGTGTGCTGTTCGTTGCTATGATCGCCTGGCTTGGGGAGCCATACCCCACATCTGTAGCAGCCTAGCTCCTGTTGGAGTGGCTCTGTGTAGAGCAGAAAGGCGGAAGAGACTATGGTTCCCTGGAGCCACTGTACAAAGAATATCCTCTCTTTTGAGTAAATTCCTACATATTGCTCCCCTTATTCCTTTGATTTTCTCATGAGTGTTCAATCACTGTTTGTTGATTGAGTAACTGCATTTATTAGTACACCAGTGACTTCTGTTCTAGTTGGAGTATGACTGATTTAGGGAGGCAGTTTACTTTCTCCATCTGTGACCCTTTGTTTGACCCAGCAACCCCAGACTTCTCTTGGGAAGTGTGGGAAGAGAGTTATTTAAGCTCCAGCTATCTAACTTCAGTTCCTTCATCACCACGCAATCTAGGTAACGCCTGGGAAATGAGGACTTCCTGAGCATTAGAAGCATGTTGTCTTCCCTTCCATGTCCTTTAGCACATCATCTTAGCATCAAACAGTATCTTGTACATATTCAACAATTTAAATCTGCCTTCTAAAATTATTGTCATTTGAGGAGCTCCCACTGTGACTTACTGGAAACAAATCTGACTAGTATCCATGAGGAAGCAGGTTTGATCCCTGGACTCACTCAGTGGGTTAAGGATCTGGTGTTGCCATGAGTTGTGGTGTAGGTCACAGATGCGGCTCAATCTGGTGTTGCTGCAGCTGTGGCATAAGCCACTGGCTATAGCTCTGATTGGACCCTACTGGGAACCTTGATATGCTGCGGCTGTGGCCCTAAAATAAAAAAGACAATAAAATTATTGTCAGTTGATATTTAACCACTGACTAGCAAACAAGTAGCAGTCAAAATGTGTAAAGGAGAGCAAAGGGTTTTTTTTCAGTTCTTCAGCTTTTCATCCCAAATTTCCTTTCAGAAGTACCACCTGCCATAGACAAGGTGTTGAGGGTAAAGATTGGGATGCTATAATTCAGTTCTATGTTTGCAACCTAGGTCTACACCACTGCTCTGCACCCAGCCTCCCACTCCTCCTGACCCAATGAAGAGGTTGTAGCTATCAGCCTGAAGAACTGAATCTCAGCTCTCCCTTATAGTAGCTCCATCTAGCAACTGTGCCCTCTTGGTATAATGCACAGTAAGGGCTTGTTCATTTTGGGTCTGATTGAGATGTCCCTAATGGTTCCTTCCCTCAGGAACATGTATGCATGTGACTTGAAGTCACCAACAATGGTTTTCAGCTTGGGTATAGAAAGAAAAGACAATCTACCTTTGCCTTATGCATTATTCATTAGATAGTGCTGCCTACACAAAATATCAAGCAGACTATAAATCCCAGAGTAGATATTGGTTACTTGGAAGCTGTTAGCATTTAATAGGCTAAAAAGAAATAAATATCCCTGGGTTTGTTTCCTTGCAGTTGATATTAATGAAAGAGATAGATGCTTCCATCCATCTGAGAAAACCTACCAAAAGCCAATGATAGCTTTCCTTCTCTGTTCTAGCAGTAGTAATTATATTTTAAGAAAATAAATAAATCAAGAACCTTTTATTCAGCAGGACATAGATGGCATTTATTTTTTATATCTAGCTTTATCCTTTGGTACTGAGGACATTTGCTCTGGGATGAGAACTCACATCCATTAAACCCCATTAGTTGGGAACTTTAGTACCACACGCTGATGGAAACGCATTCTGAATCCAGCAGCAGCAAGGCAGCACTACTACCTGAGGAGTCATTCCCAGGTCGTCGGAGTTCAAACTTTGCTGCCAAGCAAACTCTTTGCTTTTGAGACCAAGAGCTTTTGTTCCAAAGAGAATGAAGAATTAATCTTTATTAGCCAAAGTGACAAGGAAATAGAAGGGAAGATAACATAAATGCTAGAACCAAGAATATCTTTGAGACTAATCCTCTTGATTCACAAATAAATGATTTGACTTTTCCTTTCATCAGACTGCTTCATTGTGGTAAGTTCTTGAGGTGAGCAATGCAGTGAAGATCATTTAGGCATGGGATTAGTAGAATTTAAGAGAAAAAATAAGATTAGATGACTTCATAGTGTCATCACACTTCTTAGTGTCAGCACATTGGCTTAATAGCAACCATGATAATAATCCCAGATGGCTGAGAGGATGACTCCCCAGTGTCCTGACAGGAGGCATTACTCATTCTCACCCTAAACTCCATCCAGGTTCCTCCCTTCTCTCCTGCCTGAATCTTAAGACCAGTTATGGTGCTTTGGGAGATGACAGGTAGGGGATTGATGGCAAGAGCATGGATCTTAAGCCTGCAGCTCCCTTCTGCTTCTTGGCTCCTCTCCAGAGTTCACCCATCCTTCAGTGCCCAGCCCAAACCTTTCTTCCCTTTAGCCTGCCTTCAGAGCCTCCTGCCCCAGAGAGCTGGGTGCACATCTTCTCTAGAACCCTCTTCCCTACCACCTGCTCAGTTGCTGCACGTAACATCACATGTAGAATTTTGTATGATTTACCTTTACTGTGGCACATCTGTCTTCCTAGATTCTGTCCTCCCTAAGATAAAGGTATCTAATAACATCTGTTTCTAGTTTTAATAAACTGTCCCACTAGCCCAGTACCTACCTAAAGTAGGTGCTCCACAGCTATTTGTTGATGGATTTCTTGATTGCTGTTCTATAATTCTGAGAGTCTAGCATAATATTTTGATGGATATGTCTTTTCCTTTTCTGAAGGACCCATTAAATATTTAACACTAGCAAACTGTTTTTCTAAATGACAGATTATAACTTTTGGCTGTCTCCTCCTCCTCCTTTTTCTTTTCCCCAGGTATTGCCTTTTTAAGATAGTTGGGAAAAAAAAAAAAAAAGAAAAGAAGAAGAAGTGGGTGGGGGAGAAGCAGAGGGAAGGAAGTGGCTAGGGAAGCAGATAAGACAGGAGGTAGATAACTATAAAAGTAGGTGAGGACCCAAGCCCCAGGACAGGGAGATAAAGGAGCCAGAAGGGTCTTGGTCTTGGTGCTGCCATGGAGACTGCACTGTGCCTCTCTTCTACTTACTTGCGTCTGCTGCCTCCCAGCAACTCTCTTAGGAAAGAGGGGTGCAAACTCGCAAATACAATGCTCTCTAAGTCAGATAGAGTTAGGTTTTTTTTCACTTCTATTCTGGAACTTGCCCTGTCTTATCTGCTCTGTCCCCAGGTGTGGACATTAAAGCAAGTTGTTTTAGATTATGGAGACACCCTGGGATAGGCTTCCATACTGGTTGTTTATTTATCAGGGCTTTATATCTTATCTGTTTCCAGAGGCATTTCAGAGGTTTATATGCAATCAGCAATTATGAGAAAAGCAAAGGGGAGTGGGAGCTACCTGGCTCCTTCAGGATTCTGATCATCTACACTGGGGACTGATATGGGCTGTAAGTTTGCTGGGGGCTACAAGGAAAAAGGACCATTTTCTTTAACAGAAGGCAGGGAATTACCTGCAGAATATTTCTGAAATTATCTTTAAACAGGAGTTGTCTCTTATACAGTAGACAGTATTTTCAAGTGTGGTTTTAAAAATGACAAAAACCCTCATCAAGCAGATGGCTTTCAAACTGACCCTCTTGAAATGTAGAGGATGCATGATTGAATTGGAATTTCAAGAAAACATTTCCAAGGTAGAATGAGATAATATGGTTCATCAACTTTGGGGCAACCCTCACCTGACCCATTTATCCCAAGACAGTCATGAAAAGAAAGGAGAAAAACTAATTTCCTGAGAGATGCAGATTTACTGGATGGTGCCAATGCTAATAATAGAAGTAATAATAATGGCCTTGCCTTTGTTAGGAGCCCCTCATTCGGTCTGTCTGTGATTTCTCAAAGTTACTGAAGTGACAGAGTAGAAAAAGTATGGGTCTTGGGCTCTCAAGACCCAAGCCCAGCTCCCAGCACTGCTTTGTATTAGCCATGTGATCTAGGATCAGGGAATTCCAGGCTTTGGGCCTCAGTTTCCCCATCTGGTAGTAAGGCATGCCTTGCCTACCACCTTGTTGTTCTAAGGATTAAGTGGAATTGTGAATGAGCAAACAAGTAGCATAATATCTGAGATTTAGTAGGTGCTCAAAAATTGTTAGTTAAATATTTGTGTACCAGAATATGGTTGCAAATGTGATGTCTTCTCTCAAGGAATTTCTAGGGAAGGCATAGAGTTCAAAAGGAGAGTTCTGGTGGTGTGATTTTCACTGTTTCAAAATATACTTGGTCCTTTGGATTCTCCATGTGCTTGCCTTTCTTACTAGGGCCAAAAAAAAAGGTGGTGACGAAGGTATGGAAAGACCCCTCACACCCCTCCCCACCCTCTCTCTCCCTGCGCTGGGCCCTGGCCCTCTCACAAAGGCTCCCCCCATTCGGCTCTCTGGTTGCTTTGTACCTGTTGGGCCTGCCCCCATCCAGGGCCCATTTTGGCCTTTCTTTTTTCCTCTCTCAAAAGACCCCAAGGGGGTCCCAGGGCCCAGTGGCTGGGCTCCCAGGTCGCCTCACAGAGGCTGTGCTGTCCAATAGAAAGGCATGTGGAGTCCCAGGGTGAGAGAGAGGAGGACATTATCAATCACGAGCTGTGAAAAGCCAGGAGGGAGAGGGCAAGCCAGCCAGAGCAGGGAGGACTGAATTGAAGTGGAGGTTTTTTTTTTTTTTTCCCCTGTTCCTGTTGTTGTCGTTGTTGAAGGGAGCGTTCTTGGACATCTGCCCAGACACATGCTGAGTTAAAGAAGCAGCAGGATAAATTCTTAAAGAATGAATTGGGAGAGGGGAAGGAGCTGGGGGTGGGGAGCAGTAGTGAAAAGGAACCAGGGAATGATTCCAACCCCCAGACAAAGGAGGCCCCTGCAGATCAGCCCAGCCCCAGCCCGGCCTTTCTGTGGTTCAAATATTGGTTTGTTTAGCACATAATCCAGGAATACCAGTGCCCCCTAATAACTGCTTTGGGCCCCCATGGAGGCCAATGAGAGAAACTACAATTTCTTGAGCTTTCTTCTTTGCGTCCAGTGCAGGCTGAGAATGCTTCTGGGGAGCATCTATCCTTCACTTCAGTGGCCCCAGAGATGCTTACTGGAGAGACACAGCTAATGCTACGGAAAGAGTGGTGACGTCAGCATGGCACTCACCATCAGTGATGGCATGTTCTCTTGGTGACAAATATCTTTTTCTTTTTAAAGAGAAGAAATTGATAAAAAGCTCTTCTTCTTTGGGAATCTGTGGTAGGAAGTCTTTCTAATTAAAGAACCCCCTGTGTAGTTTGCAATCAGAAAAACAAAAGACCTTGTGATAGTGATGGGACAACTAGATTCTAACTCTAGCAACCCCTGCACCCTCCACCCCGCCTGCCGCAACTCACTGGACTGGAACTGCCCATAGAAAAGTCAATAGAGATGCACTTGCATTTTCTTGTTTATTGTCTTTGCAATGAAATTCCCCCATAGGAATTATGTTGCCCACTGCTTCCAGACTGATCAGACTAGACTTCCAAATAGAACAAATGGTGAGCATCGAGCAGCCAGAGCCCACGATAGCTCATTTACTCATTTTTGTTGTTGTTGTTGTTGTTGCAACACATATATATCTCAACTATCCAGTGGGTATTCATTAAGAGCCGCTTGTGGCCTGGCCCTATGTTAGGGCTTGGGGAGATACAGGTATATTGGGTCCTTAGCCTGGCCAATCAAACCATAGATGGCCAGCATTTTCAGCAAGACTTAACTAGTTTGCTCTTCCTAGATGAATAGGTTCATGCCACAAAAAGTAACTGCATAATTTATAGAGACCATGGGGGAACCAGCATTATAGTCACAATATAAAAAATCTAAGTGAATGGCAGCTCCTTGAGTTGAGCGTTATACACTCTTTGTGTCCTATTTGTTAACCCTAAGCCTCCACCTGGCTCCTCCGTGAGTACACAGACTCTCCAGTTCAGTAGGTAGGAAATGGAGAGAGGAAGAATACTGAAAATTCAGCAAAGCAATGCAAATTCAATGCTTGTCTCACTTAAAACCTTTTATTAATGGTTTCAGATGAAGAGGGATGGTCATGCTCCCATCCAAAGCATGAAAAGGTAAAAGACAAAATATTTTGAAATATTCTTTTGGTCACCAAGTCACTAGTTAAAAAAAAAAAGAAAGAAAGAAAGAAAGAAAAGAAAAAAAAGAGACTATCACAGGGGTTTCTAACTTACATAGCTGATTTTTCCCAACAGGACCACAGGGGGATCCACAGTTGGGAAGTTCCATTATGCTGAAATGTGGTGAGCAGGTTACCTGTGGCCTTGTCCCAAGGCAATGTAAATAATAGGACTCAAAGTCTGAGAGCTGCTACAAGTCCTAACTTGTCCAGTCCAGCATTGGTTCCTGAACCATAAGTCATCATCAGTGTAGTAGATGAAAGTTCAGATGCCACCAAACTGCATGTCTCTTTGAATATGGCAATTTCAGGGGCAGCTGAGGGGATGAGGTGTTTTTGATCCATTCTGATTTGTTTTCAGTCCTTTTGAAAATTATTTCATAAGCATTGGCTCTCTTTCCTGTTCTGTATAAGATGAAGGGTTGGACTGAAAGGGGATAGATGGAAGGAGGAGAAGAGAAAGTGAGAAAGAGAGGGAGCCTCACTGACTTGGGCTTCACCTCTTCAGAGTTGCTATGAATTGAATTGTGTCACAAAATTCATATATCAGAAGCCCTATCTTCTGATATAACTACATTTGGGGTAAGAAAGTAAAGTTAAATGAGATGGTAAGGGTGAAACCCTGAGCCTACAAGATTAACGTCCCTTCCGGAGACCTGGGTTGCTCTCTCTCCATCATGTGAGGTCCAGCGAGAAGGTCTGCAAGCCAAATAGGGAACTTTCACAAGAAGAGGCGCCCTGAAGGAAATTTGACCTTGGACTTTCGACCTTCCAGAACTGGGAGAAAAGAAATGTCTGTTCTTTAAGCCCCCCAGTATATGGTATCATATATGGCAGCTGGAGCAGACTAAGGCAAACCCTTTTTCCAGATACATCTATCAGATAAGTGGAAAAGAATGAACAATGGTGAAAGCGTCTTTCCCAACTCCTCAAAGAAGATTGACTCTCCATCTAATGATGGATTAGAAACTTAGGGAGTGGAGATAAATGGTTCCCGCTACAAGGCCTAATTTTCCATTTGGGACTTTTGAAGCTGTGTTAAGACTTTAAGATGTTACAAACTTAGTTGCCAGTGCACCTTCTTATTTGTCATGCTTCCAAGCTCAGCGCATCTAATAAATGTTATTGATGCACTTTATTGCGTTGGTGCCTGTTAATGATTTTTTTCCTTTTTGGTCAGGTATAATTTTATTGATCAGACCGAATTTTGCTGATAAAGTGGAACTAAACTGAATTTATTTAAACTTATTAAGTCAGTTGAACAGATGAAAATACTTCAACTTTTTTTTTGTCTTTTTTTTTTAGGGCCGCACTCATGGCATATGGAGGTTCCCAGGCTAGGGGTCTAATAGGAGTTGTAGCCACCAGCCTATGCCAGAGCCACAGCAACGCCAGATCCAAGCCATGTCTGCGATCTACACCACAGCTCACAGCAACGCCGGATCCTTAACCCACTGAGCGAGGCCAGGAATGGAACCCACAACCTCATGGTTCCTAGTTGGATTCATTTCCGCTGCACCACGACGAGAACTCCCTTCAACTTTTTTTTTAACTGTTTAGGAGGAATAAAAATTAGTAAAATAAAATCCTGGGGCAAGTCGCATTCCATTTTCCATTCTGCCTAAAGAAAAGTAACCATGATCAGCTTTCTGTTTTGACAATATGTCATTTTTTTTTTTTAAGTCAAGTCATCATTGGGCACCCACTGCATGTCTGCCACCATGATTATGCTTAGAGAGTACCAAAAATGTGAGAAAGTAACCTTGTAGTAGAAAGTAGTAGACTTGGAGCAAAAATAGTTCTAAAAATGAAACCAGGGCAGCTTTCAACAACAGAGGAGCGATGTGGTCCATTGCTTTGGTCCTTGAATTTAATCCCTTTGGCTTGGCACAGTCCCACCTGTAAAATTTGGCCATGACTAATGCCAAATTATTGTCAAAGTTTGTTTAACATGTCTCAGATCCTTATTCTTCATATCCAAGTTCTTGAGCACTACTTAACCCTTCTTGCCAAGGGGAAATTGAGACTTGATAAGTCCCAAGTAACTGAATGTGAATTAGTTTAGCATATTACCTTCGAATTGTTTTCCTTGTAAAGGAGAGAACATAATATGATATCATGCAATACTTCCCACATGTCTTAGACAAAGGTATTCATTCCTCTGCATGTTAGTAGAAATAATATTGTAGAAATTTTAGGTAGTTAAACTGTTTGGGAAAAAAAAAAACTAATTAATCTTCTTCATCTTCTTTTTTTCTTTTTATGGCTGCACCTGCAGCATATGGAAGTTCTCGGGCTAGGGGTTGAATTGGAGCTGCAGCTGCCAGTCACAGCCACAGCCACAGCAACACCAGATCCAACCACATCTGCAATCATTGGGTCTTGCTTCAGCTTGCTGGATCCTTAACCTATTGAGTGGGGCCAGGGATTGAACCCACATCCTCATAGACACTATGTTGGATTCTTAACCCACTAAGCTACAACAGGAACTCCAACTAATTGGTTCTTGATAGTAGAACTTCTTGGAGTGTTTAATCTAGTACCGTAATCTTTTCTGAGAACCTACAAAAGGAAGAACAAGAGAGATGATATGATGTGTGCAGCATTTCCCAAGATAATTTGACCATGGAATCCTTTTTTTTTGACTCAAGGTCAGAAGGGGTCAATGTTACATGTGACAAATTTACAGTGAAGAAATGTTGCTTCAGTTGAAAACCTGAATCTTTTTGCAAGGTGGTAACCTTACGTAGCTATAATTTTACCCAACTAGAAAATTTGGGGACTGGCCTAGGTGACCTCAAAGGCTCTTTCCAGATTGTTCTTGCTATAAAAATCTTAGAGGCATGTCTAAGAGGAGAATTTCAGACTAAGGGAAGAGGTATAGAGATGTTTGGAGCTTCTCCAATCACAAGGACGAGTTTCCCACCTCCCTTTTTCCTATACAGAGGGGATCTCTGCTTATTATCTTGTGAATTTTAAACTTTGGGTACTTGATCAGGTGGAAGCTGGTAGGGGGGCAGCCTTCAGAACTCAGAGTGACTGGGCATACTGCCCTGCTTCCCTGACCAGCATATAATTTTATTCTCTTCCCCTGTAAACAGTGAATACAGGAAAACCACACACATATTTTACAACATACTGTTGCAAGAAGATTGAAGTGCACTATTGATGGAAGTTGGGGCGAGGGAGGGAAGAAACTCTATACATTGAACATTTGAATCGATTCCAAAAGTCTGGATTCACAAAATAGTACATTGTGTTTTCTCTGGTTTGAAGCGTTTCCTTGGTTTCATGACTTCCTTATAGAGGGAGTGGATCATTCCACAAAGCACTGGGAGGATGGGGAATATGTATCGTTTGGAGAAACTTAAATTCAATTTTCTGCTCAGTGACTTTCCGGAGTGCTTATTCAGTAAGGCCTTGTAGCGAGTTGTCTTTTCTTTCTTTCTTTCTTTTTTTTTTTTTTTAAATTCCCAATCCTCCTTTAAAAAGATGAAGAACAAGCCCAGATGTATTTTGTGAATCCATCAGAGGCCTGCTTGTGAACATTGCCAGTGATGAACTGTTCTGATCCTGGCCTCATTAACGCAGAGTAGTGTGGAGTGAAGAGCAAGCTCAGTTTGACTTGTTTTCCTGGTTCATCTTAGACTTAACGTTTCCCTCAGGCATCCCTGGGGCTTTTCAGCCTCTGTTCTATATGTAGAAAGACATGTGGTCAAGGGGCACCTGTTAGCTTGGGAAGTATCAGAATCTCCCTTCCCAAGGTTCGTCTCTTCCATGAAGTCTACTCCTAACTCTTACATACTTCCCTGGCCTTCCTTACTTTGGGGTGCCATTATGCCTTTTCATATCTTGCCCATTTCTGACATTTTACTGCAGTGCACCTGGATGACTTGTGATTGCAATGTACAAGACTGGTACAGCTATTGGAATCAGGCACATCAGCTATTGGAGTCAGCCTACTTTCCAACTCTAGCTCTTACTAGCCATGTGAGCGTGGGCATGTAGCTAATAACCACATAGCTCAGAATGCTCCTTTATAATTTAAAAATAAACATACCCACCTCATCAGGCTTTGGAGAGGATTAAGTGAGGTAATGTAAGGGAAACTCATTTGCACCACATCTGGCACCAAATATCCCATAAACAGAGGTTGTTGCTATCATTGGTTTTGGATTATGTGAGGAATATAGATTTTTCTGAATTAAACAAATAACATTTAGGTGATTGTGCCACTGAGTATAACAGACTTTTTTCATTTTTCCATATTTGTATTAAAGTATAGCTGATTTTCATTGGTGTGCCAATTTTTGCTGTACAACAAAGTGACCCATTCACACATGTACATACATTCCTTTTCTTATATTATCTTCTATCATGGTCTATTCCAAGAGATTGGATCTAGTTCCCTGTGATGTACAGTAGGACCTCATTGCTTATCCATTCTAAATGTAATAGTCTGCATCTACTAACTCCAACCTCCCCGTCCGTCCCATTCCCTCTCTCTTCACCTTGGCAACCACGTCTATTCTCGACTGTAAGAGGTTTTATTTTATTTATTTATTTTTTTAACATTCCTTCAAATTTTATTTTTTGTTTTTATTTATTTTCTCCCAGTTTTATTGAGATATAATTGACATATAGGACTGTGTAAGTTTAAGGTGTACAGCGTAATGATTTAACTTATATACATCATGAAATGATTATCACAATAAGTTTAGTGAACATACGTCATCTCATATAGATACACAAGTAAATAGAACAAAAATATTTTTTTCCTTGTGATGAGAACTCTTAGGAATTACTCTCTTAGCTTTCATATAGAACATATAGTAGTGTTAATTATGTTTATCTTGTTGTACATTACATTCCTGTGGTTATTATTTTGTAACTGAAAGTTTGTACCTTTTTACTACCTTCATCCAGGTCCTTCTCCCCCATCCCCTCTATCCCTGCCTCTGGTAATCACACATCTGATCCCTTTTTCTTTGAGTTTGTTTGTACGTTTGTTTTTGAAGTATAACTGACCTACAACACTAGGTTAGTTCTTTTTTTTTTTTTTTTTTTTCCCACTGTACAGCAAGGGGGTCAGGTTATCCTTACATGTATACAATTACATTTTTCCCCCACCCTTTCTTCTGTTGACAAAGTTCTCAATGCTATTCAGCAGGATCTCCTTATAAATCTATTCTAAGTTGTGTCTGATAAGCCCAAGCTCCCGATCCCTCCCACTCCCTCCCCCTCCCATCAGGCAGCCACAAGTCTCTTCTCCAAGTCCATGATTTTCTTTTCTGAGGAGATGTTCATTTGTGCTGGATATTAGGTTGTAACAGATTTTAAACAACATTCCCTCTGACCCTTTCGTTTACTCTCCGTGCATTTTGCCTCACCATGTACAATGTGACTGAGTTATGTTGATCTCACTGAGCTTCCTCTCCTGCTGTCAGCAACCATCGCATTCCCCTGGTGTGGGGGGGCGGTAAGCGCAAAGTTGGTATTGGATAAATATTTGTTGATTACTGAATACCTTGAATTAGAAAATGCCCAGAAGGAAAAGCTAAGTGCTTCCCTTGGCTCTGAAAGTACATGGTCTTTGGGTAGTACAGGAGTGCGTTCTCCTTCATGGGGACCTTGAAGCCAGACTTGTCAGGTGAGGCTGGATGCCACTTACAGACTTGAAGGAAAGGCATTGAGAAGGACCTCAGCTTCCTGCATGGGAAACCCAAAACACTCTGGCACTTGGCAAACATCAGTGAGCATAACAGTCACTTGGGGAGACCCTGCAGCATGCAGATTCCCAGGGCAGGCCCAGAGGTTCTGAGTCTGCAGACCTGATGTGGCCTGGGAATCTGCACCTTATTAAATACCAAGGGGATCCTAATGCCCCTGGTTCTGATCACTCTCTGAGATACACCCTCATCTGAGGCAAACTTTCCAGCCCTTTCTCTGGTAAGGCTGAGTTTCCTCAGAAACCCAGGATGTCAATTAACCATGAGAAAACTTGAAATCAATAGTTACCCCCTCCTTAAAGCATCAGGACATTGACTGGGCACAGCCTATGTCCCTTAGTCCCCAGTCTCAGTGTCCACTGGGTCTCTGTCCATGACCTCACTTCCCTCTCCCTGCCCCTCTGAGGAATGGCTGATGTGCCCTCCAGGTTCTGATTGCAGGGGCTTGGCTGGGCAGTGATGTGCTTGGCTTCCCACTCCCTGGGCCCTGTTGCTCCCTGAATGGGAAACAGCTGTCTGTCCCCACCCCTACCCCTCTCTGTTTACACTGGTTACACAAAATGCATGCTGTTCTGCAAGCCAGGGCCCAGCTTTCCCAGTCCTCTGGCCTCTATAGCACGTCATAATTGGTTTTTAATCACATCGGACAAACAGCTGCTGTAGGCCAGGGCTGCCCCTGGGGCACAGCCTTGCTTCCAGACCATCACTTTTGCGTTCAAGGGCTGATTGTTCCTGGGAACAATAGGGCTGGATGGGGGCTACCTGGTCCTTTCAGGGCCTGTGATGCGATGCCAGGCAGTGTCTAAGAGCGCACAAGTGGATATGCGGAAACCAGAGGTCTAAGCAGTACTTGGCATCGATCACCATCCCCTGGGAGCTTGTTAGAACTGCCACTCCCAGGCCTCACCTCAGAACCTGAATCTTAGCTTTCCAGATGTTTCTGATATGTGCTCTGGTTTGAGAATCATTGCTTCTAGAGTATTTGAAGTTAATCCAGCTATCAAGTTTGGGCTAGAAACACTTTTCTGGAGAAAGGATAACTGCTGAGGGCCTAGCAGAGGTTGGTTTCCTCCAGTGTTTTAAGAAATGGGAGCTTGGCAGTTTGCTACAGACAGGGGCCTGGGAGATTGAGAGTCACTAGCAGGGTGAAGAGGGTGTCAGACAGAGAGAATCTGGGAGACTGGGAGGAACAGTGTGGATTCCAGAGCCCACTTTGTACCACCAGGTGGGCCTTGGAACTGGATACGAAGTGATGTGGCAATCGGGCTGTGTGTTCAGAGCCCAGGCGGCAGTCAAGCCTAATGGCAGCTTCTGAGAGGGGAGGCTGAGAGGTGGGGCACACCTTCGTACTTAAGAGGCAGTCAAGCAAGTGTGGGTTAGTCCCACCCAATCTAGAGAACACCACTACCAGTGCTAGCTACATTTCCTGGGTCAGAGATGGTCAGTTTTTACTCTAAGCTCCCCTGGCCTATAACCTGCACTCTGTGTTATAGTTACTTTAGTTAGAAAAGGGAGAAGATAAAGGATCTTACAAGTTAAAAGATTTGCCTCTGATTCTTCCTCTAGGAGAGTGAGTGGGTTTTTTGTTTAACAAATGCCTGGTTTGGGTATGAAAGGGGAGGCCTCCAAGGCTTGGCATGAAAGGAAACTAATTGTTCTGCTTTAAGAAAAAGAAGGAAAATCTTGCTGTAGGTGAGAGCAGCATAGAAAGCTGAAAGGCAGGGCTGTAGAAGGGGGGAGACCTTGATTTTTATGAAAATAGAAAGTAAAAACTAATAATATTGGATGGTACTCCAAGAATTTACTGAAACTAGGGGGAGGCATCAGATCCCTCATTTGACAGAAGGCTGTGGATGTAAATCCAGGGTATGTAGATCTCCAAGGATGATTCAGCTAAAATATGGGTTAGCTTCCATTCTACCTTATATTTAAGTGTAAGCTCCCAAAGGGCTGTGTCCTCATTTCCTCACTTCATTCTTCACCAAGAACATGATATAGTCCTTGCCTAGAGAAAGCTCTGATAGAATAGTGTTTATGGAAGTGACAATACAGAACATAATTCAAGGAATGGCACAAGGAAATAGGTGGTTAATTACTGGATAAATTCAAACTAGACTGAGAATATAGGTTATAAAACTGTAAATACAAACTCAAAGCTGTGAGTTCAAAGGAGGGCTGGCTCAGTCTTTGCAGAGTGCAGGAGGGGTGTTATGGGGATGGGTAGAAAGTGGTTAATTCCAGAGATGATTTGTGACCTTGTCCCCACTGGAGTTATGGAGGAGGCACAGAGCTGGGAAGGAATGTCCTCAGTCAACAGGCAGATGTAATAATTAATCAATCAGATAATTACTGTACTCATCAAAAGCCAGGCACTGTGGTCGGGACTGGTGATTCTGAGACGAGTTAAGGCAGAGGTGTGTGCCTGCCCTCAAGGACTTGTGGTGGAAGTCACCAACTGTGGGAATGCATAAATGCAGATATGGGGGGGATACCCTGCCCCCTTGGAGCCTGCCTGGGATCCAGTAGAGACCAGAAGGGAGATGAGCTAAATCAGAAGGAGAGAGGGAGGATCCAGGGCTATTGTCTGCCATTTGAAAAGAGAAGCTGTCTTCTGAGCAAGTGAGGGAGGAAAGCCATTGGTGGCTTATGAGGTGCTGGGTGGGAAGGGTGAGCGACCAGGTTGGGTTTAGGGGTAGAGTGTGGGGCATAGCAGACCAAATGGGCTTTCTATGAGCTTCTTGGGAGCTTGGATTTCATGGGGCAGCTGGAGAGAGAGCCTTTGCAGGCTATTACCAGGGAGGGAGGGGCAGAAAGTTGAGACCAGCAGTAGAGGGGCAGAGGACAGGCAGGGAAGTGGCCCTTAATGCTTTGGCAGCTGTCTCTGGAACCCACTTCCTTTCAAGGGAGGGGCTTTTCTGGCATCTGGCCAAAGCCCTCAGGTGAGGTGGGTGAAGTGGATTTTATGAATATCATTGCCACTAGGTCAGCCCTCTGGACTCGTGAAGGAGAGAGGCAGCTTGATGCTTGGAACGGCCTGCTCGCATTTCTCCTCACTTCCTGCCTTTTCTGTTTGCTGCCTGTGCTCTCCCTAGAATCTTCCCTCTGCAGAGAAAAGTCTGTCTGATTAAGGTTGCCAGATTTAGCAAATAGAAATATAGGACTCCCACACATTTTTTTTTTAGTTTAAGCATACATGGAACAAACACTCAGCAAGTATTTATTATGTATCTGAAATTCAAATGTAACTGGTTGCCCTGTATTTTATCTTCAATTCTACCTCTAATCCATCAAGTAATTTCATTTTAGAGTCTAGAGGTCCATCTTATCTACCTGCCCAGCGTCCCTTTCCCATGTGAAGGTGGTCTGAAAGGTCAAGTGGTTTACTTGCTGAATTCACACAGTTGAGGTAGAAAAAAGCTGTTCTATCCAGACCAGCTACATGTCCACTTGTGGACCTGTTATCCACACCTTAGAATGAATTAGTTAAAACGGTCAGCCTTCCCAGAGGTATTTGTGTTTTGAAAGAAGCCCTGAGGGGAAAAGCTCCTCCAAGAGTATGAGTTTCTAAGAATGTAAATTCTGGTTCTACCATAGATGTGAGGGAGGCATTCTGGTCCTGGAGCCTTTTTGGAATTCAGCTAGTGCCTCTCACAGTCTGGTGGCCGGGGGAGCCCTCGTGGCCTCTGATCCATCAAATAAACTTATGAAGAATTTGGCCATGGACACAAGCCTTTCCACTAGGACAGTACTCTGTACTTTCCAGAGCACGTTCTCAGACATTGTTTCACTTAATCTTTACAAGTTTTTAAAATTGTAAATGATATTTACGTACGTTACATGTTTCCAATTTGGTTTCTGCCACCAAACAAACTAGAAAAGTTTCCACAAACACTGAATTACATATCAGCTTTTTATAAACACTCTCCAGGCAGATTTTCATTCTTTTCTTTCCTCCTCCCACCCCCTTCATTTTTTAAAATGCCCTCGCGTCTCCTCAGTTTGGTCTTGTCTCACACACATCTGCTGCAGCATTTCTGCTGCGGAAGAGAAGAGGCTGGGTTGCCAAATCCAGAGAATGAAGGAGCTGCGGGTGCCCTTAGGTGCAGCCAGGTACTGTCAGTGCTCACCAGTGTAGGGACCCTAGGCCTTCCCCCCGCCCCCTTTCCTTAGGATTTCTAGCTCCTCCTCTTCCCTGCTCTGGAACAATGCTCTTGAGAACCCTGGCCTGCCCACTCTTTTTTTGTCAGTTTTTCTTGCTTCACAATATTAGGCTGGGAAATTCTAGGCTCAATACAGGTTTGTAACTATTTGGTAGATGAGAGAAAGAAAGACCAAGTTTAGGAACATCCCAGCCTGAGCAGTATGTGACAGGCCATGATGTCTTCAGTTCATTTCTTCAGCTGCTGCATGGTTTGGGTTTTGCTGTGATCTGTTCTCTCCTCATACCCAGGCTGGGAGGATTACGGGTTCTCATTGATGTAGTTCTATATACAGGAAGCCACTGCAATAGTTAGGCCTGACACTTGCATGCCTATTTTCCTGCAACTATAGGTGGCCGTACTTTTCTCACCATTCATTTCCATTTCTTCTCTAAGACTCTGTCCATGTTAATTTTTGAGTTGTTTGTGCTCCCTAGCTCCCACAAAGGGTCTCCAGCAGGCACACAGGTTTTATGCCACAGGCTAAGCTTCCACCATGTTTGATGTCTTGGAAATCAGCAGTGCTGGTGGGTCAACCAGGCAGGTACCCTGGATGTGGGTCCCTGTCCAACCTGAGCAGCCTTTGATAGGCACTCCCTCCTTCACCTGACGCTGACTGTGCAAGGAAATTAGAAAGTGTGATGTGAGTGCAGAGCAAGAGCGCTTCATTCTGGGTGGAAGAACGTCAGCCAGGCTTCTTGGCGGAGGCTTCTTTCCTCTGCCTGGGAACTCAGTTATCTGCTGGCAGATTATCAGTCTTGTGATCCACAGCAAGTCTTTTTCATTCTAAAGAATTCACTAATATGCTGTATCTCTTACTTGATAAGGAATATGGGATTATTCTATGTTCTGGTCCTGCAGAAAGTAAGAGAGTGTGGCTTTTGTATACAGTCATCACTTAACTGCCTTCCTTGCCTCTGGAGAAGGAAGAATATGAGAGAAAAGGGTGAGAATATGTTTTGCCCCAGCACAAGAGGTGATGCTGTCTATTTGCTGCAGGCAGGACTGGGAGAGGCAGGTGCATCCATAATACTAGCCTGACGGCTGCCCAGCTCCTCTTGACTTAGGTCTTTAGAGGCATTTCATTATTTCATTTAATATTTTGCAAGCCCTAATTCTCCTCACCCATCCATATCAATCCCAAGACATAGATCCATGCTAAGTGATGTTTTGATTATCTGTCATTTCAGATTATCTTCCATAGAGTTATCTGTGTAGACAGACACTTATGCAAACGCACTTCTCTTTCTAGACACCCCTAGTATCTATTCAGCTAATTTCCCTCCATTCCCTGTTACAGGTTGTGTGTACCAAGTTTCCATAATTCTCAAGTCTCTTTCCCACTTGTGCTTTTCTCCTCTTGCTGGCCTGTGCCTGGTGTGCCCTTCTTCCTCCTTTCTGTAATGAAGATGCTTCCAGGTCCCCTCTGTCAGAAGCATCCCATCCCTGGCTCTGTTCTCAAGCTTTCTCAGTCATCCATAAAACATATTTTGTGAGACATGTTTAACACCCAGCTGCATTCAGTTTAGCATTTTATTATCTACTCCATATCATTTGTCACATATTTATCATCTACTCCATATCCTATGCCCATATTATTTGGCATGTAGGCAGATCTCTCCCTGCCTATCTACCCCTTTTGTAGTGACATTTAGCACCATGCTGCACTCACGGAAGACTGTGTCATGCCTCCCCATTGATATGAATGGTGGGCTTCAATATAGAGCAAAACAGCAGAAGAGTCTCCCCTCTCCTTTATCTGCAGCTTTAGCTTAGCTCGTGTCTTCATCCATAACAGAATGAGAAGAAGTCTGGGCTCTATGAAATAGCTCTTCTAACAGCTACTGGGGACATCTGGAAGCTCCGGTGCAGGTGTGCTGGGTCATCTGGCCCAAGATACATGGCCTTTGGGGTGTGAGGGAGACACACACTTACACCAGTCATAGTCCCTTAGTAAGGTGATTTACTCCAAGGCCTTACTGTTGCTGTTTAGGTAAGTGGGCCCTACATGGGCCCCTCCCTTCTTCCCAGCCAATGGGGAGTAGGTATCAGCTGAATGGGAACTGTCTTCCCAGCCCCCTCCTGAATGCAGATGAGCAAATCGACCCCATTAATTACTCATGAGCTAAATCACATTGTCTGCTCCTTTGGAAAACACACACACCCAGGCAGACCCACGCATGCACCTGCTACACCTTAATAACATAATGCCTGGAGCTGACAGTTGTTGTGGCATGCAGAAGCCACGCACAGACAGATGTGATGAAGATGAACTGATCCCATTTTTAAGAGAATAAAATAAGCTCTTTAAAACTAATAATCGGGCTGATACACACTCAGCTGTCGCTTTGAAGGATGAGACCCTGATGTGACTTCTCAGCAATAAATGATTTTCTTAATATCCTAAAAAATCCAGCCTTCTTGTTGCTTCTTTCCAAAGAATTAGGTAGTACAGAGTAGACAGATGAGGGACCTGGAAAGGACTGCTGCTGGGGAGCCTGAAATTCTCATCTGGCAGCATCTTGGATAGTTTAGGCATGTGAATGAACCACAGAAGTGGTGCTTCCTAAAGTGGGAATTCAGGGTGAGGAGGCCACCAGAGAGGCAGCAGACATCCCACTTGAATAGGTAGTCTAATCACTTCTCTGCACTTCCTTCACCCCAAGGGGGTGGGCAGACTGATGTGCAAATATGGAAGGAAGGAGATTGATGCAGGATTCCCTAGGCAAAACCTGAGGCTGCCACCACAGGACTGCTCAGCAGCCCACACCAGCTGTTGGGGCATCTCCCGGACTCCCAGCTATTGCTATGAGTGATGCAGAGAACATGGGATGTGGCTCTGCCCTTATGGATGGTCACTCACCTGGGAGCCTAGTCCTAGGTCCTGCACAATGAGTTGCCAGCATCAAAGAGGACACCAAGGCTGAGACAAATGTGTAGTATTATGGGAGGCTGCAACCAAGGATTGAGGACCCAGGTGGAGAGTCCAGATGAATGGAGATCTGAGATAAGAGGCAAACCTGAAGAGGCATTCCTTCCTTCTGTGGTTTTGAAGATTATTTATTTGTAGTAAGCACTCTAAACACTTACTGAATAAACAGATGGATGGATGAAGGAGGGACTCAGACTTGATGTTTGCTAGATAGCCAGGAAATGACAGAGGGTTGTGTTAACACCCCCTTAGGAAGGGCAGGTGGAGAACAATCATAATAACTTGTCACTATTGATAGTGGCAGGAACGGAGACCACAAGAATGTCTCTCTGACCTTTGGGGGCAGATTGTCTTCTTGATCCATGTTGCTCTTTATTTTATTCTATTTATTTACTGTTTACTTTCCCTTAGAGAAATAGACCTGTGCTGGTAGTAGAATTTCTTCCATGGGTTTTCATAGTTCAAGGATACAGTACTCTGACGTATGTTTCTGAGGCTTTGCGCCTCTACTGTCTCATTACTACATATAACATCAATAGGAGAGTTATATAATTTCCAGTCTTACAGGTGTAGACCCTAAGTCAGAGACACGAACTGACTTGCTTGCTTTCTCACGGCCAATGAGAAGCAAGCCCCTCTGCTCAAATCCCAGGGCATGACTGCTGCTGAGCACCAGGCCTACCCTTGCTAGACCAGCAGTGATGTGATGCTTCCTCGCAAAGGCTCCCTGATTGACAGCACTCTTCTTTTACCAAAGGAGTCTGTTAAGCTGAGCATGGCCCGCATTTAACTCTCCTCATGCAGTAGGTTAAGAAAATCTATCAATGTCAGCTCTCCTCAGATCTGAGCTGTTTTTCTGTTCCATAGGACTCATCCTTATTGTAATGACATTTTACATCTTAAAATATACTTCTTTGTCTTGGGCCAGGTTTCACTAGCTGGAGTAAAGGAATTGTTTTTGGCTCTCCTGGATGGTGTCCAGGCATCTGGAGTAATGAGAGGGAGTCGGGAATGAAGAAATAACCAAACTCTCACATCCCCAGTTCCCAAACCTGCCAAGGGTTTCGTAAAAGTGCAAAATGTATTTTAGTACATAAAACTCATCTAATTCAGTGGCACTCAATTCTGGCTATACATTTAGAATCACCTAGGCAGCTTCGTAAAATGCCAAGGCTGGAGCCTCACCATGCCCAACAACTCAGTTTCAGTTGGTCTCTTATAGGTCCTGAGCAGCATTAAATGCTTTTGAACAGCTCATGAGTGATTCTAATGCGTAGCCAGGATTTAGAACCTTGGATATAGTCCATCCTTTGTATAAAAATAAGGAAACTAATACCTAGAGAGTTTAAGCTTATTGCTTTATATTAGCTATCTATTGCTGCATAAAATTTATCTCCATTGAATAGCTTAAAGTAACAAACATTTATTACCTCTCAGTTCTTCTTTGGGTCGGGACTCTGGAAGCAGCCTATCTGCATCTTTCTGTCTTTTTTTCTTTTCTTTTCTTTTCTTTTTTTTTAATGGCCGCCCCAGTGGCATATGGAGGTTCCCAGGCTAGGAGTCCAGTCGGAGCTGTAGCCGCTCACCTACACCACAACCACAGCAACGTGATGTCCGTGTTGTGTCTGCAACCTACAGCACAGCTCACAGCAACACTGGATCCTTAAGCCACTGAGCAAGGCCAGGGATCGAACCCACATCCTCATGGATACCAGTCGGTGAGCCAACTGCTGATCCACAATGGGAACTCCCTATCTGCATCTTTCTGGCTGTTTGTCTCAGGAGGTTGAAGTCAAGAAAGAGGTCGGTCTTGGCTGCAGTCATCTGATGGCTTAATGGGGCTGTTGGATCCTCATCCAAGGTGGCTCATTTGTACTTCTGGCAAGTTAGTGACACAGGACCCCTCAGTGCTTAACAATGTGGACCACTCCATGGGGTTGCTTGAGTGTCCTCACAACATGGCAGCTGGCTTTTCTTAGAGTGAGTAATCCAGTGAGGAAGGCACACTGCCTTTATGACCTAGCCTTGGAGAATACACCTCCTATCTGCCATGATCTGTTCAGTAGAAATGCGTCACTATAGGCATCCCACATTGAAGTGGAGGGTATCTAGGCTTCACTTTTGGAAAGGCAGGGTATCAAATAATTTGTGTTTTAGCACCACGCATGGCCTGAGTCATGTAATGACATTTAGTGCCAAAGCTACTTGTCCCTTAACTACTAGTCCAGTGCTCCATCACTAGTCTCACCATTGATTGATTCTAAATAAGGAAATCCCCATAAAATATTTCAGATTTCCTCAATTACATCCTTCCAATGAATAGGCTGGTGCTTTAATATATCAGCAACCAGAGAAGTGTCCCTGTCTGTTAGGCACTCATGGGACCATCCCATCCCATCCCTTGTGACTCACTTCTACATACTGCATCTTTTCACCCATCAGAGCTCTCTGGAGGATCGGATTACCTTGCCAGTAGAAATATATGAGTTTCCTGTGTGATATACCATAACTGCAACAGCACATCATATAATTTTCCCCGAAGGCTTGTTGCAGCCTATGTCGAGTCATTTGTATTTATGACAGCTTGGGCATGATTTAGTGCGACCTCACTTTGATAAAAGCCATTTAAAGCTCATAAATATGGGTGATGTGCTGCCTCCCTGGCCCAGATTTTTAAGGAGACTGAGATTTGCATTGCCATTCAACTTCCATTGTTCAGAAAAAGAAAAGGAAAGACAAGAGCAAGGGAGTGGACTAAAGGGAGGGAAAGAGAGCCAGAGAGGGATGGAGAGAAATGGAGGGAGAGGTGAGATGTGCTGACAGCCCTGGACTGCGGAGTCAGGCTCCCTGCTCCAGCTGGGCTCCAGCCTGTCCCTGGGCAGCCTGGGGGTGTGAAGGGCACCAGCTCAGAGGGAGCGCTGATGAAGCACATAGGAGCCAGTAGGTCACCCAGACTTTATGAGCCATTTACTTCCTCTTTTAAAAGCATTGTTAAATCACAACCAAATTACAGTAAATTGTCGATTTTTATTAGAACAGGAAAGCCCTATAGCTTCACTCCTCACCACACTGCTCTCTGGGGACAGCTTGACTACCAGCTGGAGCAGGTGACTACCTGGTCATAGGGTCTGAAGGGCACCAGCTTGGGGTCCTCCACCCATATCTCACAGAGACCCACAGGGTACCTGACATTTCATTATTTAAGATCCAACTTTGGGGGTGAGAGGCCTGCACAGGCTTCAGATTCCTAAAAGGAAATGGTCTTCAGCTTATCAGTTAACACGGGGATTGTGGTGATTAGGCCCCCAGTTGTGGGGGTGCCTGCCAGGTGATAGAGACAGGAGATGGGGTGGGGAGAGGTTGGAAGGAGAGACCATGAAGTAAGCATTTGCCGGATTTTATGAGTGGGCTTTGGTCTGACTGCCCTGCTTCTTTGTTGCGCTTATTTCCCATTTGCATCAAGGAGACCCTGGGAACTTGCAGTTCCCCTTGAGCTGTTTAGTCAAAACCACTTGAACGTGCTGAAGCCATGAGCCATGGCCCTGGAGCTGGTGGGGACCTTGGACGCCCCTTTGTTCGGCACATGAGGAAACATGGGTCTACCTGCTATTGCCCGGGAGACTGACTGCACCAAGGTCCCTCAGCCCAGAGCAGCTTCCACACCCAGTGAGCTCTCCCTGCTGAAGGTGGCTCAATCCTTTTATTGAGAAGTGGTGTCTGCATTTCAGGGGTTTGGGGAGAATGGTGGAAGTGCAGTTCCCTGGGCAGTCATGTATCCTGAGAAACGGAAGTGTCTTTGACAACATCTTGACGGGAAGCTTCACACCAAGGCCCTGAGGTCAGATTCATCCATCCCACCAACATCTCTTTTTTGACCCAAGCAATGTTTTACCAAAATTTGCCAACATTTAAAAATAAGGGGCTTTTGGGGTTCCTGTCATGGCTTAGCAGACACGAATCTGACTAGGAACCATGAGGTTGCCGGTTCGATCCCTGGCCGCACTCAGTGGGTTAAGGATCTGGCATTGCCATGAGCTGTGGTGTAGATGGCAGATGTGGCTTGGTTCTGGCATTGCTGTGGCAGTGGCGCAGGTGGTGGCTACAGTTCCAATTCGACCCTGGCCTGGGAACTTCCATGTGCCACAGGTGCAGCCCTTAAAAGGAAAAAGAAAAAAAAAAAAAAAAGAAGGAGATTTCTCACATTCTCACACGTGTATACAAACACATCCACACCGATTTTAGATTTTCGGCTTCTGGAAAAAATGGGCTAGAGTGCAACAAGGCCAGCTCTAGTCCTTCAGTCACTGCAGCTCCCCAAGTGATCCTCTGCAATCACCCCCACACGTTTCTTATTTGAGTTTGCAGCTCTCTCATTTGAGAGATGGGAAAACTGAGCCTCAGAGAGGGAATGGGCTCATTCAAGGAAGCACGGGGGTAGGAGTTCCCATTGTGGCTCCATGAGTTAAGAACCTGACTAGTACCCATGAGGATGCAGGTTTAATCACTGGCCTTGCTCAGTGGGTTAAGGATCCAGCATTGCCACAAGCTGCAGCATAGGTCACAGATGCGGTTCGGATCCTGCATTGCTGTGGTTGTGGCTGGAATCTGTAGCTCCAATTTGACCTCCAGCCTGGGAACTTCCACATGACGCAGGTGCAACTCAAAAAAAAAAAAAAAAAAGAAGCAGCAGCAGCACAAGGGAATTAGTGGCAGTGGGGGGCCAGAGTGCAATCCTCCTGATACTCATTTTTAAAGATCCTGCTTGAGAACCCTGCCTGTGCCAGCCTCCTGCAGCACACTTCCCAGCTACATGCCCCTCCCACATGGTTCTGCCCGGCATGTGGAGGTGGTGGGCAGGGGGCTTCAAGGGCACTGGGAAGATTCCCCATTGGCCCATCTGGGCACCTCCTGTGGGACCAGGTGTGCAGGAGGCTGGGGAGGTAGCACCGAGTTTGGACATGGAAAGCCCCCCCGCCGCCCCCACCATGTGTCCTTACTGACTGCTGTCCATCCACTCCAGGACAGGTCCTCTTGGCAAGCACCCATTATCAGAGTCCCCACAATGGAGAGAAGATGATTTTACATAAATTAAGTCTCATTTGGGCCCTGCTGGCCTCTCGAGTCCACAAATTCTTCTTGCCTTTGATCCAGATTCTTATTTATCCTTTTTCCAAAGGTTTAATTTTCACTCCCATCATATTTTCTTTTCTGTGTGTGTGGAGGGGAGGGGTCTATTCTTTGACTCATAATACGCATATTTGTGATAAGGGAATTTGTTTTCTCACTCAAATAAATTAGTTGTTAATTAAAGCTTTTTGATGTGCAAAACCAGGGTATATTTGATATTGGCAGCTGGTGCTTTTTAATTTCTAGTTTGTCTAAGTTCTGTCAGGAATATCAGCCTTCACCCCCAAATATAGCCACTCCCCCTCTTTGCTGTGTTTGCCTTCCTCCATCCTCCCCCCCCCCCATTCGCTCACATTCACATTCTCTCCCTCTCCCTCCTCTGTCTGAATCTATTTTTGTCTCTCTCACATACACACGTACACACACACATACTTTCAAAACTATTAGGCCACTGATGCATTGTTCCAACTTCAATAAGAGAGACTTTCTCCTTCCTTGTTTCTTATCCAGTCCTCTGTGCTCCAGGAGGCATGGAGATAGAAGTGGAACCTGTATCTGTGTGGGGGATGATAAGCTGTTTTGCAGCTTGCTCAGGTGTGGTCAGTTAGTAAGGCCCAAGCTGGAAGTTGAAGCCAGGCGGATCTTCTCCAAACACCTCCACTCATCATCCTATGAGGGAAGAGAAATCATGGGGTTTGTCCTGTAGACTTTTAACTGTCCAGCTGCAGGGGCAGGTAAAAGCCTGAGTCAGCTGGAGTTCCCATTGTGGCACAGTGGAAATAAATCCGAATGGTATCCATGGGGGTGTAGGTTCAGTCCCTGGCCTGGCTGAGTGGGTTGGGGGTCTGGCATTGCATGACCTGTGGTGTGGGTTGCAGACATGGCTCGGATCCGACGTTGCTGTGGCTGTGGTATAGGCTGGCAGCAGTAGCTCTGAAGCTCCACTTCAACCCCTAGCCTGGGAACTTCCTTCCATATGCCATGGGTGTGGCCCTGAAAAGGAAAAAAATAAAACTGAGTCAGATGACCAGCTCTTCAACAAGGCAGCATATGCTATGAGTCCTCTTAAAGATGCTCAGTAATTGAAGTTTAGAAGTTCAAACAGGGAAGTTGCTAGAGGGTCCTGATGGATGGGAAAACATTACAATACATGTGGAAACTTCCAGAATGAGAGGATCAGGAGTGGCTGCATGGCAGGCTGAAGTTGTCATGGGGGCTGGTGGACATGGCCTAGGCAGCCAGAGTTTGCTTTCCAACATGGTGTAACATTCACACCCATGCCTGGGGCCAGGAAGGAGACTGGATTTATGGAGAAAAGGGTCTTGATAGGAATCAGTGAGTGACTGAAGAGATTTGATTACGTGAGGGAAAGGTAAGAGAAGAGTTACACCTGGCTCTTTTACCATAGGGCAATTGCCAGAGAGTTCAGTGGTAGTGCTTAGAAAAGAGACAAATATCCCATTTTCTTTTAAACTCAGAGCAGAGGGGGTTTGATTGCATGTGGTTACCACACTAGATGGTGCTGCTCCTAACTATGTTGGTTTTCCCACCCACAGTTAAATAGCCTCCATGATCCATGGTTCTGCAGGGGCCTGCGATGTCTCCAGGAGTCTCCGGCTGCCATCCAGCCTCTTTTTGTTTTCACTCTCCTCATTACCCATGGCCCCTTCAGAACTGCCTGATTGCAGCCATTTACACACACAGAATTTTCCAGGAAGCAGGAGGCTTCACACTTCATTTCATTAACCTACATGGGCACCCGTGAGCTGAATTCCCACTCAAGGCACCAAGATGTTTTCTGCTTGAAGTTCTTCAGTAGTCAGTCTCTTGTCTCTGGGTGATTAATTCTCTGTTGCTTTGCATAATGCACTGAATTTGGAGGAAGACTGAAGCTCGGGGGGGGGGGGTGTCTCCAGAGCCACAGCCCCCATCAGGTTGGCCCATTTCATACACCTGGTGCTGCCAGGGCATGGCATGTTCTGACCCCTCTAAGACTTGTTCCAGGCAAGGCTAACCCCCCAACCGCTGCTTTCTCATTTATCTGTATTCACCAGGGAGCAGAGTTCTAATTAATTACCATCTACACTCTACACTCAAGGGGGAAATCTACTTGGGGGAGAGTTGGCGGGGGTACATTTAGAAATTCAATCAAGATCTTCAGGTTGCACAGCCTGCTGTTGGCAGCAACACTTCCTCCCGGGGTAAATGCAAACACAGCATCCTCTTAGTACAAAGCTGCGCCTGCTTTTGGCTTTCCTGTGTCCCCAGTGCCTAGCAGAGGAGATGCCCGAGGTGCCCGAGAACATGAGCCTCCCTGAGCCTCCACCTGGAAACTCAGGGCTCCTCAGGTTCAGGATTGGCAGAATCATTCTTGCCTGTTGCCTGGGGAGGGCTTAACCCCTTAATCTGCTGCAGTCTCTTGAGATGATTTGGGGAGTGAGTGCAGTGGTTTTCAACCCTGGCTGTGCTTCCTGGCTACCTGTGAAACTGTTAAAAAATTCAGAATCCCATTCTATTCCTTCAGTTTGTAAAAATTTGATGTTCCCATAGCATCTTTTTAAAAATTGAGGCATAATTCACATTCTATAAAATCTATTATTTTAAAGTATACAGCCCATTGGTTTTTAGCATATTACAAACTAGTACAAAAACCACCACCAAAAATTGCAGAATATTTTCATCACCCCAAGAAAGAACCCATACCCACTAAGCAGTCATTTCCCCCCACACCCCCGCAACCCCCAGACCAGCTCTTGGCTCTTAGACATCATTAATCTCTCTGGATTTGCCTATTTAGGACATTTCCTACAAACATAATCATACAGTGTGTGCTTGGCCCCGTTCTGCACCCTATGAATTAAAATATCAGAGTCTTAAATGTTAAAAAAATTTTTTAACAATCTCAAGTGATTTGGCACAGTCAGGGTTTTAGTGTCCTGGGCGAAAAAATGGTGATGCACCCTGCCCCCAAACAGTAAGTGCTCAGTTAATGTTTGTTGCATGACCAAGTCTACATTCTAGAGGAATCTCTCATAGCCTAAGGTGATCAGGATGTTCATTCTCCAAAATATTGATTAGTCCTAACTTCTCCAATTAGCTGTTTCATCAATATCCACTGAGGTCTCTACTTTCCCAAATCAATAAATGGAATGAGTCCCAATGACAGTTAGTTACCATCTCCCCAATTTGTATAGAAATTTTTCACACAGGGCTGTGGCTGGGAGCTCATCAAAGGTGCTGTCTTTTCCAGAAAATTCTTTGATGACAGAGGTAGTCCTGGTCACTCAAAGGAACGTAACTGAAATGGCCATTCCGGGATCTCATGCATGCATCAGAACCAAAGCTAGACTGACATCGGAAAGAGGGGATGAAACATAGCCTGTAACAGATGTGAGAGTTGAGAGCTCCAGAGGTGGGGAAGGGGATCACAGGAGCTTGGGAAATGGGAGGGGAGGAGGTTAAGAACAGGCTCACCAACATGATGATGGGAAGTGCACAGGTTAGAGAGAGAGAGACCTTATCTACATGATGGCTGTAGGGTCTGCATAGTAGTCCAAGTCCTGCTTTCCCACTTCCAAGGCCTCCTGTTTCCCAAGGGAGCCAGCCTCAGCCAGAGGCCACTCAGGCCATGCCTGTTTGCCCAGTGTCTTGCAAAGTTCTGCCATGGTGCCTGCCTGGCCATTTATCACACTAGCATGTCCATCATCCACTCTGTGCCTTCCTGGATGAGAGCTCTGAGCTAAGTTGTCCAGAGTCACTTCAGTGGGTACACAGGGCCATTGGCTGAAAGTCTAAACCTGGCCTGCAGTTGTGTGTGACAAAGTGGAAATGGCTTAATGCAAACCCGTCACCAGTGCTGGGAACACAAAGCAGAGCCCTCTTGACAGAAGAGGAGAGAAATATTCATGTGTTGCTTTGTTCAACAAGTCCTTCTTGAGCCCCTAGAGTGTGACAAGCAGTGATAGAAGCAAGTCTCTGCACTTCAGCGTTTACACTCAGGTAAGGTGGGATAGGGGTTAGAAGGGAGACATATATAAATGTCTGAAATATATCATAAAATATTAGATAGTGATAAATGTACAAAGATGAAACAAGTCAGAGAATGGAAATTGATGGAGGAAAGGAAAAGCTGTGGATGTGGAGAGACTAGCCAGGAAGGGTCTCTCTGATACATACATATCATGGCCTACATAAAGCTAGGGAAAGAGCCAGGAGGCATCGCAGGAAAGAGAATTGCGGTCAGAGAAAAGGAGATGTATCAAAGCCTTAACCCTGGCTAAACATAATAATCACCGTGGAAACTCTAAAAAAAAACCCTCGGGTTGGACCTCACCCCTCGAGAGAGAGAGAGAGAAAGAGAGAGAGAGAGCAAGAGAAGAGAAGAGGAGAGAGAGAAGAGAGAAACACCAAGAGATTCTGTAGTATTTCTGACAAAGATTGCAAACTAAATGTATACAGGAGTAACGTGGAGCTCTGGTGGCTGAAGCTTGGTGGATCAGGAGACTAGGGGATGAGAGGATAAGTGTAGAGGGCCTTGCAGACTGCAGAGGTTATTGAACATGATGGAAAGCCAGAGAAAGTGGGGGGAGGGGTGCAGTGAGCACCGTCAGTGCTCCATGGCAGATGAGTTCACGTGGTCTGAGCCATGGACATATAGGCAAAGGCTAAGGGGCAGCATTCAGAGAAGCATTCATTATCAGTGTGAGATAATTAATCCATGCTTGGTTACATGTCTAGGAAAGATGTGTCTACCCACTTTATGGGCTAGAAATTGCAAAACTAGAAAAACTAGAAAGCCTCCCAACTCACCACATTCTAATTTTTCACCTGGTATTTCAGATGAAGGAGATAAATGCATCTCTAGGTGCAAGAACAGGGAGGACCTCCAACTGCCTCATTTCTTCCTCCAGAGGTGGTTTTAAAAATGCAAACACAATGAAACAGATGAGAAGAGTTGCAGATTACATTTCTGACAGTGCGTAATATCTGCTTGCTTGAACGTGGTCATTAGGAAGCCTTCTGATTATTCTGGCAGCTATGGTTTCTAGCTCCCCACGGACAGAAAGAGGCATGGAGAGAATTATATTTCTCCAAGGAGGGGGCCAAAGGTCATTTTGTGCATTGGACAGCTGGCTCAAGTCATATTGAAGTGCCATGGCCTCAAGTGTTACTAACAGAATAGCTGATGGCCCTGTTGTCAGTTTCTTTACGCTCACTATCTATTACAAATTAAGCTGAAATTGCGGAATCTCAAAAATCAGGGAAGAAAATCTCCACCTGCTCTCCCCAATCTCCTGTATTTATCGCAAGTCCCTGGTAGCACTCTGTTGTAAGGCCACATGGATACAACACACTGTGTCCTGAGTGGACGCCTGTGTCCTGAGTGGACGCCTGATCTGTTTCTGGGAGGCTGAGATTGGCACTGGTCCCATGGGCCGCTGTTGGCAACATATTAGTACCTTACCTACCTCTGGACATTTTAAGCAGAGTGTTGTCCTTGCAATGAGAGTCCCCAGAAGACAAATACCCCCGTGTCCCCACTTCCCAGCTACCATTCTAGCCTCAGATACCACCATTGTACAAAAATAGCACTGAACTAAGTCGGAGACTTGGGTTTTAAGCCTGGGCCCATCACATCTAGCATCGTGGTGGTGTTGAGCAGGTTAATTAACCTTTCAGAGCTTCAATTCACTAATTGTAAAAGGAGAGGATTTGATTTGAGTATGCGCTGATGTTTCTTCCAGCAGTGTGAGTCTGGGGTGGTTTGCCGGTTTGGCAAGGCTCTGAAGTGTGAGTGAGCAGAGAGGTGAGGTAGGTGCAGAGGTGCCTGGGCTCTGCCTGTGTACATCGGCTATGGCCTCTCTGAGCCAGAGGTGGTAAAGGCCATGGAGAAGAGTGTGCAGCTGCGGGATTAGAGACCGAGGGGTTCAGCTCTCAACCCAGTCACTTTCTAACCATGTGGTCTTGGGCAAATAACATAACTGAACCTCAGATTCTTTATCTTCAGAATGGGATGACTGAGGCCTATTCAGAAAAATTGTGAGAAATGAATGATATTTGTATGACACACCTAGCACATTGGAGAGCTTATTGAATAAAGGCTATTTTTATCATCAGTATTACCATCTTTGTAACTATTTATTATTTATACCTTTGGAGTATTTGGTTATCGTCCAACATGGTGTAGAAAGAACTCAATAAGGGAAAAACTTACTATTGGGTTCTATTGTAAAGGTTTCTAAATTGTCCTCAAGTCTTCCCACTGGCTCTCAGCTCCCAAACTTGGTCATGCTTAGTATGAAAGATCCTGCAATGTCATACACACAGTGGATACGGGATGTTCCTTTATTCTCTAAATCAGTGTTGAAAACAATAGCCATCTAAACTGTAATTACATATATGTCATATATTAACTCATGATATACCATGGACTTTGCATCCCAGGCACCCATGGGGATTTAAAAGAGTGTGTGCAACTCCCAAAGGACTTTCTCCATGAAGGGAGATTCGAATCTCCCCAACTCAAGGGGGCCACTTCCATGCAGTGTTGCTGTGCACCCAGATCACATGTACCATCCACTAGCCACACTCACCTTTACCCCCTGTTCTTCTCCTTTCTGTGGCCTCTTGAGAATGGTTGAGAAGTCTTGGTGGAAATGGAGCACCACTAGGCAGCCTCACTGACCATATCAAAATGCAGTCATAGACACGTTCAGGCAGAAGTCTTCGTGTCTTTCATTCAGCCTTGGGCAGACACTTAATATGGGTCTGCCCTATCTGAGAGCTGTGGTCCTAGAAGCAAATGCGAAGTCATCTAAGGACCAGTGCTGGCCTCGAGAAGTTTCCAGTCTCCTGTGTGGACGAGCGTGCCGAAGGACACTAGCCAGCAGCTGCCGGTAGAGGCTTCAGTTGGCTAATGGGGCAGGGCTCATACACTCAGCATCATTATCAATGTCAACATCAGCATCATCCAAGAGTCAAAGGAATTATTTCCCCTGTCAACCCAGGAGTGATCAGATGGACAGTGCATGCTAAGTACCAGATGAGCAATACATATAGAAAATGGTTCAATAATTCAGAGAAGGGAGGTCCAGGAACCATCTTGAAAGAATTGGATCTTAATGATGTTCATAATCTGGACAGCCAGAGAGAAGTGGGATATCAAGCTTTACTTGGGCAGAATTTGTAAATAGAGGATGAGAGCTGAGCTGCCCTTTCACTGTTTTCAAGGAGATGTAGCATGGAGGGTTCCTGGAGCTGGGTGTAGGAAGGACTGTGTAAACTATGAAAAGCCCAGAAAGTCTTGTCTTCTTAGCACCTCCTCCTCCACTTTCTTAATCTTGGATTCTTTCCTCTCTCAAAGCCGTCAGCCTGCAGCCTCCTGCCCAGCTCTGCTGCACTTGGGGCAACTTCAATCCCATCCTCTCTCTGGCCTCTTCTCTCTTCCCTTCTTGCTTTTGTCCCCTCCATGTACCCACAAGTGCCTGCCTGGCATATAAAATGCTTCCCTTGTGTGTTCCAGTGTCCTCTTCTGTAAGTGAGAGTTTAGGAATCCGTCCTGAGTAACTAACACTAAGTGCGCCCTGCTTGCCCTTAAGCCACCCCTGCCTCCACCTGCTCCCCCAAGTCTTGGGGTACAGAATACCAAACTCCACAAGGGAAACCTGGGCCAGGGCCTCCTCAACGTCGCTGAGCTTCAGGCAGGCCAGGCCTCATTTGCTGTTCCCAGTTCTACTTAGGGAGTCCACGCCCCCTTGGATGGCCAGGGACTGCCTGCCCCTTGCCCCAGGCTCGCGGCCCACCATGCCCTCCCAGGTGCAGGCAGCTCTGGGAAGTGGGCAAGAGCCCCAGCTTTGATCACACACACAATAACCTCAGCACCGAGGCATCCATGCTAATCACTTTTGATTACGAATGGATTAAACGGGACAGCAGCTGCACAGGGCTGCTTTGATTCAGGCCCGCTCAGTAATGAGATGCATAGGCGCAGGCTGGAAGGCTGCAACCAGGAGCTTGGCCCAGCCCCCAGCCCGTCTTCCTCAAGGGCACCTCCAGGCAGGGGGCACCACTCTGAGACCCAGAGGAAACTGAGACGACTCACTCCCACCCTACACTCAGCTGGCCCTGGGGTGCCTCAGCCTCTTTGAGGTAGCCCCATGGCCGCCCTGCATGCTGTGCCCTTTGCCAGGCATCCAGCCATGCTCTCCATCACAGCTGTGGGAAACACAGCTTGTTCTCTCTCTGTTCCCGTGAGGCAAGGTGTGGAGCCGCTGGTTAAACAGCAGCTGCACTTCTGAGGTGAATCTCAAGTCCAACTCAAGAGCAGCCAGGTCCACAAAGGCTCCCTGGTCATTTGGCTTTCTAGAAACAGTAGCAAAATATATCCTCGGTAATAGCCTTTGTCTGTATAACAGGTATGAAGGACTTTCATGGGCCCCATCTCATTTTATTTTCCCATAGATCCTGTGAGCTAACCAGGATTTTTGGATATCTTTCAGAAATAAGGAAGCTGAAGTTCAGGTAATAAAAAGTCTCTTCCTGATGCCTTTGGGTACCCATCCTAGGGACCAGCATAGGCTCTGTCATTCAGCCACATAACCAGCTACCAGCTCCTCTTTTCCCTTATTGGAGAGTGTCCTGAATATATCTAGTTTCTGATGATGGCCCCATGAAAGCAGTGGCTGCCTGTCTGTGTCTATTTTTGTGTACAGGCTGAACCACCCTGGGGTTGGTGGGTATGAGCAGCTGCCCTGGCTAAATTGCAAAACTCCAGGGAGGGAGGGGAGATAAGAGGGATTTGGCACTGAAGCCAAGAATACTCGGGGCTGTTAGATGCACTAATAAATTTGACCTTGGGACATTTAATATGTGGCCGAAATTGTTTGAAAGAACTTTGGGGATCCCCTGTTTCTAATAAAAGCTTCCATGGAAAAACCAGCATTTCCTCCTGCCCACCCTTGCCGTCAGTCCAGGAAAGCAAGTTGCCAACCTTCTGCTGAGGTGGCCACTTAAAACCTAGACTCAAGGAGTTCCTGTTGTGGCTCAGAGAGTTAAGAAGTGGCCCAGGTCCCAGATGCAGCTTGGATCTGGTGTTACTGTGGCTATAGCACAGGCTGGCAGCTACAGCTCCAATTTGACACCTGGCCTGGAAACTTCGTATGACACAGATATGGCTGAAAAAAACAAACAAACAACAACAACAACAAACCCAGACTCACGATAAAGCTTCTAGGAAGTACATGAACCTGACTCTGGCTAATGATACAGCGTAGGCCTCACCGTGAAGAAACTGAGCTCCAAGAATGATGAGTGAGTGGAAGAAGGTCATAGTGCTGGGTGATGACAGGATTTGGTGAGAATTAGGAGTCCCAACCCCTGTCTGGCCTTCTTACTTTTTTTTTTGTCTTTTTTTTGGTCTTTTTAGGGCCTCGTCTGCGGCTAATAGAGGTTCCCAGGCTAGGGGTCCAATCAGAGCTACAGCTGCCAGCCACGGCCACAGCAATGTGGGACCTACACCACAGCTCGGGCAACGCCAGATCTTTAACCCACTGAGCGAGGCCAGGGATCGAACCCGCAACCTCCTGGTTCCTAGTCAGAGTCCTTTCCGCTGCGCCATGATGGGAACTCCTAGCCTTCTTTTCATATTATGGATCATAGAGTGCTTCCACTTAGCAAATTGTTTGTCTTCGAGAATGATGCTTATCTACAGAAGTACCTTTCCCAGAGTGCTCTGCTTGGCAATTTCTGTTCCATCCTTTGGAGCTCAGGAAAGTCTTCCTTGACCAGCCCCCAGTTCTCTGACATACCCATACATCTTCCTCATACTTTTTTTTGGGAACTTACCTCAAGTCTAAATACATTTATTTATGTTATTCAAAATAATTGTCTCCCTGATCAGATGCTCATGTTTCATGAGGGTGACTACTGCATCTTCTTTGTTCATTGAGGTATCTTCACATTGCAGGGTCCTTGGCACTCCCATGAGCTCAGTAAGACAAAGCTGAAATTGAGGCCTGAGTGAAGCCAGCAGACAAGAGGGTAAATGGATCTTCAGGTCTAAGAAAACTCACTCCCAACCAATTCAACCAGGACGGAGATGAAACAGGGTCACATTCAGCACTATCTTAGTCTGTTTCGCTGCTGTGACAAACTGCTATGGACTAGATGGCTTATAAACAATAAAAATTGATTACTCATAATCCTCGAGACTGACAAGTCCAAGATCAAACCATTAGCTGAATTGTTGTCTGGTGAAGACCAGTATTCTGGTTCATAAAGGGCTGTCTTCTCACTGTGTCCTCATTGGAGGAAGGAGCTAAGGAGTTCCTGGGGGTCTCTTTGATGATAGTTCTAGTCCCATTCATGAGGGCTCCACCCTTATGACTTAATCCCCTCCCAGAGGCCCCGCCTCCACATACCATCAGGTTGAATGTATGAATTTGGGGGGCAAACACGTATTCAGTTTAAAGCAAACAGATTCATCACATTTATCTGGGATTTGCTCAGGTTCATCTTGAGTCCCTGATAATTCAGATTTCTCTGTATGGTCTACACGGTGATAAATCCCACATACCTTTCAAGTGTCCCTTGCCCAAGGTGTCCTTGGTGTACTTCGCATTCTACCCAGGGCGGGATGTGCATTAGTCCAATTGCCACTGTGCCCCCAGTTCTGAGTTGAGGCTCAGTTCTCACCACACCTGATGCTCTTGGGTTGTGAACATGCCTACACCACCTCCCACCCTGATCTTAACTTTTCAAAACGGTGACTCCCTCCTTTCCACTTCTTAGGCCAAAGACCTTGGCATCCACCTTCCCTCTGTCTTTCCCTCTCACGCCACAGCTAATCCATCAGCAAATCTGTGGGTCCTTTCCAGCATAGCAGTGGGGGAATCTTGTACATTGCAACTCAAATTGTGTGCTGCTGCACTTCGCCAGTGACTCCATGCCTTTCAGAGTGACATCCTGCGACTTATGCCTCTGGACTAATACTTGATGGCTCCATGTGACACAGCCTTGCTCCACTCCCATCTCCAGCCACCATTCCCTAGCTCACTTGGCCCCAGGGACAGCAGTCTCTTTGCTGCCTCACCGACACATTGAGCGCATGTCCCTGTCAGTAACTTTGCATGCTGTGTTCCCTGTTTGGACTGTCTTCTCCCAAATGTCACACTTATAACCTATCTTTTATTACAATTCATAGGTTATATCACTGTTGTATTTTTATGGTTATTTTACTTTATTATCTCTTTTAAATCAGACATTTTTTCCTTTCTTATATCCTACTTCCTAGAAAAATAAATATTTATTGCATGCATTTATTGCATGAATATCAGCAACCTTCACCTTTACTCCATTCAA
The DNA here is from genome assembly GCF_016906955.1 of Phacochoerus africanus. Classification (NCBI taxonomy): domain Eukaryota; kingdom Metazoa; phylum Chordata; class Mammalia; order Artiodactyla; family Suidae; genus Phacochoerus; species Phacochoerus africanus. Next base: position 96,568,150 of record NC_062545.1, read on the forward strand.
AAGCTAGGCTTACTTCAGACAGGTTTGCACAGAGGACATGTTAATTTCTGAGCTTGTTGGGATGTCCATTTCAGGCAAGTCACCTGGTCTGAGTTCCAGTCCAGTTGTCAGTGGTCTTCAGTGGATAGTCTTGGGCATGGTGGTGTGCTGGCTCCAGCTCTTGGTGGCCGTGGTCAACTGGACACATCTGTTTCCAACTGTATTCAGCGCTTTTGGTCTGGGTGCTTGAAGTGGTGGGAGTATTTACACTGTAGAAATTGACAAATTCCTTACATCAGTGTTTTTTGGTTTTTGTCCCCCCCCCCGCCCCCGCCACACACAAAGAGTCAGCTATTAGAGATTTTCTAGGACAAGGTTTCTTAGTAAATGTTACTTCTCCCACTGCACAGTGTGATCAGCTCTGAGAGCCACATTTTAAGGGAAGTGTTTATAAGCGAGATGGTGGTGACAGGGAAGAAAAGTTGAAAGCCCTTGGACATTCCCCCTGGGGATACATGTGATACCTGATCATCAAATATATCAGGGATGGCCAGTGTCAGGAGGACTAAGCACTATTGTGGGCAGATGGGCAGGACTGGAGAATGTGTGGGAGAGGATGAGTCTGAAATCCTCTAGGTTTGGTGTCTGGCTCTAATTTGAGATGTGGGGCCTGGAGTGGGTTGATTAGTTACCTTAAAATGAAATTTATATTACCTATTTAATAGGAAGGTCTTGACAGTAAAAAAGAAAAAAGAAAGAAAGAAAAGAAAGAAAAAAAGCATTCAATTCCATTTCCCCAGAGCTGAGGGGTGAGTTTTAGTGAGGCATGTTTCAAGTGAATAAAAGTAGAACTTGATAGAGACTAAAATGGCAAGTGAAGCTCCTCAGAACTGTCCAAACTGTTCACCTTCAGAGAAGTTGGAGAAGGGGATTCCTGTGTTGGAGGGAGGCTGGTCTGGATAACCACACCCTAAGATCCTGTCTACACTATTTCTAAAGCCAGAAACGTCCCTAGGCAAGTCACTGACCAGTGTTTTCTTTTTTCTTTCTTTTTTTGCCTCATTTCCTCCATCTTTCAGACAAGCAGAATGGTTTCTGTTCCTTCATATTTTTCATTGTTGTTGAGATGATTAAGTGAAATCATCATTTGAAATGTTTATGGGTCCAGGAATAAAGGTACTTTTATCATTCTCATACATAACTATTCTTATAATAAAAACACTACACGTTGGGATGGGACAGCATTCCCTATGACATGGCAGTGAAGAATCCCTGCCAAGTTGCACACAACCAATAATAGAGGGTAAATAATTAAAAGACAACTCTATTGTCAGGTCTTTTGTCTATATTATGTGGAAGTAAGCTTGTGTGTCTTAGAATTAGCATGCTTGTAATATCCCACTGGGTCAAGGAAAGCCTTAGGGCGGATGGAGAGATTGGGCCACTGCTGTTGACATTCACATGCTTCCCATTTAGCCATGGCAAAGAGAGTTGCTGGACACAGCTAGATATGTGTGTCTGCCCTCTTGCTCCTCTTCTGCTCCTCGATGAGTCTTCTTCATACAGCTCACCATGTAGCAATGGGGCCTCTGCCCTCTGTATTATGGGCCTCGCTCACCTCTATTCCTAGCTACAATGCCTTAGATCTGAAATTTCTTTTTATCAAAAGACCTGAGGATCACTTTTTTTTTTCCTGCCTGTTTATAAGTGAAGCACAGCAAATAGGTATCCTGGGAATAGTTGCAGTGTGATTATAGTGTAATTGATTAATAGTAGATATGCTCCTAAAACCAGGTAGGAAGGGATGTAGACAGAGACAAGAGGCTGCTTAACTCCATGCAAGGCCAGTGAGGGATGGAGAGCCTAGATTCCCACTACACTTAGGCCTCACCACCTCCTCAGTTCTACCAGTGGCCTCCTTGCCATCCTACCACTCTGCCATTTTTCCTGTACCTCACCCCTAAATGCCCTTAGTAATAGACAGTTTGCATGAAGCCTGATAATGCTTTAGGTGAATAGCCAGGCCATCCATAGCCTTTTCCAGATTCACAGTCTGTCAAATTGTGAGGTAATCTTACAGAATTCCTCATGTAGAGATGGGAAATACTAAGGGCTAGGCAGGAATGTGACTTGCTCAAGGTCGCCAAATGAAAAGCCAAATGTTGCTGCAAAAGTGGACATCGCTGGTCCCTGTGGTGGGCCCTTTGTGCTAAAAATAAAAGGCTTAGGCATGTGATAACTAAAGGGGGTCTCAGACTCAGTTAGCAGTGACTTCCGGGTCCTGCTGAGGTAACATCTGTGTGTTATGTTGATTTTGCTCAGGCTCAGTGGGGAGTATGCAGAAAGGCATCACCCACTGAGCCAGCCAGAAATTCTGGGCAAGTTTGTCCAAAACTGGGTGGACACATGCTTTCAGGGAGAACCAATTAAAGGGTATCTTATTTGGAGAAGAGGTCCAGGGAGATATAATCCACATCTGATGGACTCTGATGAAAAGAAAACCTTCATTTTGCAGATACCTCTTTGAGATGATTTTTTTATTCTTGAGAGTAAAGGCATAAGAGCCCATTTTTTGCATATTGTAGTCCAGGCAGCCCTACGTGAAACAGATATATGCACACCCCAGCAAAGACGAGTTAGTGGTGAGCCAGCTGTTTCCAGAAGTCCTGTATAAAATCCAAGAGGACTAGATTTTTAATGAAGTTCCAGGATGTTCATATTTCAGAGAACATTGCCTCCTTCAGAGTTGTCATGTGAGGGATCTAGTCCTGTGAACACTAGTCATGGGTGTTCTCTTAGCTTAATACACTGGCAGAAGCTGTGGCAGATGCTATAGAAAATCTTGGATGCTGAAGAATCATCTGGAAGCAGCCAGATGTCTCAGTCCTCAAAGAGCTCCCATCCTGGGAATGGCAGGACTGAGGGAATACTCAGCCAGCACAATGGCTATAACACTGTACAATCTTACAGCGCAAGAGCCAGACCATTTGTGGAAGAGCTTGCATATCAGTTGTGCAAACAGTTTTCAAATAGACACTCAAAGAGATTTTCATTTCAACCAATAACAAAACATATAAACAAACATGTTCCTCTTGGTTAATTTTAAAAAATAAGCAAATAACCTGATTTACTTCTTTAAAAATACTTAGAAATGAAAACCAAAGGGGGAATAAAAAAGAAAGCTGTAAGTGGAGGTATTTGGTAAACAAAGAATGTCTTTTGATTTTTAGTTTTGTGAAGGCTATTTCTTGAAAATCCAAGGAGGAACTCAGGTTTCACTTCTCCATCTTTGATGAAGATGGTTGTCCGTCTTCCCTAAAGGTCCCACCTCCTGCTGTCCAGTTCCTTGATCCTGTCAAGTGCAGAAGTGTCCCTACACCTCATGCTCCTTCTAGTTCTCATGGTGTGTTGGATTTGAAGAGTGCATACTAGCACGTTTAATGCCTGGCTTTTCCTGTATTATTAAAAGTGCCTTCTTATGTGGTCAAATGACATTACTCTTCCTTGGGATTCAGCTCTCCTCTTCCCATCCTTGGCTGCCCTTTTTTCTAAATGCCCCCCCCCCCCATTGTGTCTTAGCGCATGTCTCTAAAAGGCAGAGATCTTTACTAGGTGAAATGAGGTTACCCACGAACGCACTTAGATTATTGACAGTGCCACACATATGTAGTAGTTAAGAATGAAGATATGCTTTGGTTTCAGATGGAACCGAGCATGTTCTCCGGTCCTGTCAATTACTGTCTTGTGACTTTGAATTAGCTGTTTAATGTAGCCAAGTTTCTGCTTTCTCATTTATAAAATGGGTATAATCATAGTACTGCCCTAGGAGGTTCTCAAGAGGATTTAATGAAATGAGCTGATCCTTGGAAAGCGTTTAGTAGTTTATGGGGAGTCTTGGCATCTGTGTTGGTGCCTTGAACTTGGCACACCCTTATTAGCTGGAAGGAAAAAAGGAAAGGAGGAAGGGAGGAAGGAAAAGAGGGAGGGGGGCAGAGGGGTAAGCTTGGTTACAGAGAGAGGTCCATATGGTGATTATCAATGTTTGCAGCTGTGCCCAGTGTTCAGTGCAGTCTCGAATGAGTCCTGGGTCAGCCAAGGGTTCCAGAATGAAGCTCCTTTGAAAAAATGTCAAGCTGAGCTCAGAGAAACATGGCGGAGGCGGGGGGGATCAAGATGATAGGGTGTACCTTAGATGCCTTCACCATGAGGCTGCATGGGGTTGATGGGAAGAGGGAAGCCTGGTTCCTACCTGCATGGCGGGTCATCTGGGGCCTGGCTGATAGTGGTACCAATATCCCTGGGCCAGGACTGACTCCTTAACAGAGCAGAGAGGGAGAAAGCACCAATTTAGGGATTCCTGAAGGGGTCATGGATACTGTAGACAGAGAACTTGTCGTTATTCAGAGCTATATCCAAATTCCAGTTCTGCCACTTTTTACCCCATAACCCTGGGCAAATTAGTTATCCAGTTTGAGCCTCGGTGTGCTGAACTGTGAACTAGTCAAAATAATACTATCCTGCTTTGATAGTGTGAAGATTATGAGGGATAATAGAGTTAAAACATTTACCTGTATAGACAAAAGTAGGTTCTGAAAAATCAGTTGTTTTTTCTATTATGATTGCCAAGATTTCAGGGTAAGCTTTCAAAGGAGGACATCCTTCCACTTTACCTGAGGCTGACAAAAGCTGTGGCTACCTGCAGCTGCAAGGCTTAGCTCTCATTGGGTACAGCTTGACTTTATCCCGTTTAGATATTTACCTGTAATTGTGATTAATTGCTCTCTATTTGGCCCTAGGGACCCAAATTCTTAGCCAAATTAGCTACAGTAAGCTGAGGAACAGAGATTTTGACTCCAATGCTCAGATGCTCTCTGAAGCAATCACCCTTCTGACTTTTCCATTCTCTGCTGCTGAGTGAACTTAGGGGTATAAATCGATTTCCTTGGATTCACCAAGGGGATGTGTTAGAAAGCTTAAATTCTAGTCTTGGAGCCAAGTGAGCAGATCATTTGGTCAGTTCTAAGCAGAAATTCAACACGTGACGAGTAGGTGGAGATGAGGATGTACCCGCCCCAGTATCCAACTTTGCTTGGCGTGTGTTCAGGGAGAGAAACCTCCTTTCCTGGCTTTTTATGGGCTTTGGGAACAGCCCACAGATGCTTGCAATGCAATGTGAATTCCACCTTTTGTTTGAAGGAAGGAACCTACAGCCTAGATCGTGTGCCTTAGAAGTAACATGTCTTTAGCTCCTTACTTTCTTGATAAGTTAATTATGCTTTCTTAAGTGTATAGTTTGGTGAACTTCAGATGAAAAGACTAGACACCCCTGCTAGCAGAATGTAGAAAGAAAGGAAGAGAAAGCATGATTCCAGTGAATAATTCATGGCAAGTATTAAAGGTTGTATTCTTAAAATGAGGTCTGGCTGTGTATCCATTCTGCTTCTAGTAAGAGATGACTCTCTTAGCATCTTTTAAGAGATGAGCTGGTTCATTCTCTTCCCCCAGGTATGTTCTGTTAGCACTGGGAAAGGCTCACTCCCCTCTGTAGATGTCTTCTCTTTTAAGATAGGCGTTTTCAATTTTTATTTTTTATTGTTTTTAAATCAAATAGATCGTTAATGGAAGTGCAATATAAAACACCAATAAAAGTTATTCTGGTCTGGCTAAAGTGGGATAAGGGCCTGGAACGCTACATCTCAACTTCTCTCACCTGCATTGCCATCCCTAAGAGCCTTCATTGGAACCCAGGGCTCCTTAGGGGCAGTTTGAAACCACTGTTCTAGCGGTTTCCTATGTGTGGTTCATTCTAAAATGTCAGAGGCAACGTAGAGGACCTGACAGAACCTCTAAAAACACACATTCCAAAAATTGCAGGTAGTGAAAAAGAACATGCATCAGCCAAAACAGGCTCCCATGTGTCTCTACCATCTACAAATAGTATAGCCTCAGAAACAACTCAACCTTCTTGAGCTACTGTTTATCAAGATGCATAATACATGAGAATATGAACATTCATGTCATCAGTTTACACCAGTTTAACTTTGTAAATCTCCCACGCAATGCCATGCAAGAGGCCCTACATCCATGAAATCCAGTTGCCTTGGTCTACAGAACAAGGAATTTAAAAAGAATTCTTCTGGGGAATTCAAAATGGTCAGGATGAACGTTTCTAGGTTCACCAGGTTCAACCAACATAAAACAAAACTTCTTGTCTCACTAAGTTCTAGATTAGGGCATTCAGAGGCCTTTTCTTTCATTAGGTCTCTGTACTTATGGCTCTAATCTATAAAAAGGATTGAATACATTCTCACCCAGAAGTTGAAATGGCTGTGACCTGGACAATAACCAAATATACACACTACTGTAAGAGCCTGGATATTATGTACAAGGTCATACGTGGAACCTTAGGGGGAAAAATGTAAACGCCCTTTTGGCTGCATATCTAGGGGAATTTTTCATAGATCTCACCTGTAAATATTAGAACCCCATCATTTAAAAAATAATAAAAGAAAAATGTAAGCAATCAAGATCAGGCTTGCTGGGAGATATATTCAGTTATTATTAGTCATCCTGGCTGCTCTTTGGAATAGAGCCTGAAGCTAAGACTTGGAGGTATCAGTGGTTTCAGGTTTAACCTTTAAATTCCAGGAGGTTGAGGGGATTTAGCAAAAGGACGCAGCCCAGCTATGATGGCCACCTCAAGCGTGTCACTTACTTCTTAGGCTGGGGAGGAAGCTGATTGCCTGGCCTCTGCATTGCCCTCCCTACATGATTTGGCATTTAGAACTAATGCTTTCTGAATTGTAGGGTTGGGTGGGGCCTCACTGGGATGCTGACCCCATGCAGCAGCCTGAGTGACCATCTGTCTAAATTCCTGTTTGCACACTGGGAATGGAGACGCAGGACAAGACTATCTTCTCACCCTTCCGTCTGTCCTTCTGATTAGGAATTCTTCCAGAGAGTACAGACAACCTCTTAGAAGTGTTTTGTGCCAGAAAGTTCCTGGAAAAAAAGGGAGAGAGACTAGATAGAATCTGTTTTATCCCTGAAGTGAGACAGACACATGGGGTACTCGAACTGTGGTGCCTGAGGGAACATGGGATTCACTCTATAGGGGGTAAAATAAGCCCTGAGTAGAAGAAGTGACTCTTCAACTAGGCCTCATGGTGAGCGGAGGCAGACCCAGGCTGGAACACGGGTTTTCTCCCTCTGGGTCTAACTTTTGTACAACAGTGTCCATTTCTCATCCCTGTGAGGAGGAGCAACCTGTTGGTTCCATTTTCCCTCCGTTCATTCAATTTCCACATTTCCTTCTGCCTTCCTGGAATTTTGTCACAGGCTCACTCATGGTTGGTGGTTCCAGAGCCCATTCCTTGGTAGAAACCTTCCTTAGTTTTTTTTCCTTCTCTCTACCTTTACCCCGACTACCTTGCCACTCCCTGCCCCCCACTTTTGAATCACCCAGGCCCCAAGTGTTAGGGCATCTAGAACGTTCTTTCAGTTGCTTAGATATGGCAGACTTTGTTGTTTCCGCATTTTCACTGGGTAAGTCACTCTTTCTGGGCCTCTGTTTCCTAGCTGGTTTCTCACAACCTCAATCACAGGTACAACTGAGTGTTAGTCTCTGCTTGCTGGGACACTGAGTTCCACACAGGCTGTCCCCAGCTGTTTTGTGGGTTGCTGGCTTGGGGTAGGATGTCATTCATGTTCCATCTTATAGCCAAAGTAAGAAGCAAGTGACACTAAACAAAATAAAAAGGGAGAAAAAGGTCCATGTCTGGAGTTCCTGCTGTAACACAAAGGGATCAGCAGTGTCTCTGAAGTGCTCAGACCCAGGTTCGATCCCTGACCTGGCACAGTGGGTTAAGGAGCCGATCCCTGGCCTGGGAACTCCATATGCTGCAGGGCAGTCAAAAGAAAGAAAGAGAGAAAGAGAGAGAGAGAGAGAGAGAGAGAGAGGGAGGGAGGGAGGAAGGAAGGAAGGAAGGAAGGAATCCATTTCCTACAAAATAGGAAAGGGAAAGGAGAACAGATTGAAAAGAGGGTCAGCGAGGTAAAAAGCGTATTTAATGAAAGGATGATGTCTTTGAAACAGCGTCATCTGTTCTCCCCAAAGCCATCCTTGCTCTGTTCCTTTAACTATGTACCTGCCTACCTGTGCATCTAACCATCTCATATGTTGTCATCTACATCTCTGGCCCACAAGGGATGGAATATTTGAGGAGGGCAAACAACATAGGATCCCTAGCACAACCAGGCTTCAGTGTGTCCAGATGCATGTCGGCAAGGCTGAGACCCTTGTGGCCAGACTCTGGCATGACCCACGCTCCCACCACGTTATGTCAGCGACTCCCTTCCCAGACACAGATGTCCTGGGTCAGCCTGAGGAACTGGTGGCACGTACTACATCCCACCATACCCAGATGTGGCGTGTCCTTTTGATAAGCAGCAGCAGAGGGGAATGATGTTTCTGGGGCTGAAGGACATGGGGGATCATGGAGCAGCCTCCTCACTCCTTTGAGGCAAGGGCTGGGAGCTGTAGAATTCAGCAGGTTAAAACGAAGCTGCTTGAGGGCCAGTCAGGAGCCCATGGCGGTCCCCAGCCAGTTCTGTGCTGGCGTGACTTCTGGTGGAAAGCACAGGGAGGATCCCATTCAAGGAGGCTGGTGGAAGAGGAGTGCGGGCTGAACGCCTCTGCTTGAGAAGCTGAAGGCATGTCTCTCACCCAAGGGCCCCACAGCATCCTTCATCTTCCTCCAGTCCTACCGCTCCCCAGCCTGTCCTTTGGGCTTGGAGAGGCCAAGAAAAAAACTGAACTTGCACCAAGAGGGAAACTGCAGCTCCTCAAAAGTGGCAAGCAGGGTCACCCTCCTAATATTCTGGATGTGGACTGTTCCAGCGAGCAGCAAGACGTGTCAGGAATGAGAATGGCCTGAGATAGGGCCCCAGGACTGCAGCCCTGCTCCACCAGGGAGATGAAAGAATTTTCTCCTTCCTTTGCCTTTTAAATGTAATTCTGTCTACCCTTCTCCCCTACACCCGCCCGGCCCTCTTGCTGGTAGCCGTGCAGACGTTTAGCCATCCTGGGAAAAGGCAGGATCCTTTTCATTAACTTCAGCCTGATTGAAGTCCCCACAGCCACAGCAGATTTCATTTTCCTCCCTCTTTGCCTCCCTAGCTGGGATCCTTCCCTGACAGCTAGGATGCTCTGAGCAGTAAACTCTTTTCCTGTGGGGCAGAATGGGGATGGGGTCTGGTTGGGGCAACAGTTTATAGAAGCTCTGAATCAGTACTTTAGGGGACAGTGCTTTGTGGTAAAGGACAAAGTTCATCTCTTCTAGGCCATGCCTGAACCTCCCCTGAGTTCTGAGCCCATCTTTCCTCCCTTCAGGATGCAGGCCAGCAGCCAGCGGTACCTGACCCCCACCCACCCCCTGGTGTGAAGGTTGGACCAGACTGAGACAGTGACTAGTGGACATTTCTGCAGAGGGCCTTCCCCCACCATCCCTGCCCCCACACTGCTAGTTAACCCAGGCCTGTTGTTTGTTAACTAGCAGTGTGATCTTGAAGAAGTCCCTTATCTCTTCTGTAAAACAAGGACTTAGTCTGAAGTTTTCAGATTCGTTTTAGTGGTAGAACATCTGTTTCCCAAATCAATCTATCTACATGAAAGAAGGAGAAGCAGAGCTTCTTGGGTTGAAAGGAGGGAGAGATAGATGGGCACAGTGGGGATCATCTGTCTACACCACCTCTTCTTCCTCTGGCTCCCCAGCAGAGGTAGCTCCTGAGCCCCCTGCAGACACAGTCATTTCCCCTTCCCCCTGGGACCTTTGACTGTCCCTTCACGTCCTGCCACCCTGTAAACTAGAAGTCTTTTGGGGGGTCCAGATCTAGGTAGTCTGTGATTTTGAAATATGGGAAGACTTCCTGGTGGGTTTTTCTAATCCACATCTGAGCACCACCCTTCATTATTCCAAGGGTCAGTTCTGGGCACAGAATGTGTAGTCGTCTATGCAACCATTGGCTTGAGAAAGGGGAGTGTTCAAGGAGCAGCAAGTGTGTTTTGCCCAAGAGCTCAGGTATCTGTTAGAGCTAGGAGGCAGGGGCTGGTGGCTGGATGCTGAGGAGAATCAGGACCAATGGGAGAAGAGGTCACAGGGCTTGCCTGTGCTTGTTTCCCAGGTCAGAGAACACCTTGAATGTGCACTGGATTGTGTGAGAAACAGGCCAGAGTCCCCAAGGTAAGGTTTTCAGAAGTGTTAAAAGCTGATAAGCACCTTCCGGCTTCCCCCACCATCCCCGCCCCCACCCACCATCCGGTAAGCTAACCCACATGAACTGGGATAACCCCACTGAACGTTCTGTTTCATCTGTGGGAAGGGTAGAAGCCCCCACCCCCACCCTGCCGGTAGTGGGATAGTGGGTTCAGCCTCTTTAACTTTCATACTGTTCTTCCCTCAGTTTAACCTTGACTCTGCCCTGAAATTTAAGCCAGAATTCTCTCGTAAAACCTATAGCAGATAAGGAAGAGCATGTTCCCATCACTGGAGTGGATTAATTCATTCAGATATTTGAAGACTTACTTCATGCAGGAAATGCTATAGATGCTGAGTGTTGTTTCCTCTTGTTGATTTGAAGGATGTCATAAGCCGTCTCTCACATGTCTCAGCAACTTCGTCATTCTAGCCCTCATGTCTTGGTTGACAATATTCTCCGCTTTTCTTCCAAGTCATCTGAACAACTGGCATTTTTTGGCTCATTGTATGTCCACACTCTTCTCAATACTTTAAGAAACAAAGACGTTGCATAAGATATAAACCATGGTTTGCTGGGCGCAGTCTTGTTAGGCAAAAAAGGAAAATAAAAAATATATGCAACAGCACAAAATGGAACTTTAAATAATTGAGACAAATTGCATTGGTCTTTTTCCTTCTTAAGAAAAGGGAAAGAAGGGAAACAGGGAGGATGGGCTAGATACTGATTTTGTTGAGCTGGAGCCATAAGGAATAATAACCAAAAACACCATTTATCTCTCTTTGCAATCAAATGAGTGGAGAGGGTCATTTCTCAATCCTGAAACCACTGACCTGCATGAATAGTGCATGATAAGATGCTCTGAGGACCCTTGTGGTTTATTTTCTGTTGCAGTATATGAGAACTAGGACGAATTAGATGTTCTGGTGTCATTTCTGTTGTCTGTCTGGTGAACCTTGTTCAAAGAAGAGGCCCTGCCAGCAGGACAGGACTCGCGGGGCCTGGAGAGCTTGAGGCCAGATTCCTACTTGCCAGCACATGATGGTGGAGCTGTTCTTGCAGAGGCCACTCCCATGTCCATTCCACACCCCAGCCTGTCTGTCCCTCCTCCCCAGCTCTGTCCCAGCTCATACTCAAGTCAGAGGGCTGTGCTGTATTGATAAGTCCTGAAGAGTGGAGGGTTGTTGGCGATGAGATAAAATAATGTCTGAAAGGAAGGGTTAGTTAAGGGTCATTCACAGGGACACATGTTTTATGTCACTGCCTGTGGTTCATTTGACTGATAGTCTGGCATTCATCCTTTTTCCTATGTTGTGTCTTCTCAACACGTTTTCTCCAAGGTGCCTCCAATCCAGAGGCATCAGGTTATAGCAGAAAGAGAAAGAGCTTTGGAATTATATCGTTATGGATTTAAATCCCAAATGCATGTGCTATCTGGGTGACCTAAAAAAGGTTATTTAACTTCCATAAGTCTCAGTTTTCCCATCCATAAAGTGGAGACACTTTCTATCATGATTGAGTTAAGGAAATTAAGAAATAAAAATTCTGTAAAGCAACAGCCACTCTGCTGGGCAGCCAGGCCATCCTCAGTGTCTCATGATACCCTCCCTTCCTCTTTAGTGCCACCATGGCTGGTGGTGACAGATGCAAAAATGGCTGGCTGGGGCTGGTAAGCCCTTTTTCCATTTTCTTCTTCCCACTGCCTACCTGAAGCACCTCCCTGCCTGACGGCCTTTCTGTTTTCAAGGCTCAGTTTAAACTACATCTTATTTCAGTCACCACACCCTGACCTTTCTTGCTTTAAGTTCATGGTTTGACACTTAAATTCTGCTTCACTCTGCTTATACTGACACATGGATGTCTTATCGTTGGACCAAATTTTATGGCCCTTGAAGGCAGTGATGCCTTATAATGATGTTTGGCCCTCAGTGTCCAGTCAGGAGCCCTGATGGCTTATTGCTTGACTGTGTCTGCACTCAAAGGGGCTGCACTCAAAGGGCCTGCACTCTCTCAGAAGGGGGCCACCTTCCCCAGGTACCTTTCCTGTGGTTAATCCTGCCTGCAGGCCTGGGCGTGAGAAGAGAGGCGCATCTTTCACATTCTCTACCTCCTTCCTGCCCTGTCCCAGAGTTTACACCACTTTGAGCATCACTTTTGGCAAAGGCATTGAGAGAAGCTAAAGAGCCCAGTTGGGCTTTTCTGAGGCTAAGGCGCTGCAGCCCAGCATGATTTCCTCTCTTTCTTGAACCAAACAAAATATTGTTACAGCAAACATGAAATCTTTCCTATTTTTCACAAACGCTCTCCAGGCCTAACAAAGCTAGCAGTCACACTCCTTGAATCAAAATAAGCATCTGCCCTTTTTCTTTTTCCCGCTTTCCCAGAATTTTTGAACAACAATAAAGAATGTGATTATTTTGTTAATTCATCTTATGATTCCATTGAGTGCTTTTGGGAGAGCATGCAAAAATATTCAAACCTCATCTTTACCCTTTAATATTAATTAAACACAGAGATACGGAAAATATAACCTCTTATCTTCTAACATTGAGCACGATAGCTAGAGGCATAAGCCATGAAGACCTCAATGGTATATGAAATCAAGGGCAACATATAATAAAGGGAAACTGAGTCACGTGTAGCTGGGGAAAGGATCATTTTCACTGGTTGGATTTTTAAAAAAGAAGAAGCAACGGTCTTCCCCCCACTCCAAGGAGATGGGCCTGTAACTGTCTCTTGCTTGTGGTTTCACAGAGTGCTAGGAGGAAAATCAGGGACCCTCTCCCTAAGGAAGTATTTGGACTCACACATGATTTGCACTTAAAATTTCTGTGAGTCTGTGGATCTTCTGGAGTCCATCCGTAGTTGATGATCCCTAACTTAAGACTCTTTGAAGAATTAGTGGCACCTAGAAGGTAGGAGAGGGCAGCAGAGAGGATGAGAAAGTGAGAGAAGGAGAGTAGACACAAGGTGGAGGCCCTTGAGTCCAGCCCTTAGCCAGGAAGCCCTGCCTTAACCTTTGTGACTGTTGCTTTAGCTCCAGACCGGGGCCCTGGTGAGTTCATAGCTGACCAGTTGTCCTAGCGACACTGTGTCCAGAAGGGGAGAAGTATCACTAAGAAAAACTCCTTTTTTTCTTTTCCAGCTCCTCACAGCCAGTGACCTTGCAGCCAGCGACCTTAAAGGATTTCAGCCACAGGTAAGTTCCATGGATCCCTGTATGAATTTTGAGACAGAACATTCCATGTTTGGCTATGAGCAAACAAAGTTGGCACCAGACCAAACCCCCACCTTGGATTTCTAGCTTCTCTGAATTAAGGAACCAACCTTGACAGTGAATTGGTAGCTTGCCCTCTCCCTTTGGCTCCTTGCATCTCATCACAAACAAAACCACCACTTTCTGCTTTCTTAAGATTTTATAATGGGGAAAAAAATGTAGACCAAGCTGCTTGGAATGTGTGGTGGTAGTGGGTGGCTCAGCTCAGGAAAGGGTTAAACCAAAAAGGTAGAGGGTGGGGTTCTCCTGCATTTCTAGCCCCTGGGACAGGAGACTCACAATTGTGGAATCTTTGTGAACAAATGCTTTGCCGCCATGGTCTGGTGGCCAGGTTAATCTCAGACTCCTGTAGAAGCAGATGGTTGAATTTTGCTGATCTTGAATAGGAAGTGGACCATTATTATCTCTGGCCACAGTTCTGTTTAGAGGTGGCCATGAGCAAAGCACAAGAGGCATAGGCAAGAGCTCTCTGGAGACCTCCCTGGCAGCAGTGACAATCACCTTCCCTGTGTCTGGAAGGGGACCGACTGTCTACACACAAATGTGTAACCAACAGCGCACTCACACACACACAGACGCACACCGACACACAAAGTGCCTATGTTCCCATGGACCCCAGTGTAGACAGCATGTGTACAGAGACAGGTAAATACAAGAGCAAGAGCTGTGATGCCCCACCCCTCTTCTGTCCCCCTCTCAATAGGAAAACTTCTGTCACTCCCCAGTCAGTGCTGTCCCCGAGGCCCCCCGCTACACCTCTGCAGGGACTCGCAGGGTCAGAGCAACTAATGTCTAATAACAAGAATCCCATCTATTTGGGAATATTTTCATTAAACATCTTTTGCATCTAAGAGCTCACTGTACCCTCACTACATTTCTCCCATGTGGGTGCATCTTGTGAGTCCCCTTTATTGCTAAGGGAACAGGAGACCCCAAGTCCTGGGGAGAAGAGGCCCCAGACCACACAGAGAGCAAGGGACCAGAACAGGGAGTGGGGCATGAGATGCTCAAGGGAGAGAATGAACAAAATAAAGGGCTCTTTGTGAGAGTCAGAGATAAATTGGTGTGTCGTTGGGGTGTTTCAATCACAGCTTGTTGATCCTTCTGTTAGGGTGCAGTGAGGTTTTAGAAATTGCTAGCCAGTAAACCTTTTGACAGTATTGAAAACTGACAATTCATTAAAGTATTTCTTCACATTGTCACACAAACTTCCAGGTGAGGTCATGGAATGCAACACAAAAACAAAGCACAATCAACATGCACCTATATGCCACCTATCTCCACACCTCCACCCACATGCACTGGCATCTCAGTTAAGGATTTCTTTTTATCTGGAAATTTATAAAAATAAAGGGGGGAAAAGGCTTTGTGTGATGTTGTTTTGTGGCTTGAAAAGGATGCACAGTGCATTTATGAAGAGGGGTGTGTGTGTGTGTGTGTGTGTGTGTGTGTGGTTTTGGCATTGTTTCTGAGTTGGTCGTGTGCTCTCCATGTTTGATGTGATGCATTTCTAGATATTAGAGTTAAATGATCTATTAAGTTGCATATATTTGGGATCCATCCATAGCATTTGAGGCCATGGTCTTAAAAAGGCAGCTTCCCTGCCCCTCCCTCTGCAATAACTACGCAGTGGCTGGTGCCAATAGCTCACTGCCCTGGTCTGATCTTTCCACATTATTCCATTGCTGTGTCATCCCCTGAGGTTGGAATATGAATGCATATTTTTCACTCCTCAGGATGCATGTTCCGAGGCAGGAAGCCCTGGGAATCTTGTGGCTGGAGGGTAGTGCTGAGATCAAAGTCAGTTCTCCAGAGTTGTTTCTGAACCAGAAGGGCCTGGATGTGTCTCAGGTCCACCCTTACAGGTGCTTTTCCAAAGAGAAACAGAACACTGCCCACAGGCTTGGGGATGCCTCCTCCCAGCCCCACCGCACTGAATTGCTGGCTCCCGTTGTTGTTTTCCCTTCTCTCTTTGGGTTTCAGGTGAAAATGAGCCCCATGCGTCCTGATGTCTGAGATGACTCATGGGTATGCTCCCTTCCAGGAGCTGTCCCTGATGTCCAGGAGGGAGCTCTCTGAGGACCTCTACCTGGGGTCATTGTAACCGGGCCTGTCAGCTTTCACATGGTCCACATTCACTACTTGCATGTAAAAGTTTCGTTGTTTTGTTTTGTTTTCTCCTTGAAGCCTGTGCTGCTGCAGCGTCTTGGGGAAAATAGTCATGATGTCCTCCCTAACATTTGATGCTGCTTAGCCTTGCAAGTGTGGAGAGGGGTGAGCGCAAGAGGCTGGCCTCTCCCTTCTCCGTCTCTCTTCTCCTTTCTGGGTCCACATAGAGAAGAGGAGGGTAAGGAAGTGGCTGCCTTTTGCCCTGTGATTACTGGTGTGTAAACACACTGTGTTCACTCCTGGAAGTAAACTCATTACTTTGAAAGTAGAGCCTGATGACTGATGCTGAGATTCTATGGCCTGTATGATAGAGCTGGGAGTTCCTCCCAGGCTGGGAGCCCAGCCTCTGCATGGTGGGGAGAACTGTCTGATAGAGGCTACTCTTCTCAGCAGGTTTAAAAGGCACAGATAGGAGTTCCTGTCGCTGCTCAGTGGTAATGAACCTGACTTGTATTCATAAGGATGCGTGTTCAATTGCTGGCCTCCCTTAGTGGGTTAAGGATCTGGCATTGCCAGGAGCTGTGGTGTAGGTTGCAGACACGGCTTGATCTAGTGTTGCTGTGGCTGTGGTGTAGGCTGGCAGCTGAAGATCCGATTCAACCACTAGCCTGGGAACATCCATATGCCACACGTGTGCTGTAAAATAAATAAATAAATAAATAAGTAAATAAATAAATAAGGCACAGATGGAAGAGCTCCTAAAATTCACACCTAAGCCACCCAGACCCTTCTCTTCCATTGGTCTCCCTACCACCCCAAACACATCTCTCATTTTCCAACACCTTGCTCCTCTTTTGAAGGAATGTACACCCTAGGGTCTCTATTTCCATGTCTTCAGTGACGGGAAATGAGGACCCTCACTCTCCTTTCCCAGACCCATCCCCAAGGGTTAAAGCAGGCATTTCACTCCCTTTAGTAGAAGCCCCACCATCATAGGCTTTCTTCTTCATTTTAATTTTTACTCTTTTTTTCCTTAGCTTAAAAGCTATAAGTGTTCCCTTTAGATATTTTGGAATGTGTGAAGGTGGTCAAAAGGTACAAACTTCTAGTTATAACATAAATAAGTCCTGGGGATGTAATGCACAATGTGGTGACCACAGCTAATAATAAATACTGTATCATATTTGAAGGTATAAAAGGGTAGATCTTAAAAGTTCTTATCAGGGTTCCCATTATGGCTCAGTGGTTAATTAACCCAACTAGTATCATGGGACACAGGTTCCATCCCTGGCCCCTTTAATCCTCAGTGGATTAAAGATCTGGCATTGCCATGAGCAGATGTGGCTTGGATCCCTCCTTGCTGTGGCTGTGGTGTAGACTAGCAGCTGTAGCTCCTATTCAGCCCCTAGCCTGGGAACCTCCATAGGCTGTGAGTGCGGCCCTAAAAATACAAAAAAGACAAAAAAAAAGTTCCTATCCCAAGAAAAAAATGTAATTATGTGTGCTGATAGTTGCTAACTCTAAAAAACAACAACAACAACAACAACAAAAACTGATTGAAAGGAAGAAATTTGGAAAAAACAGAAAGACATAAGAAAAAAATCTCTTGTTATTCCACTCTAGAAATATTTATAATGACATTTTGGGATACAATTCAACAGTAGCTGTACCTATACATAGATATACATATTCATCAGCGGGATTTTTTTTTTTTTAATGACATCATATTTTATATGCTTTTTCTTACCTTCTTTTTTTTATTTGCATGCTTTTCATGTCGCTGGAAAATGTTGCAGCAGTTGGCTATTTTTGTCCACTTGCTAGGACCATCATTTATTCACCACGCCCCTCTTGCTAGACATTCCATTCCTTTTGCAGGCTGAGCTCTCCAGGAGCAATCCAAGGCAATTGCTAGATCCTGTGCCCTCATCTAGGATACAAATAGCATCCACGGTTTCTTGGCATTTTGTCCTTCTTTGTTTCTCAGTTCCTGCAGGCATGGGAGGGTTGCTTAAACTTTGCAGTGAAGTGTCCCTATGTGTGTGTGCCCATGGACGTTTAAGCATAGCCTGGGGCCCAAACTCAGAGGTAAGTTTCACCTATCCAGCCACAGCACTGGGAAAGCAACCTTGAGAAGACCCAACCCCCACAGAAGAGAGCACCCACTGAAGAACTTGCTCCTCACCTGCTCCATAAATGCCCCACTGTCTCAGAGGAGTGAGGATCCTTCTTTTAGGAAAAATGCAGTTTTGCTTCAAATGTGCCTCATATTGGCTGTTCCATAAAGGGTTACCCATTTTAAAGGGATTTCTAAAATGCCCATTGCTCTTATGGCCAAGGGGACATTGCTGTAAAGGGTAAGGAGAGTCACTCAGAACACACAGGAAAACGTATTTCAGTGCAGAAAAAACAGGGCTTTCTGTCACTGAACTGCCATTGCATTCAGAGGTGCCTATGGAGGCCTTTATGTGGGGCTCCCTGTTTGCTGCACAGACTGCATTTGACTGCTCTGGAATGTTCTGCCCTGCCTGTGAGCTTTGTGAATCTGGGGAAGTTACCTAATGTCTTTAATTCTCATTTTCCTTATCAAGCAAAAAAGCTGTGCAGCATATCCCACAGATCGTTGTGAGATCAAATAGGACAAGACTGTGAAGGCAACTTAGTATGACACCTTCCACAGAGCAAATTCAACTTTTTGTTTTGTTAGAGAAGTACGGGTTAAATTATTTACGATTTCAGAGGAAGGAGAATGACATCTGCATGGAGCAAGCAGGGAAATTTTCTAGGCAGAGGTGTCATTGTCCGTGGGCCAAGGAAGTGAGGCAGTGAATTTACTCCAGGGCAGGAGAAGCCCGGATAAAGACCTAGAGAAGGGTGGAGATGCTTGGGTGCATTTTGGAGACTTGGAGTGATTTAATTGCTCTGGTTCAGAGGGAGTGTGGTGAAGATAATAGCTGCAGGTTAGGTTGCAACCAAATTGCAGAAGGTCTCCAAATTCCAGAAAACTAGTTGAACTTTTTAAAAGAATGAATTGTTACTGAAGTTTTCAAACGTATACAGAAATAGGCATAATAGTATAAGAAACCTCTATATATTATCCAACTTCTATTATCTCCAACTTCAATGATATGTTGCTACAAAATCCCTGATTTGGAACATTTACTAATCTCTGTGGTGTAAATAACCCCATGGTGAACCATTTTAGGCTATCAATAGTTTCACAACCTATTTACAAAGTCAGCTTTCCAGAGTTGATGTGGTCGGTTCCCAGCACACTACTGGGCCAGCTTCAATAATCATTACCATTTGCCATCCTTACTTCATCTGTATACTTACTTCATCATATATATATATATAAAAGTCATTATAAATATTTCTGTAGTGGAATAACAAGAGTTTTTTTATGTTTTTTTGTATTTTCCAATTTCTTCCTTTCAATCAATTTTTTTTAGTTAACAACCATTAGCACACAAATATACATATATATACATACACACATTATATATACATGTATATATACATACACATATATATACATACACATGTATATACATATGTATACATATACATACATATGTACACATATATATATAGAGAGATTTATTTTAATTTTAATTTGGGGGAGAGTGTGTTTTTTTAAAATGCCGTTATCGGAGTTCCTGTCGTGGCTCAGTGGTTAACGAATCCGACTAGGAACCATGAGGTTGTGGGTTCGATCCCTGGCCTTGCTCAGTGGGTTAAGGATCTGGCGTTGCCGTGAGCTGTGGTGTAGGTTGCAGACGCTGCTCGGATCCCGTGTTGCTGTGGCTCTGGTGTAGGCCAGCAGCTACAGCTCTGATTTGACCTGAAGCCTGGGAATCTCCATATGCTGTGTGAACGGCCCAAGAAATGGCAAAAAGACAAAAAAATAAAAATATAAAAAAGAATGCCATTATCACACCTATAAAAATAATGCTAATTCCATAATATTTTCTAATGCCCAGTCCATGTTCACATTTCTCTGATTGTCTTACCATGGCATTTTACAGTTGATTTGTTCAAATCAGGATCCAGAGTTTAGATTCTGACATTTACCTGAGGACCATGGAGCCTTTGCAGGTTTGAGGATGGGGTAGAGTCATAGCTGTGATGCAAGAAGGTCATGCCGTTATTCGTGGGTTTGATGGAATGCCGAGGGGCTCCAGTACTAAGCGTGCACCATTGGTCCATGTGAGAGGTAGTAGGGAATGAAGCTGGACTGGGGTCAGAAGGGGCAGTGTTCCTAAGGGGACAAATGCCAGATCAAGTATGGGGGCTGAATCAGTGGACCTGGTAGCTCCTTGGCTGGTTTGAGAAATCGGGGCACTATAAACCCAAAGGAAGTGCAGGTTGCAAAGGTACAGTGTTCACTCCTGGATTAAGTGTGATTATTGCCTCATGTTCAAAGGAGGGGGACTTTGTCATCCCCATACACCACTTACTCCATTTTTCTCAGGCCCCACAATCAGTACTTCTCATAGACCAGCAGCAGGTGTAACTATCTACACAATATTCTGGGTTTCATGAGTCCTAACCCAGAAATATTAAATGCAAGAACCCCAAATATTTTGTGAGGAGAAGCTACTTTTTAGGAAGTCCCATTCAGTTTCTAAGTATAAAGAAATCTTAGCTGGGAACATGCCCCACTAGAAAAGGCAGGGTGACTCAGAGAAGGGGCCCTGACAGTAACCTATGGCTCAACAATGTTCTGTGCTTCGAGGGGCTGCTTCTACCCTAAAAAATAGCAGAGCCAGTTGTAGAATCAGAAGCTTCTGACACCTCCTTTCTTTTTAGAGTAAAATTCCTGAGTTTCTGGGTTGCTTGTTCTTCCTGGGTTGATGGAATCCCCGTTGTCTGACTCTGCTTCTAACGCACGCTACAAGCTCAACATCAACAGTTGGGAAGATGGACATGGAAGCTAGGGATTTTCCAGAGCACCTAACTCCTGCTGGACTTAACAGGAGTTGGTATGACTACATGTCCACATGGCCTTTGGCTGAGTATACCTACACCAGAGACTTAACAGAAGTAAATGTATGCTAGAAAGTGTTCTTTGAACTTTACATTCATTCATCATTTATCTTTATAAACCTTTATGAAATCAATGATAATATTATTTTCATGTAAATAAATGACTGAGTGAGGCCAGGGATCAAACCTGCATCCTCATGGATACTAGTCAGGTTCATTACCACAGCAGGAACTCTGATAGTGAGTTTTCTTGCTCTCTGCCAATTCCAGGAAAAAGCAGTTGGTATGTGAGTAAGAGAATAAGAGAGTAAGAGAAGGAATTACTGCAAAGCATCTTGAATCCTTCCACCTCAGCAAAGAATTTCTGCTGTTCTCACTGCCCTCCTTTTCCGCATCCCAAATGGAGAGTCGTGGAGGCTGTCATCCCCTCTATGGAGGAGGAAATCAAGTTGAGGAAGAGGTAGCCAGTGTTGTCTCCCTTCTAAGAGACACAGCAGTGAGAAAACAAGTTGGCTTGTTCTGAATGCATCTCCTAACATCTAGTGCACCATTTTGGGAAGAACCATCCAAAGCAAAACAGTGTATAAGGGGTCCTTCTACCAGGGCTTCCTTACTCCTCCTACCACATCGGAACTGAAAGTGTAAGACAGAGCACCTCAAGTAGCAGTTCTCAACCTTGACTGCAGATGGGAGTTATCAAGGGAGCTTGTGAAAACCACAGGGGCCCATGGAATTAGTCTAGGTGGAGTCCAGAAGCTCAGTGTTTTCAGAAGCTCACCAGGATCTAAATCATACTCCCTGTTTTTCTAGATAAAGTCCACCACACAGAGGAGAGAGAGTAAAAGGCCCCGCATTCCAGTGGCATCTACCTTGTATCAGGGTCCTACCATATGCTTCTCTTGCCGCTGGTGTCTTAGCTCACAACAGCCTTTTATCAGACTGCTTAGTCTTCCTCTTTCATTGGTGAGGAAGCAGGAATGTAGCCAGAAGACACATGGCTAAGCAGGGACCCTGTAAGGCCTATACCTTTGCTCACCCCCTGCTATTTCTGTGCAAGAGTTGAGGTTTAGGCAATATTTTAAACTAACTAGTGATGGTATTGGGCTGCTTGTTCCCTATTGTAAAATATTTAGGCAATATTATAAACTAACTAGTCATGGTGTTGGGTTGGGTTGAGATTTAGGCAATACTTTAAACTAACTAGTGGTGGTGTTGGGTTGCTTGTTCCCTATTGTAAAATATTTAGGCAATATTATAAACTAACTAGTCATGGTGTTGGTTTGCTTGTTCTGGACTCTAAGAGATATCCCAAAAGGCCTGGCTTTACAACACTGCCATGGGAGAGAACATGTGTGCTTGGCCTGCATACCACGTCCCCCGACTTCCAGAGAGGTTGATCCCATGCGTCCTCCCTGTTCAGGGTCCTGCTTAGTAAACCCACACCTTTTCCTCAAGACCTTTCTTCAGGTTTGCCATCCACCTCTGCTCTCTAACTCAGTACGATTCAGAGCCTGGGCTGCAGACCAGTGTTGGCCTATCAGATGTGTGTTACTGGTCCACAATGACATGCATCCCAAAATAGAGTGTTTAGAAACTTTTGTAGCAACCTGATGTTTCCGTGATATCCAAGCATGTGATTATTTTCCTACTAATTTATCTTTATAGTATTTTACCAAGTGACAGTACGTAAGTATGGGTTGGAAAAACAACGTGCAGTCATTTCTGAAAAATTGTTTGAGAAACTCTGTTCTAATAATGCTGTTTCCTGGTTTTAGCAAAAGGCTAGGATCTGGACTCTTGTTTTTCTTTGCCTTCTTCAATGAGCTCATGTGACTACATTTGTATTGTATAATTTTCCCCCCCTCAAAAAAAAAATGGCTCCACCTGTAATGATGTTTTTCAGGCTACATGTGGGTATTTAGACAAAACATGATTCCTAAGGCAACCCACTTAATTATTTTTCTTACTAAATATGGACATCTGTGACATTAATAGAGCATTTTTTATTTTTTTCACTGTTAACATACAGTTTATTTTCCCTTCAGTCTTACAGACTCTGCTCATTTCCAAAGTTGCTTAGGCCAGCACCTTTCCCCCACCCCTTCAGTGAGGTTGTTTTATATGTTTTAACAGATTCATAATACAGCATTTTAAATGAAAACCCTTGCTCACATGCATTACACAAACGGACATTAACTTTTCTTACATGAGATCAGCCACTTTGTATGACAGGTATATCTTTTTTGCACTGCCTGCCTCCGCAGCACTTATAGTAGATTTTAAAAAAAGAAAACAAAACAAAACAAAAAAAACCTTATTGGCATTTAGTCCTAAAGAGAAAAGTTCTACAAGTGTTTCCAGAGTGTCTGGCATTTCAGTGGAATATTCTGAAGTCTTAATAAGTTCTCCGGGGACACTAAATCCCTTTAGACTCCGGTGACTATTTCGTTTCTCTCAAGATGTTCTGACCACCTGAGGGCCATGTGTACATGGGTCCAACTTAAAACAGACTTAATGTGCAGAACTTCACATGCAGGAAAGTTGCTAGTTGGCAGGTGGGTGTTGGGAGAAGAGGGACTTCCTGATCTGAAAAAAGATTTTTCCGTTTTATCAAGGGGATCAATGTAAGTTATCCCTGCCAGCATATTCAGATATGATTAAGCTCAAAATCTGGTTTAAACTTAACTTTTCAGACTAGAAGTATAAATAAAGTGGGACCAGCCAGTGATGATTAACTTTGAATGCCATTTTCTTGTCTTTCAAGGACAATTTTCTCATCTGAAAGAAAAGCCCCAACACTTGGCAACAAGGGTATAGAATTAGATGATTTCTATGATCCCTTGAGATGCAAAACCTTTAATTACACCATGACTTCTTCCACTGCCTTCATATTTCTAGTTTCCTATTCTTGTTTTTCTCTTTGATCCTTTTGGTAAATTGGCTTCAGTTTGAGCTTCTTTAAAATCATCCTGTAATTCTGCTCACTTGAGGCCTGGGGTCACTGATGTTTTGTGATATATCTCAAATATCTGTGTTTATTAGTGGATTGAGTTGCAGATTTTCCTGTCTACATTTTAATGTCATGCATAACTTTGCTCTCTGCATTTTTAGAGCTAAGAATGACTCACATGCAGAAAATACAAATTCACAGACCACCTTTCAGACTTGAAAGGTGGTATTTTTCTTCACAGTTCCATTGGCAAGATCATTCCAAACCTGCCTCCTGAGGAGGAAGGCCCACCTCTCCAATAAATAAGCGAGTTTGCTTTTCAAGTTCTTTCCAACCCTGCTCACATTTCAACCTCGTCCACCTACCTATCTACCCAACCCCTTTCTGACCATCTTCTAGCAGACAAAATGGGTTGATTGAGAGGTATCAGGAGGCCACCACAGGAGAGGGGCCTCTTGCAGTGGAACATCTTGCAGGCCTCAAGTGGCATCTTCCAGTGATCTGTTTGCTTGGAGGATGCATTAAGTCTGCAGACAGCCCACACCACAGCTTTCTAATAGGGCCTAAAAAGGACCATACCCTCCCCCAACTCCAGCTCTGCACATGATCTTCCTTCTTCATTGCCCCCCCACCTCCACTTTTAGGGAAAATGTGTCTCGGAGCCTCTGACACAACCATGTTTCCAACAGGTGTCCCAAGCCAATGATTCTTGAGACAGAAGAACCTTATGTGAAAAACTTTGTTTTCACAGTGATCCTGAACAAATGATGCAAGAGTTTTTTCAACCACTAGAGCAGTGCCTCATTTGGAGCAACCCCCTTGGGCCTGGTGATCCTTAGCCTAATTCTGGGCATCCACACTGGCTCCAACCCTGCAAAATTGTAGGCACTGTGATTTATTGCCCAGAAGAATCAGGGAGGAATTGTACCAGAGGGCATTTGGATGGGTGCTTTTCAGGGAGACTTTATATGATGACTTTCATACGCCTATTCATTTGTTTCTATATTAAATATGAGATAAGGACTGATTCAAGGTACATATGGGTTCTGGATTTTGTGGGCTGTCAGATGGAGATGGCACCTGCAGAAGGGGGCAGTCCTGGCTGTAGGACTCTTGTCTCCTGTAAGCAGTACATTGCCAACATACTGACAGGGCAAGTAGTACGTCCTTACCGATGAGAAGAGGTCTGTGCCCAGACACCAGCCTTGTCAGTACTGTGAGATAACACAGCAGGCTAAATTTGGCTTTCTAACCCTTCATCTGATTAGTAGCAGAAATGCCAGAGTGGACAGTGGGAGGATGAGATGAGCATTGGGTAAAGAAAAACGAATCTGTGTGCTTTGAGCAAAAAGTAGATGCTCAGTATTTGTAGAACCCATTCTTGGGATGAGTGTATATCAAGAGTGAAAACACTACTCCCCCCCCCCCCAAAAAATGCATGTATCCAAATTCTGATATTTCTTTAATACCTCTGGCCTTGCAGTTGTAATAAAGATGTCTTCTATTACTTGTCCTATTTTGGGAGCTAATGAGTTTGTGAGCCTTTTTTTAGGACAATCAAATCCTTCAAAGTTTGCATATCTTTTACCATTATTTTATGATGTAGCAGAAGTATTTAAGTGCCTCTGGAGTTGGGAGTAGAAATACACAGCTTTGAATTAAATCAGTTTAATTCACCAGCCTCCAACTTATTATGTTATTGGCATCTTGTGAAAGGTGACTAAGGCATGGGGTCATAGGAGAAGTGGGGAGAGTGTTGAAAAAAGAACAGTCTGTGATATCTCAGCCTGCAGGCATCTGGAGAGACAGCGCATTTCATTCTTGATAAACTCCAGCAGAAAGGAGCAATCAGCTGAACGAGAGCTGGACAAATTAAATGGCTGAGTATTATTTCAAAGGGGAGCTCGGTCAGCATCAGAAATTCCCCATCAGCTGTAATAACGCCAATTACTTTGCCAATTGCAGATTCCATCACGATGCATTTTGTGCAATCAGGCATAGGACTCTTAGAGGGGCCTGATGGGTTTTGTTTACTCCAAATGTGTGTTTGTAGAGAATCTTTTGCACCCAAAGGCTTAGAGCTCTGAGCATCCTCTTCTTGGGCCAAACTTATCCACTGCTGAGAGAGATTATCTCTGTGATGGAGGTGGGAGAAGGCTGGGCAGGCTGGACCCAGTGCCCTTCTCACTGGAGAATGCCAGGGATTGAAATACAAAGAGCACAGCTGGGTGTGGTAGTTCTTAGTGAATGCGGTGATCTCTGGAAAACCTCTCTGTAGATTACCCAACTGATAAATAAATACATATTTCTGATTATGAACAAAGCTTCTTGGCATGGACAGAGCACCTTAAACAGAAATAACAAACAGAAGCTCTGGGAGGAGAGAATGCACCAAGAGTTCATTAAGTCTTAAACTAACAAATCGGGGTGCAGGGCTTTCATTGTCATCCTTTGAGAATCCTTTGGTTGGATTCAAATAGATCATTTTGAATACGGGAAGACATTATAAGCGAGGAAGACATCCCCCCTCCTTCCCACATTCTAGCAGGGGAAATCAAATAGGGAAATTCTGCAGGAACATTCGTTTTCTGTTTACGTTTGGCTCCGTAGAAATTAATGGGTGTATGGCTCCGGCTACTTTGAGAAGTGAGCTGTGATTCTCCATTTACACTCCCAGTTGAAGAAGGTGCTAATCATGGGCATTTACTGAGCGCTTCGGCCTGACTGACAGCTGGAGTGGAAGCTGTAGCCATGGCTGCTGGGGCTGCAGACAAGAGCTAAAGGCTGATTTGATTGCACTTGTGCAGAGCTGTCATCTGAGGCCAGAGCCTGGAGGAGAATGGGAAACTATTCTCTTCCTTCTGCTTTATGACAAACAACCTATGTGTCTTATTTTATTTTTTTCAGTCTGCCTTTTCCTCTTTAGAGCCCATTGACAAAGGTCTCTTTGCCTAGGGAGGAAAGGATTTTCCCAAACTCAAAGGCAGCTTCCAGTGCCTCCGAGTGAGTGGCTCATCTGCTCCCCAGGCCTCCCCTCTCCCAGCTGCTGCCAGGGCTCCCAGCCCACAAGACCAGCATTGGGGCAGGTCTTGTTGTAAATGGGAAGGCAGCCGCGAGATCAGGTGGGGACAGAGGACAGATCCAAAGGATATCAGTGAATGTGGCAGGGTCCATGCTTTGCAAATTGTTCATTGCGGGAGCGTGTGTGTGTGTGTGTGTGTGTGTGTGTGTGTGTTTGCACACTTGCACGTGCATGTGTGTGTGTACACATACATTAGTATGTTCACATGTTTGTTTCCCCTAAAAGAGGTGCTTCATCTAGTGTATTTGGTTTGACACCAGCCTTTCTGCAGGTGGCAGCTGTTCAGATAATGTCCCTGGCTTTCAGATAAGAGACAGAACTTGTCTCCTGCAAATCCCCGGGGACAGAAACAATCCTGGGCAATCACTCGATAACATATGAAGCATTAAGTGGAGGTGAGGGCATCAAATAATGCCATGTATACTCTGCACCAGAAACCTGGCCTCCTCACCAGCATGACTTGGAAAGTATTCAGGGATCTTCTTGTTTGGGGGGCAAGTCACTGGTACACATGTGAACTCAAAGGATAGCTCTGGCTTGGAGACACAGCTTCCGCCATGAGTGGTGTGTTCTAAGATGCATTCATCAAAATCAGCTTCCATGGGGTGTGATCCTGTGTCTGACCCCCTTGAGACTGGGCCAGTTTCTGATGCACTAACGTAGCACAGTCATGCAATTAAACTCTCTGCTTGCAGCAAATACTCTCCTCCCATCTTCCTCTATAACATCCTTTTAAATATATATATGTAGATACATATATATATCTACATATATATGCCATAAATAATCCACCATTTTAAGAAACAGAGCCCATGCGCCAATCTGAGTGATTCCACTTTCCTTAAGTGTGTATCAGTCTAGAGTAGCTAATCAGAATGTTTACAGACATATTCATACATCTCACTAGGTACAGGACCAACTACCAAAGGAACCGAGAAACCTTTGTAAAAAGCATTTAATTCCTTGCACTTTGGGGATCAATAGGGTCATACTCTAAACCAATATGTAGGATATGAAGCAATAAAATCAGCTTATATTTATATGACAGTTTTATGTACTGCCTTATACATTGATGAGCACCAGCAACATGTGAAATAAGTAAAGATATTTAATTTCACTTTACGGCAGAAAAAGTAGAGACTGAGGCAGATTAAATGATTTGCTCAGAATCCTCAGGTGTTTAGTGGTAAGGTGATAAAAGGGATTCACCCACACTCTAAAACCCCACTCTCTTTTTGTTCTTTACTGTCTCATACATAGACATGAGACACCAGGTAGCTGGCATTGTGCACTGGTGGCATTTCTGTATATTTCTGTTTTACCTATACAAAAGATTTAGATTTTCTAGTAAACTGAATGTTCTGCAAAGGAAAACTAGAACCAATGGGGGTTGGATGAGAGAGGCAGATTTCTGGTTTATTTAGAAAGGCTTTCCCAGCAGTGGAAGGCCCTTACCCCCATGTGCCTGGTTAGCACCCAATCTCTGAGTACGTATGAGTTGAAGGAAAGGCAGTATGGCAGAGGGGTTTCAGCAGGTGCAGGTACAGGTACAAGACCTGAGGCTAAATCTCAGCTTCAACACTTGCTAGCTTTGTGACCTTGTTCAGGTTAGATAACCTCTCTGAATCTTGGTTTTCTCAAGCATATGATTCAGGGAGCAATCCTCACCTCACCTGGTAGCAGAATGCGTAGGTACCTATGCAGAGACCTAGCACTTTCTCAATAAATGCTTGGCATTTCTCCAAGCTGTTGCATCCCTGCGTCTCTTCTTTCCCTGCCACCTAGTCCAAGCAAACACCCTCTGTACCAAGTGAGGAAAGTTGGCCCAGTAGGTCCTTTCAAAGGCAGTACTGGGCCCAAGAGGCTATGGTCCCCATTCACAAATCTGGGCCCAGCATCTTATTAAGCTCACTTTAGATTCAGAAACCAGAAGAAGCTTATTGGAAAAATGGAACCGGAATCCCCAGAAACTGAGTAATTCACACGTATACCATTTGGGAAATAGTTTCTATGTTTGCCAAAAGATGATACATGGAAAATTATCACTGAAGACTGCTCTTGTTCAAATAAAACTTCTTCCAGTCTGTTATGCTAGACCCTGCAGGCATCTTGAAAAAGCCTTTCC
Source organism: Phacochoerus africanus (assembly GCF_016906955.1). Classification (NCBI taxonomy): domain Eukaryota; kingdom Metazoa; phylum Chordata; class Mammalia; order Artiodactyla; family Suidae; genus Phacochoerus; species Phacochoerus africanus. The sequence continues at coordinate 96,596,915 of NC_062545.1, forward strand.
AAAAATAAACGACCCAGGTAATCTGAGTCTCACTGTATGTATGTCATGAGCTCAGTGCCTAGGTGTGTGTCTCAGTGTCTTTATGGCCTCAGATGACAGCTGGGCACAAGTGGAATCAAACAAGCCTTAGCTGTCTGTCTGCACCCCCAGCTGTCCCAGACCCAGCTTCCACTCCAGCTGTCAGTCAGTGTGTCTCCATTTCTTTTTTTTTATTTTATGATTTTTATTTTTTCCATTATGGTTGATTTAAGTGTTCTGTCAATTTCTACTGTACAGCAAAGTGACCAGTCAGTTTCCTAATATACCAAATGGAGAGTTGTGTTTGAATGATGCCTAGGCTGCCTTCTGGCTCCAGCATTTTAGCCTTCTTTCATTCCATTCCTGTAGACATTGGACTTCAGAGGCTATAAGGAATGTAAATGGGGGTTTTAAAGAATAAGGCATCGCTCTCCATAGCTCACTGTTTGGGGCACTGACTACTCATATCTTTATTTGCTTTGCCCAAGATGTCCCTCAACCTACTTGGATCAAAGCCCTCCCATTTCAGTTTTTGACACATGCATATTTTTCCTCATTGGCTAGTATACTTCCATATTGATATGTAGAAGTGTTTTTAATTTAAAATGAAAAAAGAGTTTTTGGAATCTGTAGGCCTCAGGTCTACCCAGATGCCTTATGAAGAACGCCATCACCTTTCAGGTGTCTTCAGTTTTTCTTAAAAATTTCAGTACCCATCAGAAATATGGAGAAAATCTCATCTTTGGGAGTTTTATTGGCTTGGTAACCACTTCTCTATTTGAAAGATTATTGGATTGTACCTTGTTTTATTACTACTCATTCAAAGAAGTCACCCATCCCATCTGATGCCACATATAAATGGCAGCTTTCTAAAGCCGCCCACAAGCTTTTAGTTGAGCTCAAAGTGACCTTCTAATTCCTGATGAAGGATCTTCTCACACTGGCTTTAGCAGAGGCCCTGGCCTTCAGTGGACCATTGAGAACATTTTCCCAATGATTGAATGAATTGGTGAATGAGTGAGTATGTTTACCATCTGATATTTGGGAAGAAGTTGAAGTTTGGGGTCATGTAGAATTTGGGTCTGAATTTAGATCTTTCTTTTAGTAGGTGCATGATCTTACTAAACTTTGGTTTTCTGCTTTGTCAGGTTGGGACATGAAGTCCCTTTGAGCATTACTAGAAGGATTAGAAACGATCAATTTAAAGCACCTGGTACATGGGAGGTGCCCATTAAAAGAAGACCTTTTTAACTCTCCTGCCTCATGCAGTGCTGGTGCCCAGTGGGCCTTTATGAAGTGTTTGATGGCTGAAGAGAGCCTGGCACCATTCATCTGAGGCCACGAGTTATTCACACAGAGAGATTACTCCTCCTTCATCTATTGAGCTGCTATTCTCAGCTGGGGGAGTCCCCAGTCCCCTGGTTGGCACATCGGTCTAGCCAACCAGGTGTATACCAGTCTTTCTGGCTATTCTGAACATAAGCAGAATTACCTGGAAATTCCCTTCCAGTAGGACTAGAGATTCCTGCTCTTAGGACAGAAATAGCAGTTCTGATAATGAGATGACAGAGCAGAGGGCTTTTCCCAACTAGGGCTCAAGTGATGGAGAAGCAGTCTAGGATGTGCTAAGGCCAAGGACTGCAGCAGGGCTTCAGGATAAGATAGGAATGAGCAATATCTAGGATCAGTTATTCTAGGGTGAGTACCTAGACTGGGTGAAATTCAAGGACCACTGACTACAGGAGAAGGCACAGGCAGAAAATACAATGAGCCGCTGGCCAACTATGTCCCAGATGCCCAGGGCTTATCCAAGCAGGGGAAGGATAGGAAGATTCCAAAGACCTTAGCAGATACAGCCAGAGGTCAAATGGAGGAGAGGCATCAGGACATCCAGAAATGATGCCAGGAACCCAGGCTCCCAAATGCAAGGGCTAAGTTGAAGGAAGGTGGGACACTGAGGTGCAGGAAGGGAGAGCTGAATGAGGACCCATCTGGACCAATAAATAAATCACTTTCTGGGTTGAGCAAGGATCTTACACATTAGAGGAGCATTCAGTCTCCATCCTCAATGAAAGGCAACCCAATCCCCTCACTTGGTGGAGTTGTCCAGAGTGCTAGTTCTATTCCCTGACAGGGAAGATGATGCATTTCTATAGTGAGCTCCCAGTGAGGTGAGGTGTGTAGCCTGAGCCTGCAGCCATGTACCTCAGGTGGTGAGAAGTACCTAAGGAAACTCAAACCAAGGGTTTCATCCCCTTGCGGGAGTTAGCTCTGCCTGTGTGAAGCTGCATTCTTAGCAGCTCATCAAATGTCACAAATAGGCCACTTTTAGAGCACACTCAGGTTTTGTTCAGGTCAGTGTTTGGAGGAGTCTTTTTTATAGGATCGCAAGAAATCATGTTTTAAAGCTGATACTGTTCTCTCTATTCTTTATCTAAAGATGTATCTTCCCTGAAGCCTTACGAATTGAATTGGTACCAAAAAGGAATAGGCTTCCCATTGGTGCAAAATAAAAAGTTATATAGCAGACGAAGGAGCTTTGCGCTTTTATTAAAACGGTGACAATCAGCCTGTTCATTTCCTCAGACTTAGCTTGCCTACTCAAGTCCTAATGCTCCTCTATTATGTTTATCCCTTGTGTGGACCTATATGAGCAATGACTGTCATTGACATGGCCACTGCAGATTAATAACATTGATCCCACTAGAAGCTTACCTAGGGGTTTGGAGCATAGAAACTGATGGATAATAAATTGGAGGTCTAAGAATAAGTTACAAAGAAAGAGGATGTTGAAATAATTGACAACCAATCTGTCCTGGGTGTCAAGGCAGCTGACTGCTTTAGTTTCAAGACCTTCTTGAGGATTCTAGAGATGGCCTCATATATCCCAAGTGGTGCCCAGCCATTCTCTCCCCAAGGTATAAATAACATCCCTGACCAGTCACTGGCAAGTGAAAGCTTCTCTCTAATACACTTTTTTTTTTCCTTTTCCCATTTTATTAAGATATAATTGACGTACAGCACTGTATAAGTTTAAGGTGATTTACGTACATCATGAAATATTACCGTAAGTTTAGTAAACATACATTATATCATATAGATACAAAATTAAAGAAATAGAAAAAAATTTTCTTATGATAAGAACTCTTGGGATTTACTCTCTCAGCAACTTTTATATATAACATGGAGCAGGATTAATTATATTTAGCTGCTTGTGCATTCAGCCTAGTATTGATATATCTTATGACTCCCTTCATTCAGTTCTCCCTCCCACTCCACACCTTTGGTAACCACTAATCTTATCTCTTCTTCTATGAATTTGTTTGTTTATGAAGTGTAATTGACCTACAAGACTATGTTAGTTCCTATTACACAACATAGTGATTTGATAGCTCAGATTTTTTTTATTCTAGAATAACAGCAAACTGATTTCATTTGCCTATGTTTGAAAATTGAATATCTTTCCTAATCAACTTTTTTCTCCCTTTTCTTATAAAGCCACACCCCCTCACCATTTTTTTTCTCCCTTCAGCATTTCAAAACAGAGATAAACAATTTTGCTGATACTTTTAGGATTTCCCTGATTCATTCATTAATTTCCAGGGACAACAATAGTCCTCTGTGGCTTTAAAGATGTTCTATTTTCTTGCCAACCTAGGAGGAGAGGAATCAAAAGAGGAGGTTAACTTCTTTCTGAGATGTTCGTTCTTCCTCTAAAAGTTTAAGAGCTATCATCAGAACCTTATTTATTGTCTCTACTCAAGTTTGTCCTAAAAACCTATAAACAGATTAAAAAATAAAATAAAAAAAGAAAAGAAAAACAAAACAAAACAAAACATGACCAGGTAACCTGGACTGTTTTTATTCCCTGTGGAGCTTAGTTTGGTCCTAGTCATATGGTGAGTCATAAGAAATACTATTTCTAGATGTTCAAGTTGGGGTGGCAACATTGTTTCCAGATGTGATTGTGCTGACTCTCCATTAAAAGAGCTGAAAACAAGACCCTCACTAGCAAATTGCTAAATTAAACTGCTGAGATGGGCCCTTGTGATACATGGATAACCCAGGATAGATTTTGTGTCCATATGGCCTATATGCAGTTAAAACAGATATAAGTTAGAGTAAATGTAGATGCTGATAATCCATTGCCATCCATGTGGAAAAGCCCCATTCCACAGCTTTGATAAATAATGACTGTTAGAAATTCTTATGAAATTCTGATTTCTCTGCCAATTGTCTTCTTTTTTATTGGATAGTTTAATTTTCCCCAGCATCTAACAGAAGGCTTGTTCTTTTATATGTTCTTATTCCAATAGTGGTAAATCTTTATATATGCAAAGTAGGTTGAGAACACTGGTGTAAAACATAGATGGGACTATTAATTCTGTATATTACTAGGTCTTCTGCTTTCTGGGGTTTTCTCCATTTAAGAGGTTATTCTGTTTCTCTCTACCTGGTGAAGAAGCTTTAGCAAGATGGGGAAGCCACCTCCACAGAAATTTTCTTAGAGGTCAAAGATGAAACATTCTGAGAGGTTTCTATAGGTCCTACTAAAATGGTATATTATCAAGTTATTTTGGGGACAAAGATGCCCATTTTTCTTTAATTCTTTAACTTGGGGGATTCCCCCAAAGTAGGCTAAGTCTACAGCTGGCAGAAGAAAGGGTGACCTGTAGACTATAACTTATCTACTTTATCTTATATTTCATAGTGCTTTGTTGCTTAAAAAGTAATTTCCGAATGACCGTTGCATTTAATTTTCATACCAAACCTGTGACCTACTCAGGGCAATTACTTTTAGCTAAATTACAACTCTAAAGAACTGAGAATGGAGAGACTGGATGATTTGCCTGAGCTCCCAGTTTTAGTAAGTGACCACACTGGCTTGGCATTGACATGGATCTTCTGACTCCAGGTCTAGGGTTCTTGGCAAATACAAAAATACTAAAACATTTGACGAGGAGAAGCACATCAACAGAGATGAAATAAAACAAAAGCATTGTAAGCACTCCTGTATTTAATCATTTATGTTTGATCTACATTTTATCACACATACTGTCAGCAAATGTTATTAAATTCCTACTATTTATAAGGCATTCAAGGAAACTGGTTTGAGAAATAGGCCTTCAGGTGAATGGAGTCTTGAGTTATGTGCTTACTTAGACTTAGTTCTCAGGTTCAATTCCATTGCATTCTCTTTACAGATATGAACACAGTCCCACACTATAGGGAATCCCCAGGGGCCTGCCAGGTCACAAGGTGTACAGAAGCAGAACAGAGTGAGTTAGATCTTGAAAATGGAGCAGTTTTGGTGGAGAAGGGAGAGTGAGCTGAGGAGAAGAGACAATAGAAACTATGTATAATGTACTCTGGGCCAGAAAACACGGTGGACTTTTTATATTCCAATATGATCCTTGGTTTCCTGGAGCAGAGACAGCCGTTAATACTGGGGCAAGAGACAGACACTAAACAAGTAAGCACACAAGTTTTAAGTGCACTCCTTTTTGCCATGACCATCATTATCCTTTTTCCTTTGAATCCTCTTCTCCTACCTGTCTTCTACCTCCCCATCCAGGCATCTGTGAGCATAGAGCAAGAGTGGACTTGATTGGGCTTCTTTATAGCCCAGCTTTGGCTTGAGTAGAAGTCACATAGTAATGAGGCTCTGTTCTAGCTCATCTAAAATCATCATGAACAGGTTTATTCCACTGAAGGAATCAGGGTTACTGTAACACAGGCTGCAAATGCCTCATTCCTGAAGGGAAAAAAAAAGACGTGTTTAAGGACTCAGTGATCCCAGTTGGCTGTAAATATTTACCAGGTTTCCTAGACTCTTGCTTAGGCTTCCATTTTCCCTTTCCCTGTTTATTTGACTGGTTCAGAGTCCACTTCAGAAATGCCAAGAGATCTTGGTTCTGTGTAATAGAGGCGCACTTTTTTTTTTTTTCCTTATTTAGGTCACATGTCTTTTCACAGAGATTTTTGTCTTTGAGATCTTGAGATGGGAGCTGCAAAAGACATTATTTTTGAACATTTGAACACTACTTTTCATTTTCTCAAAGGAGTTTGCACTTGATCGACAGACATATTAATCAAACCCACCTACGAGATGAGAAACCCAGACTCAAAGCTGAGGGAGGGGGAGCCCTGGGTGCTCTAGTGTGAGAAGAAATCACAGAAATTAAGCTCAAATGTCTCATACAATGAATCCTGAACAACCCTTTTCCATTCAACATTTTGACAGTTTTTAGGCATGAAAGGGAGTGAGGAGTTTACATGAAGCCCAAATTATCTCCAAATTGTTTGTTTGCTATTAAAGGACTGAAAGAAAACATAACAAAACAAAACTCCACTGCTTTTCACTGTAGACAAGAAGTTCTGTAGCGCAAAGACCTAACTGTTTTGTTGGTGGGGAGTTACATAGCTGCCCAAATTTTGTGTTAATCACGTATAGGAATTAAAGATGGGAAGCAAAATGTCTTCCAAAGGACTTACAAGACTTTTTAAGTGGTGCAGACAGGTGCAGCCAGCATTTAAATAATGTTACTCTAAACATGTGCATGCCTTTAGGCTTTTTAAAGCCCATTCACGTGTCATCGTGCAGAATTTTAGCTCTAGAGAGGCTCTATCTGACTTGATCTTGCTCCCAATTCAGGAATTCAGTTAGGCATACCTACTAGGCTATCCCATCTCTTATTCAGTGTTTCCGGTGATGGGGAGTTTCTTGTTGGGCCAGGTAACTTCTTTATTTTGTGGCTAGATAGCTTTTAATGTTTGGAAATTAGTCTCTATGTAGGGTTCAAACCTATTTTATTGAAACTTCTATCTAACAGTTTTATTTTAACTCCTACCACAACAATTTTTTGATCTTTGGAAAGTTATCAAGGCTCTCCTGAATTTTCCCATCTCTAAGCTGAACACCTCTTGTTTTCCAAACAGCCCCAACCCTTAAATGATAAGATCCCCTAGCCTCTTCTCATTTCTGCTCACCTTTCCCTAGAATACACGTTTCGGGTGTCTCCAGACCCTAAGCAAGGTCCTCAGACTGTGATCCGAAACTCTAAATGTGCCCTGTGCAGTGTGGTGTGAGTGTTAGCAGTGTCCCTTGAAACTTTCTACTTCAACTTCTGCCATCTAGGATTATGACGACTATTTTAGAAACCATTGCTGGCTCAAAAAGAGCTTGTGGTCAAATGACATCACCAGTCCTTTTCCCAGAACAACTTTGAGTCATTTTTTCCCCATTTAATTCTTTCTCATCTCCTTAAAAACAAACAAAAAACCTAAGTGAAAGGTTTGGGTAGTTAGTACAGATGTTATCACCTTAGTTTTTAAAACACGAGATATAGCATTTACTGACTGCTTCCTAAGAGCCAGGCATTGGCACTGTTCTAAGCACTTTTCCGACACTGACTCACCAAATGTTAACCATAACCCTCGAGGGTAGGTTCTCTGAATGCTCTATTTGAAAGATATGGAAACTAAAGCAGGGAGAGCTTTAGTAATTTGCCCAAGTCCACACAACTGAAAACTGGGGGATGTAATATTCAAACACAGCCTGTCTTTATAATTGGTGCACAGTGGCCAACAGGAACATACCCTGAGGAGTTCCCACTGTGGCACAATGGGATTTGAAGAGTCTCTGGAGCTCTGAGGACACAGGTTCAATCCCTGGCCCCATTGCCTGGTGTTGTTGCAGCCCTGTAGGTCGCAATTGCAGCTTGGATCTGATCCTGGCCAGGGAACTCCATATGCCTCAGGTGGCCAAAAAGGATAAAAAGAAAAAGAGGAGACTCTGAGTCTCCTGGCTGCTAGATCAGTGTTCTTTACTCACTCCAATTTGGCCTTTCTATAGCAGTAGAAACTCTTTCATGTTTGTTCCCTATATGTTTTGTTTTATTCTCCAAATTGAAACTTATGCTCCATTAGCAGATTATGAATTCAATTTAATACGTTACCACTAGCAAAAGGAGCGGGGGGTGGGGGGGGTTGGGTTGGGGAGAAGGGAAGGGAGGGTGACCAAGATGCTTCATAAGTGCAAATTTTGTTTCCTAAAGCTCTTATTGTGTGTGCAACACACATACACACAAATATGCACTGTTAATGTGTACAGTTACAATAAAAATGTATTTTTCACTGTTTCCTATGATCTAAGCAGTTTGAGCATTGCTGCCTAGTAAATTTTATATGTCAGACTTTGTCCATTTCTTTACTCTAAGGTTAATAAACAGGCATTGTCGGGCACACCTAAGTCTTAGATCTCCACTCTTGATCTGTAGCCATTGAGAACATAATTTGCAACTAAGCAGAACATTTAAGCAAAGAACTTTGGAGAGGAACAAAATGGTTGAGGGCTGAAGTAAATATAAAAAGCTGTTCTGATTACAGTTGAGTTTCCATTCAGCAGCCTCCTAGATTCCTAGCCCATCACCTCAACATGTCACTTCCCCTCTCCCCAAGGTGGTTGCCAGAACCAGCCAGAGAATTCAGGAAATGGTCCTCTCTTTTTCTCTTTGTCAGGGTTGGCAAAATGACTTCAATTTAGCCAGCCATGCAGGAAGCAATTGTAAATATAAATTTATTTTACATATTCCTCCCAGTGGAGACATGTAGTTTGTTTCCCTAGTAAAGGGTCTCCCTAGACTTACATTTCTTGTGATCTCACTTGCATCTTTTTTTTTTCTTTTTACCCCTCAGTATAACAATGTCCTTAATTGAGATAGTAATGTTGAACTTATGGGAATGTCATGAAGTTTCATTCACATGCCCAAAAGACCCCATTGATGCTCAGTTAAAAATCATAATATAAAGAGGAAAAGAGTATTGTGATGTTGATTGATTATAGGCATAATTTCTACAATGATATGTAGATTGTAGATTGAAAAATAGTAACTTTCCATAAGTATTTCCAGTCATCTTAGATATTTGGAAAAATGCATTCTCCCATTTCATTCCATAAGTTGTGTCTACGAATGAGGCAAGTACAGCATAAAAATCTCCTGGCATCAGCTTAGGGCCATCAAGAGAATCTAAATGGTTTTCAGCCATTGAGAACAGAAGATTGCTTAGCTGAACTCACTGTTGAAACATAAATGAAAAACTATGATTTCACATAAAATGCTGTGGATAAACATATTTTAGCCAAGTTATTGAGAATTTTGAAAAATTAAGACCAGCAGAAAGTACCATGAACTTTGAATCTATGCTTCTTCTCTGAGCTTGGTCCTCAAATATAATTAGGTTTTCAAGTGGTGTTCTGTCTTCCCTGTTGGGTGATTATGGTTGGGTTACAAAATGGTGGTAATCTTTGACAGAGGAAGGGAAATAGCTGCCCCAGGTGCCACAACAAGTTGTTGGAGGAGGCAGTTGGACTCACATAGAAGTGCTCTTTCCACAACCCTACGCTGCCTCCAAGTGGGAAAGTGGCGGTGGCATTATGATGTAATCTCTTCATAAATTACTGGCTTTTATTCCAAGTGGACAAGTAGCAAGAATTTTAGGATGGCTTATAAACTTGACAACGTAGCATATAATTTGAAGATTAAATGACTTCCCTCTAGGCAAATGAAAATATTTAGTTTTATTTATTCAGCCAAGGAGGAAAAAACACTTTGGATGTATTATAAGCTATTTATTATTATCAAGTGGCAAACCCAGAGACCTTTCTTAAAGGGGATTTGGTGTAATACTTAATACAATGGTGGAGTAAAAATCAATTCCTCCTTCCCCCTCACCTACCCATCAGTTGGAGGAAGGTTGGAGAGGAACATAGACTTGCCGAGGTCTTCCTGGGTATCACGTACCTGTAACATTTAATCCGCTTAACATTTCTTGTTGTTACTTGCCTCATCGACCACTCCTGTCAGGTGCAATGAGGAGGCTAGGATGAGGGAGATGGTAGGAAACAGGTATCAACACATAGAAACTTTGCACTGGAGGTGAGAGGTGTCTGGGAGTCCACTGTTCTGACTTCCCATCTAATGAAGAACTGACTCTACCAATGGACATTTTAAAATTTGCAGTAGCTTCTTCTATTTCTGAGCAATTCTGATTTTCAGAAAAACATTTGTATTTAGCTGAAAGCTGTGTCCTAGCTGTGTCCTAGTAACTTTTATCCCTTAGCCTAGTTCTACCCACTTGAACTTTACACAGATTAGAAATCTAATCTGTCTTATGTGCCTTTGGTTTTCGTTATATTTGATAAGAACCGGCATCTCTGATTCTCCTCACTCTACATCTAAGATTTGATTCTCTAGGCTAAATATCCATGTTCTTCCCCAGTTACATCATACTGCTTTCATCACCATCTTTTTTTGTGTTTCCTTTTGTCTGTTCCAGTTTGTCAGTGTCCTTCCCCAATACTCTTCGGTTACAGATATGTAAACGGCTATCAATCCACCCAACTGTACCATCACACACACACAAAGTTCCATCAAAACCGAGAGTCTTTATCAGAAATGTTTACCAAGCTGTCACGCAGAGCATGTTGGTTCACTCCTATTGGGACTCAGCTTCTGGCTGGGCAGCTGTGCACTCCTAACATTTGATTTTCTGCCTTACTGCAGAAAAACACTTTCGAGGGTGAGACTATGCTTGAACTCCAGAGTTGCAGCATTTCTCTGCTTTTGAGTTTGACGAGGTCTATTTGGGGCTATTTAAAACTCAAATTGTTGAGCTGTAACCCAGTTTGTGGCCATGCCAACTCACGGTGGAATGCTTCCCTGTCCCAAACTGTAAGCTAAAGCTTCGGGGCATCTCTGTGTTTGATTAAAAAATAAACAAATAAATAAACAACCTGGGACTTTCTGTATATCAGAAAGATTGAGGATCTAAAGCTTTGGGAAAGACAATATGGTGCGTCTATTGATCCATGTGAGTTGAACATATGGAGGCTGTGAGAAAAAGAGTCTGCCCTATTTAGCGACCCGGGGCTGATGAGAAGGTGTGTTACAAATCCGTATTCCTCCCAGCATGTGGTCTGGGACATATCAGCTCATTTTACTGATGAGTTCCTCAAATCAAACAGGGGCCATCATCTCTTACCAGTTTATAGCATTAATTGAGTTGTGTGAGAAACACTGCAGGTGCGTCTGTGGGAGGAGAGACAAGTAGGAAACACTGTTTCTGCTCTCAGAGAAGAGGTAAATAGAGAAGAGAGCAGACATGTGATTGGCAGCATATGAAAGAGAGCAGATGTTCGGGTGGTAAAACAAGGTCATCTTTTTAGATGGAGGTAACATGGGAAGATAATTTAGTCTTGAGCTTTGGGCTGATTCTCTGAGTTATGGTGACTGTATTCACTGAGCAATAAATGCAGACCCATGGCCTGAGAAATGATTTTAATACACTCTCTGTGTATTGAATTAGTGTAATTGGGATATTAAAATGTTGAAATTTCTAGTATATGCAAGGGTTAAATGAAGACAGAGTGTCAAGATATTGGAAGTACAGGCTGGTAGGTGTCATAGTCATTGTGCCCAGACCTCTGAGGGGTGAGTACTCTGACTGTAAATCTACATGAACCCATTTCACCTTCCTCAACGTTCTTTCTGGATCCCAGAGCAATGACCCCCAGTGATCAGGGGCATTTTTTAGCTACACCGTTTATTGACCCTGTATACTTATCAATCCTAATTTTTAAACTGGGTTATAATATTAACCACCAGGGAGTTTTCTAGAAGTAACACTGAAAGACAGTGAATATACATAAAGGGCTAAGCTACTTGGTTCTCAATTTTTGATACACATGAGAATCACTTGGGAAAAATTAAATATAGATAGATAGATACATACATACATACACACATACATACATACAAACATACAGATTTCCTATCTCCAAATTTCAATTTAGTATGGCTAGAATGAGACCCAGAAAGTTAGAAATTTAGCAAGCCCTCCAGGTAAATCTGATGCAGGCCTCCCAGATCCACATCTTCAGAATATTAGCTAGAAGAGTACTGTCTCCAGGGGCCCCAATTTCCCGAGTTTCTGGAAGGAGGCCAGGAAGCCTGCCTCCAGGATTTTCTCTTGCTTCTCACAGTCTTTGTGAAAGGGCTCCAGGTTCTGCTGTACAGGGTCTCTCCAAGCAGAATTTGGAGCAGAGTGAATTCTTTTTAGGATTATAGGATTAAGACGCTGAAAGGTGATTCAAATTCTTGATTAAACAGAGAGAAGGAAACAGGAGGGGATGCTCCCGAGCATGCACATCACTCCAACGTGTTTTCTCTGTAATTAGAGGAAGTGATTGCAAAATATTTGAGAGGATTAAATGCTCAAAGAATATAGTGATCAAATAACATGAGAGATGCTGCATTCGTTAAGATGATCATTGGCTTGACTCTGCACATGTTGTTGGACTGCTGTCACCTACACCTCAGTGCTGAGGGCATGCCCATGGGAAATATTCTTTGCTGCAGGGCAGACAGCCCTGGGTCTCACATTGGGAGACACTGGGTTCTGTTCTGGCATCCTCCATGAAATTTTGAGTGATGGCAAACTAAGGCATAATGTCTTTATTGTTTTTTTTCTTTTGTGGAATTACAAAAATAATCCCTGCCATGCCTTTCTTCACTTTAGCCTTTATTGATATCTATTAGGTCAACGATAATTTGTTAAAAGCTATTTAAAATCCTTTCTAGTAGAAGGGGAATGATTTTTTCATATAAGTATTTATGGGTATTGAGTGGCGTCCAGATGCCAATAGTTTTGGAGAATAGAGATGCATTTCTTCCCTAAGGAGATTGTAATCCAACTGGGGCTTGAGAAAGGGGGTGGTGGTCATAGCACAGGGATGTTGAGAATACACTTGGGGTAGTTTCTCAAGAAAGAAGATCCCATCTCCATGGAAAAACTGCACTAGTTCCCCCATGACAATGTATGTTGGTCATGGTCTATGAGACTGGTGGGTCAGCCATCCAGGAGAGAGGTTCAGACCTCAGAGGCAGCCAGGTGAAGACTGGGTGCTCTGTTCAGGTCATGGGCATATGACCTATTTAGTCCCACCAGGCCCCACATTTGATCGAATGCTCTATTCTCATCATCTTCAAATTCTTGTTAGTTTTTGAATGATGGGCCTTACAATTTCATTATGAGTTAGGCGCCACAGACGATGTAGTTGGTCCTGAATCAGATTAGGTGTTTCCTTTTGCAAATTACTAGACTCTGTGATGTAGAAGGAGTCCAGAATCTATATATATATGATTGTGAAGGTAAAATACAAAATTATGTATAAACTGTCTTATTTATAGAAGATTTTTAATAAATGTTATGTTTAAGGGGAGGAAAGAAGACTAGAGTTGGAGTTGGCCAACTTTTTCTATAAAGGGCCAGATAGTAGATATTTTAGGCTTTGTAGGCTCTCGGTCTCTGTTGCAACCACTCAGTTCTGCAATTGTAGCTGTAAAACAGCCATAGACAGTACATAAATGAATGGGTGCAGCTACGTTGCATTACTACGCTTTGGGAAAACAGGTTGTCATAGTTTGCTGACCTCTGGATTAGACTATAGGCAGAGAAGACAAAGAAAGCTGAGACCAATAGACCAGTCATTTCAAAGTGTGGTCCTAAGACAAGCAGCATCACTATCAGCTCTTACAATTGCCAGTTCTCAGGTCTTACACCAGGAGATGTATCTGGGAGGCAGCAGGACCCAGCAACCCAGCTATCTGTGTTTTAAAAGCCCTGCAGGTAACTGATGCATGGCTCATGTTTGAGAACCACTTCTCCCAAAACAAAGAAATTTGAGAATCAAAATATAAAGCAAAGAGCAAACAGATTGCTGAACATTACTGAGGCTTATATCTTTGTACTGCATTATAGCTGTGAAGACACCTCAAATATTTTCTCCACATTGATCCTCACAACCTGCCTGGGCTCCCTGAGAAAATAAAGTCTTACAGAAAATCATTTGAGTGACTGACTTTTCTCCATTTCTGCCAAAGATGACACATAGCTGGTACCATTCTAGATGTGTAGGAGGAATTTAATGTGTTACATACAATGAATGCTATGGGCATTTGTTTTCAAAGTGATCCCTAGCATAGCAGCATCAACATGGGAATGTAGTAGAAATGCAGATTCTCAGGCTCTACTCTAGGCCTACTGTAGAGGTTTAACCAGCACTCCAGGTGAATCTGTGCACACTCAAGTTGGAGAACCACTGGGCAAGGGAATTAGGGCTTAATTCTCAATCCTACTTGAAAAGGGCTTCCACAATCACCCAGTGAAGGAGATGAGTATTAAAGTAATTGCTTCAGGGCATTTGGATGGTACCAGGAAGGGTGTGGATCTTCCAATTCTGAATCCAGGGTGACTTATACTTTGCCAAGTAATACTAGAAACAAAATCCCTCCTCTGCCCCACCTATTCATTTAACATATGAATCCACTTAACTCTACAAAACAATAAACTGCACATGAGTCTTTCATATAAAAACAGAACAAAAACTGTTCAGCTGATACCTTGAGAAGATTCTGCCTCCTCACTTGATCTAATCATGTTACTTTGGTTTTATTCTCTGTCTTTCAGGGGGATCAGCTGCCTCTCACTTTGATAAGTTCACTCATTCCTTTCCACTCCTGGCATGACAGTCACTCTGTAGCCCTGTGCTAGTGTGTAGCAGTGACTATCCTGTACTGTTCTGTCTATTCTGGGATGAGTCTGACTTGTTCTTTGTTCGGTCAGGAGCAATGACACTGTAATGTTGAAAGAAAAATAAAGTCAGCAGGAGATAGACTTTTGAGGTCTAACTTTTGTCACCAAAGAGACCCATCTAATGAATTGAGTATTTTCTTCATTCTTTGTGTTCTTAGCATCATCTCTGCCTAGAGGTGAATGTCTTCTGGCCACTAGAGGGGCAACATTTCAGCCCATGGTCATGTAGGAGGTGTCCTTTACCTCTTGGCTGAAGCTTTGGGCGAATCGGGGTAGGGAAGGTGGAGAGGTAGTTGACATGACCCTTTGCCCATGGCATTTAACCCACTCAGTGAGCCTGGAAAGATGCTGGTGATTTTATGTATTCCACCTTCTAGAATCTACCTTTCCTGCTACAATTACCTTTCCTGACCGTCACTATACACTCAGTGCATAGATGTGCTGCAAATATAAACTATATGGAGAGATCTGATTGTGGACACATCCACTCTGCAATAATTTTGGTTTGACCAATTAGACGTATTACCCAGGGACAAGCATTCCTAGCAGTATATACCACCACTTTTCCCTCTTTGAGTTGTTCCCCACCAATTATACATCTTAACATATCTTTTTAACATATCTTTTTAGTATATTAATGTGTATGTATGTAAATGTTGATTACACAGTTTCCAATTCACTTAGAGAAACTAGTTTTTTTCTGCTTCTCCAAGCTCATGTCTTTCTAGAGCTGTCTATTCTAGTTCAATATGGTAGCCATCAGCCACAAGTGGCTGCTTAAATTTGAATCATTAATTAAAATTAAATTAGTTCAGTTCTTTAGTTACACTAGACACATTTCGAGCACCCAGTGTATACCAGATGTGCACCAATATGTGCCCGGTGTGAACCAGTGTGTACCCAGTGTGTATCAGATGTGGTAGTGGCTGCCATGTTGGAAAGAGAAGATGCATAATGTTTTCATCATTGTAGAAAGTTCTATGGACAGCACTGCTCTAGAGGTCTGTTCCCACCCACCACATCTTTCTCCCTCTGTCTCTGTCTCTATCTTTGTATCTTTCAGGAGTCCCATATAAATGCTCATACTCTTCCTTCCCACCATCTCTAACCAGCACCTGTATTATGTATTTATACATAACATAGTCTGACCAATTGCTAACACCGTACATGTAGATGTACAGTGTAAATGTATATGTACATTTTAATGTGAATAAAACCCTTTCACTAAATTGGGTTGAGGCTCTTGATGGTGGAATTTCACATCATAATTAGTGGGAGGGACAGTGCAGGCAGAGATGGAGTGGGCTGGAAGTGGGGGTGGGTGGGAAGCACTTCACCAGGGCTTTGATTTGCCCCAAGCCACGCATGATAGATAAGCAGCTTCTAACCAACTTTTTACTATGAAAACGTTGAAATGTTCAGAAAATTTGGAAGAAGAATACGATGAACATATGCATATTCTCTACCTAGATTCAGACATCACAAACATTTGTCCAGTTTATGAAATTTGCTGACCCATTTGAAAAGTGGATTGCAAGTAGCATGACCATATACCACTACTTACTTCAGTGTGTATCTCCCAGTACTGAGGCCATTCTGCTTCTTCATTATCACATACCAACATGAATGCTAATTCCACATCAGTTAAACATTACTCACTAAACATTTCAACCACATCCATTCTTTCCCAAGTAAAAAATGGATTTTAGGTAAACAGTGAAGATTTTGTTTCCCCTTCTACTCTGGGCAGTGCCTATCAGATATGTGTACACCTGCCATTCCACACAAGACATCCAGAGGATTTTATCTTCCCTTGGTTGTCCCGAGATGTCAAGGAGAAGGTGTGGAAATAGATCACTATCCGATACTGTCAGCAACTCGGATCCCTTTCACTTACTAGCCATTCTGTGGGAGACCTTGTAGACCAAGCTACAGCAAGCCTGAGGGGACTTAAAGGGGGTGACTCAGATGAAGAGAGGGCAAGACAAAGAAATGTAAGGAGCAGTCCTTGCCCTCAGAGACTTTATGCAACAGCAGCGCTTTTGAACTGGACGAATACTGTTGTCCTTTTCATTATAACACTTATCATGTAGTCTCCTTTTCTCTACAGTCAGCTTCTTGCAGCATCTTTAGCCCAGGGCTTAGCATGGACTAGGAACAGAATAAATGCTTATTGAAATTAAAACTTCAAAACAATCAACAGAACAAATTCATCGATCGCATAGTAGGTGCTCAATAAATATTGTATTACTTAAATTGATTTATCCAATTCCTCTCTGGAAACTCTTTGATATTTGATATCTGCTGCTCATTGGATGATCTGAAGTTGTTATTTAATCCTTGACATTTCATTTATTTTTCCTTATGTGTATCTTGTCTCCACATTAAATTATAGGTTCTGCTGGGCCAGGAGCCATATCTTCTAATTCTTATTATCCTACGTAAAACCTCCTTTAGCACTGAGTCTACAGAAGGCTATCCATGCATATTTGCTGAATGGACGAATGGATGAGCGAATAAATGAGTGAATTAAGCAGAACTGAATTTTACAAATAGGAAATATAACTGCTTTAGAGACTAGGCTTAGCGTGGATCCGCACTATGAAGTCTATGATATGACCTCTTTTTAAAAGATAAGGGTGAAATCAATGGCCTTTTTGTGACTACTTTTTGTTTGTCCATGCATTAAATGTCTCAGCTTCTGACAACACACCACCAAAACAGAGATACCTGTCGCCCCATGCCTGAGGAGTCAGTGCTTGCTTCTTATTTCTGTTCACTTTGCCTGGAATACCCTACTCTGGCAGGTGTAACACCATTGGTTTAAATGCCCTCCTCATAGTGTTTCCTCATGTTTAAAGATACCAAATTGAATTATAAATGAGATTTTTATTACCAAAATAAAATTCACCAAATATTTAAACTGTTTTGCACAGACTTAGTAATGCAAAATCCTATGATTATTTGGAATTAGCTAAGTGTACAAGCACAGGTTGTACTTGACAACAGTTTATCTGGGGGGGGGGATAAAGAGAGAGAGAAACCTGGTTAATTGTATTAGTTAGGGTAGCCTAGACCCCAGGTGACAAAGTGTGTGACAGTTCAGGGCCCAGTGTTTCTGGTCAGTAAGCAATACTTATCCAGGTAGTAGTTCAGGGATCCAGTCTCCTTCCATCTCATGGCTCTGCCATCTGCTTGCTAGGGTCTTGTTGTATTGCTTCAAGTGAAAAAAAAAAAAAAAAGAAAAGAAAAGAAAATGGGGCATGGCTGAGGATATTTCTCCAAATACTTGATTGAGAAATGGCACACACCTCTTCTGCTCACATGCCACCACTTGCTAGAATTCATTCTCATGGCCACATCCAACTGAAAGGAGTCTGGAAAATGTAATCCAGCAGCATACCCCAAAAAGAAATGGACTTTTCATGGAGTTCCCGTCGTGGCGCAGTGGTTAACGAATCCGATTAGGAACCATGAGGTTGAGGGTTCGATCCCTGCCCTTGCTCAGTGGGTTAACGATCCGGAGTTGCCGTGAGCTGTGGTGTAGGTCGCAGACGCGGCTCGGATCCTGCATTGCTGTGGCTCTGGCATAGGCTGGCAGCTATAGCTCCGATTCGACCCCTAGCCTGGGAACCTCCATATGCCGCGAGAGCGGCCCACGAAATAGCAAAAAGACCAAATTAAAAAAAAAAAAAAAGAAATGGACTTTTCATAAAGAGCTAGCAATCTCTGACACACAGTTTTAGGTGACTTCAAATTGAAAAGAATAAAAGGAAATGTAAGCCCCAGGAGTAGAAATACAAAGGTTCACAGTAAGAGAGGCAATAGTTTCAGGATAGTACCCTGGTCTAGCAGGGTACCCAGTGTCTGAGCACCATGTTGTAAAGAGAACATTGCAAAACCAGAGCTAGAAAAGAGAAGCACAAATCAAGATAGTAGGAATCCAGGGAGAATGCTGAGGAAGAAAGGAAGAGTGAAATTACAGAGATTTGTCCTGGGCAGGAGAAGGTAGGGGCTGTTCAGTGTTGGCTAATGATCTGTTAGAGAAGGAAGTTGGAATTCTTTAGGAAGTTCTAGAAGACTGGACCTTGATTCCTATAGAATTTAGGAGAGTAAGAAATACGTATTCCCCCAGCTCCTAGCACATTGCCTAACACACCTCAGACAGTCAGTAAATATGTATGGATGGAGTCAATTAGTTAATTTTCCAGAAAGTTCCTATTGTGGCTCAGTGGTAATGAGCCCAACTAGTATCCATGAGGATGCAGTTTCAATCCCTGGCCTTGTTCAGTGGGTTAAAGGATCTGGCATTGCCATGAGCTGTGGTGTAGGTCACAGACATGGCTTGGATCCCAGGTTGTTGTGGCTGTGGCATAGACCAGCAGCTGTAGTTCCCATTTGACTCCTAGCCAGGGAACTTCCATATGCCACAAGTGTGGCCCTAAAAAAAGCAAAAAAATAAAAATAAAATAATTAATTTTCCAGACCCCATATTTCTGGGTTGCTGGATCTTAAGGACCCTAATACCAAACGTACAGAAGAATTGGCTGAATATGCGAGGAATGTATCACAGGGATAAGAAGCTGCTACATCCACAGCATGTAGTATCTTCCCAAGTTTCTGCAGATTGATTCAGTAATAGATGCCTCTATGTATTCTTTTTGAGGTTATTTTCTTTTAGAGGTTATTACAAAATATTGAGTGTAGTTCCCTGAACTATATAGCAGGTCTTTGTTGGTTGTCTGTTTTGTAGTGTATGTGTCAAGCTCAAACTGAGAATTTATCCCCACCTCCTTCCCCTTTGGTAACCATAAGTTTGCTGTCTATGTCTGTGAATCTATATCTGTTTTGTATATAAGTTCATTTGCATCATTGTTTTAGTAGAATTGATTTTAAATGGCTTCAATGTTAGACAAAACTCAATAAGATAGGAAAAATGAAAAGAAAACAAAAGTAGGGATATAAATGAATTTAAGAAAGTGACTAGTCTAACTAATCCTGTTTGGACTGTGAGATTGATGATTGCCTGTCATTGGTAACTCACTTAGGCTTTTTTTTTTTTTTTTTGCTTTTAATAACTGCTTTAATAAGGTATAATTACTCATCACAAAATTCACCCTTTGAAGTTTATACTCTGGTAAATTTTAGTATATTTGTAGATTTGTGCAATCAATACCACTCTCTAATTTCAACATTTTCACCATCCAAAAAATATATCCTATGTCCATAAATAGTCACTCTCCATTATCCACTCTGTAGTCCCTAGCAACTACTAGCGCACTTCCTGTCTGCCACCTACTTTTTGTATTCGGGAGAGTTCACATAAGTGGAATCAGACAATATGTGGACTTTTGTGTCTGGCTTCTTTCCTTTAGCACAGTATTTTCCAGGTTTATCTGTGTCATAGTATGTGTCAGTACTTGGTTGAGTAATATTCCATTATGTGTATATACCACTTTTGTTTATCCATTCACCCATTAATGGATGTATAGGTTGGCTTTTACTTTTTAGCTATTATAAAAATTCTGCTCCAAATATTCATGTACAATGGATTATGTGAACATGTTTTCAAATCTCTTGGTTATATACCTAGAGGTAGAATTACCAGGTCATATGGTAATCTGTGTTTAACTTTCTAACTTCCCGCCTGTTTTCTAAAGCATGTATGCCATTGCACAGCCTCCCTAGTAATGTAAGAGGATTCCAGTTTCTTCATATTCTCACTGGCACTACCTGTTGTCCACCATTTTTATTATAGCCACCTTAATATATATGAAGTGTCATCTCATTGTGGCTTTGATTTGCATTTACCTAATGGCTAATGACCTTGAGCATTTTTTCATTTGCTTTTACCCACATGCATATTTTTGTGCACACAGAGAGAGAAATGTGTATTCAAATCTTTGCCCATTTTAAAATTGAGTAACTAGTCTTTTTATTGATTTGCAGGATTTTTTTATACATTCTGGATTCAAGTTCTTTATCAAATACAGGAGATGCAAATATTATCTCCCATTCTGTGGGCTGTCTTTTCATTTTTTTAATGGTGGCCTTTTAAGCACAAAAGTTTTATTTTTAATGAAATAAAATCCAGTTTATTTACTTTTTCTCTTATTGGTTATGTTTTGATGTCATACATCACAAGACTTTGCCTAACCAAAGGGTCAGGAAAATTTACTACTGTATTTTCTTCTAAGAGTTTATAGCTTTAGCTCTTACATTTATGTCTGCAATCCATTTTGAGTTAATTTTTGTACATAGTGTGAGGTAGGCATAGGTGTAAAGAGACAATAAGGTCTTTTTCTTCCTTTCCTCCTCCCCCTTCTCATTCTTTTGTATGTATATATCCTGTTGTCCAAGCACTGTTTATGGAAAAGATCCCCCCCCCATTTATAACCTTAGCACCTATCAAAAGTCAATGGACAGGAATTTTCATTGTGGCATAGTGGGATAAGGATCCCACTTGTGGTGTAAGTAGCTACTGCAACTCAGATTTGATCCCTGGCCCAGGAACTTCCATATGCTGTGGGTGCAGCCAAAAAAGAAAAATAGATCAATGAACAATACATGTAAGGGTTTGCTTCTTGACAGTCAATTCCATTCTGTTTATCTATATGTCCACTCTTATGCCAGTGCCATACTCTCTTGATTACTATAGCTTTATAGTACATTTTGAAATCAGAAAAGGTACATCTACCATCTTTGTTCTTTTTCAAGACTGTTTTGGCTGTTGTGAGTCCCTGGCATTTCAATTTTGGCAAAAGATGGAAAAAAGAAAAAAAAAAAAAAAGGCTCTGCTATAGATCCTTTAGGCCTCCATTTGCTCACCTGTCTAAAAAGACTGATAATATGCTATGAGGTTTTTATGATGCTCCAAAGAATATGAACCTCTTTAAGTATTAAAAATACTAAACTAATTTGAATCCTCATTTTCAAAAAAGTTTGCTTTGCCCTTTGCGTTAACCTAGCATTGCTAAGTCATGACCAGCGTTACCACCATCCTGCTTCTGGGCTCAAAGTCATAATGTCTTCCAGTTTCCACAAGTCTAGTATGCTGCTGGGTCCTTCCATTAGGATCAGAAATCCTGAGTCCATAAAGGAAATTACCTCACCTCCCTGAAGGTAGGAGGGTGTTAATGCCAGAAAAGAGGGAAGGGAAGGGAAAATAAGGAGAAATGGAGAACTTTGGCTGCTGGCAGTACACAGAGAATTAAACTAGAAGTGGGTTCATCTCTTGAGAGGTTAGTATCTGGAAGGCAGTGCTGAGGGGATAATATTTTTCAGCTCCCTACAGACCTCAACTTCACCTCTGGCTAGAAGGTCCATTATTTGAATGCATCAGAATCCATTGATCCAGTTTGCAGATGTCTGCTTGTCTGCCTTTTATTTTGATTGCAAACTCCAAATGTAACCCAGAGCAATGAGGAGACAAGGGGGACCATCTTGGTCAAGGCCCAAGGCTGTGAGGTTTTCTCATGTTGGCTGCCCTTCTGAACTTAGGAGACAATGCATAGCCTTCTTGCTGCCAGGCTCAGAGTGGCCTGAGACATTGTGTAAGCTGAGAGCAATCTGAGGACAATCCCTGTCCCTTCTCCTTTCCTCTCCCTACTATTTATAGTAACTAATGTTATCCTCACAGTTATGTTAGCTGGATTCATTGAAGGTAAGACATTATGCTATGTGTTTTACATGCATTATAATATTTAATTCTAACCACAGCCCTATAAAACCAGCACAGTTATTATTATCTCCATTTTACAAATGGCAAAACTGAGGCATAGATGGTTATTATATCTTTTGTCAAAGTTTTAAAGATTTAAATGGAGCATTTCCAGGATTGATTTCAAACACTATGCTCTAATATGTCAGGCATTTTTATTTCTTTTCCTTGTCTTTTTGGTTCAAATGAAAAATTTCACTTTGCTAATACTTGGAATCAGAGAATCAGCTTTCAGAAATTAAAAGTCTTTCAAGGGCAGTGTCCTAATCCTATTGCTCTGGTTTTCTAAGTTAGCACTGATTCCATTACCATTGGATGAATTGGTCTGATGGCTGAGACCCACCTGGCCTTCTGAGTTGTGGGAATCACTGGCAGTACCCAGAGAATGCCTTGACCTCTCCAAGAATGTTTGCCTTGAGTGATAGGCTCTCAATAAAAGTGTACTGACTTTGTGCTATGACCTTCATGATGTAACATGCCATTAACTGCTGCTATCTTACAGTAATAGAATGCCATCCAGGGAATGGCAACAGTGAAAGCCTGGTTCAGGATGGGGCAATGGAATGAAGGGAAAGCAGGCCAGGTAAAGTGAGGTGCTCTTGAAACACTTTTACTCCCTTCAGAACTTCATTTGGGTCAGACCTGCTTTTCCAGACTTTTGTGTCTTTGATGGAGTCAAGAAGATGAAAGAGGGGTTCCCGTCGTGGCGCAGTGGTTAATGAATCGGACTAGGAACCATGAGGTTTTGGGTTTGATCCCTGGCCTTGCTCAGTGGGTTAAGGATCTGGTATTGGGTGAGCTGTGGTGTAGGTTGCAGACGCGGCTTGGATCCCACGTTGCTGTGGTTCTGGCATAGGCCAGTGGCTATAGCTCCAATTAGACCCCTAGCCTGGGAATCTCCGTATGCCACAGGAGCAGCCCTAGAAAAGGCAAAAAAAAAAAAAGATGAAAGAAACTATTTCATAGACAGCACACACCTGTTAGACTCTATTCCCCCTATATGAGTTGAACTTGAACTGAAACTCTGCCCCATGTTTGTTAAAGGGCAACATCCAATTAAGGATGATGAAGGCTAGTATCCTGCCAAGGTCAGGGTTATGAGTCACTGTAATAATATAGCCTTCATAGCCTCACTGGCAACCTTTTTTCTCCTGGAGGAAACTAGATCTCTTGTCCCATCAGACTAAAATCTAGTGGGGTTGTTTGTTTTGTTCTGTAGGCATACACAGGAGCTTCTGATTTGATTTCATGTTATGGGTCTTAGGAAGGAGTTATTTCTACTTTCTAGATCTCAGCTATTGCCTCCCCACAAGGAATTCTAGCCTCTGATTCCTGTGTGTTTTCCATTTACAGGCCTCTGGGTTGTCCCCTGCCCTCACTGCCTTACCATCCACCCTATGCTATTCTTATTTACCACTCATTGAAGTTATAGGGAAGGTGGACTCCACGCACATTGTGGCATCTACACAGCACTTAGATGTCCCCACACCCCTGCCTGTGCTCTTGTGTTACATGCTTTGCAACACAAGGCTATCCAAAGGTGTAATTTCTTTAGAAAAAAAAGAGGAAAAGTGAGAGTTTCCATAAAATCAAAAGGCCATTGGACCTGGCCCTGAAATTAGAAGTGGTGAGGGGTGGGGATGGATTCCTGATCTGGAAACTTTGTATCTGTGACAAGGAGGCATTTTTGTTACTATGATCACCCCTATTTTCTCCAGTGTATTTTTAGCTCATTGAGGCTGCCATTACCAAAATACCACCAGCTCCTCAAGTGGAGCCAGTCTTAGAATGTAAAGCTGGCAGAGAATTGAGAGCTGAAAGGACCTTTAGAGATCCATCACTCTGCTTTTCATCCTACAAATGATATTCTGCAATGCAGAGAATTAAAGTAACTTTCAAAGACTCTCAACAAAATCCAGGTTAGCACCAGAAAGCCACTTCCACTGCACACCAGCCAACTGTCTGCAGCATACCTGGAAGTTTTGTTTTGACTCTTAACAGATTTGGAGACCTTCGTTTAGACTGAAGATGGCTCCTACCTGAACACTAGCTTCCCCTCAGCCCCTTTTTTACTATGACCAGGATCATAAACAAAGAGTCGTGTGTCCACCATGCTAAGGCAACACAATTGCATTGTTTAGCCTGGAGAAGTTGAACAGCACCTGATCATGGTGTGGAAATGATGCCAGCCTCCGGATCTCCCATACAAGAGGTAGAAACGCCCTCCTGACTCTGCTCCACTTGTTTAAATTCTACCAGCACAGCCAGACCTTCCCATGGAGCCTGCTGAGCTCTCACGTGAGAGTCTTCATCAGTAAGGGACTGCTGAACACTGTTGAGCTTTCAGTAACTCTTCTCTAATAGACATTCATCCAAGATTCACCAGTGCCTAACTGCATGCCGGGGACAGGGGCAGATGTCACAGAGGCGGCACAAATGTGTAGGACTTACTGTTTATCACTGAGGAACTTAGGCGATGGTGAAGGAGAGACTATGTGTGCACACTCACAGACACAGCTACATACACATGTGCAAACCTCAAGTCAATGTATATAGATGTTAAAAAAACATACTGGGTGTTTAGAAGAGAAGCGAACACTTCCAGCAGGGGTAAAAAGAGCAGATCTGTTCATGATGGAAGTGGCATTAAACTTCTGAAGTACAGGTCACGTTTACTCATAAAAAGTTTTTTCTAGATGATGTCCTTATTGCTTGACAAATGTTGGTCTTGACTCTTTCCTCAATGTGAAGCTTTTCAAGGACAGGGACCAAGTTCATGACACATAGTGATAGCTCAGTAAATATGTATGGAAGTGTTGAGTTCTATCTGCTTCCTCTAGAACTTGTAGTAATGTTACCCAAGGAATGGTGAAGTTTAATTGAATTGAGTCTGTAGGAAGCTAATGATTACCTTCCTTCCTACTTTATTTCATGATGCTCACTGAGCACATCAGTATAGAGTTCGCAGGTAACTTTTCCTACACTGTTCTCTGCACTCAGAGTATTCTCGGCCCCTTCTTCTACTCATGCTCATTTGCATGGATCTCAGACAGTCACTCTCTTCCACCCCCTCCCTTTCTTCCTCCTTCTTATCTCATGGTTACCAGACCTTTTCTCTCAGGTATAACCAAGGAGGCAGTGAGGCCTGGTGGTATCTACGTTCTCAGTGCTCCGCACTCCACCCCAGTGTTAGCAACCATCAAACAGGAAGCTCCCTTGGGCTTTGACTTTTGACCCAGAGAAGCCAAGAGTTCTGGAGCTAAGGATTTGAGTGTTTTGAAGAGGAAGGAGATACAACCTGAAAGAATCCACTGCTCTAAGCCCATATTTGCTCAGATTTAAGATTTGATTTGCCTGAATTCGGGCCACTGGGGCTATACTCCTCCACAAGTTGATAAGTTTCCATAACAATGACGATCAAGTTCCTATAACAGAAAACCCCACAGGTCTGAAACAAGACAGGAGTTGAGTTTTCTCATGGTGAAGGAAGTCTATAAGTAAGAAGGCCAGGACTGATGAAGCTACTTCACCCTGTTTCCAGGACCGACTGCTTCTCTCTTTTTCCTCTGCCATCCAGCAAAGGCTCCTGCCCATATGGTTTGACTCTACTATAAACTCTCTAATTCTAACTATTGGTGCTGTGAGTGTGCTGAGAAAGGGGAGAAGTGTATGGAGTTTGCAGTCAGCTTCACAGATTGAATAGAGCGGGGATAGGACTGAAAGATGGCTATGACTGGGACATGGAGAGAAGAAAGAGCCTGGATAACTCTGAAAAGGGGTGCTCTTGGGAAAGTGAGAAGGAAGGTGACTCCATCCAGTCTAGGGATGGACCCACACTGGCTGCCCCTAGCTGCGAAACTGGAGCCTGTCTGTGCTGATGGAACATCTGTGCCATGGTCTGTGTTTCCAGGAAGCTCTCTCAGACATCTTTGAATGGCCCACAGTGACCGTAGCATGTTGTGTAAAAGTCAGGGTGACACCATACTATGGCTGGGTCCATTCCATATTTAGTTACTAAGGAGGCATGGTTTCATTGGTTTCTTTTCTGTTCCCACCCTCCTTTCATTCCTCTCTCAGCCTTTTGCAATACAGGATTTGCATGCCATTCTGGTGAGCTTAACAAAATAATACAGGGCCCAGGATGGGTGCCCAGACCTGGCCTTTTGGTATCTACAACTTTTGTCCTTAGATGGGGGGACAGACTTAGGCTCAGTGTAGTGTCTGGAGCTACAGAAGCCACCCTCATCTCCCTTCCCCAGACCAAGACATGCTTTTTTTAATGTTCTTTGTGTGTCGTTTTCTTTTGCTGCTTATACATGCTTTACACAGATGTCAACTCAGAGTGAACTGCAGTATTATGAGTTACCTGGGATGAGATCATTTCCCATTCAAAACTTGATAATCACTATTAATTGTTGATTATGAGTTAGAGTACTAGGACAGAGTTTGACTAATGAGGCAAAGGCCCTGCCCTCTAGGGAACATTCTGCTCTTAGGCAACGCAGAATAAACTTATGCGACTGGGGAAATGATGCATCATATTTTGTCTTGGCATTTCAACACTAAGGTTTGAAGTTTGAATTTTAGTTTAGTTTAATTTAGAATTTTAGTTTAGTTGTTGCTGGGCAAGATCAAGGTCACAGTTTCTCTCTATGGCAGGCAAAGGCTGGCAGTAGATGAATGGATTTTGTATGATCTTTGCTTTTTGAGTGAGTCTCACCTTCTAGATTCAAATAGAAGAAGAAACAATTCTTCTGTGGATCTATATAATCAAATGATAGTAGGAAGTAATGGGGAAAGATAGTAATGGATGTTATTGATTAGGACTGAT
The DNA here is from genome assembly GCF_016906955.1 of Phacochoerus africanus. Lineage (NCBI taxonomy): Eukaryota > Metazoa > Chordata > Mammalia > Artiodactyla > Suidae > Phacochoerus > Phacochoerus africanus. The sequence goes on from NC_062545.1 coordinate 96,624,139, forward strand.
TGGGGATTGAGCTAAGTTTTTTTTTTATATAACAGTAAGATCTAAAATAAGCATAAACATTCATCATGACCAACCCCTTCATGTTATATACAAAGGAATAGAAATAGGACTTGAATAGTAACAGAAATAGGACTTGAATCCAGTATTAAATTCCCAGATGAGAATTCTTTACAGTAAGCTTTTTCTAAATACTGTTATGCCAAGGCTTTACTCAGGCACAGGTTCTGAGAAAAGGTGCCTTAGCACCTGGTACCTGGAGTGAGCTCTGATTTTCTGAATCAAAGGCTGTTTTGATTCCTTCACAGATCATAAACAACAAAATAATGCATTTTAAAAATAGTAAAGTTTACTCAATAAATGGCTCAGGTTGTGACTGATATCATTACTGCATGGCAAACGTGCATTAAATTGATTTAAACATAATATGGAAACTCTTGATAGAGAAATACGGTCTACTGTTTCCCCAACTTGGCAATCAGAGATCCATGATAAAAGGGGCTCTTCTCAGGGGAGAGCACAGGAAACATTTGTCCCTGTATTTCCCTTTACTCTATTATGTTCTAGGATGATAGCTATCCAGGCAATTTGCCTGACTTTGGAAATATACTCAAGAACCAATCCTGTAAGAATGTATGTGGTTTCATTTGGTGACTCATGGAAAGGTTATAAATCTGCCCCCCTCCGCCCCCCCCCCCCCAGGAGTTCCTGTTGTGGCTCATCAGGTTAAGGACCTGACATTGTCTCTGTGAGGATGTGAGTTTGATCCCTGGCCTTGCTTGGTGTTTTAGGGATCTAGCATTGCCATGGGCTGTGGCCTAGGTTGCAGATGCAGTTTGGATCTGGTGTTGCTGTGGCTGTGGCTGTGGTGTAAGAGGGTGATCTGGGTGTATCTGTGAGGTTCTTTCTGGAAGAGTTCAGTATTTGAATCTATAGACTGAGTGAAGATCACCCTCACCCACATGGGTGAGCATCATTCAGTATGCTGAGGTCCTGAATAGAACAGAAAGGCAGGGAAAAGGTGGATCTGCTCTTTACTTGAGCATCCATTCCCTCCTACCCTCCAACATCAAGTGCTCGATGATGCCAAGGAGCTTCCTCCCAACCACACTCTATCCCTTTCTAGTCATCCCGTTGATGCTTTTCTTGGTCCAAATAAACACTTGTTCTTTTTCTGATTTTTGGTTTTCAGCCTGACTGGCATTTGTGTGACCAGGAGTTCTGTGATGAAACATTCCTTCAAGTTTGCTTATAGAGAAAAATTAAATATCTGCCTCCCACAAATGGCTGTTTTTTTCTCTCTCCTCTTCCTCTCTCACCCTTTCTCTCTTTCTTTCCTTCTTTCTCTCTTTTTTTTTTTAATTTTAGTGTAGTGTAGTTGACCTACAACATTGTGTTAGCTTCAGGTATACAGCAAAGTTTTATATATATATATATATATATATATATATATATATATATATATATATACACACACACACACACACACACACACACATATATATGTGTATATATATATATATATATATATATATATCTTTTTCAGATTCTTTTCCCATATAGTCCATCACAGAGTGTTGTATAGAGTTCCTAGTGCTATATAGTAGTTCTGATTACTTATCAGTTTTGTATATAGTAATGTGTATATGCCACCCCCAACCTCCCGATGTATGCCTGCCACAGCACTTCTAGTAACTATAGGTTTGTTTTCCAAATCTTTGAGTCTGTTTCTGTTTTGTGAATAAGTTTCCTTCCTTCCTTTCTTTCTTTCTTCTGTTTTGTGAATAAGTTTCCTTTCTTTCTTTCTTCCTTCCTTCCTCCCTCCCTTCCTTCCTTGCCACAAATTTCTCAAACACTCAAATTTCCTAAACACATTTCATGTAAATATGGCTCCAGTCCAGGTCACAGTGGAATCAGATATTGAGACACCTCATGGCTGCAGATGAAGCATTAATTGGTGTTTCCCTATCTGGGGACATGGGATAAAGTGTTCAAGAAACAGCCCAGACATGAGGGGATATTTCCAGAACAGTCAGTCTGAGTTTGAATGGATTCTAAACTATGTCAGGGAATCTATATTTAAATCTCAATTTTGCTCTTAAATTCTCTCAACCTCAGAGAAGGCATTTGAACCCTTTATATTGCACTTTCATCAAGTGTAGAACAAGCCTGATAATTCCTTCCCTAAGGAACTTGACAGGGGTGTTGGGAGGCATGAGAGATAATGTGTGTGTATGAATACTATTCTAGGAAGCGAAGCCTACCCTGGGCCCCGTGACACTTAGTTGCTGAATGAGCCATTTTGCTGCTTCCCAGACCTTATCAACACATTGACTACTGGCCAAATTGCCAACTCGCCAACTTATCAGCTACACCATGCTCTATTAAGTGATTCTAGGGAACCCCATCAAAGGAAGAAATTAATAGAAGTAACAACTTGGAGGTAGCCCCATTCTCCAGAGAACTTCCTGAATGTCCCTCTGTTGGACATCAGGGGAAGGACATCCTCCCCAGGAAGCTGAGTGGGGTGGAAGGATCTTGGACCAGGACACCTATAAGCCTGTTGAGCCAGCAGAGTGACTTTGCACCAGCCCTTTCTTTCTAGGTCTCTGTTTCCTTGTTTGTAAAATGAAGGGTGGTTGACTGACTTGGTGGTTTTTGAATGGTGTTCTCCAGGAGCTTTGTGGGGCCCACTTCAGGGTCAGTGCCTGGGGAGAGGTGGTTTGGTGCAGAATAATTGGGAGGAGCTCCAGCTCTCTGATCCCAGGGTGGCTCAGTTCTTATCTTCTTTATTTATGTTCTAACTGAGATTTCATTTAAACCAAGGATTGCAAAGCTTGATTTTTTTTTTTTTTAGGACGGACAGGGCCAGGTGATATTTAAATGCCTGACTCTGTGGTTCTATAGTCCAGTTAAAGAGTGAGTTGCCTTCCATCTCCACTTCCCATCCATCTGTTGATGTAAGGCCTTCCAAGCTCAGACTCCTCCTTGTCTACCCCAACAGAAGGGTTGGAGCTCTGACTCCCAGCCTCTCCAGCTTCCTCCTCCACTGCCAGGGTCTGCCTCCCTCAGTAGAGACTGTGAGGTATACTGGAGCTCCTTGCTTTCCACCTCGGCACTCAAAGCCAGTGCACATGGGCTCTGGGCTGCTGAGCTGCCAGGGGACAAATGCAGGATTCAGCATGACATCTTGGACCCCCAGGAACCAGGTTTGTAGAAGGAGTAGAAGAGGAAAGGATGCCAGAAGAGGTCACCCCTTGCTGCAGCAGGCTTGTATCTCGCCCTAAAAGCCTCATGATGCCCACGTGCCCTTACATGGACTTGTTCGCCATGGCCTGCCTGGAGCACTCTGCCCTCAGTTTGTATTTTCAGAGGGCTTAGTAAATTAGATTAGATATTTGAAAGCCAGAATCCTCCCCAGTGCTGCTGAACCATCGTACTTTCCTCTCAGTAAACAGTTGTCAGAGAATTTGATTAAATGAAGTCTCCCCCCCAAAGCCTGGCCCCACGCAATTTATTTCAAAATAACAATCCACGGGACAGTCTGTACTTCTGCCTGATGTGTGTTTGCATTTGGATCTGGTCACCGTGCTCTGGTTGTGCTTCCTGGGGACATGCACTATGGGCAGGGTTGGCAGCGGGGAGTGAGAGCCTCAGCCTGAGGAAGAGGGGCCAGGCCTCCTTTATAACAGGCATTCTCAGCCATGGCCCGAGGTGAGTCCTTCTGGAAGAGGACCCAGTACAAAGAGCACTTGACTGGGAGTAATTGACATGGAATGACTAAGGAGCCACTGAGCTTCCAGGAAATGGGAGGGACTGACTTAAGAGGCAAGGGTGCCTCATTAGTAGAAATGTTGAAGCAGGGATGGTTGGCCTTTGCTCAGAAATGCTGAGGAAAGTAACCCAGTGGTGGGTCAATTGTTAGATCAGATATCCTCAAAGGTTTTTTCCAATTGAACATTTCCAGTGCTGGCCATTTTGCACAGCTCTACCTAATCACAAAATGATGTGACTACTATTTGACTACCACAATATGGCATGGAAATGTGAGAGTTTGTGTTATAGCTGTCAACTTTAAACCTGAGATGTTGTCTGAGGTACATTCCACTGGACTAGACTTCTAAATGGTCTCAGCACAACCTTAATGGATTTCTTCTAAAACTCTGCTTTTCCTGGAACAGTTAGCTGAGATTATGACAATTATCAGCCGACTCGTTCTCTGGATCCTAATACCTGCCAGCCCCACTTTATTGTTATTTATTTATGTATTTATTTACTTTTAATTTTTTAAGATTTTTATTTTCTTTTACGGTTGATTTACAATGTTCTCTCAATTTCTCATGTATAGCAGAGTGACCCAGTCATTCATATATACATTCTCTTTCTCACATTATCCTCCATTGCATGGCATCACAAGTAATTAGATATAGTTCCCTGTGCTCTACAGCAGAATTTCATTGCTTTTGCACTTCAAATGCAATAGTTTGCATCTACCAACCCCACTTTCGATTCCATCAGTGGTAAAGTAGCATAGCTCTCCCTGTGCCCCTTTTTGTGCTCATTCGTTAAGTTACCCTTGTCCCTGAACTGGACGTGTTCCACTCGGGCAGAGCCATGCCCACTTCACTACCCACTGTAGAGCCCACAGGGCCTCACATGGAGTTTAGTAAATATCCACTGAATAAAAATATGATATACTAAGAGAATTAAGGGGTTACGTATAGGGTTCTGGCTCTACATAAACTAGATAAGTGTCCATTTCCATTAGATCTTTGCTTACAGATCACTTTCTTAGACAGGGCATCCTTGACAAGTCTGTCTCAAACCCTTCCGCATTTCATCTTTAAACTTTGTCTTTACATCTTGTTTTATTTTTTCTTAATAATTAATAGCATTTGAATAATTAACATACATCTATGTATATATACTACACGTACTTACATGTAAGTATACATGTGTATGGATATATCAGATATATATAGACACATATATAGATATGGGTATGGGTTTTTGTTTGTTTTTCTACTTCTTGTCCACCTTTAGAGTGTAAGCTTCATCCTGAGATCCTGGAATGGGGCCCGACATTCTGTAGTTCCCCAAAATATCTCTTGAACAAATGAATGAATAAAATGTTTATGAGACAAGAAGGACTTGAGTTGGGTCTTACAGACTGATTAGAATATAGGAGAGAATCCTACAGATAAAGGGCCAGCAAGTTCAAAGGCAGGTTCATGAAAAGGAGCATAGGGAGAGCCTGGCAGTTTAAAAATAATCTCTATGCTTATTTATCATTGTCTGGGTAGCTGACAGTCTTCAGTGGTTGTCCACTGTGGTTTGCAGCTTCTCCAGGACCAGCCACAAAAGTCCCTGCCACATGTGGTAGAGCCCTCAAGGACAAAAGCCTCTTAGTGTTTGGAAAGCTCCTCCACTCAGGCTTCTCAAGAATTTATGCCCTCCAGCTAGTTCTCAGCCCTGGGATAGTCACCTTAACTTTTTGTAAATGAATTACTTGCCTGACTATGGTTCTTCAATCTTCCCCTTATTCTCACCTACACTAAAATATATCTACTGAAATATTACTGATGATAACCAGAACATGGTGTGGGCGAGACTGAGCGGAACTGACAAGTCTGAGGTCTAGGTTTAAGTCTTCACTCTGTCATTAACCAGCTGGATGATCTCTCTGGTTTTCAGTTTCCTTACTCATAAAAGGATGTGATTGGGCTATATCAATTTTAAGACACACTGATTCTCAAATTAATCCTCAAATTCTACATTTTTTTTCTTTCCTATTAGAATAAAACCAACCCTTGATTTTTAAAGGCAATTGCTAAAGTCTGCTGGCAGACCAGTGGTGAAGAACTTCTCTACAATGTAATGAAGGATGGGAAAGTTCCCAAGGTGGCTATTTGAAGGGGAAAGTAGTTAAACTCTTTACTAGCCCAGGGTTCTCCAGCATCACTGACTGATGAGTGTCGAGGCTAAATTCCTCTGAGGCTAACCTTATGAGTCTTGAGCAGGCTGGGGCTGGACGCTCTCTGATGGGACTGGCTGAGGATCCCAGTGGTAGCAGGTTTTGGAGCAGCCATGTGAGAAGGGCTAACAGAAGGCAGAGAGGAAGGAGCATGTGGAATACTCCCAAACTAAGGTCACTGCACTGGGGAAGCCTCACAGTGAGAAGAACACAAAGACTGCTTTACGTAGTGCATTATGATTTCTGAAATGCCAATACATTTTTTAAACCATCAGAGTCAGTTCTGGTGCTAAGTGTTGTAAGGAATCCCCTCAAAAGATTTATAATCCAGGAGGGAGAACAGTAGCAGCTACGCCATATGATAGCTGACTGTGCTAAGCCCTATACCCAACAGTATCAGAGGATGGAGGGATAAAGAGAAGGGTGAGGCTTTATAAAGGAGGCAGCATTAGGTATGACTTTTTCCAGACTGGAAAAATAGTTTGCCAAGGTGAGTGAGAGTGGCTTTCCAGGGAAGAAGAAACAGTATGCCCAGTATGGTGCATGCATTTCAGGACTTGAGTTGGAAAGACTGATTAGTCAGGCAGAGGAGTTTGACCTCTATGAGTCAAAGAGTGACAAGAAAAGACTTATAAGCATAAGAGGGACTCAGACATTTTATTTCAGTTACTTTGCTCTGTAAAAATAAAGAGGCTTAAGATGATCTTGTTCTCCAAGTGTTTATAAATCTATACATGGACAAAAGCAAATAAATAAATAAATAAATAAGCTGTCTCTCTTTAAGTATCTTATTTCTTCCTCACTAGAACCCTGGGTTAGGCATTCTCATGCCCGTTTTATACAATATGGGGAAATAGAGACTTTAGTAGTTGACTTGCTCAAAATCCCTCCTGAGCTAATTACAAAGCCTAAACAAGGGTTTGAAACTACAGAATCACAAAGACAATTGTCTTTTTAATAAAGGATGTGCTAGCTATGACCATGCACCTCACTGAGATCATAGGAAAAGAGGAGTTTTCTGCCCCATCAAGTGTTACTATGTGAGCCACAGCCATTGTTGGACTGTAAACTGTTGGTGTTGCAAATTACCTTTATAAAGAGCCAGTGTAATTATCTCCTCCTCCCTTCTCCAAGTCACCAAGGTTAGAATCATAGCTTTGTATGGCCCAGTTAAAAAATCTCCAGTTCTTGGAAACAGCAGCTGCAGGACAAAGGCCCTGTCTTAATGATAGTGTTACCCTCACTTCCCTGAAGTGAACCCTGGTGAGTAGACACACAGCATGGCTCAGCTCTCATCCCTAGGTGAAGTGTCTCTCTTCTTTCAGGCTGGAGGGGTGCAGTAAGGCAAGGAAATCTAATTACATAGCACACGTTCTAGCTTAAGATGCTGTAGAATATAAAATGTCAGAGAAGCAGAAGATTTAGGATAGTTACTTACCAGAGATGATAGTATTCTCCAAATGATGAGAAGAAGAGTGTCAGGGACCCCATCTGAAAGTAATTGACCCAGAGCTCAGAGATTCCACAGGTTGATCCTCAAACCATGGATTATCCCAGCCTTCAAAAGAGCCACGTGCCTAATTGCCACAGACCAGCTGCCATGCTGATGAGTGTGTAGTGAAGAACTGTGATGTCGCGATGTTACAGATTTCTAGGATGCCACTGTTGGGAAGAACTTTAGAGGTCATTTCATCTGACCACATGGTTTTGTATTGGAGAAAATGTACAGAGAAGTGAAATGAGTCACAAAAAGTCAAAGAATGTGACACTCTGGGCTTCTGAAGGGCATGTAACTTCCTCTGCAGAAAAAGTGTACATTTCAGCTCGGTGCCATTTGTGTGACATTAACTCTTTTCCTCTAGCACAGTATGGTTGAGCACTCGATAGGAAGGGACAGTGTGCCTGTTTAACTGGTGAATAAACTGAGCTCAGAGAGTGTGCCCAAGATCCCCTCTACCTCGAGTCCTTGCATTGATTCGCAATCATTTGGTCATTTACTTGAGATAAATTTGTCCTGAGCCATTCTCTTTAAATTAATCACACTATGGCCAAGAGTATGCACTTCTGAACCAGCTAACAAGTCAGGGTAACTACATTTGAAGGTAGATTTGAGTAGAGGTAACTAATTGACATACCATTAAGCATGGACCCCTCAGCACTGAACACTATAATTCCTGATATCCTTTGCTTCTCTTCCAACTATGTACATGATTAAATCCTTAGTCTCTCCAATTAGCCAGAGCTTTGAGAATCTATTATTGAAAGTGAGAGCTCCAATCAGTTCAAACCCCAAATGCCTCTCCACCATGCCCTAATGCTGCTTGGAAGAGCTAATGCAATCCAGAATATAGAAGGGAGTATCTTTGATGCCCTTAAGGAAATAAGCCTGCATGGCGGTTCAACGGTTAAGAAACTAAGATGCTGGAATGCTTTTGTAGGAGCTTGATACCTGCCAGGGAGATCCACTCTCCAGACTTTTTTTTTCCTTCTCCTGCCAAATGTTCTGCCTTCCAAGAAATCCCTGCAAGCCTGCTTTTCACTTAATTGTAGATAGAAACAAACAGAAAAACTTTAGGATGACCTAGTTGTATGTGTGGGACCACCGAGATTATGGCCTCCTTTCAACTTATATTAAGAGGGTGACTGTCATCTAGTTAATAAATGATGCCAGGTTAGAGATTAGGCACCTCCGAGCGTCCATTTCCCCAGGGTCTTGTCACTCTGTCCTTCCCACTGATAAATGGGCTTTGGGATCAGGAAATCAAATGTCATCCATAGCCTGGGGTGGGGGGCAGGGGGATTGGTAGAATCAGCTCAGGCAAACTCTATAAGAAATATCTAAAGGGAGAAAATTACCTCAGCTATATTCAGGGCTCTCAAGAATGAGGTTCCTCTTACAGGTTTAATATTAAATGATGAATAATTGCACTTTAGGGTTTATAGTCGTTGAGCCAGAAAAGCCTTGAACATCCTCTATCACACTAGCTATTTTGTTTTGTGGATGGTAAAACTGAGGCCCGGTGTAGCAGAGCATACACTAGAAATCAGATTTCCTGATGCTCACCCTAGTGCTTTATGCCTACTGTGTCTCAAACCACCCTTGCATTCCAGGAGCCAACTCTGCTCACTTGGCGGGACAAGGGTTCATTCAGAAGAAACCTGGAAATATAGCATTAGTCCCAGGATGTCTCAGTGCTAACTCCTCTGCTTGTTTGGTGAGAAAGAGACTCCTGAAATACATTGTTCACTCTTCACAAGGAGAACTGAATCATTTAGACACCCATTCAGTAAATTACCTCATGTGTGGCATCAAGTGTTTACCCAGGTGATTTGGAAGAGCACAGTCAGCTTTCAAAGCCCTTGAGAGGAGTGCACGACACAAGTTCAGAGATAGGTGGGTGCAACTTGGGGAACTTATTGTGCTCTTTTCCATCTTGAGCCTGTGTGCTTTTTAATTTCTCCAGAATGAGAAACTTTCAGGGCCAGTTTAATGGTTGGGAAAGTTGCTACAATCTCTCCCATTTTTTTGTTTTTGTTTTTGTTTTTTTAAACCATGGTGCCCAAGCTTTCTCTTACACACCCATTAGGCAGTAACCACAAAACAGAGGGACAATGAAATCTTAGTTCCATCTCCAAAAATGCATACTCCCCCCGCCCAAATTCATACATAATGAAATACTTTAAATTTTCCTTTTATTTCTTGATATATGCAGGGCTGTGAGGGAGGGAGGGTAGGGTTGAGGAGGAGGGGCAGGCTGTAGCCTGCTCCAGAACTAGGACCCACTCAACCAACAGACTTACTGCAGAAAAATGAGGCTGGGTAGTCAGGCTTCCTTTATGATGGGAGAAATGACTGTTTTTATGGCACACTAAATAAAACCTGCTTTGCAGCTAGAAGTTTATTGCCAGAGTGGGGAGGGCTATTGTTTTTGTTTTCTTCGCCGATCCCTCCCCTTCAGCTGAGGCAGGGAATGATGAGTGGTAAGATTTTAGAAGTCCTTAGAAAGTGTGTAGAAATAATATGATTTTTAAAATTATACTTACATTTATCCTAACTTATTCCTGCATCTCATGCTGATTTTACAAGGAGTGTGTTCTGCACTCTTGGCTTTCCGAAATCGTTAGACGAGTTCACAACCAAGCAATAACAAACAACTGCAATAACCTGTATTTATATAGTGCTTTATGGTTTCCAAAATGTTTTCACATCTCTTAGATCCTCAAGGCAACCTGGAGAGGCAAGCGGGTGATCATTTCTCTATTACAGAAAGAAGGATGGATGCCCGGAGGGTCAGGTTACTTCCCAAGGTCACACCACTAGTTAAGGGTGGAGCAAAAGCTGAAATCTGGAGAACCTTAGATTAATTAAATAAAGAGGAAATGAAATTAAGAACCTTATGTGGAAAGTGGGGAGTTATTAGGGCATTAGAATAAAGGAGAGACAAGGCTAAAGCATTATTAGTCTGAATGTAGATGTTATAGAAGCTGAGTTTCTGTTGACCTGCAGCTGCACATGGGATGTATCTTTGGCTTTAAAAGCCTTATGCTCTGGTGCAGAGTCAGCAAAGGCAGGGAGAAAAAGACCTAGCATACCTCAACATCCATAAGGCCTCAGAAGAAAGCATTTCCCTGTGTGATTTTTGCCTGATGTCTCATGCCATATCATCAGGAAGTGCCAGGGCAAGATGCTTGCCCTCACTGAATGATAAGGGAGTTTTAAAGGGGCTCTGCTGGGTCTTCATTTCCTGTCTCTTCTTGTATTCCAAGAATTGTTAAAAATCAGCCCAGAATTAACCGGCCTGAGACATGGTTAAGCCAATGGGCCAAGGAAGAAGGTCCTCAAGATGACTGCTTCTAGACCAGTTGTTGGCAAGGTGGGTGTCTGGGAACCGGCCCACTTCAGGAGCAAGTGGAGTTATCAAGGCCAAGCTCTCTAATAAGATTTGACAAGGAGCTGAGGGAAAGGCAGGTGTAGATTCTGAAAGACATAATCTGGCACCTAAGCTGGGACAGAAGCTTCAGGTTGGCCTCACCATGGAGGTAGGTTCAAGAATCCAGAGCTAGGACTTCCCATGTGGCTCACAACCTAACTCCTCAGCATTGCTTCTACAGTGGCTGTGGCTCGACCACTGGCCTGGGAACTTCCATGTGCCACAGGTGCGGCACCTTGTTAAGAAAAAAAAAGAATCCAGAGCTATGGGAGAAGGTCCAGCAGGTGCAAAAGGCTCAGCAAAGTACCTGGCTTGCAGGTACCCAGAGAGTGACATCAGACCTTGCACCTCGTCTCCTAAATGGAGGTTCTCATAAGGGAAGTGGAGACAGCAGCTTGACACTGGAGTCAGAAGATGGTGGACTGATTCTTATCTGTGTGAGTTTAAGCAAACCCTTAACCTTCCAACTCAATGTCTTCATCTGTAAAAAGAAAGAAGGTCTTCAGCTCTAAGATTTGTTAGAGTGCTGCACCTCATCTCTAGTGTAGCCATGTATACTTTTGCTTCATGGATGATCCAGGATGAATTGAGTCAGATGCATCAGACCCTGACCTAATGGAGCCAGATAATAGATTTTCAGCCTACATCCACACCTCTCTGCCACCTTTCAGTGATGCCAGCTGCCCTCAGACAGGTGCCAGCACTTGTCATAGACAGCAAGTAGTGTATTTTGTCTCGTGACTTAATAGTATGGCAGCACCCCACCCCAAAGTAACCCAACAAGATCTTTGTACATGCTCCGCTTTCTATGTTTGGGCACAGAAATTGCCTACAACCCTATTAAGCTAAATCATGACAAAGACAATGAGGAGAATGTGTGTCCAATTTACAACTTAAAGACAATTGACTGACACTCTAAGATATATGTACTCCAGAAAGGTACCACATACAGTGGGGATACCAAGGCCAAGCCATTCAGCCCAGAATAACTGCAGAATCATGGCCAGTGAGTTTGCTGGGACTGGATTCTCCTTCGAACCAGTTCATGTCACTCTGATCATCAGAAACCACTTCCTAGGAGTTCCCTTTGTGGCTTAGCCTTAACAAACCCGACTAGTATCCATGAGGATTCGGGTTCAACCCCTGGCCTTGCTCAATAGGTTAAGGATCCAGCGTTGCTGTGAACTGTGGTGTAGGTCACGGACACAGCTCCAATCCCACATTGCTGTGGCTGTGGTGTAGGCTGGCAGCTGCAGCTCTGATCCGACCCCTGGGCTGGGAACTTCCTTATGCCACAGGTACAGCCCTAAACAAACAACAGAAAAAGTCCTCCTAGACCTGGCATCACACCCAGGAATTAGAGATGGAATTCTCCCCAGGAGGCTATGTGGATAACTAAAAATAAGAGGTGTGCATGTCCTTATCAGGAAACTGAGTTTCCTGTGGGGGGTGGGGGTGACACCTATAATAATAATCATAAAATTATAATGTTAATAATAACATTTGTTGAACACCAGCATTTGCTGAACACTTAGAATTTGTTCTGTGATAACATTTTTCCAAACTCGTTTAATTTTGAAAACAGCACCATTAGGTATGTGTGTTATTTCCCCCATTTTAGAAATAGAAGAAATAAGAAACAAGTCCCAGATCACACAGGTTGTAAGAGGCAAAGCTGGGATTTGAACTGAGGTCCTTCTGATTCCCAAGCCTAAGGGTGCCCTCGGGATTCTGCACTACAAAGTGAGCATTGGAATCGTTTTGACTGTGCATCGGGCACTTGATGAAGTGATTTACATAGATTGGCATATTTAATTCACCTAAATGTATTATCATCACTGTTTTGCAATTAAGGAAATTGGGACACAGAGAGGTTAAGCAACTTGCCTAAAGTCACACACCTAGTAAGATTTGAATCTGGTTGTCTTGGCTCAAGAGTCTGTGCTCCTCACTGCTACACAGTTCTGCTTTACTGACTCTCAAAAAGAGGTAGAAGACAACCACCAAGTGACAGATGCCACACTACCTTCATCAGGAAGCCACCTAGAGAAAGTTCAGGAACGCAGCAGCGGCATCACTGTGGGCAGACACCTAGGACATGGTCACACTCCAGGGGCAGGAATGATTCCAGGTCTCAACCCCACTCAAGGCCAGCCCCATGCTTTACTCAGCCTGCTTGGCTTTCTTCTAAATGATAGTCATGTGAAATGAAGGATAGACCAAATGCCTGTAGTATGAAGTGTTTATGGGAAACTTTTCAAAAGCTGGATTTTCAGGAGAATTCAGCGTCTTCTCGACATTTTTGACTTGATTTATAGTCAATGGTTATTTTAGCGCTAAAGGTAAAAAGCACCAGTTTTCCAGTAAAAAGGATTTATAAAAAGGAAATGAGTAACAATGGGGAAAAGGTACTTCTTTTCCTTCACTCTTTCCCATCTTGGTTTTTTTTCTTTTAACAAGCAAAAGCTAGATATAATCTTTGGGCTTAATCTATGAGCCCTTTCCTGTCTAGTCTCTGCCACTCCTCTACCCTGGAACAAAGCTGAACAATTCTTAACCCCTTCCATGTAGAAGCCCTTAGTTACCAAGTATTTACCAGACTTGACTATAGTAAGACTCTCTGTGCCCCAGTCCAGAATGATGACTCCAGACTTGCAGGAGAGAGGCCTAGTGAACTGTGAATTTGAGTCCACTGGTAGTTCTTATCTTCAGACAAGTTTGAGAAATGCCCTTTGGGGGGCCAGATTTACCATCCACTCCCCTTATTCATTAAGCTTCCTTTTTTTAAGATTTTTATTTTTTCCATTAGAGTTGGTTTACAATGTTCTGTTAATTTCTGTTGTACAGCAAAGTGACCCAGTCATACATACATGTACATTCTTTTTCTCACATTATCTTCCATTACGTTCCATCAAAAGTGACTAGATGTAGTTCCCTGTGTTATACAACAGGATCTCATTGCTTATCCACTCCAGATGCCACAGTTTGCATCTATTAATCCCAAACTCCCAGTCTATCCCACTCCCTCCCCCTCCCCCTTGGCAACCACAAGTCTGTTCTCCGTGTCCATGAGTTTGTTTCTTTTCTGTAGATAGGTTTATTTGTCCCACGTATTAGATTCCAGATATAAGTGATATCTTATGGCATTTGTCTTTCTCTTTCTGACTTACTTCACTTAGTATGAGAGTCTCTAGTTCCATCCATGTTCCTGCAAATGGCATTATTTTATTCTTTTTTAAGGCTGAGTAGTATTCCATTGTGTATATGTACCACATCTTCCTAATCCATTCATCTGTCAATGAACATTTTAGTTTGTTTCCATGTCTTGGCTATTGTGAATAGTACTGCAATGAATGTAGGGATGCATGTATCATTTTCAATGAAGGTTTTTTTACTGATATATGCCCAGGAGTGGGATTCCTGGGTCATATGGTAGTTCTATATTTAGTTTTCTGAGGTACTTCCATGCTGTTTTCCATAGCGATTATACAAATTTACAACTTTCTTCAGGAGACAACGTTCCTAGATCTTATGCCACTGCGGGTCTGTCTCTGAGTGCACTTAAGGCTTTGTACTTCTTTCATGGATATGACCTTAATACTCCACCCCGCTAGTTTGCCACTTCATCGTAGTCTACTGATTCTCAAAAAAGAGACAAGAACATGTTCTGTTTCCTCCTTTTTTGAGGGAGTGGCCACACGAGAGAAGAGCTGACACATTTTTAAAACCCTTCATGGACAGGATCTGGAGGCTGCTATTGCTGAGGACTTTGGCTGCAGAATGTATCTGAGGCTAAGACCTTGCCCTACCCCTCGGGGCTTCTGGGACCAAGCTGGAGGGCTAGAGAAGCTTCAGCAGGGCAGGCAAAGCCTGCTGCTGGACAGAGCAGAGGTGTGCCATCCATGAGACCCTGCTTCAGCAAGTCCTCTGACCTGATTGGCCCCATCAGGAGGCCTCTGTGTACCTTCTGGAAGCATGTGGTGCACCCCGGGTAGCCCCTCAAGCCTGCACCATAGCTGCCTCCTCGTGGTGCAGCTCCATGCTGTTTTCTCTGCTGCACATTTTCTTCCACTGATTCCAGCTCTTCTGTTGGAAGAGACTGTTTGTGTACCACATCATTGGAAGTCTCAGCTTTATCATTTTCCCCTAATAAGAGCACATTTCCGGACCCACTTGGGAAGCCCCTCTAAGGCCTGCAAAGAA
Organism: Phacochoerus africanus; assembly: GCF_016906955.1. Lineage (NCBI taxonomy): Eukaryota > Metazoa > Chordata > Mammalia > Artiodactyla > Suidae > Phacochoerus > Phacochoerus africanus. The sequence goes on from NC_062545.1 coordinate 96,639,244, forward strand.
CAGTGGGATGTGCCAGGAACTCCCTCCCAAGGGTGAGTCTGCCCGTAGTTACCGGGATCTAGTCCTCAGATCCATGTCAACACCTGCAAGGATACTTGTCCCCTCAGCTGGCCAGAGCAACCCAAGGGAAAACAGACCTCAGCTCAAAGTAGGAAACCCACGCCTAGTAAATAAAGAAATGTATTTCAAGCAGAAGTGTTCTCCCCATGATTCTCTATTGTCAAGTAGCTCCCAGGGAGGGTATGAAGGAGGCTATGGATTGGCCTAGGTTGTAGGTGGAGGGTGGCAATGGACTGGCCGCAAGGATTTGCAGAATGAGTGATTGCAAGAATCCACTGTCTGAGCTTAAATACCATTCTCCATGGTTAATGTTTCTACTCCATCTCCCATTTCTGCCAGATGTTGCTTTTTAGAAAAGCAGTTTATTGAAAAACACATAAGTATAATAGTTACATTAATGTAATACCTACTACGGGCCAGGCACTGTTAAGTACTGTACATTCATCACCTTCTAATCCTTCAAACTCCCCTTTGACATGGACACTGCAGTTAATTTCTAGATAAGGAAGCTAAGACAGGAGAGGCCACAGGACTTGTCCCATTCATTGTGGAGCTGGGATTCAGACCCTGGCATAGAATTCAAGCCTCCCCGTGACACCATGCCCTCTCAGCTGTCCCTGGGATCTCAGGAATAGTGACGTTAGTCAAGGGCTGGGGAAAGAGGGCCTGATTAGCATGTCTCAAATGGTTGACCATGGGCATCACCTGGCAGCACACAGCACCGCCCCAGACCTCCTATCTCAGTATCTGCAGTTTGCCAAGATCCCCAGGTGAATTGAGTGCAATTTAAATTTGAGAAGTTCTGGATTACAGTGTCACTTTCCTATATGGTCCAAATCTTTCATTTATACTTTAGCCCCCTCCCTTAGCCCTTCTCCCGCAGTTGAGGTTGATGAGGGGGAGTGGACAGACTTTAAAATATATCATTTCTCATGCTCTTATTGCCTTAACTTTCTTGTTCTTACCTTCAGGTATTTTGTTCAGTCCTCATCATAGTTCTGATTTCACCTGACAAGGACTCAGGCTAGTTGAGGAGGGGGTGGGATAGCAGAGAGGAAGGTGGTGAAAATGGCCATCAGGTCCACTAGGACCCAAGTGCCCAAGCTGGGTCCTGTACTGCCACAGCCTGCTGCCACTTCCTGCTCCTCTGCCCCCTGCCCCATTGACTTCTCTCCTCTTTGGAGCATAACAAAGGGTGGCTTCCTCCCACCCCCACCCCAGGAGAGTCCCGATATGTCCCTGAACGTGACAGTCCCTCCAGCCACCACCAATGTTATTAATTTTTAAAACAAACTTCCTGATTGAGGTTCTGGCTGCCTCTAAATTGTCTCTGCAAGGAGACTGTGTACTAATTAACCCATAGAAACAATCAATGATGTACCTTTTTCAAGTTTCAGGGTGATTAGAATATGAAAATGAAGAGCACAATGGTGCAGATGTTTTAAAATCACAGCAGACAGCAATTAGTGACACGGAAACCAGCTGCTTATCTCTCCAGATAAAGCCTCTTAATAGGGAATTACACTGGAGGAGTCATTACCCAGATGGATCTCACATGATTTACAGGGGAGGCGGGGCAGCGTTAACTTTGATTTGTGAGCAGGTTCTTGTCAAGCTTCCTTGTTACCTCGAAGAAGGTGGATTTGTGGCTGGGGTGGAGGCAAGTTTCACCTTTCTACCTGTTGGCCCAGGTCAGGGAAGCCACCAAGGATGAGGAAAGGAAAGAATGGGACCTGCAGAAGCCACAAGCACCTGTCTCCTTAACTCAGGCCCCATTGTTTTGGGATCAGCTCTGTCAGCTGTCCCTGTGCAAAGGGAGAGTGAGGCCTGGGGGCGGGGAAATGAAATTGCTGACTGCCTTAGGTGTTCATTGGAAGGAGAGTGTCTCTAAGTTCTGCTGAGTGGCTTTGGGGTGTGTGTGTCTCTGTGTGTGTGAGAGAGAGAGAGAGAGAAAGATACAGAGTTCTTAGTAATCACTGTTTGATGTATTTTCTCTCTTTTTCTTTTACATAATTGAGGTAGAATTTACATATATGGAAATACACACATCTGAAGAATACAGTTCAAAGAGTTTTGACAAATGTATATAGCTGTGTAACTCACACTCTTACCATTATACAAAATGTGTCTATTACCCCTAGAAACTTCCCTCCTGCCCTTTCATGATCCCACCCAACCTTTAAGCAACCACTGTTCTGATTTCTCATAATAGATTAGTTTTACCTGTTCTAGAACTTTATGTAAGAGAAATTATACAGTGTGTCCTTTGTGGGGTGCTGAGGGAGTCTGGCTTTTTCACTTAGCATAATTTTGCATGTGTGACTTACCCTTGTTGTGGAATACATCCATACTTTGTTCTTTGTATTGATGAGTTTGTGTGTTCTGTTCCACATACATTCTACTCTGAAGAAGCTGCTATAAAGCTTCTGTAAAAGTCTATTTGTAGATACATGTTTTCATTTCTTGGGTATATACACAGGAGTGGAACTGCTGGGTCATGGGGTAATTTTAGCTTTAAAAGGCATGGCCAAAACATTTTCCAAAGCAGTACCATTTTGCACTCCCTCCAGCAATGGATGAATTTCAGTTGTCCACACCCTTGGCAACACTTGTTATTTTCAATATTTTTACTGGGCATTTAATGGTATCTCTTTGCAGTTTTAATTGTCATTTTCTTGCTGACAAATGGTATTTGAGGACATTGACATGTGTTCAGTGACCATTCCTACTTGTTTTGTGATCCAGCACATTTTGGTGAAGGTATTTTGCAGTTGGGTGAGGTTAAGTTGGTTGAGAGTGTTGATCAAATCTTCTATATATATATATATATATATATATATATATATATATATATATTTTTAGTCAATTTGTTCTAGCAGTTACTGAAAGAAGTGTTAAAATCCTTTTAATTGCAGAATTGTTGATTTCTTCTTTTAACTCTCTATTTGTTTTAAGATTTGTTTATATCTGTGCTGAGGTGTAGACAAATTTAGGATTATTGTTTCTTCTTGATGAATTGACTCTCTTATTTTGAAATGTCCTGTATTACTTCTGGTCATATTTGTTCTGAAGCCTAGTTTGCGTTGTATTGATTTCACTCCAGTATTCTAAAATTTGATGTTTGTGTGTTGTCTTATTCCCTCCTTTTGCACTGTCTGTGTCTTTATATTTAATGTGTAGTTCTTGTAGATAGCATATAGTCGGGCCTTACTTTTTTATTCTGTTTGACAATATACCCCCTGTTTTTGGTTTTGTTTGTTCGAGAGGAGGCATTCACTATTAGAGTTAATGTAGTTACCTATATTGTTGAGTTTAAGTCTACCATGCTATTATATGTTTTCTATTTGTCCCATCTATCTTCATTCTTTTTTCTCCATTTCTACTCTCTTTTGGACTAATCAGCCTTTTTAAGTATCCCACATGTTTCCTTCTATTGGCATTTTTTTTTAAGCAAAGTGTAATTATTTTGGTAATTCCCTAAATTACATGAGAAATACATTTGTTTAGGTTTACATATAGGAAAAAGAACAAAAGAAATCAGTATTACTACAGGCAGTCTCTAGATGACATTGCAAGTGTCTCTTCTTTCTCTCTCCTACTTTCTGTATTAAAAACCTATTGGCATTTTATTTTTTTGTTTGTTTTGTTTTGTTTACTTTTTTCTTTTTGGGCCGAACCTGCAGCATATGAAGTTCCCAAGCTAGGGGTCGAATCAGAGCTGCAGCTGCCTGCCTACGTCACCCCATGGCAATGCAGGATAGGAGCTGCGTCTGCCACCTACACCACAGCTCACTGCAATGCTGGATCCTTAACCCACTGAGTGAGGCTGGGGATTGAACCTGCATCCTCATGGATGCTTGTTGGGTTCGTAATCCACTGAACTGCAACAGGAACTCCCCTATAGGCAATTTATTTTTAGTGGTTGCTCTGGAAGTTACACTATGCATACTTAAAGTATCACAATCTAGTTTGATCCAATATTACATCTCTTTACATATAAACACCTTAGGAGTGTGTACTTCCATATATTCTGCTCTTATTCTTTGTTTTACTGTTGTACATTTTATTTGTATAAATGCCGTAAACTTCATGATTCATTGTTATTTCTGCTTTACACAGTTGCCTTTTATAGATTTTAGGACCAAGAATAAGGTGTTATATATATGCCCACATATGTACCATTTCCATGTTTTTCATTCATTCAGGTAGACCTGAGTTTCCATCTGGTGTTATTTCCCTTTAGCCTAAAGAACTTCATTTTGCATTTCTTATAATTCAGGTCTGCCAGCAATGATTTCCATTAGTATTTATTTTGCCTTCCGTTTTAAAGAATGGTTTCATGGGATAGAGAAATTTAAATTGCCTTTGTTTTCATTTTAGTACTTTAAAGATATTATTTTATTATATTCTGGCTTGAGTTTTTATTGATAAAAAGTCAGGCATTATATTTGCACTTATTTCCCTGTATGTAATGTGCCTTTATTTCTCTAGCTACTTTTAACATTTTCTCTGTGGTCTACAACATGCCTAGATGTACATTGTACCTAGATGTAGTTTTTGTTTACAGTGTACCTAAATGTAGTTTTTTTTCTGTGTTTATTCTGCTTGGGATTTGTTAAGTTTAGCTTTGTGAATCCACATGCATTATTCTCTCTCCCCTACTTATGGGATTCTAATTATATGTATGTTAGATCACTTCATACTGTTTCATGGGTCACTGAAGTGCTGTTTTGGGTGGGGGGGGGGTTATTTATTTAAATCCCCTCCCCCACCCCATATACCCCTCAATTTGGATAACTTTTGCTGTCTTCAAGCTTCTCTTCTACTGTGCCCTGTAAGCTGTTAAGCCTCTCTGGAGAATTTTTCATTTCAGATATTTTATTTTTCCAACATAGCATTTCATTGTGTTACTTTGGCAAATTTGCCATTTACCAAATCTATGCTGAGGTTTTCCCCACATTCATCAATTATTCTCATCTTTTCCTTAATACTTGGCCATCTTCATAATGTTTGTTTTGAGGGCTTTGGATCTTCATCTGCCCTCCTGAGTATTGGCCATATTTGCCAACTTGGGTGGTTGCCTAATAATTTTGTATTGCATCCTGAATATTGTAGGTAGTCTATTGCAGAGGCACTAGATTTTGTTGTTTTTCCTTTAAAAAGTTTGATTTTTGTTCTGATTGGTAGATAATTTACTGACAGACTTAACCTATTAAGGATTCTTTTTAAACTTTGCTAGGGCTGAACTCAGATAGCTTTTATTCTAAGGCTCGAGTCATCCTACTCTGAAGAAGTACCATTTCTGACAGTCAGTATGAACTGACTGTCTGGGATATTTATTAAAGTCTTCCCACTCTGGCTAGTAAGAAATCCAAATTTGCCCAATATTATGTGTCCGTAGGATTCTGTATTCAGCTTACGGCCCCCTTAGAAGCAAGCCTCTGCTATGCTTCATTTAACCAAGTGCAGATTAAAATTTGGCCAAAGACAAAAGACATTTCCATAAAGACTTCTAGGGTTCCTTTTCCACATAGCTCCCTCTTCTCAGGTACCCTGTCTTCCAAATTCCAGGCCCCTCAAGATCCTCGAACTATGATCTCTGTTTCTTCTACCAATGATATTACAGTTCTCTGGGTTCCACTTCCCTGTGCCCAGGTGTAGAAAGTTCTTCTGGGCAGGAAACGGGGGATATAGCAGCACCTCTTGAGTTTCCCTTCTATCTAGAATCACAGCTTATATTGCCCATTGCCCAGTGCCTATAAATAGTCACTTCGTATATAGTTTTATGTTTATTTCCATGGAAAAGTTAAGTCTAATATTAAAAGCATTATGGCTGGAACCAAGTCAGCAATCATTTTTAGTTATATAGAATTACTGTGTACTCAAGAAAGCATGTGATAGTGGCTCTGTGTTTGTGTAAGCTGTTATCACCCCCAATAAGAGGAGTGCTTTAATTTCACTCGCAGCCCCCAAATAGCAAATCAGGAATGGTTCCTATGGGAACCACATTAAGGTGACTTCCCAGGGCAATGCATGTGACAGGAAATGAGAACTTTATATATATGTAATTGGAAACTTCATGTCCATTTAGGGGCATTTCAGATTCTATTGTCTTAGTCTGTTTGGGCTCCCATACCAGAATACCATAGACTGAGTGGCTTGTAAAAAGAGAATTTATTTCTCACAGTTCTGGAGGCTGGTAATTCTAAAAGCAAGGCAGTGGCAGATTCACTGCCTGGGGAGAGCCTGCTTCCTGGTTCATAGATACTCATCTTCTCTCTGTGTCCTCACGTGGGAAAAGACAAGAGAGGTCTCTTGGAGCTCTTTTATTTTTAAGAGCATTCATCCCATTCATGAAGTCTCCACTCTCATGACCTAATCACATTGCTCTCCCAAAGGTCCCCCTTCCTAAAATGACCACATTGGGAGTCAGGATTTCAACATATGGATTTTGAAGGGACACAAACATTCATGGAATGCTATGGAATCAGAGGATTATAAAACAATAGTTCAAATAGGGTATTTAGTGGCATTCTTCTGTGTATCTGTAAGTACCTTTAACAAATGTAGGAATGAACGGGGCTGAGGAGAGATGCTGCGAGAACAAATTCCATGAAAGTTGGCATGTGCCTTCCTCCTATTCATGAGCCTAAATGATCATTTTTAGTCTTTTTTGTGTGCGTCTTTTGTCTTTTTAGGGCCACACCCGCAGCATGTGGAGGTTCCAAGTTTAGGGGTCGAATCAGAGCTGTAGCCACTGGCCTACGCCACAGCCACAGCCACAGCCACACCAGATCCAAACCATGTCTGCGACCCACACCACAGCTCACAGCAACGCCAGATCCTTAACCCACTGAGGGAGCCAGGGATCGAACCTGCGTCCTCATGAATCCTAATCATATTTGTTTCTGCTGAGCCGCAACGGGAACTCCCATTTTTAGTCTTAAGTGACAGAATCATCTCTATCCACTTCTTTTCTCTTAAATGAAATCTTTTGCAAGGCTGCTCTGTCCAATTGGGGGTTAAAAAAATGGTCTGGAGCTTCTTTGTTGCCCAATCCACTGGCTACAGTTCAGAAATGTATTTACAAAATCCTAGGACTCAATGGAACACATTTGAAAACCACCGAGCTGGAACATCTCCTGATAATATCAGTGCCTCTTTAGTCCCTAACCCAGACCCCTGCCTTTGATAAAATCCTGTGGTTCTCAACTCTGTCTGCACATTGGAATAACTGAAAGCTTTGAAAATTGCACTGTAGTCCGGATCCCACCTCTAGAATGTAGACTTAATTGGCCTGGGTCAGATTCCAGCTATGGTTTGCTTTCCGAAGCTTCTTCGATGACCCTAACATGCAGCCAGGGTTGGGAACCTTTAATCAGACAGTGTGTGGTTGGTTACATTCCTTTTCTCCCACACTCAGCTCCTGCTCAGGCTTGAGCACTTGCTTTAAGCCTCAGGGATGGGATGCCAGGATTCCCCAGAGCTCTGGGGATTGGCTGGGATGCGCTGGGGATATAGAAGTCCCAGTGTGGGAGGTCATGAACCCCTGCATGCCTAGTTCTTTCTGGGAGGACAGTATTCTCCTCCACCCATATAATTGACTCTTATGTCCACCTCACCATGCAGTGTACTTGGAAAACCTCAACAGGGGATGGACTATGTTAGAGTTTCTTACTATGCAAATTATACACGGTTCAGAGAGCAAAGCAGGAATGCTCAGTGGTGCCAAACTGCATATCCTAACAGGCCTGTGGTGGTTTGCTCTACATATTTACCACCCAAAAGTGCTGTGAATGTCACAGCAACCACAAAAGAGCCCCACCCCAGAGGAATTATGGTGTTAAAACATTAGATAAGTGGTTTTAAAACTCAGTTGTACCAATTTACATTCCCACCACTGGTGTGTGCGGGTTCCCATTTTTCCACACCCTCTCCAGCATGTATTGTTTGTAGACTTTTTCATGATAGCCATTCTGGCTGGTGTAGGGTGGTACATCATAGTAGTTTTGATGTGCATTTCTCTAATAATTAGTGATGCTGAGCATCTCAAATGAACTTATTTGCAGAAGAGAAACAGACTCAGAGACTTTGAAAAACTTATGGTTACCAAAGGGGACAGATGGCGAGGGAGATGTGGACTGGGGGTTTGGGATGGAAAGGTTCTAAAATTAGGTTGCAATGATGGTTGTAAAACTATAAATGTAATAAAATTCATATTTTTAGGGACTAAAGAGGCACTGATATTATCAGGAGATGTTCCAGCTCGGTGGTTAAAAAAAAAAAACTCAATTGTATATCAGAATTATCTGAGGAGCATGGGTACATTCCTTTGTCCCACCCTGGGAAATGGCAGATGAGTATATCTGAAGTGGAGCCCAGGAATCTGTATTAATAACCAGTACCTTAGGTGGCTCAGATACAGTGATCCAGGACCATATCTTAAGAAGCATCATATGCCCAAAAAAAAGAGATAAAGCTCCCCATCATTCCCTCCTATGCAGGCACATTTCCCTGCTCATGTAAAGAAAAATATCCAACAAATGGTAAATTTAAATCATTGGTGTCAGCAAGAAGTAGAGCAACACAGCTAACCCAAAAGAGTATTTTATCTTCCAATAAAGTCGTGCTTAATTTTTGGTGGGTTATACGATTTTTCTCAGACCTGAAATGTTCATGTTGTCCTCTCATTGTGACAAACCTTGCTTTAGGTAAGCCTGAGGTTAGGCTGGGTGACTTCCTTTCTTCTGTTTTCATGGAATTTTAAGTTTCTATGCAGTAATGTATTGTTTGTTGTTAAAAATTATATAAAAATAAAGTGCTCTTGGAGTTCCCTAGTGGCTCAGAGGGTTAAGGATCCAGCATTGTCACTGCTGCAGCTCTGGTGGCTGCTGTGGCGTGGGTTTGAATCCTGGCCCAAGAACCTCTGCATGCCATGGGCTTCACCAAAAAAATAAAAGTAAAAATAACTCTTTTAAATAAATAAAATGCTTTTTAAAAAGTAATCTGACTTGTACCAAATTTAGATATATATGATATATATATTGGTTATGGGGAAGGGGATAGTTATATGCTTTACAAAATAATTCTTCGCATTACAGAAGGACTTGCTCCATAAACACATCCTGTAGGAGAGAAATCTGTCTAGAGTTTTCAGAATGGTGTTTCCCTGATGAACATTTGGCCTAGGTTCAATGTACATAGAAAGCACTGTTCTTATAAAAAGTAAGCCACACTTTCAGAATGATTGTGGGTTCCACAATCAATCTGTGGGGAAGGGGAAGCAGCCAAGAGACATACTGAGTTTGATGATATTAAAAGTTTTGCATGAAAATAATCTGGCCCAATGTAGAATATCACCAGCTCCTCCTTTATTTGCTAACCATTTCAGAGATAGCCCTGCAGGGGGCTGAGGGTGCTATAAAGGCCTTAAAAGATTCAGGTCTGATTCCCCCAGAGAAATTCATAATTTGAAGAGGAAACAGAGGAGTTTTCACTATGGTGATTAAGGATCTTACATTGTCTCTGCAGTGGCTTTTGTCACTGCTGAGGCACGGGTTTGATCCCCAGCCTGGTGCAGTGGGTTAAGGATCCAGCATTGCTGCAGCTATGGCATAGGTCACCACTGTAGCGCTGACTTGATCCCTAGCAGGGGAATTCCATGTGCCATGGGTAGGGAATGAATGCTGGCATGTGGGTTAATAAGGCCCCCAGTCAAAGCCCCCTGTAGGGAATCATCTTCCCAGACACTGGAGAAGGGTGGGAGGGAGGGCCTACTTGCTCTTGAGTTGGGCTGGGAGTCTGTTTTACCATGTCCATCTCTGTCTCAATGGAGTAAGTGTTCAATCCTCAGTGAAAGACATACTGGAACTGACAGCCTCGCCATTGTGTATATAATGTCATGGCTGACGGATGAAGAAATGGGATTTTGTGAAATGCAACGGGATATAGCCATCAGCCACTGCTGGAAGGAAGCCTTGTTTGCCTGGACCCCTTCAAAAGCAAGCCTCAGTCCTCTTTCCCCCTTCGCCGCAGCCTTCCGAGCGCAGGGTTTAAAGCACCACTTCCCCCCATTACTACGGATCCTTTGTTGTGCTTCTCTTTTGTCCACCCTGCCCTTTGATTGCCAAGCTCTCCCAGCAGGGCAAACTGCAGCTGAAATGGGAGAGACAATGGGCTCAGGCAGCGTCCAGATGGAGGCACTGGGAACCAGAGCTGCTTAACTGCTTACTTTCAGCTGGGCTGCCCTGAGTGTAAGTGAGCAGGCCCCACCTTTCAATTGCTGGAGTGAAATCCATCCTCCTGACTGGTACACAGGCTTCCCCAAAGGCAGAGTTAATTGGAAATTGAAACAATTAATAGGAGATGGGAGAGAACTAACAGTAAAATTGCATTGAAGGGAAGTTACCTTGAAAGCGCGCCTTTAGGCCTTAAGTATTTGGGAAGACTCTTTTGTTCAACCTCTAATGAATCAGAGGGCTCCAATTTCATTAGGAGCCATTATAAAATGAAGGATCGGTGGTTTATTGTCTTTTGTATGCAGCCATATACTTTGTCATGGTAATAGTCATCTCAAATATTATTTTGTTCATTCAACAAAAATTTATTGAGAACTTTCTGGGTGGTTTGCTTTGTAGTAGATACTGGAGATAAAAGGATAAATGAGAGTGTCTCTGACCTCAAAGTACTTACAGTCTAGGAGAGGGAGACAGAAAAGTATACAAATAAACGGCACATCGCATTATAAGGATTGTGATAGATGTCTTCATGAGGACAATGGTGTATGCAGAAGGAATGGCATAAGAAATTAGGCTGAAAGGGGTAACTGCTTCAGACAATATATTGCAATATACAGGTCATTAATCTCACTAATGGCAAAATGAAATACCCATAGTAAAATGTATGTTCCTTCATGTATTCAATAAATGTTTATTGAGTACTTGCTATTTGTCAGGCTCTTGGCTTAGTAGCTCTGTGATGGTGTATAAAGGGTGGAAAGAGAGACAGGCATTAATTCAATTAGTATAAAAATCAGATGTAAATTTAAAACTATGATAAGCACAACAAAGATGAGATACATGGTTTCATGAAAGCTTATAACAGGAGTATTTCTGTAAGATAGGGGGCATCCCTAGAATTAAACTGAGATTTCGAACATGAAGAAAGAGTTCATTAAGGACTCTACTAGGTGCCAAAAATAAGATGGAACAATAGGGAAAAACCGACAAGAATCAGGGGTCAAGATTCCAGCTGCACCAGGAAGCCCCTCTGTGGACTTCAGTATCCAGATCTGGAAATGTGTAGAAGGGTTGATGACAAGGGTAGAGGGTGGCTACGAGTCCTGTTTTGCCAGGTCCCAAATAAAAACTTGAACTTCTCGTCCCACTGTAATTTCTAATCAGTGCCAATGGTAACCCTCAAGAATGTTCTGGCGTGAGCAGTCAATTATTTGTCACCTAAAGGAGTGGGAAATTTTGTCTCCAAGCCCTCTTCTAGACCTGTTATCCTGTGAGTATACATATAGTGCCAACTAAAATCCAAAGCATAAATGACAAACTAACAAAGCCCTGGCTGATAAAAAAGTAAGTAGAATTTACTACTTTATGCCATGAATGAGATTTCTTTGTTGTTGCCAAAAATGAGCTGGCAGCCACGGCAGTAATACCTAGCAGACAAAGTCAGTGTCGGGAATCGTTCTCTAGGTGTTGATGATGACAGCATCTCTAAATGTCAAGATGAAATAAAAATTAAATACTTTTTTTCTCTTAATTTTCTCCTGGGCACTTACAGGCTTTGCTTGGGGAGGCTCTCTCATGATACTTGAAAAATATGGTTTAATATTAGAAATATAAACAGGATTTCACGAAATCAGGGAGGCAGAAAATAACCCTAGGGATTCCAGGAACTAGTGTGAATGAAACTTTCATTGCTTTGTTATATTGAATTTTACCCATAATTCTTTCTGCCAGTTATGTTTTGACTCTTAACATGGTCTGTAAGAAGTGCCTTCTAATAAAGCTTAAATCCTATGGCATCAATGGCAAAAAGACAGAGATATAGATAGATATGATAGATGATAGATATAGCTAGTTAGCTTGACACATACGTACATACATATATATATATACATACATCAACAGATACATATTATAGGTTAAAATCTTCTAAATTGACTATGCTAGTCATCGTATATTTCTCACTGGGGATATTTTCAAAGCTTTCTTAATTTACTAATATTTTCCCTTCTTTAACAAAGGGTAATGCATCCTCTATGTATAAAACAGGACTTAAAATAGGCTTTGAAGAATGCTTCTTTGTACTGGTAGTGTGGTTTAAAATCTATCTGGAACATTGTGAACATGTCTATATTAAAAACAGTTTTAATATCTCAAAATTATGTGTTCACTCTTTATTCCCTTTGTGAGTTTATGGATGTTGGTTACAGCACAGGTTCTGCCTCTTCTGGCTAAAGAGTCAGTTTGAGGAAGGTGCCAAAGTCTGAAGGCATTCATGTAGAACTGATGTAGGGAAAAACACAACAGATAGGTAACTTTCCTTCTTTTCATTTCTTCTCCATGCCCTTGACTGGCCCACTCTCCCCATGCGGTCTTCACACACGCCTCCCTTAATTCTCCAACTTGTGCTGTTTCTCGCTGTTGTAGTGGTTCCTCATGAACTGCTTGTTTGAGTGCAGAGGTGTTGAACTCCAGGATAACCTCCAAACAGAAATGAACTGCAATAGGCAGAAGCAAGGGAAAGATGTGTATTTGAGAAGCCAGGGCTCAAATAAGTGGCTGCTTAAGTTGGGGAAAAGAACACAGGGAGTTGGGAAGTTCGGGTTCTCTCCTGGACTCTGCCACCATGGGTGGGACTCTCCATGGTTGAAATTTTAACTTCTTCTTTTGGAAAATAGAAGCATTGGGCTGAGTGACTTTTAGGGCCCTCCCTGTCTCCAAACAGTTCTTATTTTGAGATTACATTCAACCAAGATAGGTTAGAGTTTCCATTATTGGAGCAGGTCAGGGAGATAGACAGTGATTAAAGCATCCTTATTAATGTTCAAAATCAACACATGTATTTTTACTAAAGCAGTTGAAAAAACCTCCACATGGAGTTCCCGTCATGGTGCAGCGGAAACAAATCCAACTAGGAACCATGAGGTTGTGGGTCCAATTCCTGGCCTTGCTCAGTGGGTTAAGGATTCAGCGTTGCCATGAGCTATGGTTGCAGACGCGACTCCGATCGTGGCTGTGGCATAGGCCGGCAGCTGTAGCTCTGATCTGACCCCTAGCCTGGGGACCGCCATATGCGGGTGTGGCCCTAAAAAGCAAATAAATAAATAAATAAATAAATAAACAATCTCCACAAAGCATTCTGGAATTTAAGATGGTTGTTTCTAACCTTTAAATATTTAGACCTTTTGACATTAAATTTTAAATAGTTCCAACATGCTCATTTTCATTTCTCTTTCTCTCCTTCTCTACTCCACCCACCCTTAGGCTTATGAGCGGCCACAGAAACACTCAGCAATCCATTATGACCCAGGCCTCCCACAGGACTTCACCGGTGACACCTTAAAACCAAAGCACCAGCAAAAAAGCAGCAGCCAGAACCACATGGACTGGTCCACCAACTCTGACAATGGACCTGCCACTCAGAATTGCTTCATCAGTCCAGAGTCTGGCAGAGAAACTGCAAGCACCAGCAAGATCCCAGCTCTTGAGCCCATGGCTTCCTTTGCAAAGGCCCAGGGTAAGAAAGGCAGTGCAGGGAGCACATGGAGTCAGCTGTCCAACAGTAGCAAAGATCTGCTCTTGGGAGGCATGGTTCCATCTCCAGGCAACCACAGCTCACCAGCCCCACCCAGCAGCTCTGCTGAGTGTAGTGGGCTTCAACCCTTGGTAGATCAAGATGGAGTAGGTGCCAAGGAGCCCTCAGAACCCCCTACTCTAGGCAGCAAGAAAAAGTCCAGTAAAAAAGATGTGCTAAGTCAAACTATACCAAACTCAGACCTAGACTGGGTCAAGAATGCTCAGAAAGCATTTGACAATGTGGAAGGGAAAAGGGAAGGCTATTCGACAGATAATGCCCAAGAAGCATCACCAGCCAGGCAGAATGTGAGTTCCGTCAGTAATCCTGACAGTGACTCAAGCCATGTCCGGATTACTATCCCTATCAAGGCACCCTGTCTAGATCCAAGCAGCCATAAGAGGAAAAAGAGGCAGTCCATCAAAGCTGTGGTGGAAAAGATCATGCCTGAGAAAACCCTGGGTTCTGGCATCACTATGAGCAGCGAAGTAGTTAGTAGGATACTTTCCAACCCTGACGGTAATAAAAAAGATCCCCGTGTTCCTAAGTTGGGTAAAATGATAGAGAACGAGTCCCCCTCAACTGGCCTTGAAACCAGTGGAAACGCCGAGAAAGTCATCCCGGGAGGTGTACCTAAGCCGCGGAAGCCACCCATGGTCATGACGCCTCCAACATGCACAGATCACCCTCCGAGAAAGCTGCCGGAAATCCAGCACCCCAAATTTGCTGCAAAACGGAGGTGGACGTGCAGCAAGCCCAGACCCACCAACCTGCTCCGGGAGGCGGTCATGGCCCCCTCTGATAAACTGATGGTGGAGCCACCATCTGCATATCCCATCACCCCCTCCAGCCCACTGTACACCAACACAGATAGTCTCACTGTCATCACGCCGGTCAAGAAGAAGCGGGGACGACCAAAGAAGCAGCCTTTGCTCACTGTTGAGACGATTCACGAGGGAACTTCTACCAGTCCAGTCAGTCCCATCAGCCGGGAGTTCCCCGGCACCAAGAAAAGAAAGAGACGACGTAGTTTAGCTAAGTTGGCCCAACTCGTGCCAGGAGAGGACAAACCCATGAGTGAGATGAAATTTCACAAAAAAGTTGGGAAGCTTGGGGTGTTGGATAAGAAGACCATCAAAACTATCAATAAGATGAAAACACTCAAGAGGAAAAATATCTTGAACCAGATCTTGTCCTGCTCCAGTAGCATGGCCTTGAAGGCCAAAGCTCCCCCGGAGACCAGCCCCAGGGCAGCGGGGATTGAGAGCAAACTGGGCAAGCAGATTAACGTCAGCAAGAGGGGCACCATCTACATCGGCAAGAAGAGGGGCAGGAAGCCAAGGGCAGAGCTGCCACCCCCATCCGAAGAACCCAAAACAGCCATCAAGCACTCGAGGCCTGTTTCTAGCCAGCCGGATGTTCCCGCCGTGCCTTCCAACTTTCAGTCACTTGTGGCGTCTTCACCAGCAGCTATGCACCCACTTTCAACACAGTTAGGTGGGTCCAATGGCAACCTGAGCCCCGCCAGCACTGAAACCAGTTTTTCAGAGTTGAAAACTATGCCAAATCTCCAGCCCATCAGTGCTCTTCCAACCAAAACCCAAAAGGGAATCCACAGTGGGGCCTGGAAGCTGTCTCCACCCAGGCTGATGGCCAACTCCCCTTCACACCTTTGCGAGATCGGGTCACTCAAGGAAATAACGCTGTCCCCTGTGAGCGAGTCCCACAGTGAGGAGACGATCCCAAGTGACAGTGGCATTGGGACAGACAACAACAGCACGTCTGACCAAGCGGAAAAGAGTTCCGAATCCCGACGGAGGTACTCTTTCGATTTCTGCTCCCTGGACAACCCGGAGGCCATCCCATCTGACACCAGCACAAAGAACCGGCATGGCCACCGGCAGAAGCATCTCATCGTGGACAACTTTCTGGCCCACGAAAGCCTCAAGAAGCCAAAGCACAAGAGGAAACGGAAAAGCCTGCAAAACCGTGATGATCTCCAGTTTCTGGCAGACCTGGAAGAGCTCATCACCAAGTTCCAGGTGTTCAGGATCTCCCACCGGAGTTATACCTTTTACCACGAGAATCCGTATCCCAGCATTTTTCGGATTAATTTTGATCACTATTACCCGGTGCCATATATCCAGTATGACCCGTTGCTCTATCTTCGGAGGACTTCAGACTTGAAGTCAAAGAAGAAGCGTGGTAGGCCTGCAAAAACCAATGACACCATGACAAAGGTGCCTTTTTTACAAGGGTTCAGCTACCCTATTCCCAGCGGAAGTTACTATGCACCCTATGGAATGCCTTACACATCAATGCCTATGATGAACCTTGGTTATTACAGTCAGTACCCAGCTCCTTTGTACTTGTCACACACGCTCGGGGCAGCCTCCCCGTTCATGAGGCCAACAGTGCCACCACCTCAGTTCCACACGAGCTCCCATGTGAAGATGTCTGGTACAGCTAAGCATAAAGCGAAGCACGGAGTCCACCTGCAAGGACCCGTGGGTATGGGCCTCGGGGACATGCAGCCGTCCCTGAATGCTCCCAAGGTGGGCAGCGCCGGTCTGTCCAGTGGCCGGCTCCACAAAAGGAAACACAAACACAAGCATAAGCACAAGGAGGACCGGCTCCTGGGCACCCACGACAACCTGAGTGGCCTGTTTGCGGGCAAGGCCACAGGCTTCTCCAGCCATATCCTGAGCGAGCGGCTAAGCAGCGCAGACAAAGAGCTCTCACTTGTGAGTGAGAAAAGCAAGCATAAGGAGAAGCAGAAGCACCAGCACGGTGAAACCGGCCACAAATCTTCCAAGAACAGCTTTGAGGTGGACACCCTGTCCACACTGTCCCTTTCAGATGCCCAGCATTGGACGCAGGCCAAGGACAAAGGTGACTTGAGCAGCGAGCCTGCAGACTCGTGCACCAAAAGGTACTCCGGCAGTGGCGGGGACGGCAGCAGCACGAGACCGGAGGCCCTGGATGTGTTCGGTGAGATGAACCCTCCGAATGACAAGTGGGACAGTGATGTGAGTGGGAGCAAAAGGAGGAGCTATGAAGGCTTCGGGACGTACAGGGAGAAGGACATCCAAGCCTTCAAGGTGAACCGCAAGGAGAGAAGTTCCTATGAGTCCTCCCTATCTCCAGGTAAGGACAGGTTTTCTTCAGACTCGGACTGTCTTCATATTGGTTGCTGGGCCCTGCCCTTCCACTGTCCGCCCTCTTTGGCACGTTGCAATCACTAGATTACAGAGAGGTAGGAGCTGAATGAAAATGGGTATCCTTGCACATTCAGGTCTGCCGCACAGTTTATACATTGTTTACTGTCTTGGAGCCATTGCCTGAGAACCATGGGCCCAGAGCTAGCCACGATAGCTACCTAGACTACAGCCATACCCACTAGCTTTGTGCTTTTAATTAAGGACCATATTCTGAGGTCCTCATCTGATCTGTTGATGCAGTTTTCTAGTTGGATAAAGCCTCCAAAACTCTCTAGGAATACCAACAAGATCCCAAGAACAGCAAAGCTGGATGGGAATGACTATCTAGTTTATTTGACATGCCAGTTTTAGAAGTCACATGTCATAGGTTGAAATGTCAGCGGCAGTGGTTTTGGAAGCTGCTTACTAGAGGATCCTGAAGTCTACTTGCTAAGGAAGCCGCAACTCCAGGCCATTTCCCTGCAACAGGTTGGGGGAGGAGGCTGGCTGAAAAGCACCATGAACCTCCTGCCTCGACAGGATCTTACCGCTGTATCTCTTGGCATATCCACTGGGTATGGGATTTTCCCACTAATCTCTAAACTGAGGTACAGATTGATGCCAGGAAGAGTTCATCCCTTGTAAGTTGCTGGCAGAATTCATTGCTAACCTGCCCACCCACATAAACCCACCTTGCCATGGAAGTCTTATACTTCTGCCTAAGTATCCCTTTGTCCCCATCAACACATCCCACAGATGATAAGACTCTTGTAGAACAGATTAGTTATTTACTAGGAAAAGAGTAGAAACTCCTTTCTTAGGAGTTGCAGGAACTAAAAGGATTCCTCGTGCTCTCCCTGATTCCAGATAGTACAAGCCCTCTGGCCAAAGCATGGTTTCAAGCACGAATCATCCATGAATTACTGTTTCACCTCTGTTTCTGACATGTACCCCTTGCTTGTCCTCTCCCTTCGTGGGGAGTCCCTAATTAGTGAAGGTGAAGGCAGTCTAGCTATGAGGATTTAGAGACATTTTCTAGGCCAGCAGATTTCAGAAAGAACTATGATTATGAGTTACAAGCCACTTGAAGGTTGCCCCAAATCACTGCTAGCTTGTGAGTAGCTGTCGCAGTGGATGTTCTCCTTGGTTAATGAAGAGTCCAATTAGCAGTCATGTCTCCTGCACTTGCTCAAGGTGATGAATGGCCCACACTTCACGTTTGCCCAAAGTGAATGTGCTCTTCTGGGTTTCCCCGCTTCTGATCATCAGCTTTTTGTTGAAGGTGCTTGTTCTTTTGTGCCAAACCCAAATTAAGTCCACCCAGACAGGAGCTGCTAAAAGATTAAACTCACGTGAGAAGTACTGTGGCTTTCTCTTTCAATGTGGTGGAATGGATCTATAGAACCAGAACTAGTCGTGGCATTCTTATTTTTTAAATTTTCTTGGCATCCTTTAGCTAGAAAACAATGATGTTGTGTTACTTCTGAGAACCTACAAGCAAGAATCCTAACTTAACAGACCTAAGAAACAAGGTCTCAGAGGCTAAGACCAGCCAGGATTGCTCGTCAGGACTCTCAGCGGTCTTACTGGGACTTCTGTGTGTTTGGACTGTATTATGGTGGGATTCTGGTTGATGAGAATAAGCCATCAAGGGGCTCATCTCCAGGCACTGTGTGTCTCTGAAGACACCCACACTCTAGCCATACAAAACTTCTTGTGTTTGCATTCACATGGTGGTTGTTACCGCTTTTAAAATTCTCCCTCCTGTTCCCCAACTTATGTGTTTTTTTAGCCAGCCATGTGAGATGGAAAGTAGTAGGGATCATGACCACATCATGAAAGAAAGCTGAGTTCCGCTTAAGAATTGGGTACTGGGGAGTTCCCATCATGGCTCAGTGGTAGCAAATCTGACGAGTATCCACAAGGACACGGGTTCGATCCCTGGCCTCGCTCAGTAGGTTAAGCACCCGGCATTGCTGTGAGCTGTGGTGTAGGCCGACAGCTGCAGCTCCAATTCAGTCCGCAGCCTGGGAACTTCCATATGCCATGGGTGCAGCCCTGCAAAGACCAAATATATGCCTGGGAACTTCCATATGCCATGGGTGCAGCCCTGCAAAGACCAAATATATGCCTGGGAACTTCCATATGCCATGGGTGCAGCCCTGCAAAGACCAAATATGTACACACACACACACACACACACACACACACACATACATATAAAGAATTAGGTACCGGACCCAACTATGTTAGGAATTCTGTGTAACCTCAGGCGTGGCATCCCACCTCTTGGGTAACTGTCTGCCAATCTGTAATTCAGGGGGGTGGGCCAGACCTCTTTTGTATGGTATGTTTCCATAAAGCCATTTTACATGTATTTCTTCTTTTCGTATTTTATTGAAATATAGTTGACATACAATGTTGTATTACTTTCTGCCTAATAGCAAAGTGATTCAGTTATACATATACATACACTCGTTTTTTTCTTTTTACATTATTTCCATTACAGTTTATCATAGGACATTGAATGTAGTTCTCTGTGCTATATAGTACGACCTTGTTGATCCTTTCCATGTATAATAGCTCACATCTGCTAACCCCAACCTCCCACCCCATCCCTCCCCCAGCCGCTTCCCCCTTGGCAACCACAAGTCTGTTCTCTATGGCTGTGAGTCTGTTTCTGTTTTATAGATAGGTTCATTTGTATTATATTAGATTCCACATATAAGTGATATCATATGGTATTTGTCTTTCTCTTTCTCATACTTCACTTAGTATGAGAGTCTCTAGTTGCATCTGTATTGCTGCAAACAGTATTATTTCATTCTTTTTTATGGCTGAGCAGTATTCCATTATGCATGTGTACCACATCTTCTTTATCCATTCTTCTGTTGATGGACATCTAGACTGTTTCAGTGTCTTGGCTTTTGTGACTAGTACTGCTATGAACATAGGGGTGCATGTATCTTTTTGAATTATAGTTTTGTCTGGATATATGTCCAGAACATTTCACATATATTTCTTTTTTATAATTTATTTTTATTAAAATATAGTTGATTTACAATGTTGCGCCAATTTCTGCTATATAGCAAAGTAAACCAGTCGTATATGTATATATATTCCTTTAGTTCTCTGTGCTATGTAGTAGGAATATATAGATAGATATATGTAGATATAGATATTCCTTTTCTTATATTATCTTCTTTCATGGTCTGTCCTAGAGATTGTGCTATATAGTTCCCTGTACTATAAAGTGCGGCTTCATTACTTATCCATTCTAAATCACATATATTTCTTATAACACTTTTTCTGCAATCTTAGAAGAGAACTATTTGCATTCCTATTTTATGGATTAGGACACTGAGTCTTAGACATCAAGTGACCTGTCTCAGTTCAGAAAACTGTCACTTTTCATTCTAAGCCCAAGGCTTTGCCCACTGCATTGCAACTCTACCACATGTCACCCAGCTAGTTAAGGCCAAGACTAGAGCGCAGATCCTGGTCCCCAGCCTCTTGCCCCAACATTCCTCCACCACCCTTCCTCTCAGAACCCACTCTACTCTCTAATTGCATGCCTTCCCCTAGGGCATCTGCACAGTGATGAGTACAAAAGGGAGTAATTAAGACAAAAAGGCATCCCTGTATTCAGTTCCTAACCAATGAAGGAGGATTTCTTATGGCCTAAACTTTTCTAAATATGTCTGGAAATGCCTGTGTTGACAGGGTTTCCACTTCTGTCCTTACTGAAATCCACTTCTCTAAGTTATTTATGCCACTGCTTTGTGCTGATTTCTGTGTTGTATGAGGGTTTTTTCTGAATACTTTTTTTACAATAGCTTTTTTAAAATATTTATTGGAGTATCGTTGACTTACAATGTTGTATTAGTTTCAGGTATACCGCAAAGTGAATCTGATATATATTTTTTTCCCATATTGGTTGTGACAGAATATTGAGTAGGTTTCCCTGTGCTATGCAGTTGGGTCCTTGTTAGTAATCTATTTTATATATAGTTGCGAACATTTTAATGAATCGTAATTTCAGTGGCTTCTGTGTCTGTATGGAGTTATGCCCATTGTCCCTATGCGTCTTGTTGAATACCTTACTGGAACAGACCTGATTCCCTTCCTTCCTCTCCCTTCTAAACCTTGGCCTCTCCTTACCTATAACCTAAAATTCCCCTCTATGCCTGAAACCCTAAGGCATCAGGAAAAATGTTCTTAGTAGCACTTGGAACTCAATATCAGAGTTTGCCAAGACTCTCTGAAAAGCATTTACCTTAATGTAATGCACTCCAAAGAGATAGGAGACAGATAGGATGAAGCTGAGGTTACTGGAGGCATTAAGGTATTTCAAAGACTTTATCTGAGTCAAGATGTCTGTTTGGATGGTACTGAAGGTCATGACTAGAAATAAGCATCTGCACTTGCACAACTTCTTCTACCTCTTTCTTCTCCATTCTGGGCTCATTTCCATAGCATCGCAATGTCCAATTTCACATGAGCTAGCTAGTCTTCTCCAAAATAGATATGGCATAAATGTAGATGTCATTCTTTACCCTGTTGAGGACCAGATTTAGGAGCAGAGTGAGGAAAGGACTTTGAATGGTCCCTGAGATCAGAGCTGTTGCAAGGCACCATATAAATTTAAGTCATTACCATTATGGAGAGAGGAATTAGAGACCCCATTTAGCAATAGCATCAGTTTCACACTCCATTTCCTCTTTCCTGCTTGGAAAGTCATTCGTTCTCCATTCCCCCTGCCCCAGCAGATGGATGCATTGTCTTGTAGCCCCCTTACAACACATATAGAGCTAAGAAGTTACACAGACTCTTTATCTTTTTCTCTGTATTTTATTCCTTCTGTCTACTGCTTCTTTGATTTGGAAAAGCAGTGGTTCTTCTGACCTATTTTCTAAATGTATACCATCTGGTGAATCTTCATTTGTAAAAATGCTTGCCTGGGGCCAAATAATGGATACATACTGGGAAGGTGCAATCCACAGACTCTCAGAGTTGAGAGAAGCCTTATCCTTATTTGTGTCTCGCTCCCACCAGGCTCCACTGCCTCATGCACTCTGACATGCAGCGGATTACCAGAAGAGCAGACCTGTCCAAGACTGGCAATACATAGTCAGAACGATGCTGTGTGCTCTCAGAGCCCTGTTCTTGTGAGGTGGGGGAAGAGGTCTCTAGTGTGAATGATATTCTTTCTGTTCCAACCTCTTGGAAACAGTCTAGGCATACTTTAACCTAAAACTATGCCAGACATCTTGACCACTGCTATCCAGGCTCCCAACAGATGGAGAAACAGTGAGAAGAGAAGTTTATACCTGCTAACTTACTAAAGTCCAGGGCCATTATTAGTTAAAGCTGCCATCCTGAGTCCCTAGTGTCAAGTACTTCCCTCATGATGAATGGATGCTGAGAATTCATCATTAGTTCACCTCTCAGATATCAGAATCCTGCCATGTAGGGAACTGGATTCCCTTGAGCCTGGCTGACACCATCTCTCCTTGGGGCTTCCATCTTGCCCTTTGCCAGCTCCTCCTATCAGCACTGTGGGCATTTTGGGAGGCAGTCTTGGTTGTCACTCACAGGCAGGAAATGGATGGCCAAGCCAAAAGCAGTACAAAAGCTCCTCCAAGCAGTCATCCAGATGAGGAAATTAACCACATGAATGAAATGTCATGAAAACCTTACAAAAGAAACGTGTGTGAGGAAAGTTTTCTAAAACTGGAAGAGAAGGAAGAAGACTCAAGGAGGAGAAAGTTAAAACCAGGAAAGAAGAAAGAGTAAAAATGGAAAGCTGATGAAGTGTGGTCTGTTTAACCTTAATCCAAGTTGAATTCTAGGTCATCCTGTGGGAGGAAGTAAAAGATTAATTAGCTAATGGCTGCAGTGTGGTTTAGCAGGATTATGAGTACCTGTTCCAGTCTCATCTCTTTCACTAACCAGCTGAAAGACTTCTTTATCTTTTTGACTCCCAGTTTTCCCAAGGGAGACCAGGACAATAAAAATCCTGACAAGACCTGACAGTCTGAATTTCTAAAAATCTCAACTTTATACAAACTCACACACCCCTAGATTGGACAGTTAGGAAGAAAATGCCCACAAGTTGGCTAATTAATTAGCTATTCAGTGAAGGTTCTAAACAGATTCCTCTGGTCCATGTCTTAATCTATGTGATGCTCCATTGATCTTTAGCTCAAGTGCCTTAGCTGTTTGATCTTACCTTTCCAAAAGATAGAACCTCATAGGTTGCACCAGCAAATTAGCTTCTTCCTAGTACAGGTTGAAAGCAAAGTCACCATCTTAGAAACAAATAAGTTAGAGCACTAACGTGACAGATTGCATGGAAGCAGAGAGAGCAAACATGCATTTATACTCACACTCAAAGGTGAAAGGATCTTAATAATGTAGCCTAAACACCTCATTTTGCGGATGAGCACACTGAGGCTTAGGAAGGTCAAATGACTTATCCAGTGATGCATATCCAATTGGCAGGAGAGCTCAGACTTGAAAGTTCAACATCAGGCAGAAGGAAAGGGAGCAAGAAGGAGAGAATAAAAGAGAAAAGGAAAAAAAAAAGGTGAGTTGTGGAAGAGACGTTAAGCTATATGTTTTCTTTTGCTGTGAGCTGTTGTAAAAGGTAAGCATTTCTTTGACAATAATTTGGTTTCCAGGCCATCTCTGGGGACTCGTATTTGGGACTAGAAACAGTCTTTGTGGGCTCTGATGGAAGTCTTTTTTTTTTTTCCTTTTCTGTCTTAACAATTACACATACTTATTTCATCGAGCCTCCCACGGTTCCTCCTAAGGTTTCCTTTTGGAAACTAGGAATTAATCAAATTAAATGTTATGACCCATAACTTTCTGGCAATGGAAAAAAAAAATGCCAGACTCACAGCATCTCTTTTGCTATGTTGAACCAGAAATCGAGCAATCTACCTTTGGAGCATGAAGTCTCCAGGCCATTTATCTTCCCACAGTTGGCAAACGTTCCTCCGTCCTGTTGGAAGTTTTATATATATACCTCTGTGGCTTTGAGAATTGTTATGAAGATTCAGGTGTGGGTGCAGAGAAGTCACAGTTTTGACAGATTTGGCTTTGATACAACTGGAGCCTTTCTTGGCCAGAAAGCAGTAAAGCATGCCTTCCAAAGGCTGGCCTGACACTGGGCGGAGATAAGGATGGCACCTTTGGAAGGACCCTCCAGAGAACCATCTCTAGTCTGTGTAAATGTGATATGCCTGAATATTTGTTAGGATTGTGGCCTAGGCTTGTGCCATATAGCTCTTAACGCAAATTGGCTGGATTCAAGGGGAAGTGATAAAAATAAGAGAAAAAAATAATTATTTATTTAGTGTCTGGTATATACATGGCTTGGTGCAGTCCTGTGAGAGTAATTTAAGGATGAGCAACTCCGTGCTTTTGCCCTCAGAGAGGTTAAAATCCAGAAGGTCCTCCTGTGGATTTCCTCCCCCTGTAATCTAGGGGAGGAAAACAAATGCAACTCATATTACAAGGCAGGGTCTAAGGGCCATCACAAAGTCACAGAGAAGGCGCTGGGGCTGTCCAAAGGAGAGTGTGCCTCCTCCCTGTTTTCACTGGGGTTGGAGAGGTAGGATCATGAAATGCTTTTGTATACTAGTTGCTATTCAAGATGGGTGTTAAAGGATGGAAGAGTCTTTCGGAGAATGGAGATGGGAGGTGGTGATAGGAAGGAGTGGGGACAGGCACAGAGTAGAAAGAATGCCTTGTAAACAAGGGTATTTAGGTAGAAGTAGCCAAGAAACTGTTTGGGAAATGGTGTTTACTCTAGTTTTATTAAGGTAAGGATCTGAAGTTTGGGAAGCACAGTAGATAAGGTTGGAAAAGAATGCTGTGCTCATGAGGGTTTTTCCCCACACTCCAGAGCTTGTGCTTGATGAAGAAGCCATTTCACTATTCAGGCAAAATCATGAAAAGGCCAAATTATAATTTGTGATTTTTCCCAACCGCTCACTCCCCCTAATCTGGATTGGGTAAACTTACCCCATCTTTGCATTCTTCATATGATATTGTAATTATCCTTTTCTTGTTTGAACTGTGCCCACTACCCTACCCTTCCTGCCCCACCCCACCTTCTAGATTGTAAGCATCACGAAGGTATCATTATTCACTCAGGTGTTCGAGCAAACAAATAATAATGAGTCATTCCTGATGCGTCTCTTTCCCTCTTTAGCTAAAGTCAGAGGTGTCTCTGATACGTTAGCCTCAGGCTACTGGAAGAGTGGGTGCAGGTGAACAGAATTACAGAAATCAGAGAGGGAATCTGGTTGGAGTGTGAAGGGCTGATCTGTTAAGGCAGGCATTGCGACTCTGTACTGAGCTAGATAGAGATTTACCAAAGGGGAGAGTTATGGGGAATGAAGAAAAACAGGTGGAAGTGGCAGGGGCCCGGGGCGGAGGAGTGCTGAGGTGAAGAAGGGGGGTCCTTCTTCACCTTAAAGAAGAGGCATAATAAGAGGGTCAGGAGATGCAGAGAAGGAATGACCGAAATGTTGGTGGAGAACCAAGGGCTCAGGGCAGAATAATTTCTAGAAGAATGGGGTGGCCACTAGGGCCAGAAGTGGCCAAGTTCATGGAAGATGAGGATGGATGAAAATATGTATGTACATTCTGGTGGCTCTGAAGACAACAGAAAAGTTAACAACTGTGCATTTAGTGCTTTGTGTGGTGGGCTAGGTGCCAAAACCAGATAGCAAGGAGTTAATGAATAAGCGGGTGATGAGAAAATGGGGGCTGCAGGTGCAGAAAGCGAAACTTTGTTGTGGTTCAAGCAGTGCTCCAGCTTCTAAGAAGACTGTTTCTGTAGTCAGCCCTTGATAGGAAATGACACACTCCTTAGCAGGTCCTAAGACTAAAGTACCCCAATTCAGGGGGCATAAAAACAATGCCAGAACCCTTTATACCATGTCATTCTGCCTTCCCTTGAAAGCTACATATTGAAAAAGTCAAGGTTATAGTATTTAAAAAGAGGTCAGAGATTCCAGGCAAGGCTCCACTTTTCCTGCCCCACAGACACGCAGGTCATGGTGATGGCTTCCTGAAAGCTTCTAAAAACTCCTTTTTTTTTAGGGCCGCACCCACAGCATATGGAGCTTCCCAGGCTAGGGGTTAAATTGGAACTGTAGCTGCCAGCCTACACCACAGCCACAGCAACTTTGGATCTGAGCCGCGTTTGCAACCTACATCACAGCTCATGGCAAAGCTCGATCTTTAACCCCACTGAGCAAGGCCAGGGAGCGACCATGCATCCTCATGGATACTAGTCAGATTCATTTCGACTGCGCCATGATGGGAACTTCTAAAAACTCTTCTTTGTGGTACCAGGGATATTAGCTGAACTACTGTGAGTGTATGGAGGAACAGGTTATCAAAATTCTGGTAAATGGATCTTTTACTGAATGTTTGTTTACTAAGTGTAAAGTATTATAGACTAGAGATTAATTGTTCTCTTTGAGAGGTCTTTACTACTTTGTGAAGTAGAATATATGTGCTGGTTCATAAAGAACTCACATTCTTAAAAAATGATTGAGAGCTCTATGTTACTTAACATATAACATAATGCCAAGATACAACAAGTAGACCAGAACAAAAGAAAAGCAAGGAAGAACTCCTGATCTCAAGTTCTTTACACTATACTGAAAAGAGATGAAATTAACATACATAAAGCATCCAGAGAATAAAGGTGGACCAAGTTAATCCATGCCAACTTAGTGGCCAACTACAGGAGCCATGGTGATCCAGGATCAGAGAGGATAACAGTGTTTGGTGAGAAACAAAATCGTGGACTTGCACCTTTGAGAATGGATGAAGAGTGAATGAGTGAGGCACCAAATGGGCAGAACTGTGGAGATAGGCATATGTGGGGGTACAGGAAGGCACCTAGCTAGATTGAAGTTAGCCATTGGGTGGGGATGGGCATTTAGGAGGCATAGTTGCCATGCAGAGGATGTGAAACTGCATCCTGAAGGGAGGAGGGACACAGTGCTATTAAAGGGCGCTGGGCATGAAGGGTGGTGAGCTTGGTGCTAGGTAGTGGGTGAAATGCTGAAGAAACAGGAAACATGCCTTCCTTCCTCAAAAACCTTGTAAAGCAATCAGGAGACGAGATTAAGTGAAGCAATTAGAATAATGAGAGTCTACCCACTAAGGATTAGAAGCAAAAATTCATTCTACAGGAAAAAGGACCCATATAATAACTTTCAGAATAATAAGCTGCTACATATTGCAAAAGCAAGTTGATATAGGTGTTTTCCCTATTGCAGAAGGATTCAGAACAAGTCAGATAGAAAGGAAGCATTAAGAGGGGAGAATTAACAGAGTAGAGCAAGCAAGTCCCAAGAGCTGCCTCTGCTGTGGTTTTTCTATTCTTCACTGAAGGGCCTAGGGAGCTTTAGAAGGTGGGCAGGAGTGGATCAGGAGACAGCTCCCATGTTGATGGAGGCTCTAAGGACCCAGATAGATAAAAAGCTTCCCCTGAGGCTACATCCCAGTCACCCCTTACATCTAAACAGGGCACTGTGGTTTTCAAAGCACATTTCCTTGACTTTTATTTGATCTTCAGACTCCACTGAGATTTACAGATAGGTGTTACTCTCCCACTTGACAGGCAAGGAGATCAAAACCCAGAGGGTTAAAGTTTTTGTCCAAAGTCACTGAACCAGTTCTGCACAGAGAAGAATGCTAGGTTCCAGGTTTCCTGACCTCTTCCATCACCTCCTGGTTTCACCCTATATTTCCTAAGTCTTTGACAAGGTCAGTAGCATGATGCAGCTTCTGAGTTATCCCTCAAGAACCATTGCCAGTGGGTTAAATATTGGAGCCCCAAATAAGGAACTAGCTAATTGTTGGAATTGCTAATAAACAATTTGAACTTTGCTACAATTACTTATATATATATGTATATATAAAGTAGCAAAGTGTATATATACATATATATGTGTATATATATGTGTATATATATGTATATGGGCATATATATATATAGAGAGAGAGAGAGAGAGAGCTCTTTGGAGTCAGAATTAGCCAAGCCCCAGGGCGTGAGGCCAGTTCAGTTCTTCACCTCATCTGGGGAACAGATACCTGAGGGACCATGGACATTCTGAACATCACAAAGAAGATTCAAAGGAAGAACGAGAAGAGTCTTATTCACTAAACCACAAAACATTAAACTTACTATTGAAAACTTTAAAAAATTTTTTTTTACTTTTGTCTATTTAGGGGTGCATCTGAGGCATATGGAGGTTCCTAGGCTAGGGGTTGAATCGGGAGCTATAGCCGTCAGCCTATACCACAGCCATAGCAGTATCAGATTCGAGCTGCAGCTCACAGCAATGCCAGATCCTTAACCCACTGATTGAGGCCAGGGATCGAACCTGCATCCTCATGAATGCTAGTCAAATTCATTTCCGCTGAGCCATGACAGGAACTTCAGACTTTGTTATTTTTTAAAGGAAATTTTAGGGAACCAGTAGGAAACATGCAAAAACTTGCATCTTAGACGTGACATAGGCTAAAAATAAAAAGAGAACAGAGCAAGCCCTTAAGGAAACCATTTGTTTGGGGTGTCATCTACAATGTTAGGTAAATTGTTAGAGAGGAGACTTGATGCCCTTTTGAACATCCACCAGGGACTGGGATTGGGTGAAAGAACTATCATTCTGAACCAGTTGCTGTGCCTTATATTCCATGAAAGACTAGTGAGCCAAAGAGGTTTCTCTTATTCTAAGACATACCCTTTGTGTTATTAGTTATATTTTTACTTTATTCTGATCATGCAGGTAATAAAGCATTAAGTCTGGAAATGTGTAAGACATAGTACTGAGCAGTGTTAGATCTATGGGCCATCTTGGCATCCTTTAGTAGGAGTGCCATAGTCCTAAAATTCTGTCAGAATTTCTCCTGATTTAGTAAGGAACCCCTTTAGCACTAGATACTCTTTTTTTCTTTGAGGTCCCAACAACAACAATGAAAACAGATTCTCTACCCATTGCATAGAATAAATGATTATTTGGAAAAACACATTGTTTCTTTTATCATCTAAAATAATGCCTTTAGTGAAGAAAATTCAGGATGTATAGAAAAATGCATATAAGAAAAAAGTAAAATCACCTACCATCCCACTAAATAAATAGCCATTGTGATCATGTAAAGGCCCAGGTCCCCAGCTGATAGTAACTGCTCACCTTGCTTCCTTTGCTTTCTGCCCCTCCCCCACACAACCCACCTCCCCAGGGGCCTGCTCCCCTCCCCCACCATCCCTCCTCTTTCTCCTCTCTCCCCATCACCACTCTGGTCCCTGATCTTTTCAATTTTCTCAAGTACTCCCCTGAACTGGCCATCATAACCTTTCCTTCTGCATTCTGTGTCATTGCTCAAATGGGAATATATGTTAAAAATAAATTCAGCAGCAATTGGGCATGAAAACCATCCAGATTTCCAGACTGCCCTATTTAAGATCTCCACAAGAATTCAAGCGTCAGGACAGCAACCAGGAAGGGGACAAATTAGTCACAGCCGAAGATAGTTGCCAACAAATTTTCCCAAGAGTTGCCGGGCGTTGAGTGTTTCTTCCAAATCAGAATCTGACGGGGGTGGGGTGGGGGGGGAGGTTTTCCAAAGCCTGAGATCCACAGCTCCATCCTGCAATGGAAAATGCAACCAGCCAGTGTGTGCTATGAATACCACTCTCACTTCACACATTCTCTCACACATACACACATCACAAACACACAGAACAAGTCAAGTTATAACTGCTCTAATTGGTTAGCATTGCAGTCACTCATACCAAGGGCATTTAAAGAGAAAGAACCAGCTATTAGTTATAGGCTTATGACACAAAGGACCATCTGTACTTGCTTATTTTCCTTCCTGGAAACCTATGGATATTTCTAAGTGAGTTTGTAAAGCCAATATTTCCCATTTCAAACTATTGTTTTTTCCTTCCATTCTTCCTCAACCAGGAAGCCTGCATCAACATAGGCTCTGAGACAGGTATTTGCACAGGGCATCAGGCAAAGGAGAAGGCAAAATTTTCCAGAGTTCAAGTCTTCAGGGACAGTACAAAGAAAATTTTATCAAATAAAATAGCTAAAACAACTTTTCTCATTGACTTTTCCTCTTTCCAGTTGACATAAATTACAATAGAAGAAGCTCTGTCCCAGTGGTCTGTCTTGGGAGAATCTTGTGTCTGGGTTTCTTCTCCTGAGACTGGTGAGGATGCTGTAATGGCTCCCTCAAGTGATTTCCCTGATGCAGCCTGTCACCTCCCCCCTGCATATGGAAGCCCTTCAGATCCCAGAAATACTTCATTCCCGTGGGCCGACCTTCCACCAGGTCAGAGTTGCACCTTCTCAGGCTACAGCAATGCTTGCAGTGCTTCTCTACTTCATTTTTCACTCTGGTGATCTTTTTGGCAATGGTCAGCCCCAGCAAAGCTCTTTTGTTTCCATCTCCCATGCCCCACCCCTTTAGGCTGTAACTAAAGAAATACATTAATTATGGAAATGGAAAAAGAACGCAGTAGCTTTCCATGAACCATCTATGGAGGCAGCCATAGGTAAATGAATAACTGATGCCAGATGTAGCCATTCCTACTGCATCAAATTCAAAATTCTTTATCTGGTTTAAAAGACCCTCCATTATCTACCCCCCAGTCTCACCTTGTTTCCTGATCATTTTCAGCTTATTCCCTTGCTGGGAGTTCTGCTAAATCTTCTCCTTATCCTGCAGAAAATACCGTAATTAGCCCTTAATCTGAATCTAAGTGAGTTTATAAAGCCAAAGTCACCACATTGCCTCCTTCACATAAAACACCCTCTCCTTTTCCATCTGGCTTCCAGATCTTACCTACTTATTTCCTTAACTATTCTGGCATCTCCTGCTTCTCTGATATAACTAATATCTTCACTTTCAGTTCAGGGCTTTTTCATATATGGCCTTGTATTATTTATCTTTATTAAGGTAAGACTGTCTGGACTCATTCAAATACAATTCAGGTTGTACAGGACACAACTCAGTAGCTTAAAAATAAATTCAGCAACTTCTAAGGCAGCATAGTAGAGTATTTAAAAGCTTGGGAGTTAAAGTCTCTTGGATGTAGATTTGGATGCTAAATCCCCACTTACTAGTAGCCTGACCTTAGGCAACTGATCCTCTTTGATCCTCTTTTTCTTCATCTGAAAAATGAGGCTATTAATACCTACCTGGCAGAGTTTTATGAGAGCCAAAGAAAGGAGAATATACACGAAAGCATCCAGCACATAGCTTCCCACACGGTCATTAATAATGTTCATTTCCTTTCACTTCCACTTTGGATAATATATTCAAGCACAGAAAATACAACACAGCAGATTTCTATAGAAGTCTTCTTTAAACAGCAGGCTTTCTCTCCCAATTATGCTCTCACTGGGGTGAAGTTAAATCTCCTTCTGAACACATGTATGCACACAGAGGGGCGGACGTCCGCTGGACCACACTTGTATTTGATGACAAAGATAGGTGTCAGGATTAGACGGTTATGGTGGATAAGTAACAAAATACACATTTCACCCAAAGATAACTGCCAGTTCACTGTGTCGGCATCATCCACAGGACTTGGAAGTTCTCTTGAAAGAGGGAGGCAGTTTCAACCCTCTGGCGTTTGGTCTGCGCAGCCGGAATCTGTTAGCATTTGTCAGTGGCGCCTGTTTTGAAGACCAATTTATCTACTACCCCAGCCATAAAAATGCAGCGATAAGAGAAATAGTGGAATTTGTATTCATTTTCTATTGTTGCTGTAACAATCTGTCACAACTTTAGCAGCTTGAAACAACACAAGTTTATTATCCCACAGTTTCTGTAGGTCACAGGTCACAGAGGCTCAGCTGGGTCCTCTGCTTAGATCCTCAGGAGGCTGAAATCAAGGTGTGGGCAGGACTGCCTTCTTTACTACAAGTTCTGGACAAGGTTCTGCCTCCAGTCTCATTTAGGTTCCGTTCCCATTCAATTCCTTGTGCTTTTAACCGATGTACCTGCTGGCTATTAGGCAGGGGCTGATCTTTGTTCCTGAAGGTCTTTGTGCCTTTGCATTCCTTGTGCTTTTCAAGTGGCTCCCCTAGCAGCATAGGGTCCAGGCTATCTACTTCCCCTTCTCCCTCATCTCTCTGAACCCCAGACACTACTCCCCCTAAGCTCCAGCATCTGGGACTTCCTGCTGACCCCTGAACACTGGTACCTCATGCTTCCATATGCTCTGTCTTCCTTTCAGAACAACTGTCAGAGGGGGAGATACTAACATTTGCCTCACGACTAATTACCTGTGTTCTTCATAGATTTCTCCTGGTGATCTGGTAGATGAAGGTCTATCTTATGAATAATTTTGAAAATGCAGTAAAAAAAAAATGCAATTATCAAACCACAGATTGCTTAGCTGTATGGTAAAGAACTCAGAAGAGGGAAATTCATGTGCAGGCTGGAGTAGTGGTACCATATCTGGGCCTTAAAGAGTAGGTTGGATTTACCTAAATGGAGAAAGGAAAGGAAGAGCTTGGGGTTAATATGCATGTATAGACAGTGTTCTCTGAAAAGCTATAACATTTACTCATTACATATATGTTTTAAAACTCTTGGGGGAGTTCCCATTGTGGCACAGCAGAAACGAATCCAACTAGGAACCATGAGGTTTCAGGTTCGATTCCTGGCCCTGCTCAGTGAGTGCGTAAAGGATCTGGCATTGCCATGAGCTGTGGTGTAGGTTGCAGACATGGTTCAGATCCCACGTTGCTGTGGCTGTGTCATAGGCTGGTGGCTACAGCTCCGATTGGACCCCTAGGCTGGGAACCTCCATATGCCATGGGTGTGGCCCCCCCCCCAAAAAAAAAACTCTTGGGAGTATAAAAAATGACAAAGAAAGATAGAGCTTCCGTATTCATGGAGTATATAGTCTACTAGTTGACACAAAAGAGAGAAAAAGCAAATGAAATAAGTAAAGAACAACAAAACATGATATAATTGGGGAGAAAAAAATGTGACTGGTGATGGGGGATGTGTGGTCTGTTTGACTTAATTGGTTATCTGTGAGGAGGACTAGCCAGGTAGCCTTGTCAAAGAGCTTTCTGTGAAGCGGTAGATTTTGATGGGGTGCTGCCAGTAAGAGGGGACCCCTAGGATCAAAGACATAGTGTGGGGACTACTGGGTCCTCCACTGATTAGTACAGCCATGATATTACTTCCCTTGACCATTTAAGTAGTTCCAGGCCATCTTGCAATTCTGTGACATGTCCGAATGACTGAACAAACCATTTCTTCATAAGTAGGCAGCAGTGACTTTTCCTCTAATCCCTGCCTGAGCGATTAAGTTATAATGACTAGCTCTGAGCACACCCTGACAGCTAACCAGCAACCAAACCTCAGTCTGCAATTCAAGTGTAGCTGGCACGCTAGGAGGAGGTGGCTCGGAATATGTATTAAGTCAAAATATTTCTCACTCTTCATTTCTTGTCACAATTCAGAATCTGTGTTTTATCCCATGTGAAAAGGAAAATGACTCCCTTGTTTTGAATTTCTTGCTGACATTTCTCTTTGGTGGGGGACGGAAGTGGGGGGTCACTCTGAATGCTTACTGGTCCTTATGCTGCAGTCTGTGGCGTGTTCATAAAATACCAACCACCGCAATTCTGGTAATCACAAAAACATGTGCCTTCTCCTTATATCCACTAGCATTCTTTCTCTCATTAAAAAATAGAAAGTTCATAAATTGAATTAGAAAGCTAAACTTGATATCTTTAAATTCTTTTGGTTTCTAGAAAAAAGAAAAAAAAAAGGCTATAGCGTTTTGATTTCCCTTCAGTTAAATGTTACTCCTGAATGGGGAAAGTTGTATAAAAAGTCTGAAGAATTGAGACTCTGACATGAGGGGAGGGTTCGCATTTCCTCACTATTGAAGAAGAAGAAGAAGAAACCCTCAGTTTTGTCTAATCTTTAGGAACGCAGTGCCCTGTCCAACCCACAAGCTGTTGGCAGCATCATAACGCAACACAAAATGTTCTTTTACGCTTTCTCCCTCCTCCCAAACCTTTCCTGTGAAGTTATAAATGTCAGCATTGAGAGAGTCTTTTATTCAAATAAAGTACCGACTTTAGGTTGGGTCCTTAGGTCTTGTTTCTGCTGGCTGCACGCTGGAGATGTAGTCCCAAGAAAAGCAGGCACGCTTGGCTGGCTGGGGCCTAGGTTTGACTTTATTTGTAAAAATGTCATCTGCCCCTCCTACACCAGCTACCTGCTTTGGGAAGCTGTGATCTAGTAGCCCTGTGCTCAGAGGAAATTTTACCCAAGCCCTCAAAACATCCTCTTGATTGTTTAGAAGCCGAAGTTACTACAAAGGTCACTCCACAAGACCTTGCACTCCCTCATCCTCTCTTCACACCTGACCTCCTGACTCTGTTTGTTCAGCACTCCCTTTGGGTGGCTTTACTGCAGCAGCAGATCAGCTATGGCCCCAAGTGTATAGCTATTCCTGGAGAAATCCCAAATAATGTCCACTCACGATCAATTAGGCAAGCAAATGCCCTAAAGTCCGCTGTCGCCTTTGAGTCAAAGAATCCTGCCTGCATATCTGATCACTTTGCACTCTTATGTGTAGGGACATATATTTTGCCCTCAAAGCTGAGAACTCCTATTACTCCCTCAGGAAGCATCCCTCAGAGATTTGCTTACAATCCAGGCCGAAAAGTGACCGGCTCCCTCAACTTAGGGTAGTGGACTGGAAGGAACCAGGAAAAGAAATAGGCTAACCCAAGACGTCAAACCAAGTGATCTAGGACAAGTGATATGAGCGATCTCTGCCTCTGATTTCTCAAGTTTAAAATAGAAATAATGATAGGGAGTTCTCTTGTGGTGCAGCAGGTTAAAGATCTGGCATTGTCACTGCAGCAGCTTAGGTCACTGCCATGGCACAGGTCCAATCCCTGGTCCGGGAACTTCCACATGCTATGAACATGGCCAAAAAATAAAATAAAATAGAGGTAATAATAGTTTCCATTGCATAGGGTATGTTTGCCTTCAAAATTATCGCACAAGGTCTGATTCATAGGAAACATGCAATAAATATGGTTATAACTACTGTTGTTATTAAACCCATATTGCACACCCATGGTATGCCAGCCTTTAGTTCACGTTTAGTATACAGTGACCCCGGTTGGTGTGTAGTAGACTGTATCATTGTTGATATAATTTCAAATTCATGCAATCGTTTTAAAGAAAAATGTGTAGGAGTTCCCGTCGTGGCGCAGTGGTTAAAGAATCTGACTAGGAACCATGAGGTTGCAGGTTTGATCCCTGGCCTTGCTCAGTGGGTTAAGGAGCCAGTGTTTCGGTGCGCTGTGGTGTAGTTTGCAGATGCGGCTCGGATCCCGCATTGCTGTGGCTCTGGTGTAGGCCGGCGGCTACAGCTCCGATTAGACCCCTAGCCTGGGAGTCTCCATATGCCGAGGGAGTGGCCAAAGAAATGGCAAAAAGACAAAAAAAGAAAGAAAGAAAGAAAAATGTGTAGGACATCTACTTATTTGGTGTCAGGGACTCTTATACATAAAGACCCGTATGACTCAGTCACTACTCTCAAGGGGTTGCCATACTATGAGAGATGTCTCTACAGACAGAGAAGGACACCAGATGCCTTTGGTGCTGAAATGGTATGTCCCCGGGGTCCAGTAGGGCCAGATGAAGAGAGCAGTCCATACTCCCTGGAGGGCCAGAAAAGGTGGCATTTGGATGCAGTTCTGAGGGCCTGCTGGCTGAATAGAAAGCACAGATCCAAGCATTGGCAGCGATGAGAATCAAGACCAGTTTTGCCATGGAGTTCCTGTTGTGGCTCAGTAGACTAAGAACACAACACAGTGTCTGTGATGATGCAAGTTCGATCCCTGCCCTCCCCCCAGTTGGTTAAGTATCCAGCATTGCCACAAGCTAAAGCAAAGGTTGCAAATGCGGCTTGGATCTGACCTTGCTGTGGCCAGCGGCTGCAGCTCTGATTCGACCCTTAGCCTGGGAACTTCCATATGCTGCAGGTATGGCCTTAAAAAGAAAAAGGGAAAAGAAAAAAAAAAAAAGGACGGGAGTCATGATGCCTCCTGTTCTGTTAGGGCACAGGAGGATCCTGAAGGTTGCAGCCTAGGGTTTGGGACTTGCTCAGGGCAGATCTGGAGAGACAAAGAGGAGGGGCTGCTCCACCAGTAGAGAGGCTTGACTCTTGACCTTGCACTTTGGACTAAACACAAAGGCTTTAAACTGGCAGGGGGTAGAAGACAGGGTGATTGATGTGCTCAGAGTTATGCCTTAGAACAGGACTTTTCAAAATATCTGTGGTCAAGAGCTATAGAACTTGGGATGGGGAGGGAGAGGGAGAAAGAGGGGTGTGTTTAGGATTGTTCACCTCTCATATGGTGATGCTTTCACTGCATAAAAGGCCTGGAGGTTTTAAGCTAAGGCCCAGAGAGGTTCTCTACGATTCAGATCTGGTAGAACTCCCCCCGTGACTGATGTGGCCTCCTGAGCCCTGCCCAGGGGGAGGTGATTATATCTACCAAACCTGGGAAAACAAGGACCAACCAAACAACCAATGCAATGAAGAAAAGAAGGTATTACTTGATCTTTTTAAAATGAAATAAGAGAATCCCAAACTCTCACAGTTGCGAACAAGATGGGTGAAGAGTGAGCAGTTTTACCTAAATAACACAAACCCTTTATAAATTTTATTTTCCACTCAAATATATTACATTCAGAAGAAAAAGAAGACCAATAAAACAAAGATACAAAATACCAAATTAACCTGCAAGTGGTTCTCTTTGAAAATTGGATTACTATCCTTTTCATCTTTGTGAACAAGCACACGTCACGAAGATACTTTTTGAAATGTGATTTGACCCATACCTGTTTATTAAATTCTCTGTGTGTAGCCCTGTTATCAAATGCCACAGGGTGTCTGGAGATCAGTAAGGGATACAAAGATAGAATTAGAAATCCTCAGATCCAAGGAGATAAGCGCTCTTATATTCAAAAGTTTGAATTTCCCTGACCTTAGGAGCACTTATACACTAAAAAAGAAATTCATCAGTGAGAACCTGGGACTAGGGTAGACACTGCATCTTCAGTTCTGCTGGATGTGGGACACTCAGCATCTCACCTGCAGGGACCATTCATTTAACTTTGACCATAGAGATGGATTTTACACTCCAGTTCTACTGTCTTGTCAATTGATTGCCTTACATGAAAATAAATTCTCCTCCAAATGCCTTTTCCTGTTCTTCTCATGTTAGCCATGCAGTCATTTAACAAATGTATTAATTATTTGTTAAGTTACTAAAGTTTGAACGCAGAAGATGCTGGGCTTGAGACTGCGTGCTATCCTCAAACTCATTCTTAGGATGGCCAGCACCCCAAGAAGTGTTCATGGGTATTCTGTGAAAAAAAAGTGTTTGATATTCAAGTTTATTAAATATCAGAATAAACAAAAAATATTTGATTACTATGTAACATCTCGTAGCCTTGAACATAGAAGAAAAGTCACTTTTCCCAACTTATCTGATTGCACAAGTCTTATTTTTCCAAACCCAGCTATTAACATGTCAAGGAACACTAACATTCTGCAGAAGCTGGTTTGGGAAATGCTAATCTAGCTTAATCCTCTAAAATTAAGAATGGTAGAATCAAGGCTCAGAGGGTTAAGGGTCCTGGCTGAGACCAAGTGGTCATGGCCAAGCTAGGCCTAGAACACGGGTCTCCTGAGGCCCAGCCTGCGTGCTTTCCACTGTCTCTTTACTTTGAGGAATTATTCCTCCAAATCCCCACTGCCACCTTCAGTAGACTGGAGGGGTGTGTATATGTAGTCAGTCAGTGGCGAGACAAGCATTGGGGGAGGGGTGTGTGTGTGTGTGTGTGTGTGTGTGTGTGTGTGTGTGTGAGATCATTCATTCATTGAAACATACATGCATGCACACCCGAAACTCTCTGGGCATGGAGGCCCCTTTCTCACAAGACCCAGGAAATGCACTGGAGCAGGAAGCAGGTGCAGGGAGCAGACCAACAGCCTCAGTGGGGTTTGGAGGCCTCTTGTTTGCGGTCTGCATTAACCTTGGGCTGTTGCAAAGGCCAAAGCTTGGCTCGCATTTGAGATCTCAAGCTCTGACATTCAAGAAGCTCCAAAGCAAATGAACCTGAGTGAGTAAATAATTAAACCACAAAGAAAAAGCCAGTATTGGAAAAATGTTAGCAATCTGGTGTAAACTTCAGAGAGCCACGCTGCTGGGAAGTAATCTGGCCCTTAGCAGCCCTGCGGTGCCTGGTCTCTGCACCAGAACACGAGGGAGTCATCCCATGTCTGTGGGCTTAGACAGACAGGTACAGATCCTTGGGGCAAGGTTCCATTCAGGATGGGTAGTGTGATCAGTGGGGCTTAGGGGCACTAACTTCCAAGTGCTGTCCGGGCCCCATTGCTCTTAGCTGGGTGGCCTGGGTGAGTCTCCTTCTCTATACCTCACCTCCTGTCTGTCACATCTCTTGTGATGAATACTGGTATCCTACATGCTAGCTGTGCTGTCAGGATTAAAGGAAAGACTTCATGTATGATGCTTAGAACAGATCCTGGCATATAGGAAGTCCTCAAAAAGTATTTTTATTTTTTATGGGTGTTATTCTCAAGCCTATGGACCCTGAGGTTAAAAAAAAATGGCCTTTGGATTGGGACATACATGCACCTCAGTTTACAGAGTCCCAGCTCTGTAATTTACTAGCACTGGAACCATATCACCATATAACTAACCTCTGAGCATCAGTTTCTTTAAAATGGGGAAAAAAAAATAGGGTCTATTCTGGGACTTACTGTACAGATTAAAAGAGGTGATGGCTATAAAGATATAGAGAGAGTTTCTAACGTGTGGTAAATCATCAATACACAGCAGCTTTTTTTGTCTTTAGGTTTCTTCTACCTCAAACCCGGAAATGATTCCTTAACATTCATCATGGGGCCATCTCCCAGAGCATTGAAAGGCTTTGCTTAATCATCAGGTGAAATGGTTCTCAAATTGTCCCCCAAGGATGTACTTTATGTTCTTTCTGATCCCAGCTAGAAAGAGCCCAGGGTGATATCTTTTGGACACATTCTGCTCTATTTTGGATACTTACAGAAAAAGAAACAGGGGAAGCATGTTTGCACAACATATTCTAGGGAAAGAGAGTTAATTAAAAAAAAAAAAGAGCAAAGAATGGAGGGACAGGAGATAAGCTCAATCTAAGTTTGGTTATAAACCCTGGCAAATGTTCAATCCAGAATGAGCACCAGCCAGAAAAACTGGTGGCAGCTGGCAAACGTCCCAAATCATTCTGTAGAATGAGAGCCCCACGAGTGGGGGAAATGCTGCTTGATAGATGAATTGGATTGTGAATAAAATGCTGCCTTCCAGGCACTAGCCTTTGAATTACCCTGATATGTTGATTTAATTCAGATCCTTGATGTTTCCTGAGCACTGACTTTTTAACCTTAATTGTCTTCTGATTTATTAGTAAATCACTGTGCTTTTTATGTTTCCCTGGTAGAAGTTTAAACCATGTTTCTCAGAATGATTCTGTAACCTGGGGCAGATCTTAGGGCAGCCAAGCTCAATGCACAGAGGTCAGTCTGCCTGTAAACACTGGTGTTCCTGAAGCTTTAGCCCAGGGCCATGCAGCTGAGAGGAGACTGTCCCAGAGTGCCCCTACCCAGCACTGCAGATAGAAAGTTCTGGTTAGTTCCTAAGTTCTTCCCCAGCTTCTAAGGAACAGTCGTCAAGTACCAAAAGGTTCAGTGGTATGACACACCTTTCAGCTTGAGGGCTGCACACTCTCCCGATTCTTGAGTCTGGAATTAAGTACATAGCATCATAAAACCTTCCATCTTGCTAAAACAGATCCCTGCTTCCACTGCAGCCAGGGTGGTACCCAGCCCATGGGCAACACTAGTTTGGGAAGAGCAAGGGAAAAAATAGCTCCATTATTCCTCTCCTTACAGAGGAAACTGACAGTCACAATTGATGACATAAAACACTGAGACAGGCTCATTTTTTAAGAATGTCAATACAAACTTCACCCTCAAAGGCCTCGATTTCAAGAGGCATCACGTTCACATTTATTGCAGTCGAGCTTCTTTTCTGTTCCTACTGCAGAGGGGGCAGGAGAGAAGCCAGAAGCCAGGCTTCATAATGAGGTGTCTGCCTCTGCAGAGGAAACAATGTCATTTTATCTTACATCTCACAGTGATAATAATCACGAAGCCCAAAGAGACTGAAGCCAGAAAGTGAGCATTCAGAATCTAAGACTGGTAGCATAATTCTACCCAGAATTTACACTCCTCACGGCACCTTTCACCTCCTTTACATGCGGATCCTCACAAAGCCCCCCTGAGGTAGGTGGGGCTAAATATGATTAACTCCATTTAACAAGTGAGGAGACAAAATTTCAAAGGAGGACTGTTACTGAATGTCAAAATGGCAAGCTGTGTTCTTTTTGCATCCCTAACAAAGTGGACAGCACCCAGCCTTGCGAATTTTGTGGGTGGATGTGGTATGTTTACCAAGGCCCCTTCAGTCCCCTCCACCCTGGCCTGATGTGCCTGCCTGTGATGGCAGAGAATTAGAGCTGTCAGCTGGCATTTGTACAAAGCTCCAGAATGCAATGCCATTTGATATTTCTCATAAGGTATCTTTTATTATCTCAGATCTCTTGGTAATAGACAATATCATCCCATTTTTTTTTCCAGTTTTATTGAGATACAGTTGACATGTAACTTTGTTTAAGGTACATATGGGAATGATTTGATTCTATGTATGTACTGCAAAATAATAACCACGATAAGTCTAGTTAAATTCATCATCTCACAGAGTTACACATCTTTTTTCTTGTGATGAGAACTTTTAAGGTTTACTCTTTGAGCAACTTTCAAATATACAGTACAGTGTTGGTGACGGTACTCACTGTGATGACCACCACATCCACCAGAACTTTCCCTATTTTAAAGGAAAATTAAGGCTAAGACCATGTATTTAATAAGTAGCTGACCCCAGCTTCAACCCAGATCCCTCTGACTTCAGAGTTGGTGCCTTTTCTCCTTTAGCAAGGTATGGATTTGAACTCATCAGTTTTGGGTAGGTGAGATTTTCTTCTCACCTCCGGTGTCCTGCATTGGAAGTTGAGCATAGAGCAGGGCTGGGCTCCCATCTGGTGAATGACACCTCAACCACTTGATGAAATGGACTCTCATGGGCCCGTACAGACTCAACCCAAATCTGCATGTGCTTCCTATTGTAATCCAAGAGGTCTGCTCCTGTCTATTCAGTATTTTTCTGCTTGGAACTCTATTCCTGGAAACTGCCTGTTTTTAACTTTATCCTTAAGCCTTTCATATTTTTTTGGCCCTTTTTTCTAGGATGACTTCAAAGGAGTTGCCTTACTTTAATCAAATTTAGTGTCCTAGTGGCAGTGTCCATTAGGAGCTTGGCTCAGATTGAGGTTCAGTCCAGGATCTTGACACAAAATGGTAGTCAGGGAAGATTTCTGAATAGTATTATGTTTCATAATTACAAAGATGATTTAGTAACGCTTGGTCCATGGAAATGATCACGGCTATATGATTCCACTACATGTAGTGGAATGACATTTTTGAACAAATCTGAAATTTTGAGCCTCATTGCTAGAGCTGGTGGTTTTGCTGTAAGAATTTGGGAAGAAAGTGTTCCAGACCTAAGTGCTAGCAAATGATCCGCACTGATGTAAAAATCAACTCTTGCATAGAGAGGCTCTGAGAGAAACAAAGCATGGTCCTGTTTTGAGAAAACTCACTTGACATGATTTAATATTTATTTTTCCTGAACACCATCTACTATTTATATATTGGCTGCCAGAGGTGAAATATGTGACAGTCTTGTTCTTTTATTCATGTTTTTCCTTTAATAGATTTATAAATACAGGAGTTCTTTTCTGTTACTAAATTCGCATTTCTGAAAACCTCTGTAGATACTCACGAGGTGAAGGAACCTTCAGAGTTCATCCCCTGAGCAGATGCTGTTCCAGTGCCACTGTGTGCTGGGCATCACTGAGCGCTATGCTTGAAGCTAGCCAGGAGAGGTAACGTTTGTTCTCACTGAGCTTGTATTTTGGTCTCCGTGGGCCCAGACAATAAGCAAGGCAGTAAGTCTATAACAGAATTTCAGATATTGATGGATGCCAAGAAGTCAATAAAGCAGGTTAAGAGGATGTAGAATGACTGAGTGTATTTTAATACAAGTGTCAGGACACGTATTTTGTAAATTGATTGCCTAAATAAGTCTCAGGATATAGTTTGCACAGTAAATGGTTTCAGAGCTCAGCATTATTCGATTACAAGTTGCATCTTGTTATAAACTATGGCTTCAGTAGGTAGAAATGAGGAACTTTCACTACTATATGTGTTAAAAGAGCCAGTTTCATAGATCATAGAATAACTGAGTTAGAAGGAAACTTAGAGGTTACCCAACCTCAAATCGCTTCTCTGATTTGCAAATACCTTCCTCCACATCCCTCTCCTAAGGAAAAATTCTAGTGTCTAGAAACTCATTACTATATAAGACAGCCAAGACCCTATCTGAGCAGCCTCAATCCCCCCCAGTGTCTCATCCTCTCTGACAAGCAGGAGTGTAGAGAGGAATCTCCAAAGGCCTTTTGCTTTTTCTCAAGCATGCAATGGCTTACACTGAATGAATGTCTTGAAGTTTCCAGCAGGAAGACAAGTGCTCCACAGCTGCTGCCAACTTAAGAAACAACTTCCTCCTCTCTAGATTCCGGTCATGTTTATGTGCAACAGGTAGAAAGACCTCAAGGCATGGTTCTAGGGAGACAGCAACTCCTCCAGGTATGAAAGCAGAAAACACTCATTTTTCTAGGCCTATGAACTTGCAGCCTCTACAAAACAGTATTTCTCTCTGGATCTGTGTTTATTCTGTTATATCAGTGTTTTCTCAAAGTGCAGACCCTAGACCCATAGCATCAGCTTTACTTGAGAACTTGTCTGAAATGCACATTCTCAGGCCACATCCAGAATCTACTTCCTCAGAACCTCTGGGGCTGGACACCATGTCTTAACAGCGCCCCCCCGCCCCGCCCCTCACACACACCAGTGCACACCACCACCACCTAGTTCTACACATACTCAAGTTTGAGAACTGCTCTTCTGGATGATCTTTAAGTCTCTCAATTCCAGCTTTAGCATGTGAATGCCTAAGGCAGAGCAGTGAAAACCAGCCAGCCTCACTTGTCCCACCTCTCAGGTTCCAGTGGCTTTTCTCTCCCTCTCCCTGTCCCTCTCTCACACTCCTCTCCTCTCTCTCTCCCTCCCCCAACCCCTCACCTCTTTCGCTCTATCAGCCAAGCTGCAAAACCACCAGCTCCAAGAGGTGCCTCTAACTCCCAGGACATACACCTCCCTTAAAAAATCTATACCCGGTCTTACATGGAATCAATGCTCACAGTCACCTTGTATCTAAGCAAATTGAATAAAGCTGGACGCTCAAGCAAACCTGCTTATTTATCTCATGACAAGGGAAACAACTTTCAGTTCTGCAGGACTTGACACCTTTGTCAATAAAATCTGCAGATTGCACAATATAGAGTTGTTTTAGAATTCATCTTTCTGACAATAACAGGACTTTCCAAGAGAAGAGCATCTAGGGGTTATCCTGGCAGTCATATCTTTGCCCTGCAATCACTGAGTGCCTGGCCCAGGTTTACATGTTACATGGGGACTGTTCAGTGAATTTGCCTCAGTATAGAGAAGAATAAGGAAAGAATTTTAATGCACATGCCCCTTTTTGGTTGCTTTTCTTTTTCATATATCTGAAGGAGGCAACCAGATTTGAGGGTATTTTTGTTTGTTTGTTTGTTTGTTTGTTTGTTTTGAGGGGAAGCACTTAGTTTTAATAGCTAATTGGCCTGCAATAAGGTCGAACTTGTGTTTTGTTTCTAATTAGCAATAAAAACCACAGGGTATTATGTCTGCAGTTGCTTCACTGTAACATCTTTCCAAGATTTTCTATTCACGCTGTTTGAAAGTGCCATATACATCGGGAATGTGCATTTATATTCAGAGCGGGCTTATTGTAAGAAGCATAAAAAAGCTCCCCATAAAGTGGAAGTTTGGGGAAGGTGGGGTGGAGTTGAAAGTAGTAAAATCTCCTCAATTGCTCAATTGTGTGAACTGAAGTTCCTGGTAGAGTGAATTGCCATTTGTGGTTTCACAGCTCTGGAATAAATGACACTTCCAGTAACATTCTCCTATACAGGTGTAAAGTATACAAATTGGAAAATTGTAGCATCATTGAAATGCGTAAAAGCAAAAAAGCCTAGGAAGCAAGCATATGGCGGGGAGCCGAGGTGGGAGGCAGGGGCTCTGCCTGGAGGTCCTCACACCAGGCTGCCTGGAGCAGCTGCCCTGTGGGGGAGGCAGGGGCTGGAGTGCAAGCTCCATCTTCCACACCTAATTTGAATGATTCTGTGATTATTACATCATTTA
This sequence comes from Phacochoerus africanus, assembly GCF_016906955.1. Taxonomy (NCBI): domain Eukaryota; kingdom Metazoa; phylum Chordata; class Mammalia; order Artiodactyla; family Suidae; genus Phacochoerus; species Phacochoerus africanus. Next base: position 96,683,908 of record NC_062545.1, read on the forward strand.
GGTATTCCCTGACTAGAGTCTTTTTTTTTTTTTCCTCTTTATTTGTGGCTCCGGTTGGCTTTTTTTCCCCCTTCAGCTCTTCTGAGGGGATGAGTTATTGAAAAGTATATTAAACCAAGCATCAGTGCAACTTTTTAATTCTATCATATCAGTAAAAGAACAAACTCTGTGAGTTATAAGATAAATTGCTGTCCACATAGATAATTATAAAGACTGTATTTTATGTATTTCCCATATAGCTGAATATTTAACTCTTTTTTTTTTTTTGACTCTTCTTATTTTATTTCTGTTCCCAGGAAGTCATATTATCCCCCACTGACTTATGAAGGCACTTTTAAAAGCCTTTTTTGACTCTACTTTTAAAGGCTTTAGAAATGACTGGGGTGCTATGGGGTAGGGGGTGGCAGCACCCCAAGCTTTAGCAAGAAGTCTGACTGGAGTACAAGTTTCCTCTACAAAGCAGTCCACAGCCTGAGGTCACCTTGTGTTTCTGTACCTGATTTTATCAATGGCAACACAAGGCCTAGAGCAATGAAGGGATCACAAGATGACTTAACTTCAGTCACAATTATCATCATAATTACAGTATGTGAGCCCTCTAAGGAGTTACTGAAAACCCCTGTCTAATATTTTCCTCAGATTCCAGACCCCCAAACTTTGTAGAGAACTTACTAAGTGGGAGCCAGTCCTATTGAGTGAATCCCAATTGGGACACTGAAAAATGAGGGGAGGTAGACCACAAAGGAACCATTTTAGTTTACACAGTCATCAGATTAGATGCTTTTGTGTGTATCAAATTTAAAAAAAAAAAAAATGGGGAGTTCCCATCGTGGCGCAGTGGTTAACGAATCCGACTAGGAACCATGAGGTTGCGGGTTCGGTTCCTGCCCTTGCTCAGTGGGTTAACGATCCGGCATTGCCGTGAGCTGTGGTGTAGGTTGCAGACGCGGCTCGGATCCTGCGTTGCTGTGGCTCTGGCGTAGGCTGGCGGCTACAGCTCCGATTCAACCCCTAGCCTGGGAACCTCCATATGCCACGGGAGCGGCCCAAAGAAATAGCAAAAAGCCAAAAAAAAAAAAAAAAAGATAAGCAATTGTTAAGGGCTTTTTAAGTGTTAAGTACTATTCTAGGTGCTCTAGATACATAATCCCAGTTTTCTGTTGACCAGCCCCAAGGAACAAGCACTATTTTTATCCCCATTATGCAGATCAGGGAAATGAGGTCCAGAGAGGTGCGGTAGATTTCTGGAATGTAAGGCTCAAAGGAATTAGAACCAAAGTTTGTGCACCAGATCAAACTTGTTTTGAAGTCCATACTCCGCACCACTGTACCACAGCCCTGCCGCTCAGGACAGGTCTGCCAGTCTAACCTTAATCTCTAATGCCACAGCAGCAACCGTCATTCCTCTTGCCAGGTAGCACCAGAAATGGCCATCGCCCATGCCAGCTTGAGTGGCTTCTTCCAGGCTTGGTGACAACTATAAGGCATCAGCCTACTTCAGTAACCCCTGCTTTTCATCCTTTCCCAATAGATTATGCTGGTATGAAACTGGGGGAGGACAGTAAATCCCTGTTTCCTGTCTGTCTTTGCACAAGTGGCCCATCTTTTCTGAACTTCAGTTTTGTCCTTTGTCAAAAGATGATTGTGGGAGTTCCCCTTGTGGCACAGTAGAAATGAATCCTACTAGTATCCATGAAGACACTGGTTCAATCCCTGGCCCCGCTCAGTGGGTTAAGGATCTGGTATTGTCATGAGCGCAGACATGCCTGATCCCATGTTGCTATGGCTGTGGTGTAGGCTGGCAGCTGCAGCTCCAATTCGACCCCTCGGCCTGGGAACTTCCATATGCCATAAGGGCAGCCCTAAAAGGAAAAAAAAAAAAGATTGTCCTTGCCCTGCCTGTCTTGTAAAAGGTGCAGAATCACAAGGCCCTCATGTATAAATACAAAATAACATTCGATAAGGTGTTGTTGTTATGATTATGATTATACATCAGATGGGTGCAGTGTGGATTAAATGAGGTCATATATCTAAAACACTTTGCTCTGAGAGTTCCTGACACAAAGGGGTACATGCTATTATATTACTATTACCATTATTGTTACCAATGTCCCCTGCAACAAATTAAGTTTACATAAAAGGCTCAGCCCCTGTTCAATTCAAATTGAGAATGCTTTGGAACTACTGTTTCCATTTTCAGATAACTTGTAACTTATTTTAGAGTCTCACTTTGTTCATATTTTACTTCCCTAGAGCTATGCTATTCCTCTGTGCTCTTTTTACCTTGCATGTAATGATATAAAAATAATAATAATAATTCTGGTTTAATGTGATTATTGATATTGACTGTCTGAAGCTATGGAATCCATCAAGGAGCACAGCTTTATTTATTTTGTTTGAATCTCACACAAGGCCATGGTTACTTGTGCACAGATTTTTTTCCTTCCCCTAAATGATCTTAATTTAAATCAACAGTACAACTGTTTTGTTTTTCACAATGCCCAGGTGCCAATCTCCATTTTTCAATAATCACTTTGTAATCCACCATTTAGTATCTTCAGGACTACTTTTCATCAGATTTTAGGACTATAGAGTCCCCATTGTTCATTTGCAGTGTTCAACCTTTAACCAGCTTCATTGTCGTTAAGTACTGTGATTTCCTCCCAGATTTACAGAGATGGTCAGAGAGATCCTTCAGAGGAAGCTAACGTAAGCTTTCTGTTTTAAAAATGGTATTTGAAGCAGAAAACTGGAGTATTCGATACTCCAGTAGAGTCTTGTTGCCAAAGGAAAAACACAGGCAATTTCTAGGTTTGGGGTATTAAAGTGAGGAAGAAAAATATACGTTTGCCACAGAGTATCCAAGGAACGACTATGAAGCCATATAGCTTGTTCTCGAGTACAACCAAGCATTTCCATCCCAGTGGGCATTGTACCTCGGGATGTGACTGTATCATCTTATCCCAGAGACACATTCATGGATTAACATACTCAAAGGTCCCTCCATAGAACTGCCCTGAATTATTTTGTTGACCCCTCCTAGTTATATATGATATTTGAGGTACACTGGAATAGGGTGATTGTAAATCATTGGGGATCAATGCCACTGGTACCAAAACCCCAAAATGAGGACTGTTGCCTGCCCAATATGACCAGACAACACAGATTGTGGTACAGCTGCCTCTGCTCAAATGTTTTGAAGCAAGAGACATGGGAAATTCTTTTAAAGCTCTGCCACATTCTTGTGAATATCTGAAATATCTTCATCTTTGGAAGGACGATGTGATTTATGGAAACAGCCAAAACACTTGGAGCCAAGTCTGGCAGGGAGGTCAAGAAGGGTAATGTTAGTTTAGAATTACCCATTTTAGATAAGAGTGCCGTAAGGGTTTTCTCAGCAATGACTGGTTTAGTTCTCTCAGTGAAGATCAAGCACTTTATTATCTTAAGCTTACAATAGAAAAATCCACATAATTAAAACAAATTTCATATCGAAAACCTCATTCTTTATTTCCATTTATGACTGCGTTTTAGCAGAGTAGCATTGCATGCATATGTAAAACTAAGGGCATGTGTGGGGGTTGATTATGTATAGATAGATAAATTAATCTATAGTTAGACAAACAGACATGTATAGGCAGATATGTCTATATATACTGTTTCTCGTGGGATATTTTCCACTGCCTTTTCCCAGACATAGTTTCCAGGATTCTCCTAAAAATGTGAACCTTTTTCATTGTTGATATTCCTGTAAGATAAGCAATTCTTGTTTTTAGGTTGCATACTTATTTTAGAATCTACTAAAAAGTATATAACCTTTTGTAGAAAAAATAGAAATGTATACACATTCATGTGATTTGGAAAGGCAAGAGCATGACTGCTGTGCTCAGAAGTTTTATCTTAGGAGTTAGAAAGAAAAGTGGCTTCAAATTACATATCATGGGATATATTTATAGAAAGCAAGTTAAAATTTACTTTTCCAATAGAAGCTGCCAATTATTTATTATATAGCATCTTTAGTTAATTATTTGAATTTTAGATTGCCTAAATAGGGCTGAAAAATCAGTGACAATAAAGGAAAAGGGTGGGTCACTTTGTGCTGAGAGTTAGATATAACGGACAAGATATAATTTAAGACTCTTCTGCTACAAAACCTTTAAAAGCTGAATAAATTGTAAAGAACATATTTTTAAATGCACATGCAAGTGGGAGGTGGGTGGGGTGAGTCTTAGAAGCTAAAAATGATCAGAAAGCACTAATACAAAGAAGTAGGTTGTCAAAGTTGACAGGATTTCTGGAGGCATTTCCCTATCCCTGGGTAAACAGACTCTTCTGTTTATTGAACGTCACACAGGAAGCAGAAGACACATCCCATATTGCAATGCACATGCAATGTGGGATATGTGATCCAAAATCCCTTTATATAAGCTAGACTTTATGAGGCAAAATCTTCAGTGAAAGAGTAAGCTTGACCATAACCCATCTCACAAAGAGATAGAGGAATCTTGCCTGTCTCCACACTGGTTGCAGGACCCAGTAACCTCTGAGAAGTCTTAACTCCAAGACAGTTTTTATATGAGTAAGGGCCAAAATAGATACTTGTAATTTGAAAATGACAGAGACAAAATTTTGGTTGAATACACTCTTGGGTTGGTGGAACCCCTAGACCCCTAGCATGTATGTATTATATCTGGAAAACTGCATTTAGAAGCCCCTTGACTTATACAATGCCAAAAACAGGAATCATGATAAAATGTAATGCAAAATGCATGAAGGAGCAAGCTTTTATTATAAGAGTCAGCAGGAACAACAGAGAGTTTAATTAAAGTCTGCAAAAATGTGAATCACCCTCAAATATAAATGAAGTAAGCTTGATATATTTGAAAATATAAAGGAGGGTATAAAAAGAAGAATAAGTGCAATATATTATGAAATACAACAAGGTAGATTTGAAAACTACACAATTAGAAATTCTAAAAATGAAATATATAATTATTTACATTAGAAATACAATGATATGTAATATAGCAAACTAGTCATAACCAAAGAGAGAATCATTGCACCAGCAGATGAATCCAAAGAAATTATATATGATGTAGACAGAATATAGAGATTTCCTCTAATAAACAAAGGCTATGGAGTTCCCGTCGTGGCGCAGTGGTTAACGAATCCAACTAGGAACCATGAGGTTGCGGGTTCGGTCCCTGCCCTTGCTCAGTGGGTTAACGATCCAGCGTTGCCGTGAGCTGTGGTGTAGGTTGCAGACGCAGCTCGGATCCCGCGTTGCTGTGGCTCTGGCATGGGCCAGTGGCTGCAGCTCTGATTCAACCCCTAGCCTGGGAACCTCCATATGCCGCGGGAGCGGCCCAAGAAATAGCAACAACAACAACAGCAAACAACAAAAAGACAAAAAAAAAATCATAGGCTAAAGAACAGGTTTTCATACATTTTATTGAAGGTCCAGAAAAGAAATTGTAGAAGGAATAGGAAGAACAATCATATAAGAATTTCTAGGATTAATGAAAGGCATGAATCTCTAGAATCAAAAAACCCAAGAAATTCCATAAGATATGTGTACACCCCCCCATATAAATCACAAAGTAGGACCCATTATAATCAAACAGCAGCCAGGAGGAAAAGATAAATGACCTTTAAAAAAATTTAGGCTTTTAGCTGACTTCTCTCAGTAACAACTGCATCCCCAGTAGACAGTTGAAAACTACCTTCAAAGTGCACAAAAATTGTTAAATTGGAAAAATACTCACAGCAATACAATATCTTTATTTCAAATATAGCAAAATTGAGAATGTTTTCTACCAATAGACTCTCCTAAAGGGATTTCTAAAGTGTGTACTTCAAAATGAAAAAAAATATTACCCCAGAAAGAAGGTCTAATATAAGAAGATATACCAAACAAAAAGAATAGAAAAATTGTGTATAATTCAAATATACAATACGGGTCATAGAGAATAATTTTTTTTAATGTCTAATTTGAAGTGTTAAAGACAATATAAAGGTAAAATACTGACTAATTATAATATAAAGGGTTAGGAGTAACAGGGTTAAATTCTCAGATTATTATTTTGAAAAAGGCTAATGATATTAACTTTCAACATTATTACATTACATATGGATTTTAGAATGTCTAGGGTAGCCTCTAAACAGATTAAAGGTATAACTTACAAATCAGTTGGGAGGGGAAATGAGGAAAAAAATAAATTAAAAAAAAATAAGAAACATAGGGAATTCAAAGTTGTGCAATAAAATCTACAGATAAATCAGTAATCACAGTGAACATAAAAATTAAAAAAGATCAAGCTGGATCTTCAAATTTATAATCTAGAAGTATATTTGTTATTAGACATATACCTAAAATAAATAGAAACGTATCACTGAAAATAAAGGTATGGGAAAAAATATACCAGACAAATAGTAATGGAAAGCTGGAATGCTGATATATTAATATCAGCTAAATAGCCTTTAATGACTTTTGCCTTAAAAATATTATTGGTAGTCAAGAAGATCATAATCCAAACTTAATGACAGAATGTTCAGTTAAAACTAAGATTTATAAACTCCAAGATGAATGTACATAATAACATAGATTAAAACCAAATAAAGCAAAGATGACAAAAGGAGAAATTGACAAATGTGATCTCAGAATGGATCATTTCAACTGATCTTTCTCAGTAATGGGTTCAGCAAAAAAAAAAAAAAAGGATTGATTAAGGATATAGTAAGTTGGAGAAAAACAACTTGCAAATCTCATTTTAATAAACATACATAAATATCACATCCAACTAATAGAAAATAAAGCAAAGCACACATAGAACAATAATGAAAATTAATGGCAAATTTCAAAAAATGAATGTCCCAGAGATTATATTCTCTAAAAAAAAAGCAATTTGATTAAAACTAAAAAAGAAAGATAACTTTAAAAACCTCAAATCATTGGAAATTAGAAAATATACTTCTAATTAACTTTTGGATCCAAAAATGCAGAATTGAATATTAGTAAAAATACTGTATATCAAAATTTGTGGGCTACAGGTAAGTTAATTATTGGAAGGAAATTTATAAATTTAAGGATTCATATATTTTTTGGCCTCACTCACAGTATGTACAAGTTCTTGGGCCAGGGATCAAACCCACACCATAGCAGTGACCTGAGCCACAGTAGTGACAACACCAGATCCTTAACTTGCTAAACTGCCAGGGAACTCCTAAGTTTACAGATGTGTATTAGAAAATAAGAAAGGATGAGAGAAGAAAGTTGTTTACCATATAACTTAAAAATTAGGGGAGTTCCCATCATGGCTCAGCAGAAACGAATCTGACTAGGATCCATGAGGATGTGGGTTTGATCCCAGGCCTCGCTCAGTGGGTTAAGGATCTGGCATTGCCACGAGCTATGGTGTAGGTCGAAGACATGGATTGGATCTGGCATTGTTGTGGCTGTGGTGTGGGCCTGTGGCTACAACTCAGATTTGACCCCTAGCCTGGGAACCTCCATATGCCATGGGTGCAGCCCTAAAAAGACAAAAACAAAATTAGAAATTATTTTTCAAATGAATATTTCCAAAGAAATTAGTAATACCATAAGAAAGAAAGGAAATTATAGAGATAAAAGCGGAAATCAAACAATAAAAAATACAGGGAGTTCCTTCTGTGGTTCAGCAGTTAAGGATCCAGTGTTGTCATTGCTGCAGCTTGGGTTGCTGCTATGGTGTGAGTTCAATGCCTGGCCCAAGAATTTCCACATGCAAAGGACACAGCCCCCCCCAAAAATATATATATATACATATATATATACCAAAAAAAGTACAGATATAAGAGGTTTACAGAGATAGATATTTGTTTGAAAAGATTGATAAAACTAATGAATTTATGGTAAGAATAACCAAGGGGAGAAGGGAAGGATAGAAGGCAAAGAAAGATAATAGAGAAAGAAGAAAAACTGTATTTTGCAGGGTATACCACAGCAAATGCTGCACTTGAGATGGAAAGACTAACATATTATGAACAACTAGATGCCAACATATTTGAAAACCTACATGAAACAGGCACAGATTTAGAAAAGAATATAACTTACCAAAAGAAATTCAAGAAGAAATAGACAATCCAAATTTTCCTATAATCATTAAATAAATTAGATCAGTAGTTTAAAATCTCCAATAAAACCCAGTCCGGAAGATTTTCATTTAGTTCTACCAAGCATTCCATTTTCAAACAAACTCATCCACAGCACAGACAAAGAATCTCTCCCCAGAATATATTATCAAGCATAGACAGAAAATAAACAGGCCAATTTCATATAAACATAAAAAGAATCCACCAGACAAAGTGATAGCATACCTAATCTAGCGATGTATTTGAAAAAATACATTCTGGCCAAGTTTAACTTAACCAGGAATACAATTTGGATTTGACATTAGAAGATATATTAATGTAATTCACCATATTAACAGAAGAAGACAAGCCATATGATTATCTCAATTGATGCAGAAGTCATTTGGTGAAAGTTAACATTCATGTGATAACAGCTCTTGGCAAACTGAGAGTAGATGGAAACTTCCTTATCCTGATAAAGGATATCAAGGAAATCCCCCCCAGTACCCCCCAGTACCCAACAGCAAAACATTCCTTCCCTTTAACACTAGAAACAGGCATGGATGCCTACTGTCACCATTACTATTCCAAGTTATGCTAAAGGTCTCAGTCAGCAAGACAAGGAAAGTCAAAGGAATAAAAAGAATAAGGTTGGGAAAGTAGAAACAAAACTGTCATTTGCTTATTATGGATTACACTGAAATCCAGAAAGAATATATGAATAAAGTTAATAATGAGTATAATAAGACTGTGTTATAAATAAATGTTAATAAGCCTTTTTGATGTGTTTCTATGTTTTGCTGGTATATAGAAATGCAGGTTTATAATAACAAAAAAATAATATGCCACCTAGAAATACATCCCATAAAATGTGTATGATTTCATTTTTTAAATGAGACTTATCAAAGTATTAAAAATAAATTTGGGAAAAATATTGTTAGAAAAGCTCATAATCATAAAGATATCAATTTTTTCCACATTAATCTATAAACTTAATTTCAAGTCTATAAAACTAAAACTTCAAGAAGCATATATTTGGAACTTGATATGATCATTTAAAAACTCATTTGGAATGTCTATTTGATAGGTACAGGAATAGATAAAATACTCCCAAAGAAGAAAAAAATGGAGAAACTTGCCTTAGTAGATATACAAACCCACTGTTCTATGGATCGCCTAATTAAATATGATAGGTAAAAGTTTAAACTTTTAGAAAACACTTTATGACCTTGGGATAGGAAACTATTTCTTAAGACAAAAAAGATAACCCATAAAGAAATGATAAATTTGGCTATCTTAATAAAAATATTTATCAAAAGACATTGTAAAGGTAGTGATAACCTACCAAATGGGAAAATATTTACATTTCATATAACCAAAAAGGGAGGAAGATTCAGAATATTTAAAGAACTCCTACAATTTAATAAAAATAAATACATAAATCAACTTGGATAAAAGACATGAATAGACATTTCACATAAGAGGATCCAAGAAAAATGGTTAACTTCATTTGTAATAAGGAAAATTCAAATTAAAGCCATATCCACCAGATTGGCAACAAAGTCTGGTACTAATAGCAATGGTTGGAAAAGCTGTACAGCAGTGAGAATTCTTTATATCCTGTTAGTGAGGCTACCCCTGGGCATAATCATTGGAAAACAATTTAGCCTTATATAGTAAAATTAAAGGTGTAAGTCCTCTATGTCTTTTTACTCAGCAATTCATTGCTAGATATCTACTCTGGAGAAACTTGCATACAGAAAATAAATATCAGCATGCTCACAGGAACTTTTCTTTCTTCTTTTCTCTTTTTTTTTTTTTTTTGTAATAACAAAATACTGGACATAGCTTGGGGGTCCACTGACAGGAAAATGGATTTTTTAAGTGTGGGATATTCTTACAAAACAATGGTATTAGCAAAGAAAATGAATAATTCAGGCATATCTACACATATTACCCTGGATAAATCTCAGAAATTGGATGTTTACCAAGAAGAAAACATACGACTTTCCCTAAAGTTAGCAAGTATGAAAAAACAAACAATATGTTATTGAGGGATACACACACACACACACACACACACACGTCTGTAATAACACATAAAGAAGGGGAGGTTGGGCAGCGTTGCCTGCTTTTTGTACATTGCACAAGAATATCCAGCCAAGAGGGTAATTCAAGCTAAAATCTAGTCCTTTATAGCTATTCCCTAGCCTTTACCCTTGGATGAGCAAAGTACCACCACTCAGAGGAAGGGGACCTTTTCCAAATTTACTCAAAGACACCATGTTAAGGGTGGAGGTAACGTACATGGGGGTGTCAAGGGTATTGGCAATATTTTCTGTCTTAAACTGGGTGATAGCACATAATTAGCCATGTTATTTATGTTTTGTAAGCAAACATATAAAGAACATATTCTTTAAATATACATACTTGTATATAACATGCATAGGTAACTGCATATGTAATGTAAATTTATGTACATATATGGATTATACACATAATATGTTTGTATAAGCTTCATATATATTATGCACATATATGGATTATACACATAATATATTTGCATAAGCTTCATATATATGAATATATATAAACATATTTCATAATTCTGGAAGTTTATATAAAGCACATGGCATTAATATGGCACAATGATAAGTGCATTTCTTAATATGGCTATTTTATTAACTAATAAAAAAGGAGTAAGTAAATACTGTATTTCTTACAGCTAATCACTATTTCTCTTGGGAAATAGTATATTTTATGTGTTTCTATCACACATAGAACCTTGCCAAATGGTTTGCACTGGTCTTTGTCTGGGGAATGTCTTCTCCCATCTTTGAGAAATCAGCACTGAATAGGCCCACGATAAAGTCTGAATGAGGTGACCACCAAAACCCAAGAGTAAGCCGCTGTCCTTGCTGTTCTTTCTATCTCTAAAAATATAATACTTATGAAGCTGCAGAGAATGGCATCTTTAAATAAAGCCTGATGGTCAGGAAAGATGTTTGCCGGGAAGATGAAAAGTTTTCTCAAAACAACCTCTCAAAGAATGACTACGAGCTAGAGCCTGCTCGCCTGGGTCCAGGTTGTCAGTAAAGCCAGGCTCTAGGCTTACAACATACCTAGAACTTGTGGAGAAGAGGAATGTCCTATGTGGAGTCAGGAGCCTGGACAGAAGTCAGCTTCTCTCCTTGGCTCCCTTCAGCTCTGCAGTCCCCTGGTGAGCATGTCTCTGTGCCTGTGTCAGTACCACAGTGAGAAAGCTAAGCACCACTAGCATTGGTACCTCTACCCATGGAGATGAAGTGGTTGAACTGACACTAAGAATCCTTCCCTTTCATATGCAACTTGGTAGTTTTCCAAAGGTTTCCACATGTGTGAGCCCATGTGCGTTTCCAAGCACTGCTATGAAGAGAAAATGAGAAGAGCAGGCATTAGCATTTCAGCTTCCTAAGATGGAGAAGTTCAAGTCCGGGAGGGGAAGTGACTTGTAAAGTCTAGGCAGGCAGATCTTCTTTCTCCTCCTCCAGTACTCTTCACTTTTACTTCATAGATTAAGGAAGAAGTGAAGAAGAGAGAAGGAAGAGGGTTAAAGATAAGGGACTAGTTGAAGAAAGGGAATGGAGGAAAAAGACAAAATGGTAAATGCCTAGGCAGAGGCAGCGAGAGTTACCAGAGGCAGGTCTCAGCCAGGAAGGTATATTCAGCCCCATCCCTCCTCTTGGGGAGAGCAGATTAGGATGAGAGGCAACATTTGCCACAAAGAAAGTGGTTTAATCAGGAAAGAGCAGGCCCTCTTAAGGGTATCTGAACTGAGAGTTGAAATGTAGGTTTTTGCATTCTAGGACCTTCTCTTTTTTTCTTCACAGCAGGCCCCATCAGGCAAGCAGCATCTGCCCCTGTGATACTGGAAGATCATCTAAACCTCCAGAATAGATATTCTCAGTACCCTGTGGTATCACCCAGCCACCATGACCTCAGGATGGGCTTGGGCCTTCCCAGAAGCCTACCATTCCAGGACCTCACTCTGCAGCAAGCACACACCTTCCACTGTTGGCACAAACAGAAGCCTTATGCTTGGCCTCTTTGCCAGTTGGCTCCCAGCTCTAATCCTTAAGTACTGCACCACTGCCAGTGTGATACTGAATATTCCTATATAACTTTTTGCAAAGTTCTAGCCAAGCCCTGGCAAGATGCAATTGAAGACAAGAATAAACAGTCTCCCTTTAGGTGGAGGTCAGTATACAATGGTGCAGTTCTTGAAATCTAAGGATTGAGTTTTTTAAACTAACAATTTGATCTCCATTGCCTTAGTGTAAATTGGAAATGGATACCATATCTTTAATGCTAATTAGGCATTGCATTACTTAGTCTTCCAGGCCTCATGTAAATAACAATTAGCAATAATTTAGCAGTTGTACATGCTGGCATTTCTAAGCCATACCATTGTATACCATTCCAAATTCCTTTGCATTAATTAGGATCATAAGCCAATCAGTACTAATTAGGAAGAAAATAAGTATAATAATAAATGCAACAAAATTAGTGATTTGTATCTGGTCGGTAGTTCCTTCCCTCTGCAGTTCATCAAATAGTCTTAATGCGTAGGAACTTCTTGTAATTGAAACTAATTATGAGGTTTCCCCTGCTACTTTGAGCCTCATGTTCAAATCCCACGAAGCTCATTAAATAAGTAACAAAACTGGAATCTTTAACACATATTGTAACTTGGATCATGTTAATTAGCACCACACGCAAAAGGCAGCGAGAGGCCGTTTAGCAGCCCCTGCTCTAGTTAAAGGGAAGGAAGATTGGGATCTTTACAGTTCTTCAGGGCTTTGAAGAAGCCAGGCCAGTGGCAGAATTGCACTGGTGAGAAAGTCAGGGGCAGAGAGAGGACTTGGAATCCCAGGCTGAGCTACGTCCTGACTAGGCATGTCCAGCAGTCCCCATGATGTAGGAAAACATGGGAGGGGGTGGTGGCCAATTACAGGGGAGTCTTGTTACTCCAGGAACTTGCCCCACAGTTGACTACTCTGTAGGCTCTGACTTTGGGCCAGTGACAGAGCTTTTCCCCTCCAGGTTGAGTGGTGAGCAGGAAGGACCCCAGAGAATTCACTTGCCCTGCAGACTGAAATTGTATACACATAAACCCATGTGTCTGTTTCTAGTCAGACATATGTACCATTCAGTAGACATATTGACTGTATTCACAGCTTCCAGCACTGATCCTACGACTGCCTTTCCTTTTCCACACTCAGCTAGATCTGTAGATCGCTCTCGAGGTCTCGATGGAAAGATGATTAGAAACCCACCCACCTTCCAGTGTGCCTCTAGCCTCGCTCGCCATGCCATGGAGCAGGCTAAAGTCACACACTTGGCCTAGTGCTGGGAAAGGTTGGATATGGGCAAGTAAATCCACAGGGATGTCAGTTTATGTGCACCCACCTACAGCACCAGAACTCCATAATAATATTATTACTGCTGTTTTATGAGAAGTAGTTCTAAGCCCTAACAGAAAACACTTGTTACTCTACCACCAGCTTGATGCAAAAGAAGTCATGACAAAAGATTTCCAGGCACCTAGTTGAATCAGAGCTAGTGAGGTCTTATACCATTAATGTTAACCTTACATATTTGGGGATAGAATTGTATGCTTCTTATGTAATAAAAAATTAATAATCCTGGACATCCTTCTAGCATCATTGGAGTCCTCACTCCTAAATAAAGCAGCTCCTACTACTTAGGTAGCTCATAGAATCATTCATTTTATTAAAACTCCTGTGGCTCTATCACTATGAAAGCTACTTTTGCATCGTTCCATGTGGTTTGATGAGAATCTATGGGCAAGTCTGGTCTCCCTAACCCGACCTATCTGTTCTTCAGGAGCAGGAGTCATCCTGTGTCATATTCATTTTAAGCCCCAAAATAGCTGCTGACTAGAATCACAGTTTCTAAGAAGCTTAGATTCACTGATTGATGAAGCATTTAAAAAGATCATCCAGAATTCAGCATAACAGTGAGACTTCAAAGTGCAAAAATATAATTTTAATGATTCTTATATTATGCACAGTATTTTAAATGTTATGTGGAAAAATAAATAATAAACTAATATCATTTGTTATGAGAGGAGTGGGAAAGTGAGAAATCTGCAGTCTTGATATTTTCTACCAAATGATAACCAAAAAGAACTCTGGGACATGTGCACTGTGTATTCTTATCACTGGCATTACTTTATTCAGTATTAATAAGTTATCAACTTGGGGCTTTGTCTATGCATAGGCACAATGGAATAGAAAATTAGAACAACTTAACTCATGGCAAACCCTCTTACTAACTACTCCATAGTTGGGAAAATGATAGTTATTACTTTGCTTGTATTGCTAAAATTAGCTGACCATCTGATACTGGTTGATTAATTTGTGTGTGTATGCAGAGCCCCCAGCATCACACATGAGTACTTTTGAGGATGTAATTCTGCATCTTGTAATGCTGAATAATTGATACACCCTGCCACTAGTAGCTTACAGTCTAGTTGTTTTCTTATCAAGAGCTTGTGACTAATCCTAATGAAATTAAATACAGCTGAATTAAAGTGTTTAACTGAGAGAGAGAAGAAAACAGAACAAAAAAGCTTTTTAGTCTTGATTTAACCAGAGACTATGCTTTCCAATATTCTTTTGTCCATAGTCCATAGTTACATTATATGACCATGATCAGTTTGCATACCCGCCTCCTGCACTAGGACTAGACTGACTTCCTTGCTGTCACGAAGGACAACAATGGGTCTCAGATGGTGTTTAAGCAAGAGGGACCAATTTGCTGTAAGGATACCTAGACTGGGCTTCTAAAACAAAACTCCCATCACCACTAGAGGATAAAATAGGAGGCTGGTCTTGGTTATTAGGGAACCAGTGCAGACATTGAACTTGGACAGACAAGAGCACACTAGGGTTGGTAGAATCACTAGGCAGAGGGACAGTCACAAGGGAGAAGCAGGAGCCAGGGATAAGAACCAAGCCTGGGAGCAGAGCAGGATGGCAGTGAGCAGCCTGGACACTGGTAGCCCATGGGTTCCCTTGAGGTTTTCTGTACATGCTCCTGACTGGAAACAGGGTGGGGCGTTGGAGGGCAGGGAAGGGGTGCAAGGATAGAGTTGGAGACTACAGTTAGAGCTCTATGGATAATTACAAAGCCCCCTCTCCATCAAAGCTATTCAAAATTCATCTAAATCTTACTAAATAATTTTTAATTAAAAATATACATATGTATTTTAGGCTTGATAAGAAAACCTTTGAATTCTAAGCTTTTCACTCTTAGGGTTTTCTCATTGAAAAAAAAGTTAACAGAGTTGTATTAGAACATAATGAAGACTATAAGCAGGAACTTAGATGCTGCTAAAAATCTATGTGAATAGATCTGGAGTATACCACTGAAATGTGCACGCACACACACACACACACACACACACACACACACGACAAAACTAGACAGGATGCATGCTTTACATTCTTCTCCACTTAAATGTGATTCTGAGTTACAAAGATAGCATGAGCAACAAAGATTAGACCAGGAGGTGCTGAGGGAGTCAACACAATGAAAGTTATAGAAGTCCAAGTCCTGACTGCTTTGCAGACAGGAAGCTTCTTTAGTAGGTGTCATTTGTGTGCTTGTTCACTCCTTCATTCATTCTCCCTATGCGGTCATGTCCTCTGAACCCAACTCTGCACTAAATGCTTGAGCCACAGAAGACAATGGTATAGCGTAGGGGTGGCTGCATGACAGGGAGTCAAGCTGACTTATGTTCAAGTCTCAGCTCTTCCACTTGCTATCTAATTCGTTTCTGGTAAGTTGCATAGTCACTCAAAGCCTTGGTCTCCTGTGTGTGAAATGAGGACAATGTTAATTCCTACCTTACTGGGTATATGATGATTGAATCCAGTAATGTCTGAAAAGCTCTCTGACGAGTGTGTGATATGAAGTAGGTGCGCAAAAAATGTAAGTTGTTTTTGTTGTTGCTTTTAGATGTCAGTATTCTACATGAGTAGAGTGTAGAGGGAGGCAAATATTGCCTCATGGTTAAGAGCTAACAGCAAGCGCTGTCCACATGGATGGGCATTTGAGGAGGTGTCAAGTCTCCCATCCCATGTCTGTCTGCCTCAAGCAGAGCCTGGCTCTCCCAAAGTCAGCGATGTGGTCCAAGGGACTCCACTTTGAAGAGGAGGCTGGGATAGATGTGCTTCACAGGTTTCCAACTCTGCACTCCCAGTCAGCCTCAGCAGGAAGGAAGTAACACTTCTGATGGCACCCTGCGTGCTGGCCACTGCTCATTGCTTTACAGACATGTTCTCATTTGAGTCTTGCAAAACCCCTGCAATGAAGATATTGCTACTTTCCATTTAGTTATGGAAACTGAAGTTTAGCAGGGCCAAATAAAGTACCCAGGATGGCACAGCCTAGAAAAGGTTTGAAAAGATGTTAGTCCCCACAGCCATGCTTTTAAACTGAACTGCCTTCACTTTCAGTTAAGTCGTTCTGAGAATTCTCAGGAAAGTGGTCCTAGACAAATGAGGTCTAGGAGGGATGTTGTTCCTGCAGAGTTACCCGGAGATGCTCCTCTTTGCATCTCCAGATCTTGTGCCCCTGCCTGGAAAAAAAAAAAAAAAAAAAAGACTACCTAAAAATATCTCAGATCTGACAAGCCTAAAAAGCTCCCTCAGAAAATCTTTATTCCCCACATTGATCCCTTTTGGAAAAAGCAAAGTCACTCCATCAACTAGCTACACTGATGAAAAACAGGCCCAAACTGAGCATTCCAGAAGTTCACTATAGAACCTAGGCTTTCAGATCTGGGATCAGAATAGGACAAGGATGGAGTGGAAGGGGTGGTGGATGGTGAAGGTTTAGGAGAATCTTTTTTTTTTTTTTTTTTTTGTCAAGAGGAACAGATTACATTCTTGAGTCCTTCGCCATGTTATAAACAAAACTAAGCACACAGCATTCCTTCCGAAGCACATGGCCCTGTTTTTAAAACACAGGTCTGGTCTCCCTTGGAATTTAGTATTTGTCTCAGTACTGTTCTTCCTATTCACTTGAGATTTATTATAATTTGTGCTATTAACGGTGATAGGAATGGAACAATTCTTTCATTCATCTTCTCTTCTCCTTCATCTCTCCCTCCACACCCTCTATCTTTTATACTTAGGTTTTTAAGCCTGTAAATGTTTCCAAAGGCTGTGCCAAATTTTAAGTGCTGCTTATTATTACCTTGTGTGGGCGGCTTTTCCCTCATACCTACAACCTCCAGTTTTTTTGTGGTTCCTTTTCCAGAGTACTCAAACCTCAGCAGGGCCTCACTTGAGGAGATAGTACTGAACTTTTCTTTGCATGGAAAGATGTTGGTTCTTTTCACCTTTTCAGGCCAGTTTAAAGGATCAAAAGAAAATGTGAGCTCAGGAGACAGTGGAAAGTTGGATGAAGACTAGAACAGTGGGGCCTTTGTTCTCATTACTTCTTTGGGGATTGTAGTTAAGGACGTGGATTTTTGTGGTGGGGGATGAATACGTTAGTATATATAAGATGTTATATAAGATGTTAATACTTGAGTAATTATATTAAGCCATTTAAGAAATGTAGAGATATGTTCTGAGCCAATGCATAGGTCCTTTTCTTAAGAGGCTATATCACATTCCACAAAGGTGCCATTGCTCAAAGAATTTTAGAAATATTTCTGGAATTGCTTCCAGAACTTTTGGTATATTTTCTTTTACATACCCTCAATTGGGAAAAACATTTATCCTCTCTCCATAGCCCTAGCAAATCAGTATATTTTTAGTTTCCAATTCATGATTATTATAGGCTCCTGAGACTGACTGACTTGGTTGGTTCAAATTCTAGTTCTAATGGTTCCAAACTTTGAGCAACATTTGAACAATGGCAGTACCACTGGGATGTGTGATTTGCTTTCTTCCATTATGTATGTGAGTCCAGGCCGACTCAGGGGGTGGTTATCCCACTCAAGGTATATGATTATACTGGCAGTCTTCACAACCCAGGGCCATCAGGAGGCCACCTTATGGGCAGTGACTGCTCTGGACTCAGCTTCCGAGCAGTTTTTTCCCACGGTAAACATGTGAGGAAGACCACCTGCATCCTTACAGTCAAACCATGTCCTCATGTGGGTCAAACAAAAGATTCCACTTCCCTTCCACATAGGATCCCAAGGAATAATGGTGTCATGAAAAAGAAAAATAACAAGAAATCTGAAATCTCCTTTTCTATTTCTTTTTTCTTTTCCTTTTCTTTTCTTTTCTTTTCTTTCCTCCTTTCTTTTTTCCTCCTTTCTTTCTTTCTTTCTTTCTCTTTCTCTCTTTCTTTCTTTCTCTCTTTCTTTCTCTCTCTCTCTCTCTCTCTCTCTCTCTTTCTTTCTTTCTTTCATCCTTTTAGGGCTGCACGTGCAGCATATGGAAGTTCCCAGGCCCCAGGCTAGGGGTTGAATCATAGCTGCAGCTGCCAACTGCAGCCACAGAAACATGGGATCAGAGCCATATCTGTGACCTATACCACAGTTCATGGCAATGTGGGATCCTTTACCCACTGAGTGGGGCCAGGGGTCGTCGAACCTGAGTCTTCATGGATACTAATTGGATTCGTTAGCACTGAGCATGACAGGAACTCTGCAAAAGCCCATTTTCATAAATGTTTAGAAGGCATTTAGTTGCACAGGGACCCAAATTTCTGTTGATACTTTAATTAAACATGTTGACTTTCTCTTAAAGCTGTGTTCTATTATGTAGTTGTGGTTGTCTTGTGGTAAAATTGTATCCCGTGAGAGCAGTGGTTTTTCACCTTGGTGCAATTTTGTCTCCAAAGAGTCATTTGACAGCGAATAGAAACATTTTTTATTGTCACATTGGGCTGGGGAGATGGGGGTTTCCTACCAGCATCTAGTAAGTAGAGGCCAGAGATGCTGCTAAACATTCTACAAGGCACAGGACAGCCTGCCCCCAACCCCTAATAACAAAGAACTCTCTGACCCAAATGTCCAGAGTGCTGAGGTTGAAAAACTATACCAGAACAAGTCTCAGCTGGTGAAAAATCAAGGCAGCATGTGGCATAAGTGTGAACATAACCTTGGCAAAATTCCATGCACACTCCTGGCTTCTTTGAGCAAGATTTTGTATAGGGGCCGATTACTATGGTTCTCTTTAGTTCATACCAGGAAAATAGGAATGTCCCAAGTTGATGTTGTCCTTGGCATCCAAAATTCATCTTTTCTGCACCAATGTTTGATGTGAACATTATACTTCTTCCATCCTGTCACATGCATTGTGGTGAAGACACACAACACCTCTGCTATCCTTGCTTTGGTGATCTTCACCTTCTATTGTGTAACCAGATGCCCATTATAGAATCAGATAATATTAGAACTGAAAAGGAACATTTGGTTATCTTACCTGGGAGGAAACAGAAATCTTGAGAATTCAGCTAGGTCTTTGGGTAGATAGAAATGGAGCCAGAATGAGAACCAGATCTCCTGGGATCCAACCTGGGACCTACCTCACCACCTTATTTTTGCCATACTTCTTTGTGTAGGCATGAAGAGCAGCAGCCCTGGGTCAATTGTACCCAGCTTGTAACAGATTTCTTTACATGCCTAGGCAGCAAAATTATGGGCTCTACTCAAGGATGAGAGCAAATTTCTCTCTGCTGCTGGACCCTGCAGAGTCTCTGAACTGTAAAGTTCAATCCCCTTACTTTTCTGCTAAGATTAGAGAATGTTTTCTTTCTTCAGTTCACTCCCCGTGTCATTTTTAAAACGTCATTAATTGACACTGGGAGCAATCCTGATAAGCTTCTCTATCATCATGGTCAGAGAACATACCTGCAATAGAGCTGATGTGGGACAAAGAAATTTCATGGATTGTGGCTGCTATTTTAAAAGTAAATAGGTTGGAGAAGCCCAGTGATCTGAGAAGCACTCTAAGGGTTTTGCCACCATATCGCAGTGAAGGAATGAAACCAGTATTGTGACAAGACAGACCATCATCACTACTCGAAGGAAAACTTTATGTTAAGAATGCTCAACCTCGGTAACTAGTCACATTTTGTATTCCTTAGAATTTATTAGAATAAAAGTGCTGATGTTCAACCCTTTAAAAAAATTCCTCAAATTAAGGTGATTTTCAAAACAGGTAAGGTAAGTACAAGAAAGTATTAATAGAGATATTTCTGATGAGAATAATGAGCAGAAGACTATTCGGCCCACCAGCCATAAGGGGTCCTGGTTTAAGATGAAGCTTCTGAGAGAGCTCTGGTCATAGTGTCGACAGACTCTTAAAATTTAGAAAAAAATGGAGTTCCCGTCGTGGCTCGAGGGTTAACAAATCAGACTAGGATCCATGAGGATGCAAGTTTGATCCCTGGCCTTGCTCAGTGGGTTAAGGATCTGGCGCTGCCGTGAGCTATGGTGTAGGCTGCAGACACGGCTCAGATCTAGCATTGCTGTGGCTATGGCATAGGCCGGCAGCTGTAGCTCTGATTTGACCCCTAGTCTGGGAACCTCCATATGCAGCAGGTACAGACCTAAACAGCAGGAAAAAAAAAAAAAAAAAAAGAAAGAAAAGAAAAGAAAAAAAAGAAATTTGGAAAAAAACTTCTAGGCCACTCAGACCAGCTTTCAGAAAGTATGCACTGGATCTGGGTTCAGGACTATATATCAAAGAGGGAATGAGGGAATGTGAGCTAAAACTCAGGGAAAGAGATGGGAGTATCCTAAACAGTGGTTGAAGGAGGTAGAATGCAAAACCACTGCAGAGTCACTAAAGTCAGAGAACAAACTTTAAAACTATTCAAGGCAGGAACCCCTCCTCTGGGAAGGGTTAAAGTTTCTCTTCATGGCATGTTTCTTCCTTCACTCAGCATCTCCAATTAATATCTATCTGTTCCTGATAACTTGCCTTTTAATTGTTCTTTGTAGGTGTGTTCAGAGTTTCTGCTACTGATTAGTTCACCAGAGCTTCCATAACCAAGTACCACAAGCTGGGGAACTTGGACAGCAGGCATGCACTGGTTCCTCGTAAGGGCTCTGAGGTGGAATCAGCTCCATGCCTCTCCCTGTTCCTGGTGGTTTCCTGGCCACTGGCATTCCTTGACTTATAAATTCATCACCCCAATCTCTGCCTTTGGGTTCACACAGTGTTCTCCTTATGTGTGTGTAGTGTCCAAATTTTCCCTTTTTATAAGGACACCAGTCATAGGTAGATCCCACCCTTATGACTTTGTTTTTTCATGACTACTTCTGCACAGACTTATTTCCAAACAAGGACACATACTGAGGTACTGGGGGTTAATTAAAACTCCAGCATATCTTTTCTGGGGAGGACACAATTCAACCCATAATGTCAACTAAACCTCAAGGTCTAGAGGACAGAAATTGTCGTATATCTGTTTGGCCTCTACTACACCTGGCTAACTGCAGCATTTAACAAGTCTGTTGGTTAATCAGAGAAGGAATGTGAGGCCTGAACACAGGCAGAAAGCATGGTCTGTCCGGCTGAAAGTCTGGTCTCTGGTGGAGTTGCAGAGACTGGTTTGTAAGAGAATATCACGTAAGAATTCTCTCCAAACTGTGCCCCAGTTCCTCCAGATTTACCCCTCCTCATCTATCAACTGCAGAGTTGAGAAAACTCTGGACTCAACCAGGCCATTAGTGGAAGCATTAGCCTTCCATCTCCAATCAATTCCTGCCCCTCCCCTTTCTATCTCTTCCTGAATTTGTCTCCAGTTCCAGCTTATTCCAGGCAGCGGAGCACATTTGTTTTGCGAAGCTGTTAATTTTTCTCCGTTTCTCTTATAGTAGTATACTATATTAGGCAAGTATTCTTTTTCCTATGTCTGGTTCTGTATCCATCTAGATATGTTTACTGTAAAACAATACACATTCTGAGAGCTTCTTGTTAAAGTGAAACAAAAGATCTCCAGTAATGCTTAAAGGCCCACTTGGATTAGTATTCTCTTGTTCAAGAACTTACACTGACTCCAGAGAGCCCACCAGATAAAGTCTATATTCATTATACTGCTGATCAAAGCCTTCAGGTAATATTTCTGCATTCTTTTCCAGCCATCTTCCCCTATGTCCCTTCATAAATCCTTGGCACCAATATATGGTATCTTGATATCTCTCATCTAGTCTTTCCCAGATAACAGCTATAATTTTCTGTTGCCCATTTTTCCTACCATTACTGGATTTATTCACAGATTTAACCTGGGAATATTGATAATCAGAGACACTCAAAAATGAGGACTTTTCTAAATTAAGTCAACTGGCCATATTTTGTCTCTTTAGGAAGGCCAGACACTTGCTTAAATCCAACATGATCCAATAGCCTTTAAGCTATTCTGAGGATTCAGAAGGTATCCAGATTGAACTGTGGCTAGACCTACCTACGTCAGAGTGGATCTGTCACTTCAGGCCCAGAAGTCTGGAAAGGTGTTTGCTTAGAATCTCCTCCAGAAATCCAGTAATGCCTCCAGAGCCTTCTGGGGCTTGGCAAGGGCTCTTTCAGAGCTCCTGAAATACCAAAATTCCAGATTGTTGCAATAACCAATGCCCAAAACTTCCCACGAATTCCCGAGAAATCCAGTGCTCTTCATTTGTACAAAGGAAGAGGAAAGTTCACAGAGAGCTCATGATAACTCCCTGGCCATCATTATTTCAATCCCCCCACCCCACCCCACACCTTTTCTTGTGGTATGAGCAACATAAAGCAAATTCTATCCCAACCCTAATTTTCTTTGTCAACCTCTTGCGTGTTGAGTTAAAAGACAAATTGAGATATATTAAAGTTTTAAGAGTTTCTCTGAGCAGAAATTGATCCAAATCAAGCAGCATCAAACTGGAAATGATTCAGCGTGCTCCACCAAAAGGAGCTCAGGGAGACACTTTTACAGGGAAGAAATGGAAACAAACCAAGGCAAGTAGTTGGCTATAGCTTAATCAGTTGCCTTGTTTTAGAAGGGCTAGTTAACTGTTCATGATTGGCTGTCCTTATGTTGTAATTTCTTAACCTCGAAGCATTTCAGGCTTCAGTTTGATTAGTTTGCTTATGAAGGCAACTAAGGCCCTAAAGCCACCTCAGCCTAATGGCATCCTTGTTTACTTCAGCTATTGTGTGGGTGTAAAGTCTCAGTGATAATTCACAGGCATCCTGATGGGTTTACCCTGAAGCGTGGTCCTGAAATGATGTGTGGCCTTCATCAGGGGTCTAATGGAAATTTTGCCCTATATATTTGTTTCTCTCCTCCCTTCTATCAGGATTAAATCTAGATGAATTTCTAGGAAAGTCAGCCCAGGATCTGCTTTCAGGGAAATGATGATTCAGGAGATCACATCCTATTCTTCTTCCAAAAGAGCAGCTTGAGAAGGTCCAAAGAGCAGACACTTTGGCAGATCAAACTTCTACTTCTGAATCCAGTTGTTGACTAGCTTCAACCTCAGGCAAAATATCTGAGATACCTGAGCTTCAATTTCTTCCTCGAAGAAATGGGTGTAATAATACACACCTCAGAATTCCCTGGTGGTGCAGCAGGTTAAGGATCTGATGTTGTCACAACTGTGATTTGGTCACTGCTGTGGCACAGGTTTAATCCCTGGCCTGGGAATTTCTTCAGGCCACAGGCATAGCTAAAAAAATAAATAAATAATAGTAATACATACCTCAAGATATTAAAAGGGCAGCAAAAATAAATACCCAAACTCCCTAGTTGTCTTACTTTCAGCTAAAGGCAAGATTCTGACTGTGCTATAGGCTGGAAATAGCAGACCCCAACTCCTGGCAGGGGCATGGTGGCCAGCACTGAAATAGCCAGGCAGGAGGAGGAAACCAGACCCACCTCCCCTCCTCGCCATGACGTTGGGCTTGGAGCTCACATGGGCTTGTGGCAGCTCTGACAGAAGAGCAGTAAAGGAGAGGCCACAGAATAGCTAGTGTCTCCTTGGCTGTAGGGTAGGATGTGGTGCTTCACTCCAGAGCCCGCTTCCACAGATGAGAAAACGGAGGAGACTGGGGAGGCAATTGCCACCTTGCACTGTGGTGGCATCTCTTCTTTTAATGAGAGCTCCTGAGAAGTCATGTTCTCAGAAGGAAGAACGTGGGAAGAACTGTGTTCTCTCCCAGCCACCAATCTTACCAACAGGGCAACTGAAGGAGTTTTGCGTTCAGCACTGGGCCCTGCAGCCAACCTCACAAAATGCTTTTTGGCATTTGTCAACAAGCAAGCTCATTCTGCAGCTGCAGCAGCAGGTGCTAGCTGCCAGGTTCCCCCTGGCAACCCAGGTGTATTCCAGGTTAGCAGCTCTGCCTTGGAGCAATGGCTTCCATCTCAGATGCGTGTGGCTCAAAGCACAGATCGGAGCTGTGTGCACCCCCACAGTGGGAAGATAATGATTGTGCTGGTTTTTATGGGGCATAATATAACCTCAGTGGGTGGTTCAGCCTCAGCAGTGGCTTTTAGAGGATATGAGAGATTGTAACATGTGTGTTGATGGCTCTTGTTTGAGAGATTTGGGGGATTTTGTCATCATCCAGTCCGATTGATTATCATTCACGGATTTGCTCAGGCCCTTGGCTAATATGTTTATGACTCAGGAGGGCACTGCTACCAGCCACGTGATAATTCAAGTTTGTATTTGTATGTTTTGCAGAAACGTTCCCATCTAGGATCTTATTGGGGGCTCCCTATAAAATCATGAGTGAGATAGAGTAGGAATTCTATGCCATGTGTGTTTTGGAGCTCAGACCCCAGTTCAAGGTCTTCTGCGCCTCAGCGCACCATCCTTCCTCGTCTTCCACACTGCTCATGCCTCCTGCTGGCCCCTGTGTTTCTGTTTCTAGTTGCCAGTGAACTGTTTGATCACATGTCTTTTTCTCTGATCGGTTGTGGTCTTTCCTTTGGTACACAGATCAATGCCTGTTAACCACAGTTGCCCGCCCCAAAGGCTCTGTTACTGAGCAGGGCGGGAGGAAGACAAAAGGAAAAATCCTGAGATATAAGAGCAGCCTCTCCCCTTTACCAAGCCCATCTTCTCCCTGCTCTGCAGGCCCCCAGTTCCAGCTGCTTCTAGCCACCCCAGGGAGCATGTGTGGTCATGAACTGATGTACCTCCTGGAGTTTCAAGCTAAGTGGGGCATCCACAGAGACTTAACCTGGGTCCAGAAGCACTTTGGTTAAAAGGTCATAAGGTGGAGTTGTTGCCATCATGGCACAGCGGAAACGAATCCGACTAAGAACCATGAGGTTGCAGGTTCGCTCCCTGGCCTCGCTCAGTGGGTTAAGGATCTGGCATTACCATGAGCTGTCGTATAGGCTGCAGATGCGGCTCAGATCTGGAGTTGCTGTGGCTGTGGAGTAGGCCGGCAGCTCTGATTAGACCCCTAGCGTGGGAACCTCCATATGCCACAGGTATGGCCCTAGAAAGGACAAAAGACTAAAATAAAATGAAATAAAAGATCATCAGGTGCTTTTACCCCTGGCCCCTGGCGTGTTAGGAAATTTACACCTTAGTAGATTGTTAATTTCTCATTCTTCTTAATGTAAAAGGAAGGCTAAGACCAGAAAATCCATAAAAGCCCATAATGCCCAAATTATACACACACACAAATACTTCCTATAACTTTTTTCTCTTTGTAGGAACTTGACTGTGATATGTGTCATGACAATTTTTGACTTAGACAGATGTTAAAATATGGTTGCATTCCTTAAACAAATAATTAAGTACACACAAAGGCAGCCCAGAAGTTTATCGAAACATAGTCTCGAGACAGCAGAGATCATGATCGTTTGTTACCAAGAGAACACTTTCTATGACTTCTCTCTTTCTTAATTCACAATTAACTGAAAATAATAACAATAGCAACCATACTAGCAAACACTTAATGAGCATTTACCACGTGCCAGACATTATGCTAAATACAATGCCTGAATTTCTTATTCATTCCTCACCACAACCCTATAGACTGGTTACTGCTAATATTTACAGATGAGAAAATTCAGGCACAAGGGGATTAAGTAATTTCTCAAGGTCATTGCTAACATAGCTGATGTGGACTTAGACTGGAGTGTGACGGAAGGCAGAGTTCTATTTTTTTTAGCTTTACAGAAAATTACCTGTGTTTATCACTTTATTCAGGTATAATTTACATGTAAAAAGCTGTACATATTTAATGTATACAACTTGTGTTCAGGAATAAATATATATCTATGAAACCACTACCACCATGAAGGCCATAGACACATCCATCCTCTCCTAAAATTTTCTCCTATTGCTTTTATTATTATTAGTTATTGTTGTATAAACACGATATAAGATCTGCCCTTTAAGTACTTTGCCAACAATAGTGTATTGTATACTTAAATGTTTCTAATTTTAGAAGGCAAATTTTAATTTTATAACTAGATGCCGATATGATTGCATATGATATTTAGTAAGAAAACAATTTGTGTAGTCAAGTCAAAGCAAGCATCTACTGACTTGTATGCTGTGGGGACACCACAGAAATATGCAGCAAAGTTCTAGGATGGAAGATTCTACAATCTGTTAGGATTGCAGATATAAACACGTTATAAACATAATTCACCAATGATGGTTCTGATTTGATTGGAACAGGATTGTGTTAGACTGGTAAGGTAGAAGAGATTTGCACTCCAGGTAAGTGTGATGAATATTGTGACACTAGCATACACCACAGTGCCAGGCACCTGGAAAGATTTGGTTGATATTAAATGAATAAACCAGTATCTAGACCAATCTGTCCAGTGAAGAATTTCTCAAGCAGCAGCCCCAGTGCCTCAAAGACTGGGACAGCATATGCTATTTTACAACAGGTGTTGCTTTCAAAGTACTGACCCCAAGAGCAAGGTAAGTTGTGCCTCTGTGGGAATCACCAGACTGCTCCCTTCTTCCAAAAAGTCTTATCAGAAAAATAGGACAAATACCATATGATATCACTTATAACTGGAATCTAATATCCAGCACAAATGAACATCTCCTTAGAAAAGAAAATCATGGACTTGGAGAAGAGACTTGTGGCTGCCTGATGGGAGGGGGAGGGAGTGGGAGGGATCGGGAGCTTGGGCTTATCAGACGCAACTCAGAATAGATTTACAAGGAGATCCTGCTGAATAGCATTGAGAACTTTGTCTAGATACTCATGTTGCAACAGAAGAAAGGGTGGGGGAAAAAATGTAATTGTAATGTATACATGTAAGGATAACCTGACCCCCTTGCTGTACAGTGGGAAAATAAAAAAAAAATTAAAAAAAGAAAGAAAAATAGGACTTTCCATTGTGGCTCAGAGGGTTAAGAACACAACATAGTGTCTGTGAAGACTCAGGTTCGATCCCTGGCCTCACTCAGTAGGTTAAGGATCTAGGGTTGCCTGCTGTGTAGGTCACAGATGAGGCTCGGATTTGGTGTGGCTGCGGCTGTGGCATAGTTCCAGCTGCAGCTTCCATTTCACCCTTAGCCCGGGAATTTCCATATGCCACAGGTGTAGCCCTAGAAAGAAAAAAAGAAAAAAGAAAAATAAATAAATAACTGAACTAAACAGTATGCTCACTTTCATACTTGATTTACGTACAGGTGCAGTCTATCTCTTTCTTTCTCTGTCTCAGGAGCGAGTTAGCAAACAGTGTAGTGACCAACAGCTGCTGTGCAGACCACTCTACACCTTTGCCAGGTGTATCTGGGTGCTCTCCCAAAGCTCGGCTTCCCAGGTGTGGCTGTCCTGGGCGTGCCCTGGCCGTTTGTGCTGCTTCAGGAGGTTGTCAAGGTCTGGATGCCACTTCTGTCCAGATGTGTGATCTCGGACATTCAATTATTCTCTGAAAGTCGCAGATGGTGATTGCATGAATTCAAGAAAATAATCCATGGAAAATGCCTAATCCATGGAAATGCTTTATAGCTGTTAGTTCTTATTGCTGTGGTTGCTGATAATGTTGTTAGAAACACTTGTAAATTTAAATAAATAAATAAATATCCAAGCAAAATAAATATGTTAGCATGAAATAAAAAATAAAGTCCTAGCTTATATTAGGGATCGAGAAATGGTAGGAGAGTGATCTCTTCATTCTCCAGCCTTAACCCAGGGGTTGAAGATGTTTAGGGACAGGCATGAATCTTGGTGTGTTAAAGGGTACTTGAGACTTGCTTTCATCATGAGGTTAAGACAGGGAGACATGGAAATGATTGTCATGAAGGAAGAAGTTTACACTCATAGGTCTCTAGAAACAGGAGGCATGCCATGCCATACCTGTGACATGTAGGACCACACAGGTAAGCACCAGGGCAAAAGCCTTTATTGTGGTTTTTGTGGGAAGAATTGAGTGAAGCAGGAAAGGAAGATCACGGATTACCTGGTTTGAATAATTTTAACAGACTCTGGGGTATAGAGACCACCCCTCATTGCCTGGTACTTGGCCCTGGGGTGATACGAAGAGGTGGGTGCATAGTGGTTCACACAGTGACAGCTCCATAAAGGAGACAGCCAGAGGAGATGGGTTCTGGATTGATTGGTTTGCTCATGAAAAGCATGCTTTCCAGGGAGTTGTTTACTCTCTCTAGGAATAAGCCAGCCCTGAAATGGGTGGTCTCTTCAGGATAAGCAAGCCGTCAATGTCAGAGCAAGGCCTCATTGTCATAAAATATGGACAATAAAATACACAATTAATGCATGTGACGGGAGTAGGGTTGGTACTTATAAAAGGCATGATTATGATTTCCATCCAGCTCACAACTAACTTGGCTTCTGAGTCAAGGAATCCCCTGGGTATCTCTGTAGCAGAGAATAGGATGCTGGGTTAGAGCAGCCATGGTGCCCTCACCCCACTACCATGCCCAGTGGTCTAGGTGGTTTGGGGAGACCCAAGTGCTCACCCCTTTGGCCTTCCATCCCACCTACCTCTTTATATTTGATAACTCATTTGATGAGTGGCACTATGAAAATCTGGTTGCCTCAGCCCAATGGCAATTTTAAGAGACCTGTTTCTAGAGCTGGACCCACTTAGACACAGACTAGTTAGGACAGTATCTTATGGTTTTTGAGCAGCAGTCACTTAATGCCCTTGCCCTTGTGTCAGTCCCTAGGTGTCTCCAGTCATGCAGTGAAGTCTGGTTGTGGATGACAGACAAAACTCACCCACCAGGTTTCTCCCTGCTCTGTTTTGAAATTTGCTTTCAGGAAAAAGCATGTGGTGTTCAAGACACTTGGAAATACACAGATGTGTTTAAGCAACATGATTTCTTCTCAGGTTCTGCCTTAATTCAATAGCCCCTTTATTCTTTCAGCAAGCAAATAATGTTTGGCAGATTTTTTTTTTTTTTTCCTGAATTCCCAGGCAGTACAGCAAAATGAACGGCTGAGCTTTGAAACTCGAATTCTCCAAAGTGGGAGGATGGGAAAGGCAGTGTCTGCTGAACAATTGGTAGCCAGAATGTAGGCTGAGGCAGTTAGCAAAGACTGTGTGTGGCTATCTGTGAAGCAGCAACTGGACCTCATACAGGGTTAGGGCTAGGGCAAGGAGATGGAGAGGGTGTAATCTCAGAGGAAGCAGTTTCATTTCCATGTCACCCAGTTAGCTCTGTCTGCTTCACCGGCCACAGGGTCTTCTCTCACTAAGCAGGATCCATCCACCCCATCCCTGGAAAATAATCAGATGTGTCCTCCTGCTCTTGGGTCAGGGCAGCCCATTTTAATTGAAGCCCATGCAATCAGAGACATGATTCCTATAGATAGGAGTAAATTAATAAATTTCCTTTGTTCATGGCAAACCTGGGTTAGCTTCCTGTTACCATCTGTTTTTATAAGACTTTTCATTCAGTCAGTCCTCTTATTTACCACATACGAGGAATTATTAGGATTCACACTTAAGGAAACTGAGGCCCAAAGTCTCCACCACTAAGAGGTTGCTCCTCCAGACAGACGGTCCCTTAGAGCATCACTGAAAGATATCAAACAACAAAAGACAGCCCAGGCATGAGAAAGCTGACCGACTACTTATTTTCTTCATAGAGGCAAATAATTAGTTTGAGCTCTTGCCGAGTTTCCTAAGAACCAGGCTAGTGGGGGTGGGGGAGATTTCCCTTTATGTATACTATTTTAGGAAAGCCCGTAATTGAATCTAATTTCTGCAGCTGCCATTAGAAAGCAGGATGGCAGCAGCAACACTGGGGAGACAACAGAGGCCCGCAGAGCAGGGTGGGATATGCCCCCCTGCAACTGAGAAGCCCTGGGTGGAAGCCAGAGCCACCCACTCCAAAGGGCCACCGAAGCCAGGGTCGAGTCCGTGGGGAAAGCAACAGGGGCATATGCCCCCCCTCCAGCCCCCACCTAGGAAGGGCGGCAAGCATCTCCCAGAGTTCCTGTAGCGGGAAACCTTCTGGATCTTTGTTCTCTCTCCGCCACGGCTTGTAAGTATTAGCCTGATGTTGTTTACTTCTTCTCCCAATCTCTCCAAGGAATATGATTCACACGTTTTCAGATTTATTTGAACAAAATGCAATAAATATGCTGCTTCAATTTTAACTGCTGGCCTGTAGCCAGGGTTTTTAATGAATCTGGCCTGTGCTACTGAAGTGTTCCAGAATCTCCAGGGCTCTGGGCACTGTGAGATTATACACACTGGTGTGCCTGCGCGCACGCGCTGGAGCGCGCACAAGCGCGCGCGCGCACACACGCAGGCACCTCCCCACCTTTTATTCCCTGGAGGGCCTGTGACTCACAGTCAACTGCAGGTTTTTCAGAGCTGACTCTGGTTAAAATTAGCAGGAGCCTTTATTGTCCAAGCAGAGGAAGGATTCCTCCATCTCCTTTCACGGCTGCACGGAAATGCCATCTTTCCATTTTTCTCTCCTCTGCTGGAAGTGCTATACCCACCTCCATAAGCTGCCCTCATCAGCCTTTTTTCTCTCCATTTTTTCCTCACAAATGGCCACTAGACCAGGCCCAGCCTAGGGAGACTTCTACATAAAAATAGCTGGATATGGAGTTCCCGTTGTGGCGCAGTGGTTAACGAATCCGACTAGGAACCATGAGGTTGCGGGTTCGGTCCCTGCCCTTGCTCAGTGGGTTAAGGATCCGCCGTTGCCGTGAGCTGTGGTGTAGGTTGCAGACGCGGCTCGGATCCCGCGTTGCTGTGGCTCTGGCGTAGGCCGGTGGCTACAGCTCCGATTCAACCCCTAGCCTGGGAACCTCCATATGCCGTGGGAGCGGCCCAAGAAATAGCAACAACAACAACAACAACAACAAAAAAGACAAAAAAAAAAAAAGGTGGATATGTGGGCTTAATATGGAGGTAAAAGGACTCCCAATTGTTGTTGACCATGACCAGTCAGTGCTCCAGGCTCCTGAGAGGTGGGAGAAAACAGGAAGAGGGATGCCCACAAAGAGTCCTGGACCTGGCACCCTTTCTTAGAAAGAGGAGGAGGAGAAGGAGAAATGCCAGCAGTAGACCTGTGACACACAGCTCCCGGATCCCACCCTTCAGTAAGTGTGGCCAACAGAGGGTAAAACTGAAGGACCTGCAAAATGGGTCCCCTCCGGTGGCCCCAGCCTCCTCTTTTGGAGGAAGATGATCAGCAAAACCGCTGAAGCTTCGAAGACCTGAAACTCCCAAGTTTTGTGCCCACAGCGAACAACACTTAAAGCCATTATGTGTTGGTATCTGGGAATTCCCTCAGAAGGAAAGGACCATTGCCAGAAGGGGTGATGCTGGGGCCTGGGACATGGTTTCTCACTGGTGACAGAGACAAAGAGGTGGTCCCAGAGACTCTATCTATCAACATGGTGACCAGAGTCTGCCTTGTTGTTAATAGACACTACTCTCTATTTCTCTTCTTTCAAAGAACAAACCATAGCCTGATCTCTTCTATTATTACCAGTGACTTTTGTTGATGTCAGAAGCCCTTGTTAGCTTTCCCTCTTTTGAAGGTACTATCAAAAGCAAATTACAGTTTGGTCCGCATGGATCTGATCACCACATTCCATCCCCATCTCATTTCATCACGTCCCCTAATGCGATCTTCACAATCATTAGGCAAGACAAGCAAAGAAACTTGGAAGTTGGATACCTGGGCAGACAAATAACATGAAAGGCCTGGCTGCCCTTAATGACTGGGGAAGGGTACCGAGCCAGAGGTCCTCCCCCTCCCCCTCTGCCCTCCCCCCTCTCCCCTCTGCCCTCCCCCCTCCCCCTCCTCCAACTGGCAGTGGGAGAGCTTCATGTTTAGATAGCTTCACCAACAGCATGCAGTGTGGCTTCCGGGAGCCTTTGTTTGCTCATCAGTGGAAGGATCTTCCCAGTCTGGTTATTCTGTGATTCTGACACCCAGGTAGCAGACTTTGAGTGGTTTTCCTCGAATATCTTTTACCCTCATTGGATTTGACACCTTCTCTGTGTCCCACTTTGTTGAAATGGAATCATACATAGTTCTTATTTCTGCTGTGATTCCTCTTATTTTGAGCCATCAAAAAAGCTTCCTCTTATTTATAACATTCATAAAGTTGTAGAATGTTTCCTATGGATACTGGGGGAAAAAAGCCATCTTGTTTCTCCTTCAAGTGTCATTATCAGTGCTGTGGGTTTGTGTGTATCTCTCCCATGTGCTTTGCAAGCACTCATGCAGCTCCATTCAACACATATTGGTTGGTCGCATGGTCTCTTGCTCACTCTTTGTCAGGTGGACACTGTTGGAAGCACATGAGAAATACAGGACACAAACTCTTTTCTCTTATTAATTACCTTATTGGGAAGTCAAGATCATGCTGTATGATAATAATAATAATGTTAATAACAGCATGCCTGTTAGGAGGCAGGCAGTTTGCTAGATACTTGATAGATTTTACTTCATTTAAGCCTCCGCAAATTCCTTAAGGTAATTCTTTTTATTTCCAATTGACCCACAAGGAATCTAAGGCTTGGATTAATTCATCTGCCCAAGGCTAAATAGTGATTAAAGATGTATTTGATCAATTCTGTGAGTTTAAAATGTCACAGAACCAAGTTTTAAACTGAGTTTGAACAAGGTCTGCAGAGCTATGGTATAGACAGGTTAGAGGGTTGGAAGTTCTGAGTGAGGGAGGAAACTTGCTACTTGAGTTTACATGGACGGGAATAAGCAGGGACTAACCCTGGGCAATGGAGAGGAGGCCCCAGGCCAGAAATGAGAACGAGAATGTGGACTCCTGATGGAAGATGAAATGAACACCGGAACACTTTGCCACCTCCAGTCCTCTTTAACAACAGGCAAACCTTTGCTGAGACCACTGGGGAGGGAGCTTTCACCTGTCCAAGCCTCAACCCCAGTCGCTCTTTATGCTGGATGCCCTTCAAGCAAATTCGTGGCTTGACAAAGGATGCCCTCAGATAACTTTGATTATTTTTAAAAATCAGTGCTTATAAAAACAAGCACATTCCACTCGTTATATAACCAAGGCTGGAAAAATAATGTTTTACTGTCAGTTTTATTATTTGGGAAATGTCATAATTTCCAAGTTTGAGAAACACAGTTGGAATTTTTTTTTTAATCTTTTGTAAAGTCTTGCATTTGCTTTACTGGCACCTCCGTTTGCTCCCTGAATCCTGGTTTCCAGCTTCCTTTCCTTTCTTAGGAAAGCTTAAGTCAAACATGGATGTTATTTTTTAGCCATGAGTTCACAGAGATTTTCCACACTTGTGGCCTCATTGCACATTCAATCAGAATGTTTTTTTCAACAGGTTCTGCAACTTAATCCTACATGAAGCTATTACCTGCTTATACCCAGGCTAATGAGATAAAATTAAGAAATAGGCTATTTGCTGATAAAAGTTCTTTTCCTAAACCTTTACCTAAAGAAAACTTCTCACTCTTTCTGTCACTTTTTTGGAATCCAGATGCTAAAGCATCAATCTGTACTTCTCATAGCCATAGGGAGGGAGAAGGCTGTTGAAGGGAAAGCACCTGGCAGAGACTTGGGTTCAAATTCCTGCTGACATTAATCTGGTGAGACCCTGAATGTGTCTCAACATCTCTGAGCCTCATTTTTTTCATATGTAGAGTATAGGTAATATTGTCTATTTCATTGGGTTTCGGGGAGTTTTAGATTAAAGGTGACATAGGTAATTGTTTGATCAAAGACAGTTAATTGGTCCAGAAGTGATCAAAAGACCTCATTAAAAAGTGGCATGCCCTCCTGATACACTTTCTCCATGAGGAACCCACAGCCCTGTGAGCATCTTACATGATGGAAACACCCAGATGAGCCTAGACCTGCCTGGATTTCCCAGGCCTTTCATGTCCAGAAATCATTGTGTTTTATTTGGTTTATCTGATAGAAATGAGATCTCTGTTGTCTCCTCAAAAAGAAAAGTCCTTCCCACACTTGACTCTCAGATCTTCCCTTATGATAGCCAGGGGACTTCCTTCCTTTTTAAGATCACAGGAGACTCTTCTGTCTACTCAAGATGCAGAATCAGAAGGAATCGGAGACCATAAAGAAATTCAGAACAAAAGGGAAGTGTCATGTGCAAAGTCATGGAGCTAAAGATAAGAAATGCTGGCAGTCGCCATATCCTGAGCCCCTGCAGCATCCCCCCCACCCCGCATCTTTCCTTCATGACTGTAAACCATGCCATGAACACATGAAGTCACCCTGTGTGGAGACATGGCTCTCCAGCAGGATTCTAAATGAATTGCTGGGCCACTGTGCAAAATATTCCAGACCACCTGAGGGCTGTGTGGCTCATTCTCTACTGCATATTTATTCATAAATGTGGGGCATTTCTGTGTTGGGCTCATAACAGTATTCACTGTTCCTATTTCTAGTGTTCAGAGATTCAAGTTGTGTGGTTTGTCTTTAGTTAGGGTGATAAGCATCACTGCCCTTCCTCTTTTTTTATGCTGATTCTTGCCCATCTTTTTGCTGGGCAGCGATAGCATTTTTACCAAAGTCTGCCAGAATCCTTTCTTCATTACAGCTACTCAATAGATGTTTTTGTTAAACTGAAGAGTAAGGGAGTATATACATGACTATTCCCTCACATATCAATCCAGTGGTACTTATGACTTGCTGGACTGCTTCAGCTAATAAATTAAACAAGCCATGAAATTTGAATTAGTAAAAAGAATTTTGTTTGGGCCTACATGCCAACTAATAACTACTTTGACTATTTTGAACAAGTTGTTCGGATGTCAGGATTTAAAGCTGTGATTCCTTAAACCTGCTTATTCAGGAAAGTAGTCACATGCCATCTTTGCTCTCCTGGTTAAGCTACCTGCATGGTTTCTATCTGCATGGCCATCCTCTTATGCTGATAGAATGTCCACTTGCCCTCATTGTTGTTCATTTATTTCCTTGTCTCTCCAAACCTCCCATTTTCTCTCCTGTGTTCAGAGCTTCTTTAATAATCTGAGATTGAGCATCAATAGGAGATTTTGCACTAGGAACGACATCCTTCAAAAGCTCTGTGAAATACCAGTCCATGAAGACAGGAAGAAAAAGGTGAAAACCTCAGTGCGGAGGTATTCAGATCCCCACTTACAGAATGCAAACATTAGGTGGGAACTTACTTTCTTGAAAACATATAACTTTCTGGGAGTTCCTGTTGTGGCTCAGCAGTAACAAACCTGACTAGGATCCATGAGGATGCAGATTTGATCCCTGGCCCTGCTCGGAGGGTTAAGGATGTGGCATTGCTGTGAGCTGTAGGTCGCAGACACAGCTCAGATCTTGCGTGGCTGTGGCTATGACGTAGGCTAGGTAGCTCTGATTCGACCCCTAGCCTAGGAATTTCCATATGCTGGCAATATGGCCCTAAAGATCAAAGACAAAAAACAAAAATAAACAAACAAACAAAAAATAACTTTCTAAAAGCTTCCAAATGAACAAAACAAAATTTGATTTACCAAAGTGATTTGAACAAGGCTTTAGGCATCTTCAGCTTAAGGCCCCTAACTTGCTCATCAGTGTTTCCACTTTAGTGCTTTGAAGGGAAATTCTAACGCACAGTTTGCTCAATAAAGATGAAGCAAGGGAAAAGGAAACAGAGGGAGGGCAAGTAGGAATTGTGAATAGTAGAGCACACTGGTTAAGCCCTTGACCTCAAAGGCTGAATTTCTACGCTTAGTGTACAAAACTTCTCTTCTGTGGGCCACCTTCTCAGAAACCTATCAGGAACAGCTTTTGTCCCCTCTAATCACACTTGTACTCCTAGAGAGCAAACTATGTCTTCTCCATAGCTGGTTGTCTGTGTGTCTACATGGAAAGCCTTCATGATTCCCCATTAGCCACAATGAAATCCAAACTCCCAGCATCATCCCAAGCCTGACCTGGGGCCTCTCTTCTGCTGCACGTTGTCCATGCACCCTAGAAACT
The DNA here is from genome assembly GCF_016906955.1 of Phacochoerus africanus. NCBI lineage: Eukaryota > Metazoa > Chordata > Mammalia > Artiodactyla > Suidae > Phacochoerus > Phacochoerus africanus. Next base: position 96,720,426 of record NC_062545.1, read on the forward strand.
GTATTGTAGCCACACAAGAATTCTTGCCTTTTGCCAACACACAATTCTATTTTATGCTTCATGCCTTTGCACATGCTGCTCTTTCTTCCTTTCATCCCTCTAAGCCAATACTTCCAAATTGTTAAAGACCCAAATGAAATGCCACCTCCTCAGTGAAGTTTATCCTGACCCAGCAGGGTAGTCATTTAATCCCCTGAATGGTTATAGCTCTTATTCTTGAACCTGTTGTCTTTATCATAGAGTATTGAAAAGTATTTACATGTTTACCTCCAGCACTTTGAGGATGGAGATTTATCTTTGTATCCTCATATTTAAGCATAGAGACAGGTACTGTGCTTATTTCCACTATTCATGAGAAACTAGAAGCACAAAAAGTTTAAATAATTTGCCCAGGTCTAGACAACCAGTAGCTTGTAACTCTACGATTTTAACACAGGGAATGGGGGCTCAGCACAGATCCTTTAACTACTCTGAAGTGCTACTTTTCTTTAAAATGGTCATGTTGGAGTTCCTGTCATAGCTCAGCAGTAAGGAACCCAACTGGTATCCATGAGGACTTGGGTTCGATTCCTGGCCTTGTTCAGTGGATTAATGGTCCAGCATTGCTGTGAGCTGTGGTGTAGGCTAGTTGCTGTAGCTCTGATTCCACCCTTTGCCTGGGAACTTCCATATGCCACAGGTGTGTGGCCCTAAAAAAAAAAGAAAGAAGGAAATGAACAAAACAAAAAAAACTCCTCTTTTATCTTAAATCATATCATGTTATGTTGTCCATCAGCTCTATTTGTGCACCATGCAGTGTTGGAACCAACATAGGCACTATCCAAACCAAACTTATTTGGGGCTACTTTAGGGTCTGGCAACAGTGAAATACCCTTCGAGGATGGTAGGGAGAAAATGCACGTCATCCCATTTCTTGAATAGAGGTTTGCATAATCAACCAAGTAGAAAGAAGTGTTGAGATGCATTTAACCTCATTAGTTTCAGTAGGACTGACTCTCTCCAATCCATCAGAGTTGAGCTACATTAGTGAAACTCAACTATTTCCAAATCTCATTTACATAATGGATGAGATGTGAAATGAGCCCAATGCAAGGGGAGCCACCCCGGAGGCACTAAAGTTTATCACAATATGTAAGAGTTCTTTTAGATCATTGCATTAAATTTCCACTAACAAGATAACAAATTAATTGCATTACTGTACTAGCCCAGAGTCTATTGAGTGGAGAGTACCAGTGAGGAAGGCAGCTGAGGTTTCAAGGACTGTGGGTGGGGAGGGATGCTCAGAAGGATATGATGAATGTTACCTTAGCTTTCTTCTGTCCCTTTAAGAAATTCTAGGCATCTCTGTAATCTGATGGTGGACTTTGGCTTTATTAGTGAGTAAGCGAGGATGAGTAAATCAACTGTATCAGACAAGCCTCAGGACATCTAGAAATTGATCATTCTGCCGAAATAAGCACTCTGTGTTTATTAGCTGGGAGTTCATCACTATCACTTCTCCTCATCCAATTCCTAAGAGATTTCAAAGCCATCATCATGGTATTAGCTCGTCTGACTGAACTACTAGAGATAAAGATTAGGAGATCTATCTAATGATGGGTCTGAGTTCCTGTGATTTTTTTTTTCTCTTCTCTTGCAAAGAAGCGAGCTTTTCTAGCACACATTCCATGTCTATATGTGTATGACTACACACAGTCACAATGTGTTTGCATTTTATAGGATAATTTCGAGTAGTGGGGACAAAGGTGGTTCAAAGAAAGGCCACTCAATAAAGCTCTTAAAACAATGCATTGTTCCCGTATATAAGGCAGGACTACTTAACAAGGAGGCTGTATGTGAAATTGACTCTCTGGCTGCCACAATGTGTCCATACAGTGGTGATATTAGACTAAGAATAATTAGCTTTCACAGCCGCATTTATAATCCTGACATCCTTACATGGCCAGACTCCTACAGAGTTCTTGAGAGATGAGTACATATTGGACTGATCTTTCACAAGCCAGCAAATATGCATTTATCTATTTATACATATATTTATAGACACATGCATTTAAGCTCCTGATATCAAGCTCTTTTCTCAATGTGGCTTCTAAATAAGCAGTAATCAAAATGCAAATAAGGTGACCCAGTTAGCATCAATATCTGTATTACCATGCAGATGTGCTCTGCAACTCTGTGCTCTAAAGGTAAAAAGGAAGAAAATACAGAAGAGGTTTATATTAACCAGCAATGACTGCCGGGCCCTTCACATCAGGGAGAATCTAGAGAAGAATCTCCCAGAACCAGGGGTCTTATAGCTTGAATTGCATCTGTCATTTTTGGCTTGGTCTGTTTTAAAGCTGCCCTGTACATGTAGAATAACAAGCATGCACCAGGAGAGCAAGAAGAATGCTCCTGCGAGTCACAGAATGTAACCTTTGTAGCACAGAGCCAGCACGCTGGCCTGAGACAATCCAGGAGTAAGGCTGGAGTCAGAGTCACAGCCCTGCCACCCACTCTCTCTGTGTGACACTGGGCAAAGCAAGTTATATCCCTTTCTGGGGCTCAATTCCCCAGAAAGGACTGGACTAGTTCTCTTCCAACTCTAAACTGCCATGATTTCTACTTTGCTGAAGCTCCTTTGGGCTCATCTATTGATGAGGGTTATAACATGCTTTATGGGCATCAGTAGCAAATTCCTAATCTATCTGATCGCCAAAGATGTAAAAAGAGCATCCTTGGTGCACTGTGCTACTAAATTGGTTTTAATTACATGTACGCATCCTCTCTTCCCTTGTTAGTATCTTTTGAAAATCCCTTTGTTATATTTTTCAGAGAAGCAGGTACCACTCCATTGTGTCTACATTTTTTTAAGTATGGGAGCAGTTACATCAGCATTCTGTTTGGTTCTATCTGGGCTTAGTCCTTCTGGGTGTGTGTGTGTGTGTGTGTGTGTGTGTGTACGTGCAGAAGTTGACTTAGGTAGGCAAGGGTACTAACCTGAGTTTTAAAGTGTCTTTGAACCTTAAGCTATGTACAAAATGTGTTCTCTGTGTGTATATATGTGTCCACTTTTTTTTTTTTTCCCTAAGAAGAGTTTCTGATGTCTGAGTTGCAAAAAGATGAAAAAACCTCTAACTCAAGATGTCTCCTCTTTGCAGTTTTGATGTTTGCTGTATTTCCATTATGGGTGATATCTTTGGGTGCATCTAGAAAGTACCTTTCATCTGGTGTGACTTTTTCGCTGTAAAATTAGGAGAGATTGACTTCTACATCATCGGAATTTACTGCATAAAGGATTCTTTAACATAAGTCTCTGTGAAGGTCCAGTAGACAAAATATTATCTTCTCAGCCCATTTCTTCACTTCTAAATTAAGATAAACAAGAACTAATCAGATTTTCCAGCAATTTCTCTGAATGTAGTCAACTTAGAATAGTAGATTCTGACCAAAGAAGAAATGGAAACAGAGTGAGATTCCAAGTTCATCTAGGAATTGTGAAGCAGAGCCTGAAATAATGCAGTTTCTCAAATCTCCAGTCTCTTAACTTTCATATTAACAAATTATTTGTTTATATTATAGTTCATTAACTATAAGCATTTGTCAAATAGTTTCTTTTTTGTTTTTTTTTAATTCATTGACTTTTATTACATTTATAGTTGTACAGCGATCATCACAACCATTTTTATAGCATTTCCATCCTTTGTGTCAGCCTTATGCTAGGAAGATATACGAAAATGATATAAAATCTCTGCTTCCTAGGGAATTTAAATCTTGTCAGGGACACACATGACTTGAACATATGAAATAAATTTAAAATGAAACAATTAGTGCTAAGATGATGTAGCGCTAAGTATTAATACTTAACACAATTGAGTGCTTACTGTATCGCGGCACCATAATAAGTGTTTTCATATGTGTTAGTTTTTCTATTACTGTTATAACAAACTTCTACAAACTCAGTAGCTTAACCAACACAAATGTATTATATTACATTATTGGAGGTCGGAAGTCCAAAATGAGTCTCACTGAGCTAAAATCAAAGAATCAACAAGACTACATTCTTTCCTGAAAGCCTTAGGAAAGAATCCATTCCCTTGCTTTTTCCAGCTTCTAGAGGTTGTTTGCATTCCTTAATTCATATCCCTCCTCCTCCATCCTCAGAAACAGCAACTTAGCCTCTATATTACCCTCCATTACCACATCTCTTTGTCTGACTCTTCTCTTCTATATATCCTTCTTTTACTTTAATGGACACTTTAGATTACATTTTGACCATCTCATAATCAAGGATACTCTCCAGATGTTAAGGTCAGCTGATTAATAACATTAATTCTCTCTATAACCTTAATTCCCCCTTGCCAGATACATAACACATTTATAGGCTTTAGGACTTGGGGGAAGGCATTATTTTCTGTTTGCCACAATATATAAACTCCTTTAATCCTCAGTAACCTCATTTGATAGATGAGGAAACTGAGCACAGAGAGTTAGCATGACTTGCCCCAAATCACACATCTAGTAATGTGGGTAGTCTTATACCAGAGAATTGGAATGAGGTTCTTCACTTCAACTGTAGTCTGACGCCAGTGAATGTGTTTCTTCACTTCAACTCTATTCTGTACTGAAAACAGGTTTCAATTAGAGGGCCATGTGTGAACAAAAGTAATTAGGGCAGCTTCCCCAGAAGGTTTGGGCCCAGGAGAATAGATGGTCTATTCATCCATCCAGCACTAGTATCTATTAAGCTAAGTGCTAAGCATTCAGAAGAAAGTTAGACATGTTTACTGATTTCCAGAATTTTGAAGTTGCCTGCAAGAATTGTCAGGGGAATGAACAAATAAATATACAGCAAGAGATAAATCCTATTGCAGACGACTACCCAAGATGATAAGACATGTTATATGGGAGGGAGAAACTAACTTTACCTGACAATGAGATGTAGGTTTAATTTTTTTCAACTGCCTCTCCAAACATATTTTTCGGTGTTTGTTTTTTACAAGTCAGCCCAAGCAACTCTTCTCTCAGTTGCACAAAGAAGACTTGTTATTCCTGCTTTTGCTCTTGTCATTCCCCAACCCTGGTGGCACCCCCTCCTCTACTTTTAGTTATTGAATTCTACTTATTATTCAAGACTGGCATTTTCCTACCTGAATCTCTCTTCCTGAGTTGGTGGGTTAGCCCCATTCAGAGAGAATCTGTATTCCCTGTGCTTAAGAGTACTTGGCACCTACAGGGCCTTAATGAATGTTGAATTAATATATGGATGAGCACAAGACCACCTCAGACCCCACTGAGATCTCATTTTCCTCCTAATAAGTGAAAGACTCCTTTGGATTTCTGTCTTATTTTGTTTATCAGTTTTGTAAATATTCCTCTCTTATTCCACTCTCCACTTTTAAACTTTCTCTGTAAAGACAGAGCTCTCATCTTCTGAATTGTACTATGTGACAATAAAATAACTCTTGTTTGGTTTTTGTTTGTTTGTTTGTTTGTTTTTCCTTTTTAGGGCCGGACCTTCAGCATCTGGAAGTTCCTAGGCTAGGGGTGGAATCAGAGCTGCAGCTGCTGGCCTACACCACAGCCACAGCAACACCAGATCCAAGCCATGTCTGCAGCCTACACCATAGCTCACAGCAACACTGGATCATCTAACCCACTGAGCAAGGCCAGGGATCAAACCCATGTCCTCGTGGATACTAGTCGGGTTCATTACCGCTGAGCCACAATGCAGCTCACTGCATAGTATCCTACTTGAGAGCGACTTTGCCTAAATTTCATGCCTCAAGGTCCTAGAATGAAGTTAAGAGCATTTGACAGAAAACATATTGATAGGGCCACTACCCATGACTGAGCAGGTTGTTGGTTGTTCACTGTCTATTGGCACCTGGCTCAAGAGGAGAAGGCACTGAAATCCAGCCCATGCTCCTCCCTCCAAACCATGATCAGTGCGAGTGTGTGTGCACACCGAAAGCCAAACCTTTTTCTAATTTTCACAATGTTGCCCCCTTCTTGCCAAAATCTGGGTCTTTGGGGATTTCCACCTAGGTGGGATGTCTTATAACAATTCACTCAAAGATACTATATGGGTAGCAAAGCCTCTGGCTTTTGATAATTAGAAAGTTACTTTAGGATCTTTCAGTATCCTTATAAAAAGTAACAGCTATCTTTATGCTATGTAATGACTCATAGAATGTAATTCTTAGAAAACTTAGGGACTTCAGCTGCTTTGACCAGCATCATGTACCTGGTATGGTGGGTGTTCAATAATTACTTGTTAAATTAATGAATAAGATGATGCAGCAAATAACATTTTTCCTGACTTTGGCACAGAAAAATATTATTTTCCAAATCCCAAGGATATCTATTTTTTATTCACTTTATTCTCTAACATATATCCCCTTATTGCTATGAGTGAAGTTCACTTGCAAACAAGAAAAAAATAGCAGTGGGATAATTTGAACAGACAGCCAGTATATGAGAAAAAGGATTATGACCAAGTTTATAGGAGGAGTTTCCGCTTGTGAAAAATGTGTCATTTTTGAGTTTACCCAAAAGTCAATGTATTATGGGGCAGAAAAGAACGTTGAGTTGAATCAGGAGGCATGAATTTGAGCACCACTTCCTCCACACACATGATATGTGAGCTGGGGCAAGTCATCTGGTCCTCTGCGCCTTGGTTTTCTTATTTGTAAATGTGGAGTTTCACCATCTGCCTCTTGTCATCCACAGGGATGCTGCAAGGGGAAAAATAACATAATGCTTGTCATCGCTCTTTGCAAGATTAAAAGCCACTGCCTGCTCAATAAAAAATACCTCTCAGTCCATGCCAAGCTCTGCATTCTACAGTGAAAGGGCCAGGAAGGTGACATAAGGAACTAGCCTTCCCGGAGTTCTTAGTCTATCACTATACCATCCCTAAGTTTTGTCTCCAGGAAACATCTGCATTTGCGCATCTTAAAAATACAAAATTAATTAAGCTATTCAATAAGCCTTTATTAATCACATAGTATTTCCCAGATATATTTCTTTCTGTGGTTGATATTACCAAATGAATTACATATGATCTCCGAATGATGATTCTATCACCCCCTTTATTTTAAAGAAACTGAGATGAGGACCCAACCAGGAGTTAGGATCTAGTTCTTACCACTTCTTGCCAGCTGTGTGATTTTAGATAAGTTATCTGACCTCTTTGAACCTCCATTTTCTCATTTAAAAAAAAAGGGGGAGTAAATAGTAACTGTCCCACAAAGGTTTTGTTTGTTTGTTTGTTTCCCTATAGGCAAAATGAGATAAGTAGATTAACTTTATAAACCTAGAGCAACATACAAATTACTCTATGGTAAGGCTGGTTTTTCCTATCCAAGGTCACAGATCTCATTAAAGGGATCTTGGTAAAGACAGCCACCATAGACCCCCCTTTTCTTCCATGACCCCCATAACCTTGAGCAACCTGAGAAAGAGGTAATTGAACAGCAACTTTGGAAGAAACAAAATCAAAATATCGAAGCTATTGACTCAATATCGACTCACCCTTAAGGCAGTAAACAGTGCTTTGGTCTCTGACCTTTCCGCATCCTGGGGCAGTCAATAACCTGGCCGCTAGATGCAGCGCCTGCCACTGATTCTGATTTGGGAGTACTTTAACCTTGAACTGAGCTCCAAGTAACCAAGGCAACAGGAAGTCAGCTTCTGCGTCAGAGGAATAGGAATCCATAAATCAAGTCCCTAATGCAGATGTGGTATACAGGTAAAGGTTCCAGAGGATAAGTGGTCTCTGAGAAATTACCTTTGAAAATGAGTGACTGTCCCTTGATAGCTACAGCACAAGTTCAAAGACTTTTAAAAAATGTATCAATAGAGGCCAACAGGTTATGTCAGAGTGTGTTCATATAGGTTTAAATTTTAAATTTCCTCTTGGCTTCTTTGTCTTAATTATGAACAGATGTTGGATCCACAAAATTATTAACGGTGTTATTTTCGCCTTAAAAATGTACTGGCCTTCAAATGTGCAAGCCTCAGTACAAGCTGTCCTGCGCCGGGGTTTGGGGATGCTCTAAACACATCTACGAAGTGTGTCTTCATACAGTCTGCTGTTCCAAGTTGACAGAGTGATCCTTTCCCAGATCAAAGCCATCCTCACCTTTCCTCATGCCCCCCTCGGTGTAAGTAGCATGCCACACCTCAGTGGATCCAGTCAGTACAATGCTATATTTGGGTTTCTTTATGGTTGATCTCCAGCCTCAAAAATCCCCCTCCATGGAGAAAGATCAGCCAGGTCCAGATTGGGAGGAACTTGCCAAATGTCCCACCACCCTGCCATCACCCAGTATTTGTGAAAACTTAGTTCTGAACTGTTCCACATTCATCGGGTCCTTTGGGTACCTCTCCATGGAGCATCAGCTGTCCCCTAGGATGAAGGGAAACAAAGACTTCCAGTGGCCAGCCTGCCCAGTGCTCTCTCACCAGGAGAAGTCACCCCTTCCTGTGGATTACAAGTGCTATTATATTAACCTTTGTTTAAAGATTATCTAATATTCTTGCCCACATAGACTACTTCGGGTATTGTTCTCTTAATCTTTTCAAAACCAAAAAATGTCTGGGAAAACATCAGGACTTCTTTTTTTTTTTTTTTTTCCAATTTATCTTCAAGTTCATTGGATGGCAAGTAGCAAACTGTACTATAATCCAGAAAATCCTAAACTATCTAGGGTTTTCAAGACAGCTAAATAGTGACAATCTGAATTATAATGTTTTAAGTGGCTTTATCACTTTTAACACATTCTGTGCCATAAACACCTGAGTAGCAAAGTACACCCAAAAGAGGTGTGATCAGATCTGCTTTAATGAAATGGTGAGGATTCTCAACATTTGCATGAAAAAAGATTCAACTAAAATGGCTTGAAATCGATCTATTCCCAAGTAAGCTATTAATCCTGTTTATGGTATTGTAATATCATCATTTGAGCAAAGAACTACCTGCCCCACTGTGTTCACAGGTACAAGGAGGATCATTGAGTTTTTCCAAAGGAGCTGTTATCCAATAGAACTCTGGTAGTTCAGAGTTCCCAAGGTGTGTATACAAAGGAGGACTGCATCCATGTGATGGCAACAGGGCCATGGTGGCACAGAGTTCCACAGCAGGGACTTTTAATCGGATTCTAGGCTGATGTCCCATTGCAGATAAGTTAGCAGCAAGCACATCAGTCAAGCCTACCCCAGTCAAGTGACCATACTCTAAAAGACTTCTAGAGTCTTCCTCAATAGAAAAATAATTTAATACATGTTTGCGGTTTAAAAAAAAATAACAATAAAGAAGTCTAGGGGGCAAAAGTAAAAACTCCCTCATTGACCTTCCTAATGGTCTCTTTCCTCAGACTCACCATGGTTAACTATTTGGATGCATCTCCTTGCAGATGATTCTGTTTGTGTTTTAAAATATAGTGCATGTGTATACCTTGCCCATCCCTGGCACACCTGCATATTTCACACACCGGTGTCATCCAGGGATCATATAATACTTGCTGAACTTCCTGATTTCTTGATGGTAGTTCTTTGCAGTCTCTCAGTCATAGAATTTGATGTCTGTCCACTCTCATCATCAAAGTGCTATGAAATATGAAATTTAAAAAGCAAAATGGTATTATAATAACAGTGTTGTGAGTACACAACACTGCAAGTGGAAGTTTCAGAGGTTGCATGAAGAGTGGGAGGAAGGTAGTAGAAAGTAAATAAAAGTGTCAACATGACTTGCTTTCTTAGGTGGTTACAGGTGTGATGCTAGGGGCCTCTGTGTCCTCAGCGTGAAACATGCTGTACAGTGGCACTATAGTCTACTATGTCAGATGTTAGGGCCACAGGGACCATGATCCCTGAATTTAGCATCTGGCTACCTGAAATCTTACAGATCTGACATTAAAAGCTGTATATGAGTTTCGTTAGTTCTTTCCTTCAACATCTCAGAAGTGTGTTGTCCTCATCTATAAAATAAAGAAAATGGTAACCTCCATACTACATGCTTCCCAGGGCTTCTATTAGGCCCAAGTGAGCTGGTCTCACTATGGAGGTAAGATGTTACTCTGGGAGGGACCAATGTCACTCAGGTTGGTTAAGGTGGAAAAAAGGGTTAAAAACCTCTGTGAGAAAGCCCCATTTTCTTTATAGTTACTGTCAGTGGCATGTAGCCTGCAAATAAAGAAAGTCTGAGTAGATGATTATTCGGCATGGATTTAGATACCTCCAGCCTTTTAGATGAGTTAGAGAGTGACTTTTTTTGCAGATAGGGATGTAGAAGGTGCCTGGGAATCATTGGTCATGTCAGGGAAGAGAACTGAGGCTTTGCTGGCTGGTTTCAGTTTGGTCTGAGCAGCAAGTTACAATAGTGATAGTAGTAAGGATAGGAATAATCACAATGGGAAGCATGCATATAGCATGGACTAAGTGCCAGACACTGTTGATTGATTCATGGATACCTGCAACCACCCTTATCGGATAATACTGTTCCATCTCATCGGCACAGTTATGGAAGCTTAAAACTTAGAGAGGTTAAGTAATTGCTCATGATCACACAGCTGAAAAGCAAGAGAGCCTGGATTTGAGCCCAGCAAACAAGGCTCCAGAACAGCTCTTATAATTTGTTAGGTAGAGATTTCCAGGCCCTTGCAGGAGCACCTAATGAGAGTCTACCCAGGCTTTTTAACATCATAATGAAGCAGGAGATAGGTGGGTGTGGAGAAAGCCCAGGCAAGGTTTATTAAGAGATATGAGAGAAGATAGATGTGGAGGAAATATAGACCCAGGCAGGCTGGTGGGCAGTGGAAAGGGAGAGAGAAACACAGTCTGAGAGGAAAAACAAAAGTGGAAGAGAGCAACAAGTGCTTTGGAGGTCTTTTAACTCACTTATATGGGGGCTGTCCTTCCAGGCTTCCTCCGGCTTTGGCCCGACTCAAGGTCCTGTCCTCAGGTTGGATTTTAGCACAAGGGCCTCTGGGACGTTGACAGGATGGACTATTCCTCTGGTGCCCCTCCTTTCTCTGACCCCTGAGGAACCTTTCTGCAAGTGTATAGTTCTGGAGGTATCCTTGACCTCAAGAATGAGAAATAGATGGTCTGTATCTTTTATCCAAGCAGGATGCTACTTTTATCTTGAAGTTATCTGTATGCAGGGAACAGATTACAGTTGCTCAGCCAAGGACCCATCTATCCCCTGCTTTAGTAAAGACATGACTTATGATGCTTATTATGACAGATACTCAGAGATTCCCCAAGTTTAGCTCTTACTTAGCCTAGTCACTGTTGTTACTCACGGGTCCCCACAGGGCATTTTCCACCTTCAGCAGGCTACTGTCTCATCGGAATCACCCTCACTCCTCACCCATGACTTAGAAGTCCCTCTTCTCAGCACCTTTCTTCACACTTGCTGCTCTGGCATGAGCTCAGGGAAGCCCCTCCTCACATCTTCCCACACTAATCCCTACCTCCTGGAACTTCTCAAAGCACCTAGGATGAATAACACACAGGCCTGGCCACCATTGTTGCCCAGTTTTCCCTACTCATTTAGTCTTGCCTCCCCAGCTGGATGAGATGAGAATCCTCTCTAGGATGGGATCCACTTCTCCCCTCCATGTTGTGCACACCACAGCCTCTACAAAGACAGGCTTCTTCTCCCGAGGAAGGCAAAGAATGCATGATGGATTACACTGCTTCACTAGGCCTGTGACCCGACCCCCACTTCCAGGCAGCCAACCTGAAATGTTGTCATCCCTAGCCTCAGCCAGAAAATCATGCTGCTAAGTTTTTGTTTTGTTTTGTTTAAACATACCAAAAGGTCATTCTTGTACCAGAAGGAGGTCAGATCATTTGATGATTTCCTCAGGTCACTTTCATGTTTTATGTTGTCTGTCTTCCTGTTTCTTTAAAATAACTGTAGGCTTTGGTGTTATTATTTTTTAGGGCTACCAAATCCCCACTTAAAAGTGGACCAAACAGCAACGCATGGTAAGAATGAGAGCTCAGCAACCACCATGATGACCAGGAAGAAGCCAGCCACAGTGGACAGTGTTGCAATTCCACCAGCCCCAGTGTTATCTCTCCTTGCTGCATCTGCAGCAACGTCGGACGCAGGTGAGCACATTCCAGATGCTTTGGGTTCACCCCAGTGAAAGCGGGCATGGAGAATCCCCTCTAGGAATGTGCTATTGAATACAGGTAAGTGTTCTCTGCTCAGTCAACCACCCACAGACACCAAGCACGTGAGCTGATTCAGCCCCGGATTTTTCAAATGGGAGGATTTTTCTAAGAAAGGAAGGAGATCATCTCAGAACCTGGAGGTAAGGGTCAGAGAGTAGTAATAAGAGTATGAATTACTCTTTATCAAGCCCTAGTAATTATTAATCTCTGCTTATATGACCTACATATGTTATTTCATGTAACTCATAAAAGAACTCTGTGACGAAATACGTGTGTCTTCTTCCAGAATAGGAGGCTAAGGGGAAAGAAACTTGCCCCAGAACCTGTGGACAGTCAGGATTCCAACTCAGGTCCAGAACCCATACTCTTAACCACTGCATTTTACTACCTCCTATGCTTACCAGGGTTAGAAGACAGTAATCAGAGTTTCCCTAAGGCCTTGATTCATTCCGCCCCACAGTGTCACAAATTCCTCAACAGTCACCAGAATCCTCACTGGCAGTTGATGGAATATAAACTCCTTAATCAGACTTCCCACGTGCTCTGCCTTGAGCTCCTCCCCACATCACTGAGTAGCAGTCCCTACGCCAACACCATGTTGCCACGCTCATCCCTACCCTGAGTAAAAGAGGCCTTGGACTTGGTTTAATACCTCTGTTTGAGGTCAGCCTTACTCAGTTTCTATTCACATCCCATAGATCTTCAAGGCCCGGTGAGTCACACCTCTGAATGCCTGTGGCATCCAGTGTCTCTGCCATGCATATACCACCCACTCCTAGATGACGTAAGAAACTCTTTAACTTCTCCCTCATGACAGAATTGTACATACCAGAGATAGAATCCAGGATTTAGATTCCTGCTATCCTCGTGGCACACAGAGTGATGGCACACTCCGTAAAATTTGTTGAATTCATGCACTGTTAAATGTTAAGCATATTGCAGTATTTAGAAATGCCTGTTATGATTAGAAGCCCAGAAAGAGACTCATTACTGATATTCACTTTCAGGGCATCTTCTAATTCAGCAGGTTGCTTTAAGTAGAGAACTCAACTTGTCTACATCCCTACCTCCTGCCTGGAAAACACTGGTAATTAGAAAAGGAGCCCATCTGAAATAACAAAGAAATATTTGGAATGACACTTCCCCAATTGGGTTTCACAAAGCATTAGTAGATGTTTTGTGATAAAAAGATGTTTCCATGGTTAGATGAGGGTGAAGGATGCAGCAGTGCACCTGTGTCCTTTCTGCAGGGTTTTCAGAGCCTTTAATTGACCAATGCACACTGTGAGGTTCCAAGAGGGAGAGACATGAGTTCATGATCTTACCTGACCACAAAACTCATTTTTCTGGGAATAGCTCTTCACATCTCTTGGAAATGCTATTCTTCCCAGCTTTTGGGGAAATCTTGCTCTGAAGAAATGGGATCATCTTTCCAATATGATCAAGAATCTTAACATCTTTCACATGCTAGGTGGGAAATGAAAAAGTTTTGATGGAAATGCCAGGTAAATGATGCCAGCACTGAGAACAAGAAGGGGTGGTAGGACAGAGGGTCAAATAGGAATGGGGAAGAAGCTGCCCCCAAGACCTGCCGGGTTAGCAGCACCTTTGTGGGGAGGCAGCCAAGATGGAGGAACACTGAGGACAGTGTCTGAGAACTGGGCACTGGTGCCATGCCTGGAACTCTAGGAAATCATCAGTTGGCTGGGGTGAAAGATTTGGGATGAGATCTGCAGACCCACCCAGATAATTGCTTACTCAACCTTGTCAGTTAAGCTCTGGAGACCCCCCTTTATGGATTTAGAAATTAGCCTGCATATTTCCACCTTTGCCTGCCAAGCACTGATATTTCCCAGAGGCAGAAAACAGGTGATCCCCCATTTTCCTTTCCTGAACTCTTTCCACACTGTGTGAGAGAACGCATTCATGGGATCCCACACTTCTAAGGGCTTGCCTCCTCTATTTGCGTTCAGTAATTTACAGATATGCCAAACGGGCGTCGAAACAGGTGGGCGTTCAACTTTTAAACCTGTCTCTCTGGTAATCAGAGCTGAGCCAGAGCTCTCCTGTTTCAGGATGCAGGAATGGGCTGTTTATTTTTGGCAGTGCTAGAATGAGACCCTCATGAGAATTTCGCAGATTTGGTCCATTTCCGGGTCTCAGGCTGCTGAGCACAACTTTTTCAGGAAAACAGGCTAGAGATCTGCTCCAGGTGCTGGAGGCCAGACCTTCCTGAGATTCCGCTCCCCACAGACAAACGTCTTCCCACAAACCTCACAGGGTTAAGGTTGCACGGCCTGGGCTCGTGGCCAACACCCTGTTTCACACTAAAAAAACCGATGCTCTCAAGATTCAGAGATTTGCCTGAGGTCATGCAGTTGGATGGGAACCCAAATTTCTTGATTTACTGCCTAATTTCCAGTGGACTCTCACTTCCATCACAGGCCCAAGAGTAGCAAAGGCAAAGAATAGCAAAGGGAGTCTCTAATTATGGACTTCTACTTCTTTTAGAGAAGTGAGTGAAACTCATAATTTGTTAACCAAAGTCAAGCATACAGAAGGCAGTTAATAAATAGTTTCTGGGTTTCGTTTCATTCAGTTGGGCACTTGTACATTTTCTATACGACATGTTGAGACAACTCGATCACTGTTTTCTTTAGAGGCCCATCTTTCACTCTAAGGTAATTTAGAATTACCTCTGGTTATCTACAAAAATCAACTTATTTTTCACTAGGTCATCATTTCTACAGAATGGTTTTGAAGACCCAGACATGTGCAGAGGAAAAAAAAAAAAAGGAGAGAAGAGTAAAACTAAGTGGCTTATAAAGCAGAATTAATTTAAGAAAACATTTATTAAGATTTGTAAAATACTGAAATAATTCAAATAATTAGAAATTTATTTTATTCAAAAATAAAGGAAACTAAGGTGCCTAGTGCAGTAACTAACAAATAGTAGATGCTCAATAAATAATTGCTGAGTGAAATGAATGCTTACAAGGCAGGAGCTACATGCTTAATATTGGAACTGCTTGACATGCAGATGGAAAGCATTTGACAAACATGTGCTAGGCTGTTGGTAACTACTTGCCAAATAAATAATCAATCTGTAGTCCTAATGGTACTTTTTCAAACAGGTGATCTCTAGTATAAGGGAAAAAAAACGGAATATTTTCCACCTTATTTTGTAAACATTATAATGTGGAAGAAATGAATGTGAGTCAGAAGTTTAAGATTATGTCTTATCTAGCTCGTGTGTGTGTGTGTGTGTGTGTGTGTGTATTTTTGTTTGTTTAAGGCTGTTTTTTAGCTTTTCAGAGTCTGGGAGTCATGCTGATTATGAAGTTATTGATTTGGAGGAGGAGGTGGAAGAGGAGCTGTAGAAGAGGGTAGCCAGACTGAGAACATGTCAGTTTGTGAGCTACTGGGAAGGGGGGTGGCAGTGGCTGCCACTGGTGCTCAAGCAGGTCAGCCTTCATGATCAAACTGCTCAATAGCTATTGATCAGCTGCGGTCCCCTGGCACAACAAAGGAGGTCTGGTTCAAGGGAGCACTGCATCATTATTGTCAGTAATTAGGGCTAATGCAGTGAAAGCTTCGATAAAAATTTGTTCAAAATGATGCAGAATTTGAAATAAATTCTATTGCACTGTCCCAATAATGATTTAATAACCACACCAGATCTGTACCTGAAGAAGCCTAATTTTTCTGATCTTCTACATATTGAACTAAATTCTGAGGGAGGTTATGCGATGTGTAGAGAGTGCGTGATTTCACCACGGAAACATGTCTTGCCCCAACTTTGTATTTAAGATGAGATTATATTAAGTAAATTGCATATTTTGTAGTAGAAAAAAAATTTTTTCTATGGTTCTGCCCCTGAAAGTCTAGGGAAAACAAGCAGAGAAGCATCTCTTTCTCTTTCTCACTCTCTCTCTCATACACATACCCACACACACTGATAGCCTCTCATCTTAACTCTAAGTAGGAGGAGTTCCCACTGTGGCATAATGGGATCGACAGCATCTCTGCAGCGCCAGGACACAGGTTCGATCCCCAACCGGGCATGGTGGGTTAAGGATCCAGTTTTGCCACAGCAACTTGGATCTGATCCCCTGGCCCAGGAACTCCACATGCCATTAGGTGGCCAAAAAAGAAAAAAAAAAAAAAAAAGGTGTGTATCAGGGTTGCTATCAGCAGATCTCACCTGCTCAAGGTGTAGCCCTGTTAGCAATGACAGAGAGAAGCAGAGTGAGCACAGCTCTTAGTTTGTAGTTTGTGTCTATTTCATATCAAGGCTAACACATAATTCTCTCAAACTGTGTGATCTGCCTTTTTTAAAACTATCAGAGCCTATGAGCGAGTGAAAATACTTAAATTTCACACATCTATTAAATTTTTAGACATTTTGCTTCTAAAAGCAAAGCCTGATATTAGGTAAACCATTTAGTTATTAAAACAAACTCTTGGCCCATTCAGAACTGACCGATACCTGTAACCAAGATGTAAAACCTTCAGCTTGAAAAATTACCTTTATAAATTAAAGAATGAATTATAATTTGAATGGAATCAGAATAAATCCAGTATTCTGGTGGCTGGAGCAAAATGATTATGAAAAATTGCTCCTAAGTCCCAAATTCTAGGATGCCCGATTTTCCTCTTAACCAACTACCATTTATGGAGAGGGCCCCAAAATGATGAAATGATATCTGGGTGCAAATGCAAAAAGCAATGAATCAGAATTTAAAATTGTAAAATTATTTATTTTATTTGCTTTTTGTCCTATGTGGAATCATGCCCCTAACCAAAATA
The DNA here is from genome assembly GCF_016906955.1 of Phacochoerus africanus. NCBI lineage: Eukaryota > Metazoa > Chordata > Mammalia > Artiodactyla > Suidae > Phacochoerus > Phacochoerus africanus. Next base: position 96,737,406 of record NC_062545.1, read on the forward strand.
ATGGGTTAATTCCGCCAAAAGTCTTGTCTTCCCAGAACTAAAGTAGAGCAAATAAATGTGTAATTTAATAGGCTCTGAACATCTGAGAGCCATAAGTATATCAACTGAAGAAGTCATCAAGTTGTAAAATGAAGTTCTGTTAAATCCAGATTAATCACTTAAGATATACAATCAAAAAAGTTCAAAAAGATCTAGAGAAAATAAAGCTTTCCTTTAAAAATGAATTGTTTAAATTTTCTGGAAAGTGCTACCTACTGGCTCGTGTGGAAGCAGCACAGAATGGTTGTTAGCCTAAAAAGCTCTATTGAACATAAGGCTCATGAAGAGGCCCTCCCTTTGGCTCTGGGCCCTGAAGAGACCCAGGGTCTGTGCTTTCATGCTTCCCTGAAAACCCCATCACACAAAAGCCTTCTTAAAAAACCTCCAACATTTCTTTTGCCCCAAAAGGAGAAAATAAGCTCCTTTCTGATTGAAACTGGACATCTTAGAAAAGCTGAGCTGTTCCCATGGCCAAGGCTATAAACATCCCCACAAAGCACCAAACTCTCCAGCATCTGACCCTGCCTGCTACTACAACTCTATCTCCTTAGAAATGTCAGCCAGCACCAAACTCCTTGGGAATCCCTACTTTCGGAGTATAATTTTCAAAGAACTAAAAATTCATATCAAAGATTCACTCAGCTCTTTAATAAGGAAGTCAACATGGTGATAGAACTGGTCCAAAAAGAATTCGAAGGAGAGTTCCCACTGTGATGCAGCAGGTTAAGGATCAGTGTTGCCGTAACTATGGCAAGGGCAGGTCACAGCTGCAACTCAGATTCCATCCCTGGCCCAGGAATGCTGCAGGTGCACCCCCCCCCAAAAAAAAAGAAGAAATGGTCGTTATGGGAATGTAGACATTGGAGAAAGACTGTAGAGCAAGATTGCTTAGTTAATGTCTTAATGGGCAATAAAACCATAACCTCTGGGCTTATCTTTTCTACTGAAAGAAATCATTTGCATATTTTCTGGGCAAAAATCCACAGGTTACCTTGTAGAATCTGGGCCTTTAGTCAGTATTGGATGGTGACTCTAATAAGGGTACATTTCCTTAACTAATTAGTAATTCTTGGACCAGCCTGTAAAATGACACTCTGAGACTCTGGAAAGGAATGCACCCTTCCATTTGCCTTGTTTCTAGGTGGTGGCTCATTTTTCTTTCCATCGCACATGGGGTACACAACATTCCAGTGGACCACTTGTGTTCTTACTTTTGATCACCTGCACTGGATCTCAGTGTTCCCATCTGTGAAATGGTTAAGCCTACCTCCTAGTGTAGAGGATTGTGGTGAGGAATACATGAGGTCATAGTTATGAAAATCTTAGCAGTGCTTGATGCATAGAAGAGTTCAGCCAATGTGTGCCATTGTGGCTGCTACTATTATTGTAATTATTGTCATTATTCTCACCTGTTTTCACCCTGGAATATTTCTGTCTCCCTCACCCACTCCTCAAGCCATTTGGATATTAAATTCATGATTATTCTTTAAGACTCTAGGAAGGCTTCCCTTACACCCACTTTGAGAATCACTCCATGGCCAATTGATCTGCTGTGCCCCATGGCTCTCCACAAGCACATTGATCATCGATCCCTACATTTATTTTTATTTTTTAATTTTTTAATTTTTTTTTAGCTTTTCATCTTTTCTAGGGCCACTCCCATGGCATAGGGAGGTTCCCAGGCTAGGGTTTAATCGGAGCTATAGCTGCCAGCCTAAGCCAGATCCAAGCCGAGTCTGCAACTTACACCACAGTTCACTGCAACACCGGATCCTTAACCCACTCAGCGAGGCCAGGGATTGAACCCGCAACCTCATGGTTCCTAGTTGGATTCGTTAACTGCTGAGCCATGATGGGAACTCTGATCCCTACATTTAACATGGTGAATGTGTCCCTCACTGCAATGTCCACTCCCCTGTTGTCAGGCCTTATTGAACTTTGAAATCCTGATACCTGATACCTATGAAGAGCAAATAATAGCTATTCATTAAATATTGGTCAAAATGCATTGAACAACTACTGTTCCCTGCACAAAACTTTCTGGTGCATAAAAACACTTACTCTGGCATTCTCTTTATTCTGGTTAAGAGGTTATGATTTGCAGTTATCTTGCACATCAGTCCTAGAAACAGCAAACCATCCTGAGACTACTCAGCAGAGGAAGAACCTGAGAGGGACTCCTTGGGCCTCCAGAAACTTTCGTTTGGTAATGGCAGGCCAGTCCCTGGCTAATCCACCAGGATTTTCCTTCAGGGAAGATTATTTTCAAGTGAAAGAATCAGCCTATATGGCAATGCATGTGTATATCTTTATTTAGGAGAGGAATACATAAGTGTCTCCCTTCACTCAGAGGGGTTTTTCAGGTTGAGCCTCTCAATGGAAAGCTGGAGATTGAATTGGCTTAGTCTGTAACTTAATTATTTTATGTATATGGGTCTTGAATTGTGGCCTGAGTATTGACTTCCTAAGGACAGTAACCATTTCCTATTCAGGATTTGTCCCATTCATGGCCTATTGAGTACCTCATGAATTCCGAGAACATTGGGTTAAGTGGGATGAGAACAAGAGAAACAAAATCCAAGAACACTATTATTAAGCAACATATAATCATATTTGGGTGTCAAGAACCTCATGCAGTGCTCAGTGTGTAGTAGATACTCAGTAAACACATCTGGACTGAATTTAACTAATTTTCTCTCTCTGGAGCTGAGATTTTAGGAAAGACAGAAGGTTTAATGACAGGTTCTAAGGTGCTATGTCTGTGAGAAGTTTAACTCAATTTATCTTCCCTGAATGCTTTGTGCAGATTATACTCCCAGCCACCTCTTGCCACAGTCAGACCCTCTTAAAAATAGAGTAATGATAATAATACATTTTATCTTCTTCCCAGTGATCATATCATTCACACCTCCATTGAAGCCCAGTGGGAGGCTTGGCTGTGAGGCATCACACACAGGAGGAGTCAGGTGCGATTATTGTAATGAGGACTCCACGCTCAGAAAGGCGGGAAAGAAAACCTCCCATACGTGAAGTGATTTCTATTAAGATACTCATTTTCTATCAAATATTCAAGCTCCTCTTTATAAATAGGAGAGAATGAAATCTTCCAGGGCAGATTTGATGTGGCTGAGAAAGGATGGGCACAAATATTTTATGATCACTTTTGAGATGAAAGTGGTGTGTCTACCCTATTCGTTGGCCCTTTCCATTTCCAGAAGTCTAATTAAGTTGTTGGTTTAATGGTGGTAAGATAATTTAGTGGCAACTGAAAGCAATTGTGTTAATGAGAAGGAGGGACAGTACCTTAGCTTTCCTATAATTAATGGAGAGTTTTTGAAAAACTTCTTGGTTCCAGTGACGTTGGCATACTGAGCCCAGCTGTGGAGAAGGGGGACAAGGTCTTGCTTGCTTATTGCTGCAAAAATGGCCTCAGGCATCATGGAAGAACTGTGTAATGACTGCCATTAAGAATGATCTTTAGTGGTCCAGGCAGGCTGCAGTCAGTCTAAGAGACTGGAGAAAGAGGTTTAGAGAAAATAGGTGTGATAAAGAGAAAGAGACAGACAGACACAGATATAAGCCACCTGCAGCCCTCTCCACTCTACCTTTGAGAGTCACCGAAGTAATCCCAGAGCACCGAAGTAATCCCAGGGAACCTCCTTCTCCTGCTGTGTAAGCTGGGACTAGACAAAACTACATTAGAAGGAATCTCTGCAAAGCCCTTTATGTTGCAGATGAGGAAATTGAGCCCAGAGAAGTGAACTGCATTACAAATATTACCTGCTAGCAGTTAAGAAACCTGGACTCTTTCTGACCACCACATGGATGTAAAATGGAAACTGGGTTTGGAATTGAAGGACCAGTGTTATTTATGGCCTGCAGTATATACAGCACATACATTCTAAATGAGACTTCTGAGTCTCAGTTTCCTCATCAGTGAACTGGGAAAAATAATTCCTACTTCTTAGGCAATGGTGAGAAAGATGAAACAGTAGATTAAAATGCCAATCACCTATTCAAACAACGTATCACCATTTTATAACCCCTCTTATGTCAAAAATGAAGTCATGTCATGCCATGATTTAATCATGTTAAGTCATAATTTAGTCCTGTTATGCCTCAGATAACACTCATTAACTATCTCTGGAAATTTTCTCCTCACTACCTCCTCCAAATATCTTTATCTCAGGACACTGTCAAAGCCCTCTTACCTATGGAGTTTAATATTGAACTCATCTTATTGGAACATCTATAAGGCTTTGTTACAAATTGTCAAATATTTTTGAAGCAGCTGCCACAGTGATACATACATGTAAAGATGAGCCCTTGCCCTAGGGGAACTTTGACACCATTTGAGAAGACCTGACTCTGCAACATGAGGTGACCAAATCATATTTAAAACTGAAATAGAGCGAATAACAATCTCAGATCCTAAATAGAGCTATCATCTAGCAACCAATAAGTCAGGAATTTGCAATGGAATGGCACTAAGGGAGTTCAGAGGACACTGAGATGGTCTGGGAAGAGAAGTGTTCGGATGGCCTTCTAAGGGTGGATCAAGTTAAATAGACAGAATCAGGAGGGACAGGTTTACAGCATCGCTAAGACAGGAGTATGTGTGGAAATAATGACTGGTAAGGCTAGAAGAGAGGTTTGGGGTTAGAACCTAGAGCAGCTGAAACTCTAAATGAGTCAAGGTGACCCTCCTGAAGGGCATGACAGCAAAATAAAGCCATGAGCCAATAGCTGCCTGCAGTTGTATTTTGACTGGCCTATACAGGTTTATATATTTTTTCATTTTTAAAGTTTCATTGAAATATAGTTGATTTACAATGTTGTGATAATTTCTGCTGTACAACAAAGTGATTCAGTCATACATAAACATATATCCATTCTTTTTCAGATTCTTTTCCCATATGGGTCATCACAGAATATTGAGTTCCTTGTGCTATACAGAAGGTTTCCATTGACCACCTGTGCCATATACAATAGAGTGCATGTGCCAGTCACAAACTCCCAATCCACCCCTCCCCTACAACTTTCCCCTTTGGAAATTATAAGTTTGTTTTGAAGTCTGTGAGTCTGCTTTTTAAAAATTAATTTGCATGTTGTGACCATCAGAACATTTACATAAAAATCGAGTTCTCTGGCTGTCTGAAACAGATTATCTGGTAACTCTAGGCAGTTAATTCCTACCTGGCAGCAATTGACTGATACAGAAAAACATTTGCTCCATTAGATGAGCTATATTCACTTTAGTTTCCCATGTCTTCCCATATTCCCTGCACTTTCCTTCATAATCCTGGCCAACCTCACTCATTATATTGGCTGTCTGGCTCCCCATAGCGAACCATTAAAGGCATTTCCTGGAGAAAGTGGCAGGATCAAAACAACATGCAAGAAGGCCTAATCTCACAAAAGCAGCATAGGTGATCTGTAGCAATACCTTGTGTTATTTAACTACAGAACTTTGAAATTGTGAACTTGAGAGAAATTCTGTACTCTGAGGCAGTCATTAGTAGAAAATCAACAGGGGAGTTCCCTGGTGGCACAGAGGGTTAAAGACCTGGTGTTGTCACTGCTGTGGCCTAAGTTCCATCCCTGGCCCAAGAACTTCTTCATGCTATGCATGCAGCCAGAAGGAAGAAGGAAGAAAGAGAGAGAGAGAGAGAAAGGAAGGGAGGAAGAAAGGAAGGAAGGAAGCAAGGAAGAAAGAAAGAAAAAAGAAAGAGAAGAAAAGAAAATGAATAGGGAAACCCAGATTTTCTCACTCCTTGTCCAGTTCCTTGTCTTTCTTATTTGCTTTCTTAAGGAAATAAGGTATGATATTTGCTTTGAAATAGGGCAACTCTTGTTTGAATCTTTGAGTCCATGACTCTTAAAATGTATGCCTTAGGGACAATTATTTAACCTCTCAGTTTTCATATCTGTATAGCAGAGATAGTAGTGTCATCATTTGGTTGCTATTACAATTAAATGAAGAAGTATGTGAAACACTGCAGAGTGCATGGTAGATTTTCCAAAAATGTGTTTCTCCCCCTTTCCTATGGTTTCATATAAGAGCAGAGATGATGGCTTCCACTAACCTTGTGTGGTCTATGGTATGACAAAAAAAAATAGAGTGAATGAATGACCCCAAATCACTTACACCTTTCCCCCAACAGAAATGAATAAAAGTCCTTTTTCTCCCCTCTCCCCCACCTAAGACTCCTAAAATGTGACATCTGTTATTTTAATGTCCTTTGTAAGTAACTCTGCTAGTTTGTTTTATGAGGCCTGCTTTTGCAAGAGACATGAGGGGAGAATATAGCTGCTCACCATCTCTCTCAAAATCTCTCACCTGTTGAAGAATCCTCTCTCCCAGGAATTGTTCTGTGTTCCCTTAAAACCTCTTTGAACTAAGAGAGACCAGATAGCCTTCACACAACAATAAGGAAACATGAATCTGCGCTACTAATGGACAGTTTCAAAGGACCGAGGGGAAGGTACTGATGGAGGGGATTTCAACTGTTCAGTGATTCCAGCAGTGTCTGTGAACACCCTGTGTGGCCTGGACCCAGGGCTTGCCCCATAAAGATGACAGAGCCCAGAACAAAGAGAGGAAGCCTGATAGTACCTTTAAATCCAGCAGGGGATCAGATGAGCCTCAAGCAGTGTTCCTGGGTTGCTGGGAATAGTTACAATGCTCAGAAATACTCCTCCAAGGGATTTTCTTGCCCTCTGAATACCTGAAGATATTTTGAGAGGACTTTATTTTGAAATCCCGTTTTTTGACAGTGCCTTTTAGGTACAATCCTGGTCTTTGTCTCATTCAAGTTGCCTGAGTTAAGTGATTTGGGCTTTACATATGGAAAGTTCATTTTGTTGTGTAATTAATGGGAAGCAGACTTTGGGAAGCTGATGATCCAGGCCCTTATTTATATGAGAGCATATGTCTGTGTTTTGTTTATGACTCACTCTCTTACTCCACGCATTGTAACTTGGGTTTGTTTACACTAACTTTTCCTAGAATCCAAGCCACATGGTATATGAGCCAATAATTTATGGTCTCTAAAAGGGAAAGATGATGAATGAGCCTTTTCCTGTTAAATTGTCAAATCTTAAATTGAGGAAGAAGTGTTTGCTGCCTTGAGTCGGTCCAAGCTTATATGTGAAAAAAAGAAAAGAAAAAGTAAATCTATAACAATGAAAAATCCCCAACCTACTGGTTGCTGGTATAGTGTTCAGACCCTGAAGGTGTAGATAATTTGCCAAGAAAGCATTTGACCAATCCCCCACCATAAACATCATGACTCTGACCCAAATGTTCCACAATGAAAAGACCATTCATCCCCCCACCCCCCTCTGTCTCTCTCCTTTCTAGTGTGACATAATATATAATATGCATGTGTCTCCCTTTTCCAAGGGACCCATAGTTTTAATCAACTGTGACTTTAAATGTTCAAGCTGGTTTTCTTAATGGCACTTAATAAGTTCCAAACTTGTTTTTGTCATTGACGCTTCATTTCTCCAATGGAATGGTTTGGATTTCTGTCTATATTTTACAGTACTTCAGTGCTTTTGGTCATAGGTTAGGTACTCCAGTTAATGGTACTCTGAAGAGAGTAGGGAACAGCTGAAATATGAGAGGATCTAGTTTAATTTACAGTGATATGGATCCCCTTCAATAAATCCTTTTCTATTTTCCACACAGATTGTACAAAAGACATGGTTAGTGTTGGCTTAGATTAATTTATATAGATTTCATTTCAAGTAAATCAGCTGAGCTCTGCCAATTCCCAAGAGGAGGGCATCGGAACTAAGGGCCTAGAACAGTGCCTGGCACAAAGTGGGCTCAATCCATACTTTTCTAAGAATAAATAAGAATGGCTAAAATATGGTCCTTGTCTCTTAAGAAAACATAATTTAAGAAAAAAGTGCAGATTAATCCCATAATCTTCAGATAGAACATGGTGACTCAGCAGGTTGAGGATCTGGTATTGTCACTGCTGTGGCACGGATCCAATATTAAATTTATGATGTTCTTCAAGATTAGCTTAGGTGCCTTTAACTCTGAGTAAACCTTTCCTTACACCCACTTTGAGAATCACCCCATGGCCAAGTGGGACACAACATCTGCTGTGCGTAGGTCACAGCTGTGGCTCAGATTCAATCCCTGGCCCAGGAATTTCCACAAGCAGTAGGTGTGGGAAAAAAAATAAATAATAAAAGAAAAAAATACAGGAAAGACCAGGTGGAGTGCTATCAGAGAGATACAAGCAATGTACAAGAGACCAGAAAGATTAATGTTGAAATGAGAGTCCTTCATCCTTCATGGCTTTTAGGAAAAGGACTCTATTTAACTGCATTCCAGCAGAAATTGGAAAGCACTAGAACCACACCTGGTATTGTTTTGTTTTGGTTTTGTCTTTTTTTTTTCCCCCACAAGGCAGGAAATTGCCTCTGAATAAAAGAAAAATATAAGACTTTCCTTTCCCCACTTCAACATCAGATGCAATATCCATTCTGACAGAAGTAATAGAGTTGGGCATACACCTGTAGGCTATGCAAAGTTATAGTTTCTTTGGTACATCCATCATCTACTAACCAGACACAAAAATATGTGAAAGTCTGAAGCAATGGGTATAAATTGCTTGCTTGTTTTACGAAGAATTCAGGGATACTTTATTGCTTCAATTGATATTTTTTCTTGGAAAACTTCAATAAATAGAAAAACAATAGAATACATTTGAGTCACATGAATCATGCCCAGAAGGAGTTAAAGGGAAAGTTGACATGAGGGTATTCAGATTCTCAGGAAACCTTACAAACCTGGGCACTCTCTTAAAAAAACAAAATTAAAATTTCAGACTTTCACAATAGACTAAAACACTGAGCTAAAACAAAAATTAATCAATTAATTAATTAATTTTGCAGATTTAAATAGAAGGCTTGTGTTTAAGTTCGAAAGTGAATTCCAATAGCAATGGTCAAGTTTGGAGGCAGTTTGTATGAAAGTATTTAAGAAAGTTAATTGAGCTTCCATTTAATATGATCCATAGTGTGATGTTGCTGCATAAAAGAAAAAGAATTGCAAGAATTTTTTGTTTGTGTTTATGTAGCTCTCATTGATAGAAGTGTGCATTTATCATGTCATACTCAGAAAATTAGCTCAATTCTGGGTACCGAAATATAAGATGAGATTTGTCAGATGATTAAATCTCTAGAGGAGGGTAATCAAAATGAAATATGGTCTCATATGAAACACAGATGAAGGAATTGAGGATGTCTAATCTAGAACAGAGAAGACTTGGAGATGTAGAACTACTTTTATGGAGTCGTATTTATTCTGAAGTAAGGATCCCACCAAGAAATTGAGAGATTTGTCTGAGGGTACAGAACTGAGGAGTGATATTAGAGATAAGAACTTTTTCCTAATGTCCTGGTCAACATCTTTTCTATCATATTGTAAACACAAGTCTGAGTTTTAAGTAAACCAATGCAGTTACTAAGACTAGGAAGAAAACAAAACATGGATACCAACAATTTAATGTAATTCCTGAAGTTCTAGCATGGTCAATAAGGATTTATTTCATCTGAGCCTAAACAGTAAAAAATGCAAAGTTTTTCATAAGATCATGTTTGTTACATTGTTCTTTGTTCTTCCTTGTTTGTTTGTTTTTTTTCTTTTTCCCCCCCAAGATTTAGAAGAGGGAAAGAAAATCTCTCACAATCAAGTTTGAACATGCATCTACAATAGCTGGAGTATTATATAAGGGATGATATTTATGGTTAAAGATACAGCTATGCCACATTTGAGAGGGAAAAAAAAAATATAAAGAGCCCTTTGAGAGGGTGCAACCACCCCCGCCATGTGACCACCTGGCATGCTGTGAGACTCAACAGATGTAGCGTCAAACTTTTTGGCATTAACTGCATTTCTATCCAGCCTCTCACGTTGTCTAGTCAGTCTGCTGGGGCTTGAGCCACATGCAACATACAAAAGCCAAAGTTGATTGAAACAGAGCAGGGCTAAATGGCTCTAGTATTCTGTTTCTGAGAGCCACCACTTGCAATTCACTCCTAGCCAAGCCGCTCTGACCTTAATAAGTATCACCCCCAGAAAAACTCCCAGACTTAAAAGACTCTTCTGTAGAATCAGCCTGGGGCATTCCTACTAATGCACCTTGGAGACAGCTATATATAGTTGCTCCTATTGCTAATTCTCTGATTTCTGAGCTCTCTCCCTTTACCCAACTTTCTCAGGCCTGCCCAAGTCCTGGCTCCCTTGCTTAGAACTTCCCTGAGCAACCTGGCAGCAGTCTTATTCAGCTCAGTCTCTTTCCGGAAACAAGTTACCACTGCCTTTATCTATCCAAAGCCACAGGTGGCTTCTCCAAAACCTGGAGTTTGTGAAATGACTGGCATTATTACCTGGTGGTCAGAAAAGTCAAAGATTCTGAAAACCTAGGGACCAGGACCTCAGAACTGCCTTAACATATAAAGGAGGTCAGCATCCAATCCTATTCCAGAATCTCTCCGTGGATGGGACACTCTTTTGACTGCCTTGGGTTTGTATGCAGTTTAATTAAAAGGTGCTCTAGGGAATGTGAAGATTATTGCTATTTGGATTTGGTTTCTAGGAGTTTACAATCTCAAAACAGTCTAGCAGGAAATATTGCTCAAGCATCTATTATGGGAAAGTAACTGTGCTCTTTGTTATGAGGGATACAAAGAAGAACACGTGCCGTCTTCAAGAAGCTTTAATGCTTCCTAGGCCATGTACTCATAGAAAGTTAAATTCCCCTAGATTTTAGTGAATGAAGTCTTTAAGAGTCTAGAGACAGAAAGGAACACTTTAAAGCAGTTTGGACCATGAGATGATAGGGATAACATAATTTTGAATATTTACATGTAAATACATATTTAGAATATGAGCACTCATCTTTTAAAATGTAAACTTTAAAAGGTTGAGATAAATCTGAAGCAATATTACTAGTCTCATTTTAATATTCTTAAAATAAGTTTAAATTTAATTTAACTGTATTATCAAAGAAACAAAAATATTTTCACTGTCATCAGTATTTTACACTAGTTTTAATAGTTTGAATACCTCTTTTTGAAAATCTTGTTTTTTTTAACACTTGGGATTAAGCAATTTGAAAGTCTGATTCCAAATTCAGTTTGTTTCAATACTTACTAATAGATATTTTAGGTTAAAAGGATATTTTACATAAACATAGATCCAAGAGGAGATAGTAATCGTTTCGCTTAAATCATAATACTATTCTTTTCAGTCCTATCCATCATTTAAGCAAAGGTTTTTTTTGTTGAAAGTTGACTGACCAACTCTCTTTATTAACAGGCAGATGGCTTTGCATGTCAAAAGGCATTGCATTTTCTAGTGAATCCAAATCTCTGAAGCTCTTAGAAGTTAACTCAGTTTACAAAATTTTTTGATTTGTGTATTTAAGGGATGTTATAAATTATTATATATAATTTTCAGCAACAAAACTGTCAATTGGAACATTTCCAATCAATTTCAAAAAAGTGCTGTCTCCACAGTATGAGTTTAATTATTTTCTTTTTTGACCGCATGCAAAAAGTTTGAAATCAGCCTGCATCACAGCAGTGATCTAAGCTGCTACAGTAACAATCACTGAATCCTTAAACCTTTGGGCCACAAGAGAACTCTGAGTTTAATTCTAAAAGCAGTTACTTTCTTGCCTATTTTGCCCTAGGGGACATTAAGGATTGTTTTCGCTTGTTTGTTTTGGTTTTTGCTTTTTAACAACTGCTAGGTAACAGTACTGACAGCCCACTGACAGCACTGAGAAGGTGAAAACATTTAGAATCCTTCTCTCAATGTACAAGAAAATTGCCAAATTCATCTTTGAAAATAGCAATTCTTTTATGCAGTTTGCTTCAAGGTAACCAATAAAACTCTGTGTGGTGTATAGCATATTTTATGGATATTCCTTATCACGTTATGAAGTGTTTTTTGGTTAAAGTATTTTTTTTTTTTTTAGTGTTTTAAAAATCTTAATTTTCTAAACTTCACCGTGTGGGCTGACCTACTGTATCACATAGGGGGCAGGACCTACTAACACCTGAAGGGAGTCAGCCAACCCCCTTGAATGCCTGTGGTCTCTTCTCTTCCCCGGAGCCTCAGACCCAGTTGTGACAGCTGACACATCATCTGATGTGCAGCCCAAATAAAGGCATCTCTCACTATTGCTCCATATATTAAGCATTAGAATGCTTAACTTAATTCTTAATTTTCAGATAAAATATAAATAATATAAATGAAAAATACGAATATGTTTTTCTGACAGCCCAATAGATAGTCTTGCTTCCTCCTTGGGGAAAGAACATGCACCCCACTTAAGAGGCTTCCAATTTAGCACTGGGTCAGATCTGGAGAGGCAGAGAGGGGCTCCCACATGTAAGCATGCAGGCGCACACCCACCACTCAGACTCTCCATCAAACTGCCCATCTCACCTCCCATATTCACTTACTTTTCCCATGGAGAAATGTGAAATAGAACCAAAACAAGGACCCAGGTTTCCTAAGCCTGAAACAGGACCAGGGTTCACTGGAGCTGAAACAGAATGTTTTTTCACAATAAACGCCTATGAGGAAGCTATCATTTAATTGTCAAGCAGTTACTATGCTTCAAACAAACTAGTCACATTTTTCAAGAAACCTCAAACTGTGTTAAGATGTACTTAATATGTAATATTAATATTAAGATGTAAAAGTATTAAGATGACTTTAAGGATAGAATGGAAGCACCTTGGAGTTCCCGTCATGACTCAGCAGAAACGAATCTGACTAGCATCCATGAAGACACAGGTTCGATCCCTGGCCTTGCTCAGTGAGTTAAGGATCCGATGTTGCCATGAGCTGTGGTTCCAGACCGGGCTTGAATCCTGCCTAAGTTGCTGTGGCTGTGGTGTAGGCCGGTGGCTACAGCTCCGATTTGACCCCTAGCCTGGGAAACTCCATATGCCATGGGTGTGGCCCTAAAAAAACAATTAAAAAAATAAAAAAAAGAATGGAAGCACCTTTATATAGTGACAGATTTCCCACATCTGTGAACCCTTCATCCTAAATTAGGGCTTTCAAATTGAGAAGTAGTGGTAGATAGCACTTGTGTTGATGATGGCAGTGACTGGTGTGCCCTGCCTGAAGGGGACTCACTGGCCAAGGCAACATGCCTTCCTTTTCAAAGGAGCTTTTAAGACCAGGACACAGAAGGTTAATTGAAATTCTAAGGACGAAGGAAGAAAGTTTGCATGCCAAGGCAAGTTGCTTCACATATTCCATTAGAAAATAAAAAGCAGCATTAGGGAAACAATAGATCATTACTGAGTTAAGTACAAAAGTACCAAAAAAAAAAAAAAAACACAATTTATATTAGGGAACATTAAACACTGAATTCCCTTGAGCTTGTGTTTGCAGCCCCTGCACTATATACCAGATCGTGTACTGCTGTGTGAATAACCCTGGGAGCATGGAGGGAGACATGGCCTTTGCCTTTGTAGAATCTTCTATTGTGGATCAGCATACAAAGCAAATGACACTGCAGCTCTGTGCCTTGACTGAGGCTACTCCAGCCCTGTCCACCCTGGAAAGCCACTCTACTCCAGGCAGTTCAGCTGCCCCCAACATTTCTCCATTTTCCCAAAAGGATATTCAAAAAGCAAGAAAAATTCTAATTCCTGTAGAGATAAATTTGCCTCCCTTTCTGACCCATCCAAAAGTTTCTAAAACTGAGATGTTTTGCAAAGTTCAGTCTCCAAACTAGTAGCCCCTGTTTCTTGGCAAGCATCTATACAACCAAGCCTCATTAGCCCCTACCTTGCTCACAGTGCTTGCACTACATCTGTAAAGTCAGTGTGCAAAAAGCAGTGCTAAGTCCAGTCTTTGATTACCATAAAAAGTTGTAGAAAAATCAACAAATGCTGATGAGCCAATCATCTGATAATGGGAGCAAAGAGATAGAAAATCGAGATCTGGACCCAAACCAACTCAACCATTTGCAAGGCAAATGGTACAGAGAAAAGTCTACGAGATGATTTGCATTGCAGAGTTACAGAGAAATGAATTCATATTTTGCCTTGGCCACTTGTAATTATTCTTTAAGACTAACAAAGAACAGGCAAGATATAGGACAATTATAGGAAGGAGAGCAAATATGGAATCAATCTTGCTGCAAGAGCCCAGAAATTACTGTCTAATAATGAAACAATTTGAAGAGAGAAAAATCTGTTAACATTTAGGGGGACAGTGAAATCATAAGCAATGAGGAGAAAGACTTGTGAATATCAAACCCTGCCAAGTCCAAAGCCCTCCTCTCCTCCACACTAGGATTTCAAAATTATTAGATGAAACAAACATGGTAGAAAGCCACCTCATATTTGGTAAGGCAATTGATAATGAGCATAAGAAAGAATTATAGCAATCTTTAAATACAGAAGGGAGCGTTAGGAGCATAGAGTCTAACTGTTTAATGTAATAAGAAGTGAAGAAAAAGAGACTCAGAGGGGCTAAGAGATTCATCCTAGTTCAACTTGCTTTCCAGCTACCCCTGTCCAGAGTCCTTCCTACCACCCTGCACTGGTGCTCTTCACATGTGGGATAATGAGCCTACATTGAATGTTTGGATAATAAATATGGGCCAAAATAAAATTCAGATGTTCAGTGGTGGCAAAGCCCCTCCCCCAAGTTATAATGTGAAAAAAAAAGAGGGATATTAAGTCTTAACACCTGAGGCCATCAACAGAGATTGAACCATGACATGTGTTTATGCAGTTGGTCACAGCATAAAACCTGGAGCACTGTTCATTCTCCCATCCCATTCAGCCAGAGGGTAGCTACCAGCAGGAGTTTTCTAGGCAGATGAAGCATGCCCTTTACAGAGGACATTTCTTATCCTTCTAAAATTATTGTGGTGAAATAGAGCCCAAGAGTGTGAAAACCAGAGCACCCCCAAGTCCTAAGATTCTAAGAAAGATGTTTCATTGCCACCAATCATTTATATTCTTTAACCATGTATTACGGAACTAGCAAGTGGACAGAAATAGTATAATAAATCTCTATATACCCATCACTCAGCTTCAACAACATCAACTCACAATCTTGTTTCACCAATACTTCCACTTCCCTTGTCCTTTCCATATTATTTTGAAGCCAATCCCAGATGATATCATATGGTTTTATCTGTGAACAATTTACTATGTATTTCTAAAATACAGGTACTTTAAAAAATGATCACAATGTAATTATCACACCTAAGAAAGTTAGCAATAATATACAATATCATGAAATGCCCAGACATTATTTAAATTTCCATGAATTTATAGAAATTTATTTTGACAGTTTGTTTAAATTGGCATCCAAATATGATCATTTTATCTCTTCTCTCTGTTAATTTACAGTTCCACCACCACCCCCACCAAACCCGCAACTTACTCGTCGAAGGTACCAGGTTGTCTGCCTGGAGCTTCTCACAGCCTGTGATTTACTGAATGGCTCCCTGTGTGTCTTCCGCATTTCTTGGTAGTTAGGTCTAGAGCTGAGCTTCCCAATATGGTAGCCACTAACCACGTGTAGCTATTTAACTTTAAATTAAACTAAATTTAAATTTACTTCCTCAGTCACACTTGCCACATGTCAAGTGCTCAGCTAACCACATATGGGTAGTGGCTACTGTAGGGGACAGAAGAGATAACAGATCATTTCTATGACTGCAGAAATTTCATTTGGATAGTGCTACTCTAAAGGCTTAATAAAGTCCCATGAGGTAGCTTTGGAAGGAAGAGATGGTGAAATCTCATCCACCCAGGCTTTGGCTCCCAGTTCCTCTCCTGCACTGAAGTCACTTTAAATCTTCATGCCTGGACATTAAAAATGAAATAAAAATTCAAGGAATTTGTGTCTTTTTAAATTTACCTAAATTGTATGCTTATAAACACTTTTTTTATTATTATTATTTGGGGGGGGGGCATACCTATGGCATGTATAAGTTCCCTGGAGCCAGGGATCAAACCTGCACCACGGCAATTACCAGAGGCACTGCAGTGACAATGCCATATCCTTAACCTGAGGATCCTATTCCTAACCAGAGAACTCCTATTCCTTTTAATAGGTGTGTAATTTCCCACTGATTGCATATCTCACGGTTGATTTGTTATCTTTTTAAATAACATATAGTCTTCTGTAACATACATTGAGCTTCTAGAAACATCTTTGGCCTCCTGTGACACAGGAGCAAAGGAGGCCACCCGCCATAGGATCTCTGGGGCATTGGCCATCTTCAGTTCTAGTAGTTATTGCCCAGTCACTCTCCAAAATAATTGTGCCGATTTGCTCTCCTACCAACAGGGTGCAAGTGTTCCTACTTCCTTATAGAATTACAAATATTAGGTAGTTGCAGACTTTTAATTTTTACCAGTATGGGTTCACATATATGCAGTTAACAGTACAGATTCAAGCAGGAAAAGGGAAGAAAATGGGATTGACATGGGAATGCTGACTTGACCATCTCTATAATGTTTTCTTGCTTAAAAAAATGTATGGCAAAAAGGTATTGTTTACTAAATGTGAATGGTGGGTACAAAGTCATTGTTATGATATTTTTATTTATTTTTTTTTTGTCTTTTTGCCTTTTCTAGGGCCGCTTCCCACAGCATATGGAGGCTCCCAGGCTGGGGGGCCAATCGGAGCTGGCCCCATAGATGCCAGCCTATGCCAGAGCCACAGCAACATGGGATCCGAGCCGCGCCTGTGACCTACACCACAGCTCACAGCAACGCCAGATCCTTAACCCACTAAGTGAAGCCAGGGATCGAACCCCCAACCTCATGGTTCCTAGTTGAAGTCATTAACCACTGTGCCACTACGGGAACTCCGTTATGATATTTTTTAGTATTGCTTGGAAGATTTATACTATTTATAATAATTATTTCATAATCATTTTTCAATGCAAGGGTTTGATAAAAAATGTGTAGCATATAACAAATGATTAAATATGGGATTATCTACTAGGTTCATTTTGTTTGTTTGTTTTTGCATTTCATGCTAAAAAAAATGCTGAGAGGAACTATCCATTGTCTGTATTTGCCCCAAGTGACCTCCAGCTCATAGAGAATTCCAGTCAAGTTTATTCAGCCAAACGTTGCCAACTAATTGCCCCAAATTATTTACTTTGTACCTGCATACTGTATTATGTGTCACATAGCATTATCTTCTCTCTGGATGATATAAACTAAAGAGACGGTAAACTGCAAGTGAAACTGCTATTTGGAATATTGCCAAAAGTTTTGTGAAGTATTTCTAACTCTTTTTCATTTGCTTATGAACTCTGTGTACAAAGTAAATGCCTTGGCTCTGAAAAAGTGAACAGTGGCTTGCTAACTCTTAGTGTCACTATATTTGCAATAGTCAATTTAAAAATCCAAAGGAAAACTCATTTAGAGAAGAATATGACTGTAAGACAGCAGTGATAGGTGTGATTCATCAGTCAAGAAACAGTGTGTAGACTCCTTCCATGCCTGAGGCACTGTGCTCTGCCCTGGGATGGACACGAAGCCTAGCAGACATTGGTCTCTGCATCTAAAGACTTACAACTGAGCAAGCTTTTCCTTTTTCAACACTAACCACAAACATCTTATGTTCATAGTCAGAGGCTCACTCTGGCTTTGTTCTATTTTGATCTTCATAACTTATTTTAAAGATTGTGCAGTAGCTATTCATTGCTTAGTAAGTCTTACAATGAACTTTGTCAACAGGAGTGCCATTTTCACCTGTCCTGTGGAACTCAGAGCGTCCCACTCCATGAAGCTCATGGCATAAACAACTTCAAATAAAACCCTCCGGGAGATCTGTGTCAGGCACAGCATGAGAGAGAAGTGGGGAAAAGCAGGAAAAGAACCAAGAGGGAGTGCCCAGGAGTGACAGCCATGTCCATGTTTTAGCATTTTTTCCTCATCTCCTTAAGATATTTATTCCACTTCTCCACTACTAGTTGAAAAAATGTTGGATGGCACAACAAGCCATGATACTAAAATGAAACACATTTGCTTTTAGGCTCATGATGTTTCAGAGGGTTGATGACATCTACATGAGTTTCTCAGGGGATGAGCCTTTAGAATAAATCACAGCAGCAAAGAACTAAGGACACACTTCTTAAGCTGATAGGTGGCCCAAGGGAAGAGCCAGTGTGAAGATGGGGTGTCAGTGTGTGTGTGTGTGTGTATACACATGTATGTACATGTGCCTCTAGTGAACACAAGGAGAAAGAACAATCTAAAAGAGGAAAGGTCTGCTGCCTTGAAGCCATTCACACTTAATGGTGTCTGAACTTCAAAAATGAAGCGGTTCTGAGGGCTATATAGTGGCGGCAGTACAGGACTTCCTGTGACTAGAAGTTGGGCTCATAAAATTGAAGAGCATCTGGCTACCAGGACATGGAAAGAGCCCTTTGCCAACAACAGCCTGGTAGCAGAGGTGTAACTGATTCAGAAGTGCCTGGCTGATATTTCCCTTGAGGTTTCCAGAAGATGAACTAGTTAAGAAGGACCTGGTCTACTGGACATCATCAGGCAACTTGACAAGTTCAGACCATTGGGGGAAAAATTCAAGAGATGGTGTCATCCCAAATAGAGTGTCCCTGGAAAGAACCCTCCCTCTGTCAGTGGAGGAGGATTAGGAAGACAATAGGTTCAGTTACATATTCTAGATCAGGTCAAGTCATGGCTTTTTTGAGGTTGGCTGTACATGTTAATGATCCAGATGGCTTAATCCAAAGGGCCGCTTGTTGTTTTAGCCATTCAGGATCTTCTGCGGAAAGAGAAAGTATAGCCTAATGCTAAATTGAATTAGGTCAAATGTTGAAAGGCTGAATAAAAAATAAAAGCTGTAATAGGAAAAGGTAATGGGAGACTTTATACTGTGATTCTAACATTGACTCCCATGGTACCTGGCTGCAAGTGAGAGCCTCAGTTTCCAAAATAAAAAATGGGAACATTTTTTATGGAATTTAATGGGACTATTATGAGGAGTGAAATAATACAAATCGAATGCTTTGTACACATGATATTCAACCAATATTCATTTTGTATTATTTTTGATTTTAATAAAGAAAAAAGGAATAGTGGTTACTGAGTCCTTTGTATAGCATTAACTTTACATAATCTTCATAGCTAAACATAATGCCAGTTCTTACTGAAAGCCTGGGTTTAAGGCAGTCTGCATCGTGTGGTCAGTTTCTTCTCTCTTCCCTTCCCACAGCCAGCTCCTCCCTGAAGAAGCGATTCAAGCGGCGGGAGATCGAGGCCATCCAGTGCGAGGTGCGGAAGATGTGCAACTACACCAAGATTCTGTCCACCAAGAAGAACCTAGACCACGTGAACAAGATCCTGAAGGCCAAGCGGCTGCAGAGACAATCAAAGACAGGCAACAACTTCGTCAAGAAGAGGAGAGGACGTCCCCGGAAGCAGCCCACGCAGTTCGATGAGGACTCCAGAGACCAAATGCCTGTGCTGGAAAAGTGCATTGACCTCCCCAGCAAAAGGGGTCAGAAGCCAAGCCTGAGCCCGCTCGTTCTGGAGCCGGCCGCCAGCCAAGACACCATCATGGCAACCATCGAGGCGGTCATCCACATGGCCCGGGAGGCACCACCCCTGCCTCCGCCCCCGCCTCCGCCCCTCCCACCGCCGCCCCCGCCCCCACCGCCCCCGCCCCCTCTGCCCAAGACCCCCAGAGGAGGCGGGAAGAGGAAACACAAACCTCAGCCTCCGGCCCAGTCCCCGCAGCAGCAGCCGCCGCCACCGCCGCCGCCGCCGCCGCCGCCGCCGCCGCAGCAGCCCCTTCCCCCGGAAGAGGAGGTGAAAGCCAAAAGGCAGAGGAAATCGCGAGGCAGTGAGAGCGATGTCCTTCCCTAGGGTGGGTCTGGGCGTCTGAACCTGGGGCTTGGGGGGCAGCGTGTTGGAGGAGCAGTGAGCCGGGGCTGGGGCGGAATCCCCTCTGCAGGGACACCATGCCCTTCACTCCAGAAGCTGGGCAGGCAGAATAGGGCCGGATGACGGGGTTGAGCCTTCAGGAGCTCTTGGGAAAGCAAAACGGGGGGATGTCTTCAAAAGAAGTGTGTCTGTGCTTCACAGCAGTTCCCAGCCGAGCGGCACTTCAGTATGGCTAGATCCTTGACAGGCAGCACAAGACCTATCAGGGAGGAGATAGAGGGTGGTGCTCTCTGACAGACACCAGACCTCCAGCATCCAAGGTGCGCCCTTGATTTCGCATTTACTGGCCAGGAAAATTGAAAGGGAAACACCCTCAATTAGGAAACATTCCAAGGGGAGAAAAGCTGCAAATTGCTCAACTGGCTTTGTTGTAATCCACCTCCATTTAACTGGTCTTTAATTCTTTTGGGTTTTCGAGCTCAGCTGGGCTTTGAGGCATCAACGTCATCTTCACGTGACCTGAATCTTTCCGTTAGCGATACAGTTTCTCAGATGGACTCATGTCATCAGAAGGTGGAATTCTAGTGATAGGCAACCTTAGCCATGCATCCATATCTTTCTGTGCATCTCCTTTATGACACATACACTGATGTTTAGTATCATCTGGTCCTGCTTTTTCTTTGCCCATTGTATTTCCATATTCCTTTTCATTAACTTACTTGTTGCCTTCTTTTCCTTGGTACACACCTAAATAATGTAAACCTGACCCGTGTCGTAATGTTCACCCTTAGCATGCTGTCGCAAGGAACTTGGCTTTGAATCCCAGTCATAGTGAAACAAATACTTAGTAATGATAGAGCCTTTTAAAAATAAGTGATTTAGAGCAGGCAAAGATATGTTGACCCAGGGTGTGTCAACCAGGTTATTTTTTTACTTCAAACATATTTGCAAAGAATAGGCAGAATAAAATGGTGTTAATGCCCCATAGCAAATGGAATAACTAACTAATCACCAAAAATTGAAACCCCAGGCCAACCAGAAAGACAAGTGTCTAGCAATGCCTTGGTATGTGACTTTTTTTTTTTTTTTTTGGCATACAAATAACTATCAAAGGTCAATGGACAAAAGGACAGTAAAAGTCTATTATCTCTTCTCATAAAAGCAAATGTGAGTAAGTGTTCTTATCTGGAAAAGAAAAAGAAAAAGAAAAAGCTCAAAGGGTGTCACCACTCCAATCCTATCATGCCACCTTGGACAAAGTATCCAAGTTGTGGTTGCCTTAATAAACTGAAACATTTTGTACATAATGTAATTATAAACCTATCAGTCTGCATGGATGCAAACTGTGTGTGACAAATCGTCTTTTAAATGGTCAATTTCAACTGTACATTTCTCATCCAAGTTGTACTCTAGCCATTGGTTTAGCGTGGACAGATATTCCGTCTCTATTATTCATCTCCACAGCCCAAGTAAAACATGTTTAAACTCAAAATGAATATGAAGTTATTCCATTGCCATAGATGCTTTCTAAAAGTCAGATGTGGAAATTTCAAATAAATATTTTCAATTTCCTTCTTCACTCCTCCCCTTACCTTCCCTAAGACATCAAATACCTGGTATGGTAGATTATAAAAAGAGAGACACTAAGAGACAATTAAATTAAATTTTCTAATGGGAGTTAGAATATCTGGTTTACCTCCAAATTAAATTTCTTTACAGGAAGATGGGAACAGCTGGAAATTATATTATCTCTTCAGAACACAACATGATTTCCTTAGAAAGAGAAGGATTTTTGTTGGGAACATAGGAGAATAAGGTTATTGGTTATCTATGGGGGTAAATTTTAAAATCCCAAGTTAATATGCTTGCAAACATCATGGTTCTATCATGGCACCAACAGTTTTTTGAAATCACCCAGAATCATCCTGTTCTGCACTGTCACCACGGACTTCACATCATGTACTGCCACGGGAGATCAGTCACTTTTAATCCCAGCAATAAGTTTAAAGGAATACATTCTCCAGTTCTTTAAAGCTTATATCATAGATACTCAGTTTGTGACCTAGGTTGACCTTTGGCATTTCACACAATTTGAACTGCAAAATCAAACTAACCTCTTTCAATTTGTCATTCCCAAGCCATGTCTGAGTGGCTCCAAAGTCACTCAAGAGGAAGGTTCAAATTAGCCCCACTCACCCCACCATTGCTAGGAAAGAGCAACCATTTTCATTCCAGTTAAGCCATAAAGAGGTTTTCCCTCTTGCTGGATTTTGAAAATAATTTTCCCTTTTGCCCTTCCTTCCAGTGCGGTCCTGTTTCCCCAACCAAGTCTGTGAGCAGACTAAACCTTACCCCAGAGGGGAATGAGCTGGCACTCTCTAAGCTTTTTAAAGAAGGACCTAAAGCTTAATGGGCAATAACCTCTAGTAGGTGAGAAATTTCAAATAACTCTAGGATACATTAGGATTTCCAAACCAATGAAAGGTGTTCCAGGAGAGACACAGCAGGGTTGCACCTTATACATAAATTCAGTCTTACAGTTGTCACTTGAGTCAAATGCTAAACTT
The DNA here is from genome assembly GCF_016906955.1 of Phacochoerus africanus. Classification (NCBI taxonomy): domain Eukaryota; kingdom Metazoa; phylum Chordata; class Mammalia; order Artiodactyla; family Suidae; genus Phacochoerus; species Phacochoerus africanus. Next base: position 96,759,959 of record NC_062545.1, read on the forward strand.
CTACGTTTATGACTCCATAGATTGGAAAGCTGCAGAGGGGCAAAACTGAAACAGACTGACCAGCTTTTTAGAGGTGGAAGCAAGTCCAGTCACCTGCACAGCTTCCCCTCTTCCCCATCAAGCTCCTCCCTCAGTATCACATGACTCTTTTTGCTTTTTGCTTTTGCTTTCCATTAACCTAACTCATTGGTGTGACCATTTCCTCATTTCCTAACTACCCCCTTTGCCTCCCTTCTCCTGTCCAGACTCAGATTGGGTCAGTCTAATTCCACATCTCCTGGAACCCAACACTGCCTTTTGTGGTTGCATTTCTATTTAGAGAAAATGTCATTTGGGATGCACAAGATTCCATAAACAGCTCCAAAAGAACTTCCTAATAAAAAAATTCCTTGGTTTTCTTTTTTCTTTTTTTCTAGAATACTTATCTTCAGCAAGCAGGCATGAACCCACTTATAGGAAGTCTGATTAGGGGGGAGCAAAGGATGAAGATGACATAAAAACTACCTTGAAAATGATGATGGGTCTCTGGTCCACCTTCCTGAGTTGCTGGAGAGCCACTTGCTTTTCACCCTCTCATCTCAAATGAGGGGAGCAGAGTTTAACTTTCTCTAACAGCATGGCTCTGGCTTACAACCCAAGGAAGACAGGTCAGAGGAAAGGAGAGCTTGTCAGCGCTGGCTCATGATTTGGCTGGCCTGGGACTCCACAGCCACTGACAGCCCCCGAGTAGGTGACTAAGGGCTGACAGGATTAGCATGTTAACTTGGCTGCTGTCCAGAATGAGAAGCCATGTTCGATGGCAGTTGGAGTTTGTGTGCTGGGCATTGCTGGGTCTATAAATATGATAAGCAAGTGGTGACAGAATTATAGTATAAGGTGATGTACTACATGGAGATCATAAAGGATTTGGTTTTAGGACTTAAGTAGAAAATCCCACTCCTACAGCATATTACCCAACAATATCCAGATAATGAGCTTTTGGAGAATTTTTTTTTTTTTCCCTACCACTAGGAAGATTTACCTGGGAACTGTCTAAAGTCTACACATATATTTCTAAAGCCTTTAAACACCAACTGTAGCATGGAGGGTGGGGGAGGGGGTGGCAGAAGCCGAAATGCCTCAAAAGCCATTTAAGTGTTACATTGCAGGATTTGCAGTCCTTCTCATTATGTAACAGTAGATAAATATAGACATTATACTCAACACTGCCCTATAGTATCACAATGGTCCAAATGCCAGAGCTTACAGATAATGTCATCACAGTGCCTAGAAACTCAAACTGTAATATACCGTAGCATTTTCTTGGTGTTTTTTAAAGTTTCTTTCCACGATACCAGGCACCCCCTGCCTCTAGTTTCTTGGAGCGTTTGTCCCACTAATGAGTCTGCCTCCCTTGTTGGACTCGGTCACATGGGGAACAGTCTTAGAAGCACATATCAACCAAGGAAGAAACTTCCTGGATCTCTCTTGCCCACTTGCCCAGGTATAATAAACACTAAAGGGGGGAAAATTGAAAAGAGCTGCCACTGGTCAACACAGAAGGGCAGTTCCAACTTAGGTTGGCATCTTTCTTTTTCTTCCTTTTTTAAAAAAGTCTATTTCTTAAATAATAAATGCACATGATGTGTTAAATATGTATATATATATTTCAAAAGAAAAAATGGGGCACAAGATTGTCTTACAAGTCGTGCTGGCTAATTTTTAGTTTGTATTCATAAGTGGTTTTTAAAAGCCTTTTTTAAAGTGTAATTTGCATGTTCTACTTTGATTGTATGTAAACATATTTTAGAACAAAAAATGTATTTGTATTTTATTGAATATAGAGGCGAGAAAAATTGTACATTGTTTGAAATGTTCTTTTTGTAACAGTTTTTATTCATAAAGCATTTTTGTACATTTAAAATGAACATGGACTTGCTGTTATTTGAGGCGTAGATACATCTGGCATGCTTTACTGTCATGCTCCTCCATGGTCTTAGATGTTGGGTTTTAAACATTTTTTCTAAAAGAAAGCTCAGTCTTTTTCGCTACCAGATCAGGTTAGCACAGTATAGAGCACTTAACTATTAAAAAAAAAAAGTTAATCCTATTCATATGTTATTCATTGTGTGAAATTAAAGACATTCAATTCAGTCTAACACGAGTTGTGGATTCTTTTGTTTTATTTTCCATCTGGTTCACATCACTTAGGAGTTTAATAACATTTGAGGGTCTTTGCTCACACCAACTGGATAGAGAATCATTGAGAAAATTCTCACCAAATTTCTGCCTTTTGTATGATTCTGAGAAGTACATTATGGGGAAGATTTCAGTCTGATTTACTGAGTTACTCTTCAGAATATATTACACCAGGACGTAAAGCCAAGGCTGATTCAAAGAACCAGTCAGACCTCTGCTAAAAACAATCAAAATGTACTATAAGATGTTGGAGATCCATCCTGTTCTCAGATTTTAGAGAACATTATGGATAGGGGCTTAAGCCTTCTTACTAAATATCCATGATGTTAAATTGCTGAAGGATGGGTCCCCAGCTGGACCTAAGGTTTGACTACAGGGATAAGAAAGGCTGTTTAATCCACAGCAGACAATTATGATCACCTATCCAAAGCCTACAGCCTGAGCAAGACCCTGAGGGCAGTGTCCAGGAGGAATACACGACCCCTGCTGTGAAAGAACTTACAAGGCCTCCTGTGGATGATGAACAGCAGTTTTAAGCAGAATGTGGAAAGTGGTAAAAAACAAAGTTATGGGGTCTCAGAAGAAGGGTGGAGCCCCTGAGCTGGCACCTTCTCGTCCTACTCTTTCTGCTCTAATTTTTGGTTTATATTCAGAGATAGGTTTTCAAAGCCCTTTTAAAAAGTGTGATTTGTACATTCTACTTTAAGAAAATGTAAACATACATACAGCTATGTATTTTTTTACCTCCTTTATCTTATCTCCTGGTGCATGCTTCAAAAAGCCAACAAGTGGGAAATGTTAGATACAGCTCCATGACCCTAACCATCAACCTGACCCCTGTGACCTTTACTATGACTTTAACATTTGTCGTAGCACCCACAGTGGGATCACAAAATCTGGTGGATTACTAGGGTGGCCTCCAGGAAGGCTGGAGTCCTCATGCTTTAGGTGGTCTCCTGAGATTCAGAATTCAGTCATCAACCTCTAATGAAGTAGAATTTGCTCCTCATCCCCTCTCTTCTGCTATCTTGCACTGAACCAGGAAAATTTAAAGCATTATATAGTGCTTTTTCTAATTCAGCTTCATTAGACTGTTGATATTTCTGAAATTTGGAAGGACTTACTGGAGTACCCCTAATCTCTTCCCACCAGCTCTCATGTAGGGAAAAAACTGTTGCCAGGAAATTGATTGGCTCAACTTTTAGGGTTTTCAATCAGTCCGCAGCATAGCAATATTCTGACAGAGGTTGTCAGGACAGTCAGATGTGTTCATAACATGTAGCCGGTACAAATCTTGGTCTACAAATAGATGGGTGAAAGGAATTTTTTTTTAAGGTTCTCTGCAGTTTTATTTTATGGATTTTTAAGACTGTTCCACCAGCACAGCAGAACCTTAATTCCAGACCTACGAATTATTCTCTAACCTGGAAGGGAAAGAAAGCAGGGACAATTAGAATGCCTGGCTCCGGCTTCTTCCAAATTGTTTCCCGATGTTCCAGTCCTTTCTATTTCCCTAGTCTCTAGGCATTTGAAACTGAAAAGCTGGGGGGGGGGGAAGTCTTTTTAATATTTTTCCCCCTCTGTTTTCTGCTGTCAGCTACATGCCCGGAGGGGTGAACACAAACCAGCCTAGCAACCTCTGCTGAGGGGGAGGAGACTAGCAGAAAAGTAGAAATACTGGAAACTGGTTACTTCTTCAAAAATGTTAGCCTGTTACACATGTGATAGAGAGTGAGGACAATGGTATGTGAAAAACTAAAGGATTTATTTGCCCAAGGTCTTAAAAGGCCCTTTAAATGAGATAATGGATGGGGGTGAAAGGGATCAGGAGGGTGGCTACATGGCACACATCTCCATCACTGGTTACTAACACTTTCATTTGTACAGGAAGTGCCCACATCCAGGTTTTTGATTGTTATAGAAGCTGTGGCAATATGCTTTCCCAAAGCATCATGGGACTTTTTGTTTTTAGGGTTCATTAAAGAAAAAACTGGTTCCGAAGTATTATTCACATTCATATATGCTAAAATTGGGAATTAACAAATGAGAATATTAAAACCTCAAAAGAATTGGAAATCTCATATATTCTATTATTACCAGCTTGATATTTTACAACTTAATTCTTCTCTTTTGAGTGGAGAAAGCACTGGAATGAGTCAAGAGTCATGGAATGTATTTCTGCTTGGTCACTAAAGAATTCTATGCCCAGGAGGAGAACTTCTTTGAGTCTCTGCTTAATCTAAAATGGGAAGTTAAGCTCTTAATGATGCCTGAAGTACCTTCAAGTCAAAGTCTCCACTTCAGTCATCTTGGTACCTTCCAAACAGGCCTTATTGTTAGTTTCCAACTTTATCCATTGTGTACAGCTAACAATATTTTAGGGTCAGTATTTGAGCATAGTCTATCCTATCCTAATATGATTGAAGAATGTGAAGATATGGAAGAAGTTAATGAAAGAAATCATGAGGACATGTAATTAAGTTTCACTTTCCTTTTCTTTTTTCTTCCTTCTTTCCTTCTCTCCCTCTCTCCCTTCCTGCCTTCCTTCTCTCTTTCCTCCCTTCTTTCCTTTCTTTCTTTTTGCTATTTGCATATTGCCAAGTACCAAAAATATAAGAATGAGCAAGACAAGGTCTCATTGAGCTTTATTCAAACAAATCTATATCATGAACATCCTCCTCCCACCCTCTGCCTATCCAAATCCTATCCATCTTTTAAGATTCAGTTCAAACCCCGCTTCCTCAAGGAAGTCTCATGGCCACACCCACAAACATCTCTCAAATCACTCATTTGGTAACTGTCCTTAATAACTTCACATGTGATAGAGTATAATCCTCAGCCAGGGCCACCATATAAGGCTGTGCAGGTCCTACATAAAGGAATCAGACTGAGAAAGAAAGAGGGAGCTGAAATCCAGCCTGCACTTTCCTTGTCAAGCTGTGCACCCTTGGTGTGGCCTCTGCTCCAAACAGATACCTTTTTCCCATTCTCACAAAAGTGATCTCTGCCTCCCTCTTTTTCAATGACATCATCCACACTTGCCCAATTTACAGTCTCCTGGGATTACCCTGAACCCAGAACCCTCAGGTCTTAAGGGTGGTCTTTGGCCTGACCTAGAGGCTTCTCATCCTACTGGACCTGGGCACTGCCCCAGGCCCTGTCCAGGAACCTAGGACCATCTTAGATCTGCGCCTCAGAGACATCCGAGGCCAATCTCCCAAGACTTCCCCCATTTTGATCAGCAAGACTCCAGAAGGTCCCAAATCCATTCCTAAACTAATCAACTGGAAAGAAATAGTGAGACTCGATATGATGGTTAGTTTACATACCAACTTGACTGGCCACAGGGTGCCCAGATTACACATTATTTCTGGGTAAGTCTGGGTATTTCTAGATGAGATTAGCATTTGAATGTGTGGACTCAGTAACTAAGAAAATTGTCCTACCCACTGTGGGTGGGCATCATTCATTCCATTGAGGGCCTGAATAGTTTAGGAGGAGGAGAAGGGAAGGAACTGCCCCTTTTTTTCCTAGCTCACTATTGAGCTGGGTCATCTCATCTCATTTTCTTCTGTCCTCAGACTGGGATTTACACCATCAGTTATGCTGGTTCTCAGGTCTCAAACTGAGGTTGAATTACACCACTGGCTTTCCTGGGTCTGCAGCTTGCAGATGGCAGATTATGGGACTTAACCTCCATCGTCAATTATTTTATAAAAATTATAGACCAGAGATAGATAGATAGATAGATAGATAGATAGATAGATAGATAGATAGATGATAGATAGATAGATGGGTGATAGGTATGGATGATAGCTTAAGAGATAATAGATGTCAATTATCAGTTCTGTTTTTCTAGAGAACTCTAACATTCCAGACAACACCCTTGCATGAATGTGTCAGCTAGTTTCAGTGTCACAGCCCCATGAATATAATTTGATAAGCTAGTAGACATTTGATGGGTCTACAATTTTCCAAATACTTTTGGAACATTTATTTTGAAATAATTATAGATTTACAGGAAGATATTGAGGGACATGCAAGCAAGTCCAGTGCAACCCTCTCCCAGCTGCCTCCCTGCATCCCATGTCACCATCCCATGCAACCATAGTGCAATATCAAAACCAAGACATTGACCTTGACACAATTCATAGAGTGTATTCAGATTTTACCATGAACTTATTTGTGTGTGTGTGTATGTGTAGATCTATGCAGTTGTGTCACATATATAGCCCTACATAATCACCACCACATTCAAGATACTCAGTTGTTCCACTACTACAAATGGTTCCCTTTGCTAATCTCCCTTAACCATCCTTAGTCCCTGGCAACCACTAATGTGTGCTCCACCTCTACAATATTTTTTTTAATTTCAAGAATGTTACATAAATGACATTAGGCAATTGTATCTATTATATTATTATTGTTATATTAATAACATTGTATTTATATATTTTATATATTTTATTTTGTTGGCCACATTTTTATAGTTATGGCCATTTGGAGTTCTTTTAATTGGCTCCTGTATTCCTTTGACATATTCCCAACACTGTGGTGTATAGTATTTTTCTGTTTTGTTTCTTCCTTTGGTAGCATTTTCTTATTTCCTGGCACTATAAGATACTTTACGGTCATCTTGTATATTTCCTGTGCCAGTTCTAGAATCAGTAATTTCTCCAAGAATCCCTAGTTTCTTTTATTGAAGAATAGTATTATAAAACCAATATCTGGGCATTAGGTATGCATATTTCCATTAGCGTGTTATTATTTCTTGGCCTCTCAGCCAGCAAAGCAAAGAAATACATGTGTGTAAATTAACCAGTGTATATACTCTATACATAAAATTTTCTATATGTAATCATCTGTATCTATTTTAAGCTAAACATGAGTCTAAATTGATATCTATAACCCTAATTCATTACCATGGATTATTCTAGCCTCCTTCTCTTGCATATCTGAAACTTTCCACGCCAATAGTGAGAAACCTGTTTGTGTCCATCTGCCATTAATTTACTCAATTGTAATGAATTGTATACCAGTATCAGAGTAGTTGACCTATGCCTATATTTTTCAAATTTTTTTTTTCATTTACCATAATTCCTTTGAGATTTGTCTAAGTTGCATGTTTCAGTAGCAGGCTTTCTTTTTATTGCTGAGTAGGAGTCTATGGCATGGACGGTTTTCCAACTATTCACTCATTGAAGAACACTTGGGTAGTTTACAGTTTGAGGCCATCACAAATAAAGTTACTATGGACATTCATATATTAACAACCCATATGAAAGTAAATTTTAATTTCTCTGTGAAAATTTCCCAAATCTCCAATTATTGGGTTGTATCATAAATCCATTTTTAGTTTTGAAGGGAACTGTCAAACTATTTTTCAGAATGGTTGTACAATATTACATTTTCACCAGCAATATATGAACAAGCTAGGTTCTTTGCATCCTCATCAGCATTTGATGTTTCATTTTAGCCATTCTGATATATTTGTAGTGATAACTCATCATGATTTAATTTTGCATTTATGTTGGTATAGCCACTATGGAAAACAGTATGGAGAGTCCTCAAAAAAAAGTAAAAATAGAGTTGCCATATGATCCAGCAATCCCACTCCTGAGCATATATTCAGACAGAACTATAAGATGTATGAACTCTTATGTTCACTGCAACATTATTCACAATAGGCAAGGCACAGAAACAACCTAAGTGTCCATTGAGAGATGAATAGATAAAGATATGGTAGTTAGATAGATATAGATATCTATCACACACACATGCACGCACACACACACACACACACACACACACACACACACCAATGGAATACTACTCAGCCATAAAAAAGAATGAAATACTGTCATTTGCAGCTATATGATGGACCTAGAAATTACCACACTAAGTGAAGTCAGAAAGAGAAAGACAAGTACCATATGATATCACTTATATGTGGAATATTGGCGTTTCCATTGTGGCTCAGTAGTAACAAACCTGCACCTGAGGGTGCAGGTTTGATCCTTGGCCTTGTTCAGTGGGTTAAAGGATGCAGTGTTGCTGTGAGCTGTGGTATAGGTCACAGACATGGCTTGGATCCTGTGTTGCTGTGGCTGTGGCATAGACCAGCAGCTACATATCTGATTCAATCTCTAGCCTATGCTGCAGGTGTGGCCCTAAAAAAAAAAAAAAGATATATGTGGAATCTAAAATATGCCACAAATAAACATATCTACAAAATAGAGACAGACATAGAGAACAGACTTGTGGTTGGGAATGGGAATTTGAGATTAGCAGATGCAAACTATTACATATAGAAAGGATAAACAACAAGGTCTTATAAGGAACTATATTGAGTATCCTCTAATAAATCATGATGGAAAAGAATATGAAAAAATACCTATGTCTATATATCTGAATCACTTCGCTGCACACCAGGAACTTACACTACATTGTAAATCAACTATACTTCAATAAAATAATTTTTTTAAAAAACTCACATTTCTGGAGTTCCCGTCGTGGCTCAGTGGTTAATGAATCTGACTAGGAACCATGAGATTGTGGGTTCGATCCCTGGCATTGCTCAGTGGGTTGGGGATCTGGCGTTGCCGTGAGCTGTGGTGTAGGTTGCCGATGCTGCTCAGATCCCGCATTGCTGTGGCTCTGGCATAGGCCGGTACCTACAGTTCTGATTTGACCCCTAGCCTGGGAACATTGATATGCCATGGGTGCTGCCCTAGAAAAGACCAAAAAAAAAAAAAAAAAGCAAACAAACAAAAAACTCACATTTCTGTCATGGCTAATAACGCCAATACATCTTTTTTGTGTTTATTTGCCATCTGTATATCCTCTTTAATGAAATGTCGATGCATGTATTTTACCCATTTTTAATTAGATTTTTAATGCTGAGTTTTGAGAATTTTTATTATATATTCTATATGTAAAGTTTTTTATTGGGTATGTCACTTGCAAATATTTTTCCTAGTCTGTGATTTGTTTTTTCTTTTGCATTTAAAGTCCTAAAACACCCTGAAACATGGTTGTTATCTGTATCTTAGTGTGAGGAAACAAGCTCAACAAGATAAAGGACTTTTTAAAAAGTTTTTAAGGGCATAGTTGGAATCAGAACTCACTACATACATGGCAACTCTTAGTCAAGTATTTTTTATAGACAGTAATCTTGATTATGTCACACTGGGTAATGTGTTTTCTTGATGCCAAAGAGTCTTTCCATTAATAATAGAGTGTTACTTTGGAATGAAGCTTAGAAAGCTTATAGCTCAAGTTCCTCCATTTACAGTTGATAAAACTGAGCCCAGGGAGAGGAAATGAATTGTCCATATTCATGTGGCTTAATGATAGCTTAGAGCCCACTCTCATGTCCTCAGAGCTTGGGGGAAAGGAAAGGTAGTAACTTAGGAGCCCAGAAAAGGGCTCTTTACTTTGGAGGAATGAGGGAAAGACAAGCAGCAGAAAATAAATGGCATCAAAGGAATGACGTGGGCACATCATTGCTGAGAAAGAGAGCCTTGGAAGTTTCACCAATGAGAATGTGTGGGAGCTGCTGGCACCTTGTAAATGTTATCACTGCACCCCAAAATAGATGTTATTTATCCCACACAATATCTGTGACAATCCTAATAGAGGCTGTTTGTGCCTAATAGTTTGCTCTTATCTTTACTCAAAACACTGAAATATCTTTCTCTTAAATAAGTGAAACTTCCTCAGTGCAGCAAGATGCCTATTCCATTGCTCCCTCCATCACCCACCTCCACCTCCCACACAATCCAGGCACATACACATCTTGATGCCAGCTCAGTGATGACACACAGAACTTGAGAAAGAGGCTCTGCTTTGCTTTCCGCCAGAGCCAAAGACTTTGGCTTAGGGGGTGTGGGGTATACACTGCTGTGTTTACGGTGATCAAAGAAATGCACATGTTTAGAAATAGCCATGAGGTCCCTAAGGGCTCTCTGTGTCTCTGGGGACATTTCATTTCTTTTAAAAAAATAAAGCACTGATACAGAAACCATACAAATATGGCTTCATGAATTATTTGCAAGGTCAATCTTAGATAAGCACCACCCAGTCAAAAAATAGAACCCATCAAGCTACCCTAGAAATCCCTCCATGTTCTTCATCCCAACAGAGCCAAGTCCTCATCCAGAGCTTTTTGACTTTTATAGCAATTATTTTGATGCATTTCTTTATGGTTTTATCAGCCAAAAATGTATCCCTAGACCTGAGCAGTTAGTCTTACTCAATTTTTAAACTTGATATGCTTTTAGGTCTCTTTGAGTTGACTCATCTCCCCTCCATCCCTTACTGTTCTCTCCATCTACCCACTGAAGAACATGCAGAGCTGCCCCCAGTGTGTTTGCTGCTGGATGCATACTCATGGTGCCATTAAACACGTTCCTCTGTCCTCAGGTGTCTCTGAAAATTGGCAACTAGCCCAGAACTGGACACAAAGACAGCTGCATTCACGTTTGATACCTTTGGAAAGAGTGTAGGTAGAATTGTGTCTGTTCATCAAGGGGAACATAACATCTAGTTGTCTTTCTGTTATGTTCAGACCTAACATTGCAGCTTAATGCCTAAATCTATTCATGAGTTAGGGACAGAAAAGTGGTGATGTTTCAATCCTGTTCTTGACTTCATTGACTAGTTGACATGCTTTCATTCAGGGATGTTCCCCTTTTCTTCTCTTTGGATACCTCTTGGTAGTTGATATAAGAAAGGCAGGATAGGAGTTCTCTTTTGGCACAGCGGGTTAAGGATCTGGCATTGTTACTGCAATAGCCTGGGTCACTGATTGGCATGGGTTCAGTCCTTGGCCCAGGAACTTCCACATGCCACAGGTGTGACAAAAAACAAACAAACAAACAAAAAACCAAAACAGGATAAATATTTAATTCTTCCTTTAATTTTCAGGATAATGAATATTTCCTATCACCCTCGAAGATGACCAATGTTTTTTAATATCATTTTGAACTCATGGACAAACATTTGAAAGGTTTTAGTCCATTGCAATTATTATCATTACTGAAGCTCAAATTGTCCCACATGTGGTCAGTAGGAATCTCTTCAAGTTGGCTCCTGAAACCTTTTTATATAACCACTGCAGTTTTACGTAATGTAGTAGACTTTGATAGTTTCTTGGCTATCTGGTGTCATAAGATGTTCTAAGCTCATAATTTTTCTTTTACATATTGACTTAATGAGCTATTTCTTAAGGACTCATTTTAATTTTTTAAAATGGTACTTCAAGACAAAAATATGGGCACAAGAGTTACATGATAGATAGATAGATAGATAGATAGATGATAGATAAAATCTGAAATCAATTTGAATTGGAAATATCAGTTGAACTTGGTGTTTGTGTCTGTTGATACTGATTCAAATTCTTGAATTTAAATTGGAGAAGTATTTTTACTAAAACTTGCAGTGTGTATCTCCTTTTATCTCAAGAATCTTAAGGACATAAAGACAAAAGAAATAGGAAAACAGTAATTATTCTTTTTTTAAACTCATATACCTAATAGTGAAACAATCCTGAAACAATTATCAATACGATTTCTGAAAAGGTGGAAAAAATTGCACATACTTTTCCCTCTTCTCTCATTTTCTACAGTGGTTCTATAACCTAAATTGCTGAAACATAAAGAGCATATATACTTGTTCCCTCTTAGCACACATTTAATCTTATTTCTAGAAGTAACTGTTTAATGCTTACCACCAGACGTCAGTGTCTTGCCAGTCCTGTTGATGTTTGAGGTTATCAGGTAAATTCCTAAGAAAAGCCTCACGGGAATATAATTTACTGAGCTCTTGCATATCAGTAAAAGCTGGTGTCCTTCATACCTAAAAGTTTTTTTCCTGGATATAAATTCCTTGGCTCACACTTTCTTTCCTTGAGTAAATAAATCCCTCCATTTTCATTCAGCATGAAATACATTTTTGAAAAACCTGATCATAATCTAGCATTCGTTTCCTTATAAGTCACTTGGTCTTTTTTTAGATACTCAAATAATGATTTTTTGTTTGTTTGTTTAAAATCCAGTAGTTTCACTGGAATATAATATTCTTTTTAAATATGTGATTTAATCTTTTTCTAATTATTTTAATTTAAAAAATATTGTGCAAATATTTCAAATTGGATTTTAACTTATTACTTTATTCAGACTATTTTGGGTTCACAATGAAAGTGAGAGGAAGGTACAGAGATTACACTCTGCTCCTTCCCCCACCATGAACAGTTTCCCATTATCAACAGCCTCCACAAGAGTGGTACATTTATTGCAACTGATGAACCTACATTGACACATTATCATATGATTTCAATTTTTTAAGGTAAGTTTTTCTGAATCATATCCTTGCTTTTGTTTTCTTCTTAAGGATGCCTACATTCAAGGATCTTCTTTTGTAGTTTAAGTTTGTCACTATGTAACAAATCCTTTTCATCTCTTTATATCATTCATTTTTTATTTCTAAATTTTTCTTCCATTTAACCTTCTATTTCTCTTTAAGTATTTTCTCTTGTGCTTATTCACTCTTGTATTCCTTCTGGTTTCATCTTCATTTTTGATGTTAGATTTTCTTTTATATTTTATTTTATCTTTGTCTTCTTAGGGTCACACCTGTGGCATATGGAGGTTTCCAGGTTAGGGGTCGAATAGGAGTTATAGCCTCTAGCCTAGGCCACAGGTGCAACACAACCAGATCAGAGCTGCGCCTGCAACCTACACCACAGCTCACTACAACACCGGATCCTTAACCCACTGAGAGAGGCTAGGTATCAAACCTGTGTCCTCATGGATACCAGTCAGATTTGTTTCCACTGAGACTTGACGGGAATTCCGACATTAGCTTTTCATTTGTTTTCAATTTTTTCTGAGTTCTGTCACTTCAGTTTTGAGGTTTCCTAATCTCATTTGTGCTGTCCTTTCATGTCTTTTAGCATTTTCTTCATATCTTTCAGCTCATTTTGAAACAGTAGATTAGAGTTTTGATTTGTTTTGTGGACATGTTTTGCTGGTAAATTTTTATTCTGCCTCTTAATTCTCTGTTTCATTAAGTAACTTTTATAAGAAAGACTTGAAAGTTGATACTTTTCTGTTTCTAATATTTATATAATATTGCTTTTCTGAAATTTTAGAAAGAGACAAGGCTGTGAATAGCCCTTCTAATTTCTCGGCCCTCCATCTTCCATTTCCCTGTGGTGTTAAAAATATCGGTTTGTTTTCTAACATTTCCTGACCCTGATTCCCTTCCACTTTTATCTGAATCTTCTCTTTCCATCCTCCCATCTTCTTGCTGGTGTCATTTTAAATGATACAGGGATATGACCATAAATTATATTGTCATTGGCCTTACACTATTTACTGGGCAGGTTTTTAAGAAGGCCTATAGGCCATCTCAGCTCACAACTTAAAGTTGTCTTCAACTTTAATTGTGGCTATAATGTGCAAGATGAATGAAGAAGAATGGGCCAGGACACCAGCAGTATTTGAGGAGTTTTAAGAAGATAAAAAGGTGTAACTGGATATAGAGATATGAGCATGCTCTTAAATGGTGGATGCAGATTGCCTGAGAGAGCAAAAAAGAGACATCCTCTGGCATGATTCAAAAATGGGGGAAAGAAAAAACAAACAAATGTGTTGTATTATATACATGGTACGATTATGAGACAGAGTAAAAATCAACCTGGCTGGTGGAGTAGGTGTGCCAGAGAAGAGGAAAGATTTAGTGGGGTATGGATGTGAATAAGTAGGAGAGCATCATAATGGTAAAAACAAAGAAAATTTGGGTTGAAATTGCTATGCATTTATGATACATTTAAAAAACAATAAACTAAGATTCAAAATTCCAGAGAGAGTAGCTTATGGTTTATGGTCCAAATCTTCTATTTTGATTATGTGCTCCCTTTAATACTTAGTACTATGCCCATAGAATAGTCTCAAAATTGCTGATTCAACACAATAATAAATTACCCGTAGGCCCACTCCAAAAAAAAGTCTGTGGGAGCCAATATAAATAGAATGGCCATAAAACAGGTGCTGGTCCTCAAGGAAAGTATGTCCAGTGATGGCTAACACAGTTTATATAAAAAATCCACAAACCAGTGTGGCTATGAATGATCATCAGCATGGCTCGACTTAAAAAAATAACAGTATACCCATTTTTAATATGTTAAAGAGATGTTATTTTTAAGAACCACTTACATATGTGAAGCAAGAAAAGAGCAAATGAAATTTAAACTCAGATAGACGGAAATGTCAGTACTTAATAACTGCTCTTTTTCTGCAGCTTCCTTCTCTCCTTTTCTACCACAAGTGTGATACAGCTTCAAGACCAGGAGCTGGCAAACTCTGGCTCACAGGCCAAATCTAATCTGTTCTTGCATGGCCCACAAGCTAAGAATGGTTTTACATTTTCAAGTGGTTTGGAGAAAAAAAAATCAAAAGAAGAATAATAGTTTATGTCTTATAAAAGTTATATGAAATTCAAATTTCAGTGTCCATTTATAAAGTTTTATTTAAACACAGCCTCGGATATTCACTCATTGCTCTGTGGCTTCATTCCTATCACCACAGAGTTGAGCAGTCAAAACAGAAACCCTATAGATCATGAAGCCTACAGTGTTCACTCTCTGGCCCTTTGCAGAAAGAGAATGGTGGACCCTGGGTAGACAAATTTAACCATTGGTCTCCAGGAAGTGAACACACATACTGCACATGAGTCAGTTCACTGGGATGGTTTTTTTTTCCTTTCTTTCTTTTTTTTGGCCATGGTGGGTGGCTGCTTGATGTGGGATCTGTTTCCAGACCAGGATTGAACCCGGGCTGCCGAGGTAAAAGCACCAAAGTGCCAAATCCTAACCAGTAGACCACCAGGGAACTCCCTCACTGGGACATTTGCTTTGCAGTATTTTACTCAGTTCCTATGAGGGAACAATAATCCCCACTTCATTTTTTATAACTTCCCAACCCAGTCACTTTCATCTCATTCTTCAGTGTCCTTCAATCATTGAGGCTTTGAGTTCCTGCTTAAGCTGTATTTATTTGGAACTCTTCTTATCAAGTGCTCATTGTTTCAATTGTGTTCAGGTCTCCAGTCAGTTAAATATCTCTTGGACTCCAGATCTCATCCTAGTTCTACCAAAGGAAAACAGTGTTCCTCTGCCTCCTGGAATATTTAGGCATCAAAGCCAGATAAACTAGTTTGGTTACTAATAAAACATCGCTCATTTTATCAGTAGTTGTTAGTTTCTTCTCAAGTCTATAATGAGTGAGCACTTCAGGGTCAGAGCATCTGAGGACCATTTTGTTCTATGCCCCACCTAATGCTAGTCACAGCCCCTCAGAAGATGATCAGCCTATGTTTGTTGATTGACAAATTGACCCATTGACTGAACAGCAGAGCCACTGAGGTGGCAGCCTGAGGTAAAGGAGGAGGATGGGAAAGTCCTGTATGTGAACACTGGGCCTGGGGCAAGGCAGTGTTCATTTGTTTTGTGCCCTTTCTCCTTCAAGTTCTTTCTGGGTTCACTGGATTTGAAAAGCATTTGAGAAGGAAAGAAGATGGTGCCAGTGAACCCAAGCAACTTGCCTCCATCTGCCTTCAATTCTCAGACAGGGAAAACATTTCCAGAAGGCCTGGTGCATGAGAACCTGATGTAGTGACAGAACGTTCTGTCTCCCTCTTGTTATAGGGATCAGCGCTCCGAGTTTCTGCAGGTTCATAAATCCTGAGGGCCTTTTCCAGCCGCCAGCCCCCATTCCAGGAAGCGGATGCTTTGAAACCCCCATCAAAAGAGAACATTGTGTTTCTGCACTTCCAGCCCCACTCCAGGCAGATTTCTCCCAACGCAGGTAGTCTGGGCCAGCCAGTTAGGGCAGATGTGCTTTACACTTCCTGAGCTCTTGCCTTGCAGAATTTTGCAGGGAAATACAATTGCTTAACACTGTATGTTTGAGGGAACTCAAGTATGTCTTAGGAACTTATTAAACTAAATTTTCTGGGAGGGGACTGAAGAAAGTATTCCCCAGGGGCTCACATGAAGTGATGGCTGCAGGGGGGAAAAGTGGAGAAAACCAGCGCCAGAGTGGGGGCCAGGACAGACCTGGGGAATCTGTAGCACCACTCCCTGCAAGGTGTCAAGGGGAAGAAACTCTGGAGCCCAAGTGAAGGGATGGAGAGGAAGGAGAAAACTCTGAATTCCCATACTGGGAAGCATAGCCTAACCCAGCATTCCTGTCCACTCCCTTCTCCCCAGGCCACTCTGGTGTCTTGGTGTTGCCTTCTCTTCTGCTTCTTTTCCCATCAAGATCTGTGGTATCCCTGGCCACATCCACAGTATTAAGTGTTTGGCAAACACATTCAAACTGAATGTTGTAACTGAAAGAGTGTCATGTCCTGGCTCAAAGCAGAGCACTGGATGAGAACTCAAGCAAGCAATACCTGCAGTTCTCTCTTCTGTAACATAAGAGGCTGTAATATCCACCTCCCAGTGTTACGAGGAGAGTGAAATGAGACAATGGCCATGAAAGCACTTTGTTAACCACAATGGGAGTGGAAAACAGTATTGGTATGCCTGGCAATACTGTGTAAGCTGCTGCTGTTACACTCACAACCATGACTATTAGTCCTGCTGATACTAATACTCCCAGCCATACTAATTAAAAGGCTAGATAACTAGGGTGAGGAATCTGGACACCTCATCATACCTGAGAGGAATGGTTGAATAAACCAGCTGGTGTTGACCCAGACAGAAATCTCAGTGGGAAAATAATGTCTTCAAGGATTCTGAAGGTGTGCAATGTGGAAAAGTAGGTAGCCTTGTTCTGACTGCTTCCCGTGAAAACTCAAGACCACAGAACAGAATTACAGAACTGTTTTATTACAGCACAATCAGAACTTGACCTTAACGAAATTGTCAAACAATGCAAAACACCATTATGGGACACAGCAAAGACAGTCTTAGGAAATGTTGAAGTAGAACAGCTGTACGGACAGACTCTAAGGGTTCACTTATTTATTCATGCAACAGTGTCATTTATTTATTGATGGTCCACTAGATGCCAGACAGTGCCTTAAGGACTAGGAATTCCACGGTAAACAAGACCAACTCTTGCTCTCATGGACTGGAACTTGAGATTAGAAAAGGGCATCTGGTGGAGGTTGGATGCTGTCAAGATAGTGTTTCCTATCACTGCTGTCATTCTGACTCTTAGAATCCTGTGATTTCCCAGTATACACTCAAGTGGAGAGAAAGGGACAATCAACCCAGTTTTTGTCCTGCAAGTAGATTCTTTCCCCAGCCTGGTAGGTGTAGGAGGGCCAGAATTTGGCACCCTAAATGTGTCTCTTTAACCTATTAATTGTTTAAAGCTGGTTATTTCCTAAAACTGCCGAAGGGAGAGAAACTCGGAAAACCAAGTAGGAGTTGCCCTTTTGTAAGAAATATTTACATTTGTAAAGGAAATCTCCATTTATCAGGGTGTCTCCCTCCCTGAGCCTGGAAGAGGAGGATGACCAAATCTTTAGAAAACTCTTTGGGGTGGAGAAGGCAGCTACTTAAATCTGCATCACAATCACCCTTGTTCACAGTGCTTTTCTTGGTAACCTCCCCTAACTAACTCTCTGTACCCTCAACACCCTCCTTTGTCTTTAGCTGAGGATGGTATTTAAGTTGAGGGCTTCAGAACTTTCAGTGAATTACTTGTTTTTCTGGGTCTCCCCCATGTACACATCTTATCAAACTTTTGTTTGATTTTTCTCCTGTTAATCTGTCTCATGTCAATTTAATTCTTAGATCAGTCAGAAGGACCTAGAAGGATGGAGAAAATGTTTTCCTCCTTGACACAGGGAATGGCCCTGGCAGCAGAGAACCGGAAGGGGAATGAGCCTTCAGTTCCCAGTGAATGCCTTTCCCAGGGTGGCTCTCCTTGGCTGGGAATGACTGCCCTCCCCAGTCAATTTCAGGTGGTGACTTTTCTGGGAGCTAGAGTTCCTGGACTGTCCTCCAAAAATAGTCGCTAGAAGATGATGGGCCCTAAACTGAAACTGACACCATCAATGGCCTGAACCTAGCCAGAACACAGACTGGGACTTGAACCCACGTTCCAGGATTTGAACCCAGCCAAAACCCAGACTGGGACTTAAACCAGGGTTTTAAATTAGAATCACTTACCCTATGTCTGGACTCACTGAAGTTCAGGTTCTTCATGCCTGCACAGAATTCATCAAGAGACAAAGCGATAGGCAAGAAGTAGATTAATTAAGATAGGATGCTTGTGAGAGATGCAAGCAGGCAGGCAAGAAGGCTCTGCCCTGAAGATTAGGTGGGCTATAGCTTTCTCACTGAAGGGGAGTGGGTGGCATCAGGCCACAGTGCTTATTCAAATCATCAGAAGGGCGGTCCTCAAATTCCTGCCCTTGGTCTGAACCTGAATGCAGGCCTCACCCAACTCCCTACCCAATGACCTGAACCATATCTCGTTTCTCTACTAGTCAAGCAAGCCTGCCTTGTTCTGATGGCCCTCTTGGGAAGTTAGTAACTTAACAGTGATCTCTCAAAGTCTCCTAGGTTTCCCTATCTGTGGTCCTTAGTGGCACTTCTGTAACTATCCGTGCCTACTCCATCTCTATCAAAACTATCTAGACCTCTTGGAAGCCTCTGCAGGGTTGAGCAGCAAAATTGGTGGAGAATAGGACGATGTAACCTTCTTGCCTAAAATACACTCCTCTTGCCCAGAAGGGAGTCTAAGATGCCCCTAGGCAGCCTCCCTTAAAATGCAAGCATTTCTGACAAGGGTACCCAGTACTACTTCTGTTCCAGCAGTCAGCAGTTTCTAAGATTCACCCTCCAAAAGTCTCATCTGGCCACCTCCTCCCTCTGCATCACCTCTGCTTCTCCACATCTGGCCAGTCTCAAGGGAAAAATTTCTGCTGATCAGGTAATCTTCATCTTGCAGATATGAGCAAACAACAGGCTAATACAGGGCTGACACCTACATTTCACCAGCCTCATTACAAAATAATAGCAATAACCTAAAAAGTCACAGTAACCTGTGAACTGCAGACTGGCACTTTCCATCTTCCTCTACATTGATTGACTCATGAACCACTGCAACTGCCAACCCTCAACACCTCCCTGAAAGAGTGCAGGGTGGAGATTAGGAATGAGGCACTCTGTGTTCTGGGAAAATGGGCAAAATGGGTCTTCAGGTAGTTATTTTCAGGAGAAAATTTTATGAGCCTAATTCTTGCATTTCCTCATACCTTGAAAAGCGCTAAAATCCTTCATGGTGACATCTGCTCCTCATGACTAGCAGTAACCTTCATGAGACTAGCAGTAACCTTTTGTAAAATGTTGCATGTACCTACCTTTTCACCAAAATCACGTATATAATAACATCCCCCACCCCCGACCTCTTTGGAGTGGTATTTCAAAGCTATATGAAACGTTGCCTCACAGGCTATAGTCCCCATTTTGCTCCCAGTAAAACTGAACTCTCAACATTTAAGTTGTGCATATTTTTTTGTCAATAAATCTAAGTAATGATAATAACCTAAACACATCTGATAAAGAGGCTAAAGCATATTTTGAGTCATTAAGAAATCTACTACAAAGGTGTTTACATTCAACACAATTAACAAAAGATCACAACCTTCAAACTGCCTTGAAATATAATGTAATAATTATATGACATTTAAAACATAAGCAGTCACTATTTTATAAAAGGGGATAAATGAGTAGAAGTTATATATATGCATTAACTTTTATTTGAATAAATAAACATTTGAAGGATATATTAAAAACTAATAAGATTTGTTAAATATGAGGGCAGTGGTGGTGAGTGAATGATGCTGGGAGGGAGAGAGATTTTTTTCAGTTTATATTTTTAAAATCATGATAATTTGGGAACAATATGATTTAGCCATTCAAGTTGTTAAATGAAGAAATTAGTTTGGGAACATGATGTCAAACCATAATTATTTTCTTTTAATTGAAATACTGTTGATTTACAACATTGTGTTAGTTTCTGGTATATAGTAAAATGATTCAGTTTTATATATTCATTTCCATTGTGGTATATCATAAGATATTGACTATAGTTGCCTGTGCTATACCATCAGGCCTTAGAGTTTACCTATTTTACATATAGTAGTCTAAATCTGCTAATCTGAAACTCCTAATTTATTCCTTTCCCACCACCTTCCCCCTGGGAAACCATAAGTATGTTTTCCATGTTATGAGTCTGTTCCTGTTTCATATATGAATTCATTTGTGTCATATTTTAGATTTTACATATAAGTGATAACATACGATATTTCTCTTTCTCTGACTTAACTTAGTATGATAATCTCTAGGTCCATCCATGTTGTTGAAAATAGCATTATTTCATTCTTTTTTATGGCTGAGTAGTATTCCATTGGACATATATACCATATTTTCTTTATCTATTCAGTTGTCAATGGACACTTAGGTTGCTTCCATGTCTTGGCTATTGTAAATAGTGCTGCTATGAACATTGACCTGCATATATCTTTTCAAATTATAAACTATGATTCTTTAGCAAAATTTAGTCATGTGAAAATCCAGGTCTTTAAAAAATTGCACTGAAATAAATAACAATGTATAGAAAACTTCTTTGCATTTTTATTTATTTATTTATTTTTATTTTATTTTATTTTTTTTTGTCTTTTTTGCCATTTCTAGGGCCACTTCCTGTGGCATATGGAGGTTCCCAGGCTAGGGGTGGAATCGGAGCTGTAGCCACCGGCCTACGCCAGAGCCACAGCAACGCGGGATCCGAGCTGCGTCTACCACCTACACCACAGCTCACAGCAATGCCGGATCGTTAACCCACTGAGCAAGGGCAGGGATAAAACCCACAACCTCATGGTTCCTAGTCGGATTCGTTAACCACTGCGCCACGATGGGAACTCCCTCTTTGCATTTTTAAAAATTATAAATATAGCAGAACATGTATAAATTTTAGGTATAAATAAAGATATTTATATTGGAGATGCATTCTCAAAATTGTTTATAGATAGAAATGTGCAAACAGAAACATTTGGTGATGATTATTAGGAGGATTAAGTCCTGGGGGTCATTCTCCTATACCTTCCCAGCTTTCAGTTCTTCTCTTCCAGAGTGAAATCCATACTCCTATAACATTCTGGTCAACTTTATCCCATGACCTGCAGCAACCTGCCCTGGAAACCAACCTCTTAACTACAGCCAAGGATTCCAGCCAATCATAAGTCAGATTTGTAGAAAGCAAGAATGCTACCTCTAGTGACCATTCAAGAGCTAAAGCATAACTTCTGTAACAACTGACCCCAAATGGCTACAAATTGATTAATAACTAACAGCTTCCCTAATTCCTGTCTCTACTTAGGATCAACTAGAGAAAGCCAAATATGCATCCTAACCCATCACATAGGATGTCTGCCTTCTAGTTAGCCCTCCCACAGCTTCCCCAGGCCAACCACCTCCAGTTAAGATACATCTGAAGCCTTCCCTTTTTTTCTACCATAAAGCTTTTCCATTTCTCTGCCTGTCTTTGAGTCTCTACCAGAATGTGTCAGTGACTGACTCCCTTGCTATAGCAGCTCAGAATCCACAGCCTTTGCTTTCCTCATTTGGTTGGTGTTCCTTTATTTCCACACCTGACATGGTATTGCCAGGTGTCCAAACCTGACATTACAAGCAGCTCCCACTTCCTGTCTCACTCTTCTCCCTCTCTTCCTCTAGTTTTCCCATTGTACTGAGGAGTAAAAGCTGTTATCTTAACCAGGCTAAGGCCCTGCCTATCTCTCTATCCTCACTTCCTCTTATTCCCCTCTAGTGCCACTCTCCAGCCACAGGGGCCTCCTCTCAGCTCCTGGAATGTGCTCAGCTTGTTTTAGAGCCTTCATATGCTGCTCCTTTGCCTAGAACACCTGCCCATCTCTATTCCTACTCATCCCTCAAGGTCACCACTCAATGTCACCTTTCTAGAAAGGACTTTTTTTACACACATCTTCCTCTTCTATCATACTATGTAAATGAGGTTCCCCTCTTATTTTCACTTAGTTATTTTACTT
Source organism: Phacochoerus africanus (assembly GCF_016906955.1). NCBI lineage: Eukaryota > Metazoa > Chordata > Mammalia > Artiodactyla > Suidae > Phacochoerus > Phacochoerus africanus. Next base: position 96,782,231 of record NC_062545.1, read on the forward strand.
ATGGTATACATTTTGCTGATTTATAACTGAATGTTTATTTTAGAGATTTACATATTTAGTGGCTATTTTCCCTATCAGAATGGAAGCTCTGTGAAGGCAGGGACTAGGTGTATTTTCTTCCATTAGAATTTATTAGTGTTAAAGCACAGAGCTACAGGTACTCAGTAACCATGTATGCATGTAATCACAATCATGTTACAAAATACATGCCTGATATTCCTTCCTCTTGAGTCTTCCCTGAATCCCCAGACAGAATTTAAACCTCCTCCTCCACTCTCAGAATGCTTTGCACATGGTTTTATTTCAACACATGGAGTCCTGTTGTAGTTACTGACATGGATCTGCCTAGGACTGATTTATTAAGGCCAGACATATTTCTATGTTCTATAGCCTAGCACAGTGTCTGCTATAAATGAATGTGAAGGGTGTTAACCCATTGAATTAATGACTGATAATATATGTTAGGGTAAACATTTTATTATCAAAGGACTGCCTTTCCAGACCAAAAAAAAAAAAAAAAATCACTCAACAGAAAGACCTGGGAATGACAACAGTGAGGAGGGATAAGATTGGGTGGTAGGGTGGGAGGTGAAGGGAATGGCAGGGGGAAAAGATAACTGAAATGGGTGTGAAGAGTATAAGCAGTTTAGTATTTAAGAGAAAAGAAAGACCTTGGAATCAAAGAGACATGGATTCGGTCCTGTTCTGTAATTTCCTGGTGGTGCTACATTGAGAGGGTAACTTACATTATGCTTCAAAACCACAGCTTCCTCTTCTGGATGAAGGACATGACACATTTCCTCCATATTCTTGCAGTAAAAATTAAATGATATAATGCATGGATTAAAAAAAAAATCCTAGGATATTTAGCAATTTTCATTACTCTCGTACAAAATTGCCTAAGTTACATTTTTGTCCAGGACTGTCCGAGCAAAATTTGTAAAATGTTAGTATTTAAATGATTGAGGGAATCAAAGATCATCCTGGACTGGATGGTTAATGTAGAAATTTGTATATGAGGCAGGATTTGTGGAGGGGAAGGGTATATGACATCGAGATGTACATCATTATGCATATAAAACCATATGACATATGTCCACAGTATCTATCCATTTACTTATCATCTTTCTCCTCCTTTCCTTCCTTTCTTCCTTCCCTTTTTCCTTCCCCCTTTTTTCTTTATTTCTTCTTCCTTTCAGTTAGGAAACAAGAGGGTTTCTCAGTTGGAGAGGGAAGCAGAAGTTTAACATTCGTGGATCATTTCCTCAAGCGCACAAAGCTCTGTTCCTAAATGAAATCCTGAACCATAAGGGCCACAGATGGGTTGAATGGTGGTTTGAGATATCCAGGGGATGGGGAGTTTGCTATTTTACAAAGGAGTTAAATATAATAGTAATCGAGGGAAGCAGTTGGATCAAAAGAAATTATTTGCTAGGCAGTTTCAAAACCAGAAAATGCTTAAAATGCAAACCACAAAGTGAGGACAACCTCAAAGGTTAATGAAAACCTGCAACGATAGACAAATAAAATGAAGAATTGCAGCAGATCCCTCCTTCCAAATCTATTATGCAGTCATACCAACATCATTCCAAATGGAGGATGGTATCCAGCTCCATTTATTCTGCTTTGGAACTGCTGAAATAGGGACAAGAAGTTAAGATAAAATGCATCGATGTCTTCTCTCTTCACTGGACCAAGATTAAGGACACTAGTCCCTCCCAATATTGCCAAGATTCTACTGGCTTGTGCAGCCATGCTTGGTAGGTGTCCCTGAGGATTTGTTGAATGAATTAGTGTCTAGCCAATTAAAAATTCAGGCATTTACTAAGAGAAAGGGAATAAGAGTAGAGAAACTGTGTGGTAGGTCTAGGATGGAGCCAAAAATACTGGTCCTGGAAAGGCACTTGGACAAAGCCAAAGAATCAAAACTCACAGGAATGACAATACAATGTAAAGAATAACAAGGAGGCTGGGGAAGTCAAACTGAGTAGTGTGCTCTGGGTTGAGAGGAGACAATGCAATGCTGTTGAGAGTACAAGTTCAGGAGGCAGGGGTTCAGGTTTAAGTCTGAAAAACAGGACATTCAGCCTGAGAACAGCAACAGAGAAGGGTGGACATGGGCCTGGTGAATGTAGGAGAGAATTGCCTCCACATGTTTAGGATTTATACTTCATCTGCCCTGGTCCTATTTCTATGTGTTCTTAAAACAGTACCATGTTCCTTGTATGTACTCTGGCAATGAATATCTGAAAAATCATGAATTGTGACTTCCTGCCAGTGCCTTGTTCTGTACTCTTTGAGAAGTCGCTGAGCTGCAGAGCAGCTGGGGCATGGGCAGGAGAGAAAGGCCACCAAACAGTTGTCAGGAGGCCTGGCTCAAGGCCTAACCCATGGCCAATATGTGTGTAGCTTTGGATAAACCACCTAGGCTCTCTCTGTTTTCGTTTACATACCAAGAAAATGGGGATAAAATGTCTTATAACATGTTCTTTGGATTATTGTGGAACCCAAATGTAATACTGCAGGTCAAATTCTTTGAAAACTTTAAAGCATTATTTAGACATCACGACTTATTGTTTTGCTTTACTAGTAGGGCATCTAGGTTTTCATACTAGAAACATATTTAGAGCAGCAGTTGGCACCATCCTAAGATTGGACAGTTTCTTTCCAAGAACTGAATTTTGTTGTTTTGGTCTATTTTGTTTTCCTTTTCTCCCTAAAATCTACCTTTCTCCTGGGAAACTGATGGTTGGCCTGATTCAAGCCTGGTGTGCTTGTCCTTTTCTTTACCTGGCACCAGATTTCAGTTGCTTAGATGTCAGATGCTCTGGTGAGCATCTCCAGCACAGGCTGCATTTCCCTGCTTGTTCCACAAGCTGTCAGGACAACAGGAAATTTTAGAGTTGGCATCAGAGTATAACCCAGCCACGCTGGACTCTTTTTTCTCCAAGAGATAAGCTTAGTTGACTGTGAAGGTGAATGGAGGGTAATTCTGTGGAAAATCGCAGGGAATTGGCCCATTTGGGTGCCATGTTGTGGCGATCTTGTGTGCATTGGGCGAATTGATTTTCAATGAAAACATCACCTCTGTCTGTTCCTTTTTTGCTGACAGCACACAGAAGGAATGCTGAGCCAAGGGAAATGATTGCAAAGTTTGGCCTGGGATCTTCTCCACACCCAGACATGTAATCATCTCCTAGCAGAAGCAGCCTCTGGGGGTCAGCTCAACTGCAGTATGATTATTGATTGGCCCTTTCATGCTTTCCTCTCCTCTATCTAACCATTGTTCTCTCCTTCAAAATTTTGCTTTTATGAAAGAGCCTGTTATCATCAATTAAGCCTTAGAATGTTATCATCAATTAAGCCTATAATGCAATGAGCTGAAACGATGAATCAAGAGACTTGCATTCAGCCCTGAGTTTCCCACTGGGGATCTGAGTGAGTGAAAGCCATCACTGAGGCCCAACTGCTTCCAGTGTCAACCAAGTGAGGAATAAGAATACTAAGCTTCCCCAATTTTTGCTTTGTATTGTTGGGAGGCTCAAATAAAATTAAAAATAATTAAAAATAGAAAGGCACTTCAACAAATGGAAAGTTACAGTAATTTAGAAGGATTTTCATTATTACTATCATGGTAGTAGTAGTATTTGTACTGGTAAGAGCAGCAGTAGTGGTGGTCCTTATAGATCCTAGAGTCTTAGTGCTAGAAATAATCAATTTCTCACCAAATACAATACTGTATTACCTATTAGCTTCATGATCATAATTACTGTTGTACATGCTCCTTCTATTCTGTTTTCTTCAGGGCATTTTTTTTTTCTTTCTTTTGTCTTTTTGTCTTTTCCAGGGCTGCACCTGGAGGTTCCCAGGGTAGGGGTCTAATCAGAGCTATAGCTGCTGGCCTACACCACAGCCACAGCAATGTGGGATCTGAGCCGTGTCTGAGACCTACACCACAGCTCACGGCAATGCCAGATCCTTAACCCACTGAGCTAGGCCAGTGATCGAACCCGAAACTTCATGGTTCCTAGTCGGATTCGTTTCCGCTGCACAACTGGAACTCCTCTCCAGGGCATTTACTGGAGCATAGCTAATGTCTCTCTCTATCCTCTTCCAGACCTTGCATCCAAACCCACTTCTAGGAAGTGATCTGAACTCAGTCAATAAACCTAATGGTAAATGTAGTAAGATGAGGATACTAAACCTAGAAGGGAAAAAAGTGAAAAGGAAAGAGAGAGTCTAAGAAAGAGAAGGGGAATCTTCTCTCAGACTAAGAAATTCATGTAAAAAAAGAAGAAAGAAATATGGTATTCAGTATCTCATTAGGCTTCCTTCCTTTATTTCTTTAGACCAGAGTACTTTGGCCAGTGGTTATTTTCATGTCTGGCTTAGGATTCCTCATTATGGAAAAAGATTGCTCTTATGAAAATCCTAACAGGATTTGAACAAAGGTGACTCTGCAAGTCAGGGTAAAATCTCTGTGTTGTTTTACACAATTAATTACTTCCTCCACATTTGCTTTAGGATGCTATTTCAGAGCCAAGAGAGCCACAGGAAGCACTAAGTCTCCCTGGGATGAATAGATGGACTGTGTCCTGGTGATCGAAATTCATTTCCGAGTTATTTCCTGAAATGGTATTTTGACACCTGGGTCATCTGTTAGCTTTATGGAGGTCCTCTGTGACTTGCAATGACAATGCAGCTAAGCAAAAGAGCCTTATTCCACAGGGAGGTAACTTGGAAGTTCATTGCTGCCTGTCAAACTGGATTAAGAAAAGGGAAATGTTGAAGAAGCCAGATTTACTCAAATGCAAAATGAAAAAAGCTTAGTCTACTCTTTAGTTGGGAGGATCTCCTGTGGTGTAGTTCCAGACTCTACCGTCTACAGCAGAACCTTATAAGACTCAATTGAGAAAAAAAGAATGCCATATCTTAGGGCTAGAAGACTCTCAGGAATCATCTTTTTCATATGTCTTCCACTGGAAAAAAAATTATTCTTAATTTCCTGATGAGAAAAACCAAGATGTAGAAGTAAAGTGAGTTAGTCACAATTGTGCAGTTGGTAGGTGGCAGCCATCAATCTCACACCCAAGGCTTCATCCCAAATAGAGAGGTACGTGCCTCTAACTTTTACCCATAATCAATCAGGACTACTGTTGCCACAAACAATGAAATACTCTTTATTCTGCACTTGGAGAATATCTAGATGTCAGTCATCCTTGGCTTTCCTATTATAATTGTCAGTGTTTTCTCTTTACTCATTGGGCCATCCCCATGAGTTGGCAGAATAGGAAGCTGTCAACAGGATGTGGATATCTTCTCAGCTTTCTAGGACCTCCAACACTTGAAATACCTTCAGCCACAGTCAACCTCTCCCTTTCTTTATTAAGCAAGAAGAGTGAAAATGCATAGCTTTGTGTGGCAGCATGCTACCCTGATTAAGAGAACAGGTTTCAGGTTTAGGAACATCCATGACCAACTGGCTATGTCACCTACTAGCTGTGTATTCTTGGGAAATTATGTATATATTATGATTTAGTTGGTGTCTTGGTGTCTTTGTTAAATAGTAGTGCAGCATCTATCATATGAAGTTAGTGACTGATTAAATGAGGTCATAAGACGATGGCATATAAAACAGATCCAATGAGTCCATTCTGCCAAGATGAAGAAACAGGGCTTCCTCCCCCAGATCAACTCTTGAAAATATGTAGAAGCAAGAAGCTAATATGATTTCCAGAAACTAGTAACAACAAGTGAGGAATCCCTGGGTAGACTGGTATATTGGGAAGTGCATAGCTACAGGGGCAGTGAGTGGTAAAATTGGAGGGAGAGGTTACATTCTGCTCCTGCCTCTCCCAGAATTAGCATAACTTTGGACAATCATTGCCTGCACCTTTGTGTCATAAATCTGTAGCAATAGCTCAGACCACTAGGGCAGGTCAAAAGTCTTGCCAAGTAACTGAAAAACAGGTTGCAAGGGGCTGGTTGTCCTTGGGCTTTCATTGCTATCGCAGCCCTCTTTCCCCATAGGCTCTCTGTGTGTTAGTTTTCTATTGTTGCCACAAATTACCACAAACTCAGTAATCAGTGCTGTATATTAGAGTCTTGGTATAACAAGGCTTATTTGGGTTCTCTGATTAGTCTCACCAGGCTGAGGGTCAGCAAGGCCATGATCCTTTTGAGACCCTGGCCAAATTCAATTCCTTGCAGTTTTGAAACTAAGGCCACGGTTTCTGTGCTGGCTGTCAAGACCAGGGGCTGGTTTAGCTTCTAGAGCCTGCTTTCATTTCTTCTTATGCTATCCATGCGGTACCCCTTCCAGTAAAATGGGTTGAGTCCCTCTCATGCTTCAAATTTCTCCAACTTATTTTTCATGCCATAGCTCTTTTGCTTCAGCCAGATAAAGTTCTTTGCTTTTAAGGTCTCATGAAATTAGACTGTGCTTGCTTGGATAATTCAGGATAGTCTCCCCATCTTAAGGTCTGTAACCTCAATTACATCTACAAAGTCCCTTTGCCATGTAACATGTTCTACTATTATGGCATGGATGTCTTTGGGGAGATCATTCTGCCTACCACAGCTGGCTTGCATGTAGGCATACTTTTTTTCAACATGAAGAGCTCTTAGTTAATCATTTCATCTCCTGCCTTCATATATCAGTTGCTTCCTCTTTTGTATATATTTTTAAACTCTTTCCCCACAGCTCATTGTCCAAAGCCTATCAGCATTTTCTCATCCTCGCCGCCATCTTTTATTTATTTATAAAATGTTTTTGTTAAAGTATAGTTGATTTACAATATTCTGTCAATTTCTGCTATATAGCAGGGTGTCCCAGTCCTACATATTTATATATACATTCTTTTGCTCGTATTATCTTCCATCGTGTTCTGTCAAAAGTAATTGGATATACTTCTTTGTGCTATATGGAGGATCTCATTGCTTATCCATTCTAAATGTAATAGGTTGCATCCACCAACCCCAAGCTCCCAGTCCATCCCACTCCCTCCTCCCTGTAGGCAACATCAAGTCTTTTCTCCATGACTTTGAGTCTGTTTCTGTTCTGTAGATAGGTTCATTTGTGCCATATTTTAGAGTCTACATATAAGTGATATAATATGGTATTTGTCTTTCTCTTTCTCAATTAATTGGTATGAAAATCTCTACTTGCATCCATGTTGCTGCAAATGCCGTTATTTCTTTCTTTCTTTTTTAACAGCTGAGTAGTATTCCATTGTGTATATGTACCACATCTTCTTAATCCCATTCATCTGTCAATAGACATTTAGGTTGTTTCCATGTCTTGGCTATTGTGAATAGTGCTACTATAAATAATTGGGGTTCATGTATCTTTTTAAATTATAGTTTAGTCTAGATATATGCCCAGGAGTGGGATTGCTGGATCATATGGTAGTTCCATATTTAGTTTTCTGAGGAACCTCCACATTGTTTTCATAGTGGTTGTACAAATTTACATTCCCATCAACAGTGTACTGACTCCCATCTTTTAAAACTCCTCTTAATCCTTTATTTCCTCTTATAATTGCCTTTCTCTCTCTTTTTCATGTTTTCCCCCAAATACTTTTCTTCTTTCATTTGCTCATTTTTCAATCATAACAAGGCTTCTGGACCCAGCAACCCAAGGAAATTTCTCCATCAAATATCATTGATGACTTCCTAACTCTCTAACTTAAATGAATGAGAAGCTGTGTTTATATTATGCAAAATAAATCATTTCTTACATTTGATATTACCCATGATGTCCTTCTTCCTTAAATGCTCTTATCCCTTTGTTTTAAGGTCCTCCCTATTTCCAGATTTCTTTCATTCCTCTGACCACTCATGAGCTTCTCTCATCCACTCAATTCTTTAAATGCTGGAGTTCATCAGAGTTCTTTCTGACATCATTGTCTCTTCTTAGGCAATCTCAAACAATTCTGAATCTTCAGGTTGCCATCAGTATGCTTTGGGTTCTCAAATCTTTATTGTAAATCCTAGCTTCTTGGAGTTCCCTGGTGGCCCAGAGGGTTAAGGATCCAGCATCAACACTGCTGTGGCATGTGTTTGGTCCCTGGTCTAGGATTTTTTGCATGTTGTGGGTGTAACCAAAAACAAAATAAATACATAAAGTAAAGAAAAAATAAACCCAGATAAATAAATGAATTTCAGATGCTTTTATCAAACCACATACTTGACATTTGCACTTGAATTCCTCACCTTTCCCCTAAATCTTCTCCTCCCCTCTGGTTATTTATCTATGTATTTATCTATCTAAATATCCATTTTTGTAAAGAGAGATATCTTACCCTTGATTATCCTTTCTGTAACTCCTGACATGAAATCAGGGGCCAGATGCTATACAGTAGATTTTTACTTCATTAGCATCTGTTGTGTCCTTTCTACTTCATCCCCATTGCTATGCTTTTATACTAGGTACTATTTATTGAGGCCCTTTGCATATGAGACATTATATTAAACATTTAAAAAAACACTTCAGTTTATCCTCACAACAGTCTTGGGAGGTATACAGTATTATTTCTATTTTACAGCTAAGGAAACTTAGACACGGCTAGGCTAAATGACTTGGCCAGGGTTACATGGTTTCTAAGTAACATTACAGATCCATCCAGTTGCTAAATCAACACTCTTTCAAATTCACTATTGCTATTTACTATTTGTGCTCTCAGCATTCTTCTGGAGTGTTAGTTCTCCTGGTTTTCTATTAATCCCTTCTCTACTTATGCACTCAGAAAAGATTTATAAAATGAAAATTCAATCATGTTACTTCCTGGCTTAAAACCTGTCATTGGATTCTTTGCCACACTAATTCTTACCTCTTTGAATAGTCTCCTTTTTGATCTGTTTTTGTCTCCAATGCATTTTCTTATCTTATTCCGTCTACTCCATGCATCAACTTTCTAGCAACTCCCAAACTTGCTTTTTTTTTAATTTTGTGCTGCACCTGGGGGTCTCTTTTCCTACCTGTATTCTGGAGAAACTCTCACCACCATTCAATATAGTTTAGTAGCTCAACTTTCTCATTGAAACTATCAAATGTCTTGGTAGAAACTTTCTAGGCTTTCCCCCTAAAGTGCAAATTACATGTTTTTGAGTGTGTGCATGCATCCACTATGCTCTGTACATATTTCTTTGGTTGAACTCAACTTTATTGTACTTGTTTATTTATACATCTTTGCCCTTGTCTTAGAACTATAAAGTACATGGAACACATTAATTATATCTATATTCTTAATACAGTACTTTTCACATGTAAGGATTCAATGATTGTTAAATGCTTGAATTCATGAAAGATAGAGACTTGAAGTCCAGACTAAACAGTCTGAATTTTGTTCCTTAGACAAAAAAGAAAGAAAAAGAAAAGAAGGAAGGAAGGAATAAAGAAACAAAGGAAGAAAAAAAAGACATTGAAATATTTGGGGTATTTGTTTGCTTGTTTTTGAGCATGATAGGCAGATGTAACTGGCAACAATATGCAAGATGAACTGCAATGGCTAAAGTTGGGCAGTGGGGAAATTTTACTGGGTCATTTCTACAGGCCAGGTAAGAGATGAAGATGAGGTGGACAAAATCACTGATTATGACTTCCTAGATGATGGGATTCTACAAATGGAAAATGAAGGCATCATAATAATTGTACAGTACACCCTTTCGATGTGACATATCTGCAGGCAGAGACTCCATGGAAAAAACAAAGAAAAGTGTCACAAATGCCTTTGGATTTTGGAAATGGTGGGTTAATGGTGGGGGGAGAGATTATGATGTCTTTTTACACAAGTCATAAATATTCCTGACACAAATTGAAACTAAAGGCAGCAGCCTGAGTGTTTATTTAGATTTTATGGTCCATTTATTGTCTCATATTCCCCCAGTCAAAGATGATTATTTCTTAATTAATCATACATAAACAGTCTATATCCTTTTCAAAACTGCCTACTTAAAAGAACATTTATCATAGCAATTGGTCTCATATACCCAACTGCAAATCACCCACTTTCAGCTGGTTTTGCTGTAATTGATTCCTGGTCATTTTTGTGTTCTGATGGTTTGCAGTGAAAGCAGAAGTTAGAGAAGATTAGAAAATGGGGACATTTGGAATTATCCATTTTTCTTGTAATTTACTTTTAGGAAAAATATCTAGGATGAAAAGAAATTTTGTGAGGTGAGATAGTGGCAATTTGTCTTGGAGTTGGTCAAAAGCAATTTTATTTCATCAACAAGAAAGAGTCCTTCAGGAATTTGCCTAACAGAGCATAGAGGATTTTTAGGGAAGTGAAAATATTCTTTAAAATACCATAAAGATGGATACATATTATATGTTTGTCCATATTCACAGACTACACAACACCAAGAGTGAACCCTAATGTAAACTATGCACTTTCAGTGATTGTGATCCATCAGTCATGTTCATCATTTGCAAAAAAATATACCCTCCTGGTAGGGAATGTTGATAATGTGGGAGGATATACATGTGTGGGATTGTAATGGGAAATCTTGTATCTTTCTCTTAGTCTTTCTGTGTATCTAAAATTTCTTTAAAAATAAAATCTTAAAAAATAAAAAGTTTGCCCAAGAAGAATGCCCACCATTCCATTCAATCTGTGGTGTGCTATTTACAGATGACCAAAACTGCAGAAGTGGGTCAGTGCCATCTTGGATGGATTGTGTCATCTTAGAAAGAACTACTGATTTACTGAGTGTTTTATCTTCCTGGATTCCCAAGTAAAGATGCAATAATGGGCATTTTGGCATTGAATCAAGGAACATCTAATCATTTTGTATAGCGGTTCCATGGTCTATTTAGAAAGTGCTGATCAGCCCTCTCTACCTCCTTTGTACAGTAGCTGATTGACATAAAACATAAAAGATTTAAGTTTGTCTAAAGTCAAGGTAGAGCGAGCCAAACCACCCCAGGGGCAGTTATTGCCTGTAGTAATCAAGAGTACTGAATCTTAGAGAATGTGGGTGTCTTCAATCTCTATAAGGAATAAATCCAAAGGACAATAGCTGTAGCCTTCACATGGATCCTCTCCTTGAGAGCAATGACACCATCTCCTTTCTCTTCGTATGCTCCCTAGCAATTAGCACATTTTCTGGCTCTAAATAACAATAATGACACATATTTTTATGAGATTCATTAGGAACCGGGTACTTTTCTAAGTACTTTCTACATATTAGCTAATTTAAGATTATTAATTATTAACTAATTTAGTCTTAGGAGGTAAACATTACTATTCCCATTTTACAGGTGAGGAAATTAAGACACTGAGAGGGTAAGTGACTTAAGCCAAGTGTACACAGTTGGTATGTGCAGGTGCTTAATCCATGTAAATCAACTTCAATTGGACTGAATTTGAGTTCATAGATGAACTGAGCCAGATTTTCTTGGTATCTGGGTTACTACTTTCAGTGCCTTCGATCAAGCAGGGTGATCCTTCTCACTCACCATATCCCTAGCATAAAAGTTAAGAACAAACTCATTCACCAGGCTTTCTCTACTGCCAGCAAATCCGTGGTGATTAACTGACACTGACTGTCTTTGGGACATGGGCAATCCCATTGTTCCTCATGGACACTTTCATATACCTCCTTTCGATGAAGACTTAAAGGAAAATTTTTTTCTTTCCTATCCATTATCCTCTGCTTTGTATTTTTTCCCATCCAAATGTACATGTAGATTGTTCTGAGGAGAGGAAACATGTCTCATTTATGTTTCTTTTCTTAATTCCTTTGTACAAAGCAAGCACAAATGTTAAATAACTATTAAAAAACTAGAAAGTTTAAAGAATTCTTTCAGAGCACTACATTGTAACTGAATTGCACAAACAAAATTTTGTAAATCATCCAATCTAATTCTCCTCTCACTTAGAAATGAGGAAACTGGAATCCAGTGGAAACATCTGATCTGTCTAATGCCCTGTTGGCTAGATTGCTGGAAACCAGAAATTAGGCCAGTGTGGAATCTTTTTCTTTCTTTCTCTACCTCTCCTTCTACTTTCTTTCCTTCTCTCCTTTTTCTCAAAAATCCTGTATCCAGTGTTGTGCTTAGGGTTAGGTTTTTTCTTTATGCATTCATCCACTGATGCACATTTGGTTGTTTGCATATCTTGACTATTATGAATAATGCTGCAATGAATGTGGAAGTGTAGATATCTGTTTAAGATCTCGTTTTCGTTTCCCTTGGGTATGTATTCAGAAATGAAAATGCTGGTCATATAATAATTCTATTTTAAATTTTTTGAGGAACACCTATAATGCTTTCCATAGTGGTTGCACCAATTTGCATACTCACCAGTAGTATACCAGAGTTCCCTTTTCTCCATAACCTTGTCAACACTTTTTATTTAATTTTGGTGATACGTACAAAGTAATATATCATTGAAATTTTGATTTGAATTTCCCCAATGATTAGTGATGCTGAGCACATTACCATGTACCAGTTAGCCATTTGTGTGTTTTCTTTAGAAAAAAGTCTACTCAGGTATTTTGCCCATTTTTTAGTCAGATTGATTTTTTCCCCCTCTATTATGTTGTATGAGTTCTTTATATATTTTGGATATTAACCTCTCATCAAATACATGGTTTGCAAATATTTTTCTCCCATTTCAAAGTTTGTCTTTTTATTTTGCTGGTAGTTTCCTTTGCTGTGCAGAAGCCTTCCAGCTTACTATAGTCTCTCTTGTTTATTTTTATTTCTGTTGCCTTTGCTTTTGATATAAAATCCAAAAAATCTTTGCCAAGACCAATGTCAAGGAGCTTACCTATGTTTTCTTCCAGGAGTTTTATGGTTTCAGGTCTTGTTTAAATCTTTAACCCACTTGTGATTGATTTCTGTGTATGGTATAAGAGTTTGGTTTCATTCTTTTGCATTTGGCTGTCCAGTTTCCCCAACATTTTTATTGAAGATAAAAATTTCTCCATTATATAGTCTTGACTCTTTTGTTATAAATTAATGGAACATATATACATGGGTATATTTCTGGGGCTTTCTATTCTGTTCTCTTGATCTATGCCAATACTATACTGTTTTGACTACTGTAGTTTTTATTTTGAAATCATGAAGTATGATGTACATACATATATTTAGACTTCACAAAACCTTGTACACTGAGTATTTTTGTCCCCCTTTTATAGATTCAGAAACTAAAATTTTACAAAAGTTAAGAAAAACCACCAAAGACATATAAGTAAGTTATGAAGCTGAATCTCAGATACCAAATCCTGTGTTCTTACCTTGTTTAGTATAAGAATGATGTGACTTTTGAGAGTGGCCAAGATGGCAGAGTAGAAGGATCCTGAGGTCACCTCCCCTCACTAGCTCACCAAAATCGCAGCAATCTGTAGAACAAAAATCATTGCAAAAGACTGAAACCTACCAAAAACAACACTTTACAGCTAAAAATATAAAGACACAATAAGACTGTAGGAGGAACAAGCTCAGCATGTAATAAAGTCCCATACCCTCCAAGTGGGCAACCCACAAACTGGAGAATAATTTTATTATGGAGGTTCTCCCATAGGAATGAGAGTTTTGAGCCCCACGTAAGACCCCCCAACCTGGGTCCAGCACTGGGAAGAGCATTCTCCACAGAATTTGACTTTGAAAGCCAGTAATTGCAGAACTTCACAGGATTGGGGGAAATAAAGACTTTGCTCTTGAAAGGCACACACATAATCTCATGTGAACTGGGACGCAGAGCAAGAGCAGCTATTTAAGAGGAGCCTGGGCCAGACCTTCCTGTTGGTTTTGGAGGGTCTCCTGGGGAGCCTGAGGGTGGCTATATCTCACCTGGAGACGTAGACCCTGATGCCAGATATATTTAGAAACATTCAACCAGTGAACACTGCTGCTGGCAGCTCCCATCTTGACTCATTAGTACCAAGACTTGGCCCAATGCAATAGCATGGGCACCAGTGCTGGGACACCTCAGGATAAACAACTATCTGGTTGGGGATATATCCTTAACCACCAGCAGACAGGCTGCTTAAAGACTTCCTAAACACATAGCCACCTCTAAACAAAATTAACATATAGAAATCGGTTTTATTTCTAAACACTAATAAGAAACTATCAGATAAATTAAGAAAAAATCACATTTATAATTACATCAAAAATAATAAAATACCTAGGAATAAACCTACCTAAGAAGACAAAGGCCTATACTCTGAAAACTATAAAATGTTGATAAAAGAAACTGAAGACAAACAAACAGATGGAAAGTTACACTGTGTTCTTGGATTGGAAGAATGTTAAATGCCCATACTATCCAAGGCAATCTATAAATTCAATGCAATCCCTATCAAGTTACCAATGGCATTTTTAATAGAACTAGGACCATAAAAATTAAAATTCATATGGAAACACAAAACACCTCAAATAGCCAGAACAATCCTGAGAAAGACGACTTGAGCTAGAGGATTCTTGCTCCTTGACTTCATGCTGTACTACAAAACTACAGTCATTGGAATAGTATGGTACTGGCACAAAAACAGAAATATAGATAAATGGAACAGGATAGAAAGCCCAGAAATAAACCCATGAATTTGTGGCCAATTAATCTATGACAAAGGAGTCAAGAATATACAATGGAGAAAAAATAGTCTCTTCAATAAATTGTTCTGGGAAAAGTGGACAGCTGAACATAAAAAGAATGAAATTAGAATATTCTCTAGTACCATATACAAAATTAGCTCAAAATGGATTAAAGAGCTGTTAGGCTAGATATTATAAAAGTCCTACAGGAAAACATAAGCAGAACACTCTTTGACATAAATCATAGCAATATTTTTTTGGGTCCATCTCCTAGAGTAATGGAAATAAAACCAAAAATAAACAAACGGGACCTAATTAAACTTAAAAGCTTTTGCACAGCAAAGGAAATCACAAACAAAACAAAAAGACAACATACAGACTGGGAGAAAATCTTTGCAGATGATGCCACTGACAAGGGATTAAATTCCAAATTATACAAACAGCTCATACAGTTTAATAGCAAAAAACCAAACAACCTAATCAGAAAATGGGCAGAAGACCTAAACAGACATTTCTCCAAAGAAGACATAGAGAAAGCCAACAGGCATGTGAAAAGATGCTCAATATTGCTCATTATTAGAGAAATGCAAATCAAAACTACAGTGGAATATCACCTCATACTAGTCAGAATGGCCATCATCAAAAAGTCTACAAATAATAAATCATGGAGATGGTGTGGAGAAAAAGGTACCCTCCTGCCATGTTGGTGGAAATGTAAATTACTGCAGCCACTGTGGAGTACAGTATGGAAATTGCTGAAACAAAAACTGAAAAATAGTAGTTCCCTTTTGGTGCAATGGGATATGGATCCAGCATTGTCACTTCAGAGCCGTGGGTTGCTGCTGTGGAGTGGGTTGGATCCCCAGCCCAGAAACTTCCACATGCTATGAGCATAGCCAAAAATTACAAAGAAAGAGAAAGAAAACAAGAAAACCAAAAACAGAGAAAAAATATGATCCTGCAATCATAGTCCTGGGCACATATCTGGAGAAAATCCTAACCAAAACAGACACAGTGTTCGTAGTAGCACTATTTACAGTAAATAAATGTCCATCAACAGATGACTGGATAAAGAAGATGTGGTACACACACACACACACACACACACACACACACACACACACACACAATGGAATATTACTCAGTCATAAAAAGAATGAAATACTGCCATTTGCGGGAACATAGATGGAGCTAAAAATTATCATATTAAGTGAAGTAAGTCAAACAGAGAAACAAGAGAATTATCATATGATATCACTTATATTAAAAAATGATGCAAATGAACTAATTTATAAAACAGAAAGCCTCAGACATAGAAAATGAATGTATGTTTATCAAAGAGGATAACAGGAGGCAGGTTTGGGGGCAGAGTTAAAATAGGCATTTGGGGCTACATATGTAGACAATGTAACATATGTAGACATAGGTAACATAGATAAACAACAAGGACCTACCTACTACATAGTACAGGGAATTATACTCCATATCTTCTAATACCCTATAATGGAAAAATATCTGAAAAAAAAATACATATATATGTGTGTGTGTGCGTGCATGCACGCATGTCTGTGTAACTGAGTCACTTTGTTATACACCTGAAACTAACATAACATTGTAAATTAACTCCTCTTCAATACACACACATATGACTTTCTGAAAGAAAAAGCTTGTTTTTGTTGAAAATTCAGCAAGATATACTGGAAAAAGATCACCAAGATATACCAAAAGAAAAAAAGGTAGAGAATGCTACCTTGTGTGAAAAGGAAGAAAAAAAAATAATGTAACATATATATCATTGGCCTGCATACCCCAAAATATTTACAAGAATGAACAGTAAATTAATCATAAGAATTCCTCATTTAGAGAAACGGAAATGGCGAAATGTACTGCCTGTACTTTTAAGATACATTTTGAATATTTGAAATATGCATGTGTATTATCTCAAAAATTTTAAAAATTTTAAACAGGTTTTTA
The DNA here is from genome assembly GCF_016906955.1 of Phacochoerus africanus. Lineage (NCBI taxonomy): Eukaryota > Metazoa > Chordata > Mammalia > Artiodactyla > Suidae > Phacochoerus > Phacochoerus africanus. The sequence goes on from NC_062545.1 coordinate 96,798,753, forward strand.
AAAAGTATATGACTTTTTGTCTTGGGTGTTTTGATGTAGGGTATTTTAACTTGGTCTTAAATATACAGCTTTTGTAACTGTGTAATTGCATATCAGACACACTCCATTCCACTGCTGCGCCATGCCAAATCAAAACCAGTACGGGAGCCTGAGGATTATGTCCAGAACTTCTGTTTTGACCAAAAAAAAAACTTGAGAAAATAGAGAGAGAGTCATTGTGATGCTGATTCTACAGACTTTAGATGTCAGTCTTCCACAGGCCTTGTGGCTTTGACATGTCAAAATCATCACAGTCCATTGCCAGTTTTTGGCCTTTTATCCTCATACTCTAGAGTTTTCTTCTTCACCAAAAGTGGATCTGTATCTCCAGAGTCAATCCATGCTATCTGTGTCTACAATAGCCTGAACATACAGCACAGAGCCAGCTTCTTAATTTATAATGAGACATGCATTGTACCAGAAAAGCCAACACACTCTCTTCCTGTGGGCAAAGACACATGGAGATGCGACCTGTATTAACAGATTGCTTGATTCCTATGTCTTGAGAATGGAAAGGGTGAGCTCTGTGGTGGTGAGCAGTAGGTCAAGGCTGATGCTACCATCTCTGCAGTAAGGATGCCTGTGCCACCAGGACCTGGGAGGTTATGTTTGCAGGTCTGGACACCTCTCCCCTGGTTATGGTTGGGATGGGCTCTGCAAATACCTGACATTGGCACTCCACCTTGTGCTTCTGATACACGCATTCTCTATTTAGACAAGTTAAAATATTCAGAAAAATTTCTCCTGACTTGGTGACTGTTTGGGATTTTAAGCCAGCTCTGCATGAATTAGTTCTAATCACTTATTTGTAGAATTATGTGACTCGCAATGGCCAGTCTCTTTTCCTTTAACCACCCTTTCAGATTCTCCTCCCTGTCAAATCCATGCCACACCTGTCCTGAAGAGTTCAGGACAACTGTTGCCGATCCCCTGAGCTGTTTCATTCTCCTCATGCTCTTACCCTGGGGGATGACCAGTAGTAAGAATGGCCAGCCAAAAATACTCAATTCTGATATCTGTCATCCAGTCCCAAAGACTTTTTTCCTTTAGTCTGGAAAACTGTCTTTTAGTTCCTCTGTTTACACAGGAAAGGGACTACATCTGTGTTAGGACTGCACATCTGCAGAAGAGTTGACAACCACAGTCGGTGGCAGGGAGGTGGGACAGTTTCTAGGGAGCTCCCTGGAGTGTGGGGTAGTTGCGAGTGCACCTAGTGGAGGTCAGCAAAAGGGTCCACTTAAGAGTAGGTAATCACACAAATGTCCAGAGAGCTGGTTCCAGAAGACAGGGTCTAAGGAAATTCAAGATCGTCAAGTCTATCCTCACTCATTTCAAGGTTTTCTGTGAGGGTAGGTCACCAGCATTTTTATAAAAAAGAAAATTTCTTTGGAGAGGTAATATATCAGATCAAAAGGACAGAAAGGGGTATGTTTGTGCCAGTCCATGAACTGTTTGCTTCTGGTCAACAAGATAAATTCAGAGTAAGAATAAAAAGTTTCTGCCCTGTGTGGAGGCAGAAAGCCTGGTGGGCAGGGAAAGTAATTGAGCACAAAGGGCCCTGGGAGCCACAAACAGCCTGGCAGGTGGGCAGAATGATCTTGGGAATAGCACAAACTCCCTGATTCCTGCCCTTAGCTGGGCAGTGGACTGTAGAAGCAGCAAACATTGCCTGGCAGGCCAAAGGAGATGTGAGGGGCCTGCAGGTACATGTTCTGCTCTGTGGTGACTACAGGACAACACTCTGTCTTTGGCCTGGCAGGGAGAGGGACAACAGGAATGGTACAGGTCCTACAACTACAGAGGGATCCTTTTAACAACAGTTAGGAAGCAGCCTCAACCTTTGGGTATAGAGAGAACACTCCCTAGAGCAGCCAAACAAAAAGAGTGACCATGGAAAGGTGCCCGACCCCAAAGCTACAGAGAGCAGTCCTGAGAGTATCTTGACAAATGGAGGGACTCCAGGAGCAGCTGCACAGCTGCTGACATTGCCAGCTACAAGAAGTGGTCCTGAGAGCTAACTGGTAAACAGGGGTTGGAGGAGCCACTGCTGCCCTCCCCCAACAAAACTTTCCCATGAACTTCCATCTCTCTCATGGACACGATTCCTAGTAGCCAGCCAGCTCCAGGGAAGATAACATGATACCACTTCTGCCATCATGTGCTCTGGGTACCCATGAACCACTACCATCTCTAAGAACTCCAGGAATGGGCACCAACTGCTGCATCTACATACCTGTTGTCAAGAGGATGATAATCATAGAAAGACAGATATTATGAGACAACAAAGAAATAGATTTCAGATAAAGGAACAAGAAAAAAACACACAAAAACGACTTAATGAATAGGAGATAGGCAATCTACCTGAAAAAAAAGAATACAGAGTGATGATAGTAAAGATGATCTAAGATCTCTAAAAAATAATGGAGACATAGAGAAGTTATAAGAAATGTTTAAAAATGAGCTAGATGGAGTTCCCGTTGTGGCGCAGTGGTTAACGAATCCGACTAGGAACCATGAGGTTGCAGATTCGGTCCCTGCCCTTGCTCAGTGGGTTAAGGATCTGGCGTTGCCGTGAGCTGTGGTGTAGGTTGCAGACGCGGCTCGGATCCCGCGTTGCTGTGGCTCTGGCGTAGGCCGGTGGCTACAGCTCGGATTCAACCCCTAGCCTGGGAACCTCCATATGCTGCGGGAGCGGCCCAAGAAATAGCAACAACAACAACAACAAAAAGAAAAAGACAAAAAAAGACAAAAAAAAATGAGCTAGAAGATTTATTTTTATTTTTTATTATTTATTAATTTTTTACTTTTTAATTTATTTTTTATTTACTTTTTTTAATGGTTTTTATTTTTTTGCATCATAGCTGGTTTACAGTGTTCTGTCAATTTTCTCCTGTACCGCAAGGTGACCCAGTTACACATACACATATACACCCTTTTTTCTCACATTATCATGCTCCATCATAAGTGACTAGATATAGTCCCCAGTGCTACACAGCAGGATCTCATTGCCTATCCATTCCAAATGCAATAGTTTGCATCTATTAACCCCAAATTTCCAGTCCCTCCCCGCCCCTCCCCCTTCCACTTGGCAAACCAAAAGTCTGTTCTCCATGTCCACGATTTTTTTTCTGAGAAATGTTCATTTGGGCCACATATTAGATTTCAGATATAAGTGATATGGTATTTGTCTTTCTCTTTCTGACTTATTTCACTCAGTATGAGAGTCTCTAGTTCCATCCATGTTGCTGCAAATGGCATTATTTTTTCTTTTTATGGCTGAGTAGTATTCCATTGTGTACATATACCATTTCTTCTTAATCCATTCATCTGTTGATGGACTTTTAGGTTTTTCCATGATTGGCTATTGTGCATAGTACTGCAATGAACATATGGATGCATGTGTCCTTTTCAAGGAAAGTTTTGTCTGGATATATGCCCAAGAGTTGTATTTCTGGGTCATATGGTAGTTCTATATATAGTTTTCTAAAGTACCTCCATACTGTTTTCCATAGTGGTTGTCCCAAGTTACATTCCCACCAACAGTGCAAGAGGGTTCCCTTTTCTCCACACCCTCTCCAGCATTTGTTATTTGTGGACTTATTAATGATGGCCATTCTGACTGGTGTGGGTGGTACCTCATAGTAATTTTGATTTGCATTTCTCTAATAATCAGTGATGTTGAACATTTTCATGTGCTTGTTGGCCATCTGTATATCTTCTTTGGAGAAATGTATATTCAGGTCTTTTGCCCTAAAAATGAGCTAGAAGATTTAAAGAACAAGCAAACTAAGATGAATAGCACAATATCTGAAATAAAAAATACACTAGAAGAAATCAATAGCAGGATAATGGAGGCAGAAGAATGAATAAGTGAGATGAAAAACAGTAGTTTGGAAACTGGAGATCACTCACACAGAAAAGAAGAAAGAAAAAAAAAAGTAGAAAAGAACCTAGGATAACCTAAAGGGATAACCTTAAACATACCAACATTTATATCATAGAGGTTCCAAAAGGAGAAGAGATAGACCAAGGCTCAGAGAAAATATTTGAAGAGATTACTGGCAAAAACTTCCCTAGTATGGGAAAGGAAACACTCAATCAAGTTGAAGAAGCACAGAGAATACCATATTTGATAAACCCAAGGAGAGATACAACAAGACACATATTAATATGAATAAAACTGACAAAACTTAAATACAAAGAAAAAATATTGAAAGCCACAAGGGAAAAGCAACAAATAACATATAAGGGAACTCCCATAATGACAACAGCTGATCTTTCAGCAGAAACTCTGCAAACTAGAGGGGAGTGGCAAGATATATTCAAGATTCTGAAGGGGAGAAACCTAGAACCAAGAGTATTAGATTTGATGGAGAGATCAAAAAAAATTTCAGAGAAGTAAAAGCTAAAAGAATTCAGCACCTCCAAATCAGCTCTACATCAACTACTAAAGGAACTTCTCTAGGCATAAAAGAAACAGCCACAATTAGAAACAAGAAAGTTACAAATGAGAAAAATTCCTGGTAAAGGCAAAGGTAGAAAGGTAGAAAATTACTCATTGACAAATATGGTATCAAAACTAGCAAGTTTGAGGAAAGGAGAGGACGAATGCAGAACATTGAAAATGCATTTGAAATTAAGAGACCAGCAACAAAAAACAATGCTGTACACATATAGATGGTTATATCAAAATCTAACAGGAACCCCAAACTAAAAAACTATAATATACACATACATAAAAAAGAAAAAGCAATCCAAATACAACACTGAAGATAGTCAGCAAATCACAAGAGAAGACAAATAAAGAGGAAGGGGGGAAAAATGACTTAAGTGACAATCCAAAACAATTAACAAAATGGCAGTAAGTACATACTTATCCATAATAACACTGAATATAAATGAAATAAACATTCTAACTAAAAGACACAGATTAGCTGAATGGATACAAAAACAAATTCCATATATATCCTACCTATGAGAGAGTCACTTTAGACCTAAGGACACATGCAGACTGAAAGTGAGGGGATGAAAGAAGGTATTACATACAAATGGAGAGCAAAGAAAAGTGAGAATAGCAATACTCACATCAGACAAAATATACATTAAAATAATGATAGTGGGGAACTTTAACAACTCATTTACCTCAATAGACAGATTATCCAGACAGAAAATAAAAAAGGAAACATAGGCCTTAAATGACACCCTAGACCAGATAGTCTCAACTGGTATTTATAGGACATTCCATCCCAAACCAGCAGAATATTCATTCTTCTCAAATGCACATGGACTATTCTCCCAGATAGATTACATAATGGGCCACAGATCAAAACTTGATAAATTTTTAAAAGTCGAAATTATTTCAAGCATTTTCTCCAACCGCAATGCTATGAAACTAGAAATCAATTACAAGAAAAAAAGAAGCACAAACTCCTGGAAGCTAAACAATATGCTACTAAACAACCAGTGGCTCATCGAAGAAATCAAAGAGGAAATCAAAAGATTCTTAGAGACCAGTGACAGTGAAGATAAAACAATCCAAAACCATGGGGCACAGCAAAAGCAGTTCAGAGATGGAGGTTTATAGCAATACAATTTTATTTTAGGAAACAAGAAAAATCTCAAATAAAACACCTAAACTCACACCTAAAACAACTAGAGAAGGAAGAACAGACAAAGCCCAAAATTAGTAAAAGGAAAGAAATCATACAGATCTGAACAGAAATAAATGAAATAAAGACAAAGAAAACAACAGAAAAGATCATTAAATCCAAAAGTTGGTTCTCTGAAGATATCAACAAAATTGATTAACCTTTAGCTAGACTCATCAGCAAAATAAAGGGAGAGGGTTCAAATCAATAAACTTAGAAATAAAAAAGAGAAATTACAATGGATACCACAGAAATACAAAGGATCATAAGAGATTACTATAAGCAACTATACGCCAATAAAATGGACAACCTGGAAGAAATGGCCAGTTTATTACAAAGGGACACATTACCAAGACTGAACCAGGAAGAACTTGAAAATGTGAATAGACAAATCACAAGTACTGAAAATGAAAATGTGATTTAAAGTCTTCCAAAAAACCAATGTCTAGGACCTGATGGCTTCACAGGAAAATTCTATTAAACATTCAGAGAAGAGTTAACACCTATTTTCCTGAAACTCTTCTAACAACTTAGAGAGGAAGGAACACTCCCAAGCTCATTCTATGAGGCCACCATCACCCTGACATCAAAACCAGACAATGATATCACCAAAATAAAAGAAAATCACAGGCTAATATCAATGATGACCATAAATGCAAAAATCCTCAACAAAATGTTAGCAAAACAAATCCAACTATATATTAAAAATTATCATACAGCATGATAAAGTTGGATTTATCCCAGGGATGAAAGGAGTCTTCGATTATCAACAAATCAGTGTGATACACCATGTCAACAAACTGAAAAATAAAAACATCATCTTTTCAACAGATGCAGAAAAAGCTTTTGACAAAATTCAACACACATTTATGATAAAAACTCTCCAGAAAGTTGGCATAGAGGGAACATATCTCAAAATAATATAAGCCATATATGACAAATACACAGCTAACATCATTCTCAATGGTGAAAAGCTGAAAGCATTTCTGCTAAGATCAGGAACAAGAAAAAGATGTCCACCTTCATCACTGTTACTCAACATAGTTTTGGAAGTCCTACCAATGGCAATCAGCAAATAAAAAGAAATAAAAGAAATCCAAATTGGAAAAGAAAAGGCAAAACTATAACTCTTTCCAGATGACGTGATACTATACCTTTAAAATCCCGAGACACTACCAGAAAACAGAGCTGATCAATAAATTTTTTCACAGGGTATAAAATTAATACAGAGAAATTGATTGCATTTCTGTATACTAACAATGAATGATCAGAAACTATCCCAGTTATCATAGCATCAATAAGAATAAAATACTTAGGAATAAACTTACCTAAAGAGAAAAAAGACCTGTACTCTGAAAACTATAAGACACTGGATGAAAGAAATCAAAGATAACAAAAAGATGGAAAGATATACTATGCTCTTGGGTTCGAAAAATCAATATTGTCAAAATGACTATACTACCCAAGGCAATCTACAGATTCAATGTAATCCCCTCAAATTACCAATGGCATTTTTCCCAAAACTAGAACAAAATATTTTAAAATTTGTATGGAAACAAAAGACCCTGAATAGCCAAAGCAATATTGAAAAAGAAAAACAGAACTGGAGGAACCAGTCTCCCTGACTTTAGACTATACTACAAACTACAGTCCTCAAAGCAGTATGGTAATGACACAAAAACAAATATATGATCACTGGAAGAGGATAGAAAGCCCAGATATAAACCCAAGCATCTATGGTCAACTAATCTATGACAAAGGAGGCAAGGATGTACAGTGGAAGGGAAGATAGTATCTTCAGTAAGTCTTGCTGGCTAAACTGAACAGCTACATGTAAAAAAATGAAATTAGAACACTTTCTAATACCAAACACAAAAATAAACTTAAAATGGATTAAATATTCTACATGTACAGCCAGACATTATAAAACTCCTAGAGGAAAACATAGGCAGAAAGCTCTTTGACATAAATCATAGCAACATCTTGTTTGATCCACCTCTTAGAATAAGACAGTAAAAACAAAAATAAACTAATGGGACCTCATTAAACTCAAAAGCTTTTGAATAGTAAAGGAAACCATTAAAAAAAAGAAAATACAACCCGAAGAATGGGAGAAAATCTTTGCAAACGATGCAACAGACAAGGGCCAAAATATACAAAGAGCTCAAACAAGTAAAGAACAAACAAACAAACAAACAAACCAAACTACCCAATAAAAAAATGGGCATAAGACCTAAATAGATATTTCTCTGAAGAAGTCACATATATGGCCAGTAGGCACATGAAAAAATGCTCATCACTAATTGTTAGAGACATGCAAATCAAAACTACAATGAGGTACTATCTCACACTGGTCAGAATGGCCATCTTTATGTTACAGAAGGTGCGGAGAAAAGGCAACCCTCTTTCATTGTTGGTAGTAATGTAAATTTGTACAACCACTATGGAAAACAGTGTGGAGGTACCTCAGAAAACTAAATATAGAACTACAATATGACCCAGCAATCCTACTTCTAGGCATATTTCTGGAAAAAAACTTTAATTCAAAAAGATGCATGCATCCCTGTGTTCATTGCAGCTGTATTCGCAATAGCCAAGACATGGAAACAACCTAAATGGCCACTGACAATGAATGGATTAAGAAGATATTGTACATACATACAATGGAATACTACTCAGCCATATAAAAAGACAATCTACTGCCATTTGCTGCAACATGCATGCAACTAGAGATTCTCATATTAAGTGAAGTCAGAAAGACAAATATCATATGATGTCACTTATCTGTGGAATCTAAAATATGGGACAAATGATCCTATCTACAAAACAGAAAATTACAGAAATGGAGAGCATACTTGTAGTTGCTATGGGGGTGGGGTCAATGGGGAGTAGAATGGACAGGGAGTTTGGGGTTGGTAGATGCAAACTATTATATTTAGAATGGATAAGCAATGTGGTCCTCTGTACAGCACAGGGAACTATGTCCAATCTCTTGGGTTAGAACATGATGGAAGATAGTGTGAAAAAAAAGGAATGAACATATATGTGTCACTGGGTCATTTTGCTATACAGCAGGAATAGAAGGAACATGGTAAATCAACAATCCTTTAGTAATAATAAAAAAGAAAGGTGTATACCAGTTCCAATCCATGAACTGTTTACTTCTGGTCCAATATAAACTCAGAGTGAGAATTAAAAATTAGAAACTTCTATAGCAATATGGTATTGTAAAGCAATCATGAAACCAGTGGACTCCAGTCCAAAAAAAGGGAATTGATTGTTTTGGATGTTGTCAAACTCATGTCATAAGTGACCTATAGAGAAGACTGCATGCAAACATGCACAATAGGACCATGTACTTGTCTGTGATGATGAGAGGAAAAATATTGGTAATTCCTCCCACAGGTAGTTTGAAAAGCACTGCTGTCCAGTGAAATGTTTTCCTCCTCCTGTTTCAATTTCTCAGCCATTCAGCTTCCTCCTGGAGGCAACAAATGTTGTTAGACCCTTATGTATCCTTGCACAGTTCACAGACATGTGTCCACACATGTGTGAGTAACACATACACACTCAAACATACAGATGGTAGCATTCTAAATATTCTGCTTTTTGCTTTTTTATTTAAGTATGTAACCTGGAGATTTTTCCTCATATATTTAAACAGCCGCAGAATAGTCATTTGTATGGTGGCACTGTAATTTATTTAACCACATCTCTATTTTGCCATTAAGATAATGCTGCAATGAATAGTCTGATATACATTTTATTTCACACATGCCAATAAATCCTTGACATGGAGCAGCTGTGTGTATCCAAAAGCAGGAAGCATGTGTAATATGTACCCAGTATGAACCTTTAATACATGCTAGCTGAAGTTAGTGAAAAATGCAAAAATTTGTGAAGCTTCTGAAGGTAGATGGGCAGACAAACTGCGGAGCCTTAGTACAGGGAGGAGTTGCTTCAACATGCATGCAACTAGAGATTCTCATATTAAGTGAAGTCAGAAAGACAAATATCATATGATGTCACTTATTTGTGGAATCTAAAATATGGGACAAATGATCCTATCTACAATCCTATCACATGGGGACCATGTGAAAGGAGGGACAACTCCCAGAGTGCTCAGTGTCAACTCTCTTGAAGAGGGCAAGAAAGTGGCAGAAATGGGCTTCTCCTATCCCACCTACTTACCCCTAGAAGCTCCTGCTAAGCTCCTGCTTTCTTTCCATTAAACTACACTGTGTTTGACCACTACACGCTGGTTTGACTTGCACTTCTCCTGTGCCTTTTCAGCACCAAGAGACAGACTGAAAAATCGGAGTGAGTTCAGGCTTTGGTGTAAACAGAAGGTCCTGGCTTCAAAGGCATCTCTGGCTATGACTTGGGCAAGGTGCTTAAGCTCTCCATTTATTGTGTCTGAAGTGCAGACTGTAGTGTGTCCTCACTGAGAGGGGACTATACAATGAGATGGTTCATGTAATGCCCCTGTTCTTGTGCCTAGGATGTAGTAAGCTCTCAAGGAATTTTAACCTCTCACACTCCCTTGGGGCAAGGCTAGGCCCTCCTTAAATGCTCTGGCACACTGAATCTAATTATATGAACACCAAGTCCATGTCTGTGCCTCTTCCCCATGTAGGTGGCTGCACTCTGTTCTCTTTATATCTCCAAGATGCATTTGCTCCCAATTCTTAGAGGCTCCATTAGAATGAGAAAAGCACAAGGAGCTGATTTTCCCCCAAGGAGAGACCAGCAAGACTCTAAAGGAAACTGAGCCGGCTGCTATTCTAGGAGTTCAATAAGAAACAGTCATTAGAGCCACAGCCTGCTGTGCAGAAAACAGGCTGAAGGGAGAGAACGGTTTGGATTCAATGACCCGAAGTGCATGCTTTCCATCTATTTGTTGTGTTCTTATATTACCTCAACAAATGCCAGCTTAGCTGCCCAAGGTCCACAGGGTGCACTGCACAGAATGCAGTGAACAAGTTTTAAGATCACCTTTGGTGCCTCCTAAAGGGTGAAGTGGGAGGGAATCACCTGACTAAAAGGTGTTTGTGGCCACTGGGCCAGTTTATTTATTTTTTTATTTTTATTTATTTTTTTGGTCTTTTTGCTATTTCTTTGGGCCGCTTCCGCGGCATATGGAGGTTCCCAGGCTAGGGGTTGAATCGGAGCTGTAGCCACCGGCCTACGCCAGAGCCACAGCAACGCGGGATCCGAGCCGCGTCTCACGGCAACGCGGGATCGTTAACCCACTGAGCAAGGGCGGGGACCGAACCCGCAACCTCATGGTTCCTAGTCGGATTCGTTAACCACTGCGCCACAACGGGAACTCCGACTTGGCCAGTTTAGAGTTGTTTCCTGGGAGATTCACCCTGGGTGTGGGCAGACTGTAGAGATCCTGTTACACATAATCCATGAACTCTTTTGCTCAAGTGCCCCCAGATATTTGTAAATGTCACTTAAACAGCAGTTGCTGGATGAATAGAAAATGTGTGTCTATAATCTCCTGTAGGATTAATTAGTACTCTCCTGTCCTCTGGTGTGATATACATACTGCACAGCAATAGTCTAGCACAGGTCAAAAACCTGCCTAATGGCCATCAGTGAACAGAAATTGAAACCAGGAATCCCTGCCTTTTGTTGTAAACAATTAAACTCCCTCTACCTCTTATGAAAGACATATTATTGAAATTAAAAGTGTACTTACACCTTTAGAAGAAAGCATTTTGTTTTACCTTGAAAACAGAATGATACAACCCTTCAGGCAATATGGCCTTGACCCCTTTGTAAGTCTTTTGCTGATACCATGTCATACAAAGGTCAAAGTCCTTAATACAAAATACGTCTCCTCCTCTTGAAAAAGACTAGTAAAAGAGGATCTGGCCCTTCCAGGGGGACCAAGCAGAGTTCATAGGGATGACAATTTCTTCAACAGAACCCTGGATCATCATTCATCCATCCCATCCACTCATCCACCCATCCACTCAATCATCCATCTATCTATCCATCCATCCACTTAATAATTTAACATATATGGAACAACTCCTATATGCCAAAAACTGTGCTAAGGCATGAAGGATGGAGAAGTCATGGTTCCAGTCTTTCTAGATATGTGCATCAGCCCCAGGAAGCCTCCTCAGGTACTCCAGGTATGACAGGAGGCCACCTGAATTCAGTACAATGAATTAGAACTGAGATAAGAGGAGACCTGGTTGATAAGTAATATAAGAACAGCTATTTTCTTTGAGGTTTTTGTGAGGTTACAAGTTTTCTGGGCCATCTCCCTTTAAGTGTAGTAATAAGGGTCAGAGGCTGTTTAACAGGTTTATTCCTTTTGATGCCTGCCTCTCAAGCCAAGGATTCTGCTCAAGAAATGCCTACCATTTGATAAACACCTGGAGCATAGGACTTATGTCTTCTAGAATGCCAAGCTTATTGTTTCATAAACATATAATTAATAGCTACCTGTCTGGCTTGTTATAGCTCTGGTATAATCTTCACTGGGTTCTGGGTGTACAGAGTCAAAACAGGAGACCGTAGCAACCACATCTGCATCTGTCATTCTGCCTCCATTCATCCACATCTCCTATAGAACCTCCTCCTTGAGACTCAGTCCTGAGTTTCCTGGGCTCTATAGCCTGACCATACTGATTAGAGGTCATGCTGAGTCAATCCCTGTCGCTCTCAAAATTTTAAAAACAAACTCATGTATAGACTAAGTCAATCAGTGTTCAGAGCTTCAGCAGTGCTCTCTCTTCCTTGCTCCTCTTATACCACACTGGTGAAATGATGATGCAATCACCTCACTTGGGAACTTTGCCCATGCTATTTAATTTTTTTTTTTAATTAGAAGCTTCTGCACAAGCCATCCCTATTCACATCCCACTTTATTTTTTACCATAGCACTTTACATCTTTTAATATACTACATACATTTTAAAAAGCTATATGTCTTTGTGCCAATATAATACTGTTTGCTTACTGTAGCTTTGTAGTAGTCTGAAGTCAGGGAGCACTAAAGGCTTTTTTATTTGTGCTGTTCATTTTCATCTGTTCCCCCTAGTGTATAAACTTTATGAAGGAAGGGACTATTGCTTGTTTTATGTTTGTTTCCTTGTTTTATTCACTTCTACATCACCAGTACCTAGTTCAGTACTACATAACAGAGGTTAATTAATATTTGTTGAATAAATGAGTGAATGAGTGACACAAGGCAACCAGAAATTTAACTAGTTAAGGTGATCTAAATAGCAAATGAGATTTGAATTTCTAAAGATAAAGTAAATTGATTTTCAAGAGAGAGGTCACATAAATTAAGTAAAGGCTAAAGAATCAACTCAATACTTATGTCCCAAAGTCTTGAGTTCACTAAGAGACTAAGTTGATTGATCTAATCATTCAGTTTCAGAGCAGAATATTCTACTTAACCATGGCCACTGAATATTGTTGGTTTATCAGACCCCCTTGGCTAATGTATAACATGCCAATCTGTTAGCCACAAATGCAGGAGGAGGAAAACTTGTGAATAATTCAAGAAAATTAATGAAAAAATCTCTTCCATCATGATTTTCCTATTAGCAATGTTTACAAACTGCAGGATCTTTAGAGCTGATTTCTACCTTGGAGACGATACCAGGGGGCCAGAAAAAACCAAAAGGGATGTGGGGAAAATGTATACTTTGCTCCATGATAGGAATTAGTACTCACTGCTCCATTCCAAGGAAACTATTCCTACAAATGGAGGTAGAGCCACAAACATCTCTATAAAGTATAGGTCAATGTCAAGAAAGCTGAAGAAACACAGACTGAACTCAGAGCTGTATTGCCTCCCTTTCATGTCACCTCAATTGTACCAACACTACAGTGCCCACCTCAGACTGCTTTATATGAGGATAAAAGGAAAGCAAACTGCAATGGCATGATATCTTCCATATAAAAGCAATAAATCAATGGAGTCCTGCTGTGGTGCAGTGGGTTAAGGATCCAGCATTGCCACAGCTGTGATATAGGTCACAGCTGTGGCTTGGATTTGGCTTCCTGACCCAGGAACTTCCATATGCCATGAGTGGAACAATAATAAATAAATAAATAAATAAATAAATAAATAAATAAATAAATAAATAAAATCAATGACTCGGATAAGCCAATAAACTTAATTTTATGAAATCTGCTTAGTGTATATAGTAGAGCAGCCACAGAAAAAAGTTCATTCACAAACGTGAATCCCTAAGCCCCCAATTCACAGCCATGAGTTCCACGGAACTCAAGCATCCATGGTTTTACTTTAATTGATCATCCAAATAAGCCACTAGCTTTCCTAGGCCTACCATACATTCCAGCTCTCCACTGGGGGAAGAGGAGAGAGAAAACAATTTCATCTTAGAATTGGTCATCTTGTGAATCATTTTGTGATCTGGCTCTCCTCTCCATGTTTTTGTTCATTTGTTAAATGAATATGAACTGAGCATATATTTTGTGCAAGGACCTATGCTAGGGATTGGATTTACAAAGACTGGGAGGGGACAGGAGGTTGGTGGTTGACTACAGCAGGCGAACATGTAAAGGTGACTGAGCACTTACCCTGGAGAACTATTCTCTGAGGAGTGGTTTCTAAAGCCAGAAAATTAGGTTCAAAATCAAACCATCTTGAAATCCCTCAAGAAATACCACATTGAAGACTAACTTAAAACTTCTCAAGAAGTCTAATTCAGCCAGTTTTTCCACCAGAAAGCTGTTCCTTGGCTGAACACAGAGAAGTGGTTGGCTTCTGTCTAGGGGTCACGTAGAATACAAAATACTGCAAAATCCCAGTCACCATGGGAAGATTCCCACAGAATTAGTGTCACATGAGAACTGAGACCAGCTTGAGACAGACATTAATTAAGGGAAATGGGCTACAGAATCATCAAATTACGTAGCTTAATATTCTTTCTCTGTCTCTCCCCCACCCCAGCTTCTTTTCTTCCCTCTCTCTCTCCCTTTCTCTATTTTGGCCAAACATATATACTTGCATATGAGTAAGTCCAATACCTGAATAAAGTCACTGGATGGTACTGTGTGTTAGATGCTTTATAGACTTTTCTAATCCTCAAAATAGTTCATGATACATGTTATATACAGAAGATGAGACACAAAATGGTTAGATAACTTGACCAGGATCATACATCAACTAAGCTAAAGACCTTTTAGTAATCACAGATGGCATGGTAAACTTTGAAATTTGAGGCTAGTCTAATATTAGAGCTACTGTCAAATGTGTGGGAAGGGTATAGTGACCTATGATGGACATTGAAATATCTTGGATTTAGTGACAAAAGTGGTGCTTCTATTTCTCAACATAAGGAGCAAGGAGCATAAGGAGAGAGCATTATTGAGCTGTCATTATCAGCTGAGTGATGTAGCCAGCCTAGGTGCCTAGCCATGGAGGGAGCCAGGGGAATAAACATTTCTCAACTTCTCTTCACTTTCAATCCAGTGCTTCAGTGAAAGCTCCCCCATTAACCAAATTTGTGTAAGAAGGCAGAAGGCAAGAGCACCTGTTCAAACAGTCCATAGCACTCAGTTTTCAGTGACACTGAGTAGAAGTTGGTGAATCAGGAGGGACAAATGGAAGGCAGCAAAAGCAATTCTCTGCCAGAGAGTAAGTCATCCGTTCAAGTCAGTGACAGCAGTATCTGACTCATCTTCACATTCCACGGAACAATGGCTGTCACATCATAAATGATTAATGAACACATGTATTAATGTGTTTTTCTTTCTCCTTTCTTTTCTCCTTTCTTTTCTCTCTGCTTTTCTTTCTCCTTTCTTTTCTCTCTGCTTGTCTGTCCCCAAGACCTCAGGCCAAAAGTGAAGATGGTATTGCCAGCCATGTGTGGGCTCCTGGGGATAATCTAATAAAGGGATGGTTGTGCCCTCCTCCACCCCTCACCACAGTTTGCGAGGTGTGAATGGAGAACATTCTAGAGCAGGATTCCCCCTTGTCAAGACTTTGTGTTCCTTGCCCTTTTGCACTTGGCCTGGAGGCTGAAACACGGAGGGTGGAGTGTTCCTTTTTCTGGGGATGCTTCCAAGCCATTTTGTAGAGCATCAGCAACTTTAATTTGGGTCATAACCAAAATTTGAGAACCAAGCTACTCAGTGAACTTCTTTATAAGATATTGAAAAAAAAAACCCCACATGTTTTTCAAGTGACCAAAATTGTTGTCAGAAGCATTTCAGTTTTGAATCAGATGCATGAAAAAAATGTGGCAGAACAGGGTTGCATATCTGTTCCTTCAATTAGTACTTATTAACTGTCTTTCAAGTGTCCTTATGTCATAAACAATCAGATAGAGAGGACAATAGGGATTAATAGATGTGGTTTAAAGACTAAGGCCAATAATGATTTTTTTTTTCTCTGCAGGGTCACCTTCCCAAAATCAAGTGTCTCAAAAACAGGCCAGTCCTGCTCTGAGAGGGTCTCTTGTTCTGGTTGGATTGTTTCTTACAGACTTTTCACATGGTCGTTGATGGTCTTTTAAGCACAAGCAGCTGAGCTCTCACTATTTGTTACATTTTTTCTGGACACATTTGCACAAGAGAATGTGTTATGAAATTATCAGGCTTCAAGGTCATGGGGAGTTATCTGGTCAGTCCCTTGTCTTTTTGTGCTCAGTTATTCCCAGGCTGGTTGATAGGAGTCTTCCTGAGGGTGAGGACCCTGAAGAAGAGAAATCATCCTCTCCCTACTTGCACGTCTTTCTAATAAGAGAGCAAGCTTCTTTCATTGAATCTTGCCTGTTCAGAATTAAAAATGGAAAGTACAATAGTTTAATACATTCTATGACCTTCATGTTTTATTAAATTTCATAAAGGCATTCCATTCAAAAGAGGGTCAGATTTTAAATTAAGGCTCTACCACAAATATTTAAACTCAGATTTAATAAAAAAGTTATTGTGTATTCATGTACTTGCAATTGATTATAGAAGACTTAGGTACTGAAATTTTAAAAGGGTAATAGATATTGTAAATGAATAACAATGTTTAACAGGACATTGAATTTGATATTTATTTGGCCTATTTTATGTACATGTTGAAAATTTACGAAACAATGGAAATTATTTTTTAGATACAAGTGTTTTCCACATAGAAAGGGCATCATTACAAATATTGGTTAAAAATGAATGGATTATATGTGTGAAAAAGTAATTACAAACTTTTTACTCTCTTTTTTTGTAAGAACTTCCCCACTTTAATTCAATGTATCAAAATTTCATAGAGAGTTTAATTTATTCTAGTATTGCCACAAACTTTGAAGGAGCTAAGTGACATGTTCCGGCGTCCTTAAAGAAATTTGGAAGTCCTAAGGAGCTATGTGAAATGTTCATGCATCCTTAAAGAACATAGAGATGGAGAGGCACGATCTGTATAGACATAAAACACTGAGGGAACAAGAAAAAAAAAAAGACACCTGGCTCTCTCCCAGCTCTCAGAGGAGCTGGACTGGTAGATAAGACTTAATGGAGGAAGTAAAATTGAGGTAGCTCTTGAGTAACTTCCAAAGGGGCATATAATATACTCTTCCATTTTATCATAACAAGCATTTAAAGATTGTCAAAGGATTTGCCAAAGATTCTCAGCAAGGCAGCATATAAAGGCTATTTAAAGAAATTAAACTTCCTCCTCCGTACCAGTATTTTTCTTTATGGAAATTTTCTCTTTAGCTTTCTTTCCAGAAGTTTGACTATCTAGTGCCTTGTATTTTTCCATTTATGGTTCACTGAGCTGCTTAAATCTGTGGGTAGGTGTCTTTCATTGGTATTTAAGACTTCTTGGCCTTTTCCCCACAAATATTATTCCTTTCCAATTCCTTCTTTTTCTTCTCTTAGGCTTACAGTTACATATATGTTAGATAGTTTAATTCATATCATGCACTTCTTTCTGTTCTTTTTACTGTTTTTCCTTCCAGTGCTTCATTTTAGGTATTTTCTCATAAGTTTAATAAGTTTTCTTAAGGTTCAATAATCCTATTTTCTGCTGTGTCCATTCTATCATTAAACCTATTCAATTTCAGGTATTGTATTTTGTACATCTAGAATGTTAATTTAATGACTTTTTAAATAGATTCTAATTTTCTATTGAAATATTTTATCTTTTTATCTATCTTATCCATCCCTACACCCCATTTTATTTAAAACCATTTTTTGAAATATTCCCATACCTAGATTATCTTGGTATTTTCTTCTGTTAATTCTGTTGCCTCTGTTATCTCTCTATTTTTAGTCACTTTTTTGTCTCTTTTTATGTTTAGCAAATCTTGATGGTATGTTGGACATTTAGTGTTTTGCAGATGTTTTGGGTGATGCTTCTTCTAAAGGGAGTTGAGTTTTATTCTGGTAGGTGGTTAAATTACTGGTGAATTCCCTTGATTCTTTTCAGGCCTGGTAAAAACTTTATTAAAGCAGATCTCTTTCAGGTCTTTCCCCTCATGTTCTCAGGAAATGGTCCTTAATTCTACAGTATGATCATTTTAAGATTTCTAATTGTCCAAGGTGTGGCCCAAAGTACCTCCACTCCCACTCTCAGTCTTCCCTGTGGGATCTCTGTAGCCTCTCATTGGCTCCAACCTCTCAGCATCTGCTCTTTACTAAGTGTCCTATAGCCTTGTGCTGTGCTCGCAAAGGCCAGGAGTTAGCCTAGGACCTAGAGAATGTTTCCATACAGATTTTTGAAATGTCTTTCTTTGTGGTTTACCCTTTTCTGTCACCCAGTTAGGAGTTGAATTTTGCTTCCCTTGGCCACTAAGATCACTTTTCAGTTCTTGGGTTCCTCTTCCCTGCATAAGAGCTCGGAAACATATCCTTGTGGAGAAAGTCTGAGTGAATATGGCTATCACCTCCCATGCCTTCATTCTCTTAAGGAATGGCAGTATTTCATTTGATCACTCTCCAATATATGCCAATAATTATTTGATATAATTTATCCAATAACAATTTCATAGTTATTTAGTGGGCAGGTGAGTCTAGTACTAGTTACTCTGTCATGGCTGGAGTATTCCTACTAAAAAGAATTTCAAACTCATGCATATACATGCATAATACATAGGCTTATACATACACGTGTGTATACATACATATAAGTTTGCTTGTGGGTATAGATATACACAAATATGAATATATATGTGTATATAATGACATGCATATATTTACCTGTGAATATACACATATATGACTAAAACTGTGTGCATGCATGCGCACACACACAGGATTGAAGTTTAATTCATGCAGCCAGAATTGACTAGTGGTTAGAAGGTAGAGATTTGCCTTACTACTGCAAGATTTTTTTAATTGGAGATTTATTAAGTTAATTGAGGATTTCTGAGAGAGTTAATTCACCAGTCATCGACTCATTGACTCCTTACTGTGAATTCCATGACATAGTCTCTCTATCCATAACAGTCCTACAAGGGTAAATGCTAGAACTGGCACTCCAGAGCAGGTCTCCAGATGTCTCACCAAATGCTCTTTCCATTATATCAAGTTTCAGTCTAAAAAGGAATTGGTCTTTTCTTGGTATTCCCTTATTCCTCAAGATACATAGTTCCTTGCTGCACTGAATACTAGATACTAATGGAGATGTTCTGAGTGGCTCTCTGGAAATTTAACTCCATCTTTTTGCTTTGGTTTCAGACATAAGCTTTAGCAAGCTTTCCTTTAAGTCTTTCCAAAAACAGAGGACACTGTTGTGCACTCAAGCAGGATGAAGAAAGAAAAGAACTAACATTCAGACAGAGGAAAAGGCCAGAATAAAGCAAAAGTGATTGGCAGTGATGAGCAACTTGTCAACTCAGAGGCTTTTATTTTTGGAGCCTCTGTGCTCTCCATCTGGTCCTGCTCAAGCCCTGGTAGATTCCAGACCCCTTCAATGCTCTTTCCATCCTCTCCTCTAACCCTCAATTCCTGATTCTCAATTTGAGGTAAAAATGACCAATGATGATAAACTTTAGTTTAAGTCCCCTTGTAGTCACTTGCATTTTAACAAGGGGTCTAAACCTTGAACTAATGAAACAAAACTCTGAAGGTAATATTTCTAGCATTGAGAGTATTGTATAATATATTACTATATTGTGCATTGTATTGCATTATGTATTATTTATAGTGGGGAGGATTGGACCGAGGCTCAGGGTGAGGCAGAAAAGACTTTGTGCCCTCTGGAAATAATTCGCCACGATTAGATGTCTGAAGAATAGACAACAAAGACTGCTAAAATCCTAAGATACTGTCCTCCATCTAAGCAGCCTGGAAATGAGGATATTAGCCCAGAGTGAGGGCAGTTAGACAAAGAGACTGTGAAATTAAGAGAAGATGGAACTCCCCGAAGTGCTCATTCTTTTGAGATATATATATATATATATATATATATATATATATATATATATATATATATTGTCTTTTCTAGGGCCGCACCCATGGCATATGGAGGTTCGCAGGCTAGGGGTCTAGTTGGAGCTGTAGCCCCCCCATCTACACCAGAGCCACAGCAATGCGGGATTCGAGCTGAGTCTGCAACCTACACCACAGTGCAAGGCAAAGCCAGATCCTTAACCCACTGAGCAAGGCCAGGGATCGGACCCACAACCTCATGGTTCCTAGTCGGATTCGTTAACCACTGAGCCACGATGGGAACTCCGAACTTTTTTAAAGTAGATGAAATGATTGGCTTCATCAAAATTTAGTTTAGCAAAGGTATTTATAGGTCCTAGAAAGCTGTAAATGGTAACAAAATCCATTCTCCATCTAGCAGCCAAACTTACCTTTTATAAATGTAAATCATGGCATGACTCTTCACAGCATCACACCCCCCGCCCCCTGTGCTTTCCCATGGTATGGCAACGGGACTCTGAGTCCCGCTGTGATCTGGCCCTGTCTTCTCCTTCCAAGCCCCAGCTGCACTGATTTTCTGCTTTTTTTTAATAAGGAAGCTCAGCTTGTTCCTTGCTTGGGAACTTTTCACCTCTTGTTTTCAGTGCCTGAACAGCTCTTCCCTCAGGTCGTGATTCCTTCTTGTCATTCCAATGTCATGGCCTCAGAGAGTCTTCCCTGACCTGTGGCACCTCATCACATTCTCAGTTTGCTTTTTGCTTCAGCAACAACTTTGGTTATTCATGTGTTTGTGGTCTGAGTTTCTGCATCCTTTTGAGAATGTCCTCTTTGAGGTCACTGCTTTTGTCCTGTTCACCACTGTATGTTTGACTGCCAGAACAGGGACTAGCCTAAAGAAGGTTGTCAGTAAAATGTTGAACTAAAGAATTAATAGGCACAGAAAGACAAATACCATATGATATCACTTGTTGGTGAAATCTAAACAATTAAATCAACTAGTCAAAATAACAACAACAACAAAAAAAAACACAGACAGACTCACAGATACAGAGAACAGACTAGTGGTTACCAGTAGGGAGAGGGGCAATAAAGGGATGGAGTATTAAAGGCTTCGAATTCCTCTGTATAAAAAAAATAAGCTACAAGGGTATATTGTACAACACAGGGAATATTGCCAATATTTTTAAAAAACTGTAAATAGAATATAACCCTTAAATACTGTTCATCACTATGTCCTATACCTGAAACTTATGTTGTACATCAGCTATACCTCAATAAAGAAGAAAGAATTAGTGAATCAATGAACAAAGAGTCGACCCTGGTATGTTTACAAGAATTTCATTCATGGATTCATAAAATGCCTCAACTGAGAGTTCTATGGAATGCTTCAGTCTGATTTCCATTGAACTGCTCCACCACTGCCTATGGCATACTTGATAGCTACTCTGCTTAAAACAAGAACTTTATGCAACAGCCCCTTTCACTCAGGACAGCCTTCTTAGTCCCTTATTCAGTGCATATTGATTTCCATATGTTCATCTGGATTTGAGTCCTTAAGAGACTTAAGCATTTAATTAGAATGAAAGGGAGGGGCAGTCACAGAGACAGGAGCAAGATGGGAGATCTCATAGTTTGACAGTGAAAGAAGCAAGACCCCCTAAAGCTCATGTGAAAACAAAACCTGGAGACTGCACCTACCTAGTTAAGGGACAAGATGTACTTCAGTAACTGAAGAGAAAGAAAAGTACTTCTGGAGAAAAAAAGTAATGCTAGGAATGCAGCCAATGCTATTGAACTAATCTAGGTTCAATTCACTTTACTTGAATGACCTCAGGTCACTTCTGTAAGCTCCAAATTTCTTACTTGTATAATAGGGAAATAAACTCTCTTCAGAGAGATATTGTAAAGATTGATATAATCTTTGTGAATTATTTGACATGTATTGACATGGCTCTATATATTGACATGGAGTAAATCTTCAATAAATGTGAGCTCCTCATAGTACAAAAATTACCTTCTTTGTGATGGCCTTATAAGTAAAAGGATAAATTCTGTGTGGTAAATTTTATGACCGTAAAACACTGTTACTCTTTAAACATTTAATATAAAATAAATAAAACTTCAAACATCCAAACGACCTGGCACAATTCATACCAATTCTAAAAAAATTTTTATTTTTATAACATTTTATATTTCACAAACCCCTTTCATGGATATTGTCTTATTTGATGATTCACAGCTGCTCATTCACTGAATAATGTAAGGCTTTAGCAATAATGTTTTGTAATAATAGTTACCTGTATTCCAGTTCAAGAGCCAGCTGCATCAATTCAGTCTTAATGTTTTGTTTGGCCAAATCAGATTTCCTATGCCAGAAAGTACAGAGCCAATTTGTTCTCTTGAAAGCTCAAATATTAAGGGTAGGGAAGAAAAGACTTTATCTCAAAAAGGCAGCTTGAGGTGTCAGTTAAACTCGTTGCCACCCACAGATGCTTAACCTGGAGAAATCAGAAATAATGGAGGATTAAAGATTATGCGCCTACAGTAATTTTGGAAAATGAAGGAGTCCCTCAGGTAGAAACATGATCCATTAGCCCCAAACTTTTCAAGTTACAGCCTATAAATATTTGAAGTGTTTAACTTCTAAGGAGGCAAAGAAATTATTCAACCCAGTGCAAGGAGAGGTGATGAGGAGTAATGGGATGACATTAACAAAGGGAATATTTCCTCAACAGGGAGACTAGGTAATGCAAAGACTGCACTTAAAACTGAGACTCTTTGGCTTAGAAGAGTTAAAACAAGTTGGTACTTGATGGCGGGAGCTGATGGCAGAGTTTCACTTTAAGTTCTTGTGATTTGTGACCTGCTCAGAGTACACCGAGTGATTTTAATGGTACATTCAATACTTATTAAATTGGTTTGAGTGAACTGATATAAAGAAGAGTCATAGTAGGTAGAAATGTTGATGATTTCCTGGCATGTTGACATCTAGTTTTGCTGTTTTTCTTACTCAACACCACCTAAAGAATTCATCTTATTTTGCCACTTTTATCTGGCAAAACAAGATATCTAAACAAGGGAAGGAAAAGACAAGAGGTAGTGGCAGTGGGTGGGAAGAGAGAAAAAGGTAGGTGTTAAGCTGATTCTCACATGTGTAATCAATTGATGAAATAAACATTGTCCTGAACAACCAGCACTAAGGCCAGGTACTTATTTCTACATACAGAGTGTTTTCCAGTTCTCTTGGCTGAATCTTTGCCTGTAAGCCTACCTTCCATATTAGTAAATTCAGGGAGAGGAGAAAAAAAGAAAAAGAGCACCAGGGTCAAGATACTTCTGTCCTCTAATTTATCAATCTTGAAGTTCATATTGGGGCTTTCAAATATTTAGATATTATAAATGCATTCTTTAAATAATATTATATGTTTCCCTTATGATTCCATTATGATTCCCATCACAATGAACCTCAGGTACCCAGAACAGGCAAAGTCATAGAGACAAAAATATAATAGAGAGGTTACAGGGGCTGAGGGGAGGGGAAATGGGGAATTTTTGATTTTGGTCACAGAGTTTCTGTTTGGGATAATTTCTGAAGATGGAAGGTAGTGATATTTGCACAACGCTGAGAATGTGCTTAATGCCACTGAATTGCATACTTAAAGTGGTGAAAACGGTCAGTTTTATTTTATATATGTCTTACCAAAAAACAAGTTATTTTTTACTTTGAAAGTTAACTGAAGTCAAGGGATTAATATTGGCTGATTTCCTAGCTATAGGATTTTTTTTTTCAAGCCACATTTGTTTTTCAAATTCTCTAGATATCCAAATCATTCCCTAATTCCTTCTCTTCCCATTACCCCCACTAGTAACTTTCTAAAACTTAAACTTAAAAGTTATACTCTAACATTTATTGTAGCCATATATTGATTTAAAATTTGTGGTGTATTATAATTTATGATAAAGTAGAATTAATTCATTTGCTAATTCATGCAATGAACATATTTAAGTATATATTCGTCAAGATAGTGAAATAAAGGATGTTGGTATGGTGCAAATTATTAGTAATATTACTCTCTACTCTTAATGAGCTTAATATCTATATGAAAGATATGTACGCCAACAATTGAAAAATATGTTGAAGACACTACTCATGTATATAAAATCTTACATTTAAATATTTTTACAGTTTGGCACTCATTTGCATAAAAGAGGAAGATTTGTTTTAAGAGTGAGTCTTCATGAAGAAATGAAATTTTATCTAAGCCGTAGAAAATAGTAGTTACATTTATTCCCTTTTTATGCATTATATAGACTTTATATAACTATGCACGATTTAACAATTTTAAAGGATTATAGATGTTGTAATTTGAAAAGGAGCCATGAGATTTGGAAGCAGACCTAGATTTAATTTCTAAGTCTACTGATTATAACTATGCGATTAAGGGTGAGTTACTCAAACTCTTGGAGTTTCATTGTTTTTTTCCCCAGAAAAAGAAGGCAGTAACTCCTTGCTGGTCATGTATTGATGACTGAGATAGCATATGTACAGCACTCAGATGTAGCAGCTGCTCAATAAATATTAGCTGTCTTCTCTAGCTGTGGTTGTTGTAGTTTAGACTGCTATGACATCATGCTGATTGAATCTATGATTTACTTGGTGTGATCCCTGGGTCTGGCACACCAATCCCAATTATAAAATTGTTCCTATCTGAAAATATAACTTGGCTCTCAATGATCTGTGTTTGATAATCCTCTCTGGTGTGGTTTCCAGGAACACGGCTTGATGAAAAACAAGGACTGTCTTATATGAGGGTGTGTGAATACATATATTCATATATAAAATATATATTTGTACTATTTTCAAGTACTTTAAGTAACACAGTCTAGTGTCTTGCAAAGTGTTAAGAGAACAGGGTTCCTACCAGATGTGTTTGAATGACTGGCTATCAATCATTTGTAATTAGCACACTGTATGTAAATTTATGCAACTTAAGTGCTTGAAAACAATTTATTCTTATAAGTAGATTAAATTGTCCTTTTTACAATCCTGTTTACACTGGTAATTTACTTAACAGACCCTCATTTCATTGATGGTAAACTTTACCCCTGCCCAAGTTCAAATTCTCTCATTTTGGCTAAATGCCATTGAATTCATGAGGTTTTTACTAAGAAGTAAAAAAAAAGGTGGAGTACCAAATTCCATCAATCAAGTGCTGGCTGTCAGTGACAGGAAATTGGCACACGCACAAGGACCCCTGACCAGATGGTAGACATCTGTGCTTTTCGCATTGATAGGGCCAGGTCAACAGATAGGCCTCAAAGAGTCAGGGCCCCATAAGTGGAGGGCACCTTGGGGCTGTTAAAACATTTGGGTTCTGAGCACCAAAGAAGAAGCTGACACCTGGGGATGCCTTGAGCTTTTATTATTATTATGTCATAGAATTTAGGACAGGAGCCAAGCTTGATCTCCTTGAGTTCCTAAAACTGGGTTGGTACCTGCATCTTCAGAAGGTAGAGAAAGATACAAAGGAACAATGTACCAGAAGAATGTTCTGTTAGAAAGTGTCTTGGGAGGGAGCCTGAGGGACTTTGGCTCTAACCTGAGGTGTGAACTTGGGCTACTTCACAGATTTGGATGTTAATTTCTCCTCACAAAATGCACAAAGTATGTTTTCTGCTTTCCCTAATTTCCAGGGATACTTTGAGGGCCTCATGTGCTGAAGGATGTGAACATATTTCTTGAATCCAGAGAGAACAGGAGAAAGTACTGCACCACAATCCCATTTGTCTACTTGAATCCTTGCTACCCTTCATGACAAAATTAAGTATTTTATCCTCCATGAAAACCATCCTATTCTTGCCACCCAGCTAATGCTTTCCAAGTCTGGAGTGCTAGAACCTCTAAGATCTAACAGGGTCTCACACTATTCAAGACACTATTCTGAACTGTAAGGAATTTGAATGCAGGAGCCGTATCTTTTCATTCTCTTTCACAAGAAGATGCTAAATAAAAATGTGTTAACTGATTCATAGCTCTGACATTTCCACTCATATTCACAGCCCACTAGGCTGCAGTACTTTTCCCTCAAATCTCTGGCTGAAATCCTATTAAAAGGACAAGCAGGATATTTCCATTCTGGGGCCTTGTCAGTAAGCATCCAGCCCTGCCAATGCCCACAGATGAATCCCTGCCTCTTCTGTTCTGTGAAAGTGGAGGGAATCCATCACAGCCACTTGTACTCTGAGAAAGTCTTCATTTGAGCTTAAAAAAAAAAAACCCTTGCAAATCTGACGCTCTCTTTACAGACTGTTGTTATTGAATTTTGATCAGCAATAATGATAGTGAGGACATCAAAAGAGAAGTAGGGAGAGACTCATCCTTGTGGTGTTAGGAAAAAAAAGCAGTGGGCATACAATTTTAGAGATCTGAAATCTAATTCTACTTCTATTTTTAACTAGCTCAGTAAATTTGAAGTTATTTCCTGAACCCTAGCCTCAGTTTCTTCTTTTCTGAAATGCTCATTTAGACTATATAGTCTCTAATGACACTTGGTGTTTTAATCTTTACTGATTCTCAGTGAAAGATCACAGAATAGGTAAACTGGTATGGAGTGGCCAAGGATGCATGCCAACTCATATTCTTTTCTGAAAGCAAACAAAAACACCTCAGTCATTTTGTATTTGTTAGCAGAATAAAGTCAACTTTTTTTCTTCCAGTTTTATTGAGATATAATTGACACATAGCATTGTATAAATTTAAGGTGTTCAGCATAATTATCACAGTAAGTTTAGTGAACATCCATCTTCTCATATAGATACAAAAATAAAGAAATAGAAATTTTCCATGTGATGAGAACTCAGGATTTACTCCCTTAACTTAACAGCAGTGTCAATTATATATATCATGTTGTACATTATAGTTCTAGCACTTATGTATGTAATATAAGGAAAGTTATAGCTTTTGACTGCCTTCATCTAAGTCCCTCTTCCCCTCAACCCAGCCTCTGGTAACCACATGTCTGATCTTTTCCTATTAGTTAGTTAGTTTTTGATCTATAACACTGTGTTAGTTCTTGTTACACTAGATGGTAATCAGATATTTTGATACATTTCAAAATGGTCATCATGATAAGTCTAGTTATAATGTGTCACCATACAAAGATGTTTATGTAGTTGACATACTCCCCATACTGCACATTTCATAACTTATTTATTTTGCAACTGAAAGTCTGTACCTCTTAATCTCCTTCGTCTATTTCTTTCCCCACCCTACCCTTTTCCCTCTGCCAAGGGATGGTTTATTCTCTGTATCTACAAATCTGTTTCTGTTTTGTTATTATTTTTTTTTATATTCCACATATAAGTGAAATTATACAATACTTTTCTTTCTCTGATTAGTTCACCTAGCATGATAATTTTTAGACTATTTTTCCCAAATGGCAAGATTTCATTCTTTTTTTATGACTAATATTTCATGGCACACACACACATACACACCACTTCTTTATCCATTTGTTTGTTGATGGATGCTTAGGTTGCTTTCATATGTTGGCTCTTGTAAATAATGCTACAATGAACACAGGGGTGCACATATCTTTTCAAATGAGTGTTTTCATTTTCTTCAGATAAATGATCCAAAGGAGAATTTTTGCTTCATACGGTAGTTCTAATTTTAAGTTTTTGAGGAACTTCCATACTGTTTTCCATGTGGCTGCACTATTTTACATTTTCACCAAAAGTTCATGGGGGTTCTCTTCTCCACATCCTTGGCAGCAATTGCTATTTGTTGTCTTTTTGATAAAAGCCATTCTGACAGGTATGAGGTGATACCCACTGAAATTTTGATTTGCATTTTCCTGATGGTTAGTGATGCTGAGTGCCCTTTCAGTGTGCCAGTTGGGCATCGTATGTCTTTGAAAAAAATGTCTACACAGATCTGCTCTCATTTTTTAATCAGGTGTGTTTTGTTTTGTTTTTGTTTGATGTTGAATTGTAAGAGTTCTTTGTATTAAGCCCTTATCAGATATGTTGTTTGCAAATATCTTTTCCCATTCAGTAGGTGGCCTTTTTCTTTTGTTATTTTCCTTTGTTATGAAAAAGCTTTTTATTCTGATGTCATTCCATTTGTTTATTTTTGCTTTTGTTTCCCTTGCCTGAGGAGACATTCCCCAAAATATATTACTAAGATTGATGTCAAAGAATATATTGCCTATGTTTACTTGTAGAAGTTTTATGATCTCAGGTCTTACATTAATCCATTTTGAATTATTTTTTGTGCATGGTATTGGAGAATAGTCTAGTTTTATTCTTTTGCATGTGGCTGTCCAATTTTCCTAACATCATTTATTGTAGAGGATATCTTTCCCATTGTCATATATTCCCTCCATTGTCATATTAGTTGACCATATAAGTGGGGGTTCATTTCTGGGCTATCCTGTTCCATTGATCTCTGTATCTGTTTTTGTGTTAGTACCATGTTGTTTCAATTGCTGTAGTTTCTTGGTATAGTTTGAAATCAGGGATTATGTTACTTTCAAGTTTGTTCTTCTTTCCTAAGGCTGTTTTGGTTATTCAGATCTTTGTGTTTTTATACAAATTTTAGAATTTTTGTTCTAGTTCTGTGAAAAATACCACTAGTATTTTGATAGGAATTGCATTAAATTTGTAGATCTTTTTGGGTAGTATGGCCATTTTAATAATATTAATTCTTCCAATCCATGACCACGATATATCTTTCCATCTGTGTGTCTTCAATTTGTTTCATCTGCTTATAGTCTTCTGAGTACAGGATTTTTACCTTCTTAGATTTATTCCTAGGTGCTTATTCTTTTTGATGCAATTGTAAATGAGATTTTCTTAATTTTTCTTTTGGATAGTTCATTGTTAGTGTATAGAAATATGATAGTGGTTTCTGTATTAATTTTGTATCCTGCAAAATTACCAAATTCATTGATGAGTTCTGATAGTTTTTTGATAGCAACTTTTGGATTTTCTATGTATAGTATCATGTCATCTGCAAACAATGAGTGTTATTTCTTCCATTCCAACTTCCATTCCTTTTATTTCTTTAAGTGATTGCTGTAAGTAGGACTTCCAATACAATGTTGAATAAAAGTTGAAAGATTGCACATCCTGTCTTGTTCTTGACCTTAGAGGAAATGCTTTCAGCTTTTCAATGTTGTGTATGATTTTTGTGGTGGGCTTGTATTATGTTAGTATGGCCTTTACTGTGTTGGGTATGTTTCCTCTATACCCACATTGTTGAGACTTTTTATCATAAATGGATATTGAATTTTGTCAAAACATTTTTTTTGTCTCTATTGAGATGATTATGTGAATTTTAATTCTTTCTCTTCCTTTTTTTGTTTTGTTTTGTTTTGTTTTAAAGGTCTCACCTGTGGCATATGTAGGTTCCTCAGCTAGGGACTGAATCTGAGCCACAGCTGTGACCTATGCTGCAGCTGTGGCAATGCTGGATACTCTAACCCACTGATCTGGGCTGGGGATCAAACACACACCTCCACAGAAAACTGAGCCACTGCAGTTGGATTCTTAACCCACTGCATCACAGTGGGAACACCAATCTTATCATTTGTTAATGCAGACTATCACATTGATTGATTTGCTGATATTGAAACATCATTGTATCCCTGGGATAAATACTACTTAATTATGATGATAATTATGATCTTTTTAATGTATTGTTGAATTTGGTTTTCTAATATTTTGTTGAGGATTTTTTCACCTATGTTAATCAGTGATAATGGATATTGAATATTAGGTATTGTGATTTTGTGAGTGTGTGTGATATCTTTGTCTTGTTTTGATGTCAGGGTGATATTAACCTCATAGAATGAGTTTGGAAGCATTCTTTCCTCTACAATAATTTGAAAGTTTGAGAAAAATAAATATTAACCCTTTCCTAAATGTTAGAATTTACCTGTGAAACCATTTGATCCTGAACTTCTGTTTGTGGGATTTTAAAATTATGGATACATTTCATGACTGGCAATTTATTTGTTCATATTTTCAATTTCATCCAGTTTCAGTCTTGGGAGATTATACATTTCTAGGAATTTTTTCATTTATTCTAATTGTCCTTTTGATTGGTGTAAAATTGATTATAGTAGTATCTTATGATCCTTTGAATATCTGTGGTATTTGATGTAACTTCTCCCTTGTCTGCTCTGATTTTTTTTTCTTTTTCAGGGCCTAGCTTGCGGGATATGGAAGTTCCCATGTTAGGGGTCTATTTGGATCTGCAGCTGCTGGCCTACACCACAGCCACAGCAATACTAGATCCACAATGCTTCTGTGACCTATACCACACCTTGCCTCAATGCCTGATCCATAACCCACAGAGCAAGATCTGGAAACTAACCCATATGGGGCTCTAGTTGGGTTCCTAACCTGCTGTGCCACAAGAAGAACTTCTCTTCTCTGATTTTATTTGCTGGGGCCCTGTCTCTTTTTTTGTTGATGACTCTGGCTAATGGTTTATTTATTTTATTTATCTTTAAAAAGTACCAGCTCATCTTTTCTATTGTTTTTTTAGTCTCTATTTCATTTATTCCTGCTTAGATTTTAATTATTTCTGTCCTTCTACTAATGTTGGGTTTTATTTTTTCTCTTTTTAGTTAACTTTAGGTATAAGGTTAGGCTGTTTATTTAATATATACCTTTTATTTCCTAAGGTAGTGTGATGTAAGTGTGGTGTTAAAGTCTCCTACTATTATTGTATTATTTTTATTTTGTCCATTTCTATCTATCAATATGTGCTTTATGTATTTATGTGCAACTATGCTGGGTTCATATATATTTATAATTGCTATATCTTCTTCTTGGATTGATTTATTGATCATTAGATAATGCCCTACTTTTTCTCTTGTTACATACAGTCTTTAGTTTAAAGTCTATTTTTTTTTAAATATAAATATTGCTGCTCCGGCTTACTTTGATTTCCATTTTCATGGAATACATTTTTTCCATCCTCCTCACTTTCAGTCTATGTATATCTTTAGATCTGAAGAGAGTCTCTTGGAGGCAGCACATAGAGTTTTCCTTTTTGGTATCCATTCAGACACTCTATGTTTTTCAGTTGGAGCATTTCATCCATTTACATTTAAAGTAAAGATTGAATGATATATACTTATTGCCTTTTTCTTAATTGTTTTTGCAGTTCTTTTTGTTCCTTCTTTGTTCTCCTCCCTTGTGATTTAAAGATTGTCTTAATATTAGGTTTGTATCCCTTTCTCTTTTCTAGTGTTTGTATCTGTTGTAGATTTTGATGTAATGTTACAGTAAGGCTATATATAACAACCAATCTATCTACCTATATTATTATTTTAAGTTTCTGAACTCTTAAGTTCACATGCATTTTAACAAACTTGCATTTTTATTTCCTACCCGTTTACTGATTTTGCCATCATTTTTTACATCTTTTTATTCTGTGTTATCCCTTAACTACTTATGATTTTCCTACTTCTGTATTTTAACCATCCTACCAGTTTCATATGTGGTTGATTTACTACCTTAACTGTATATTTGCCTTTTCCACTAAGATTTTTCCATTTAGAATTTTCATATTTCTGGGGTGGCCTTTTCTTTTTCACTCAGAGAAGTCCTTTTAACATTTCTCATAAAGCTAATTTTATACTGCTGAACTCTTTTAGCCTTTGCTAAAATTTTTGTAAAGTTTTTCATTGCTCTGTCAAATTTGAATAAAATTTTTACCAGGTAAAATATTCTTTTCTTTTTTTTTTGTCTTTTTGCCATTTCTTGGGCTGCTCCTGTGGCATATGGAGGTTCCCAGGCTAGGGGTCTAATCAGAGCTGTAGCTGCCAGCCAGTGCCACAGCAATGCTGGATCCGAGCCACATCTGTGACCTACACTACAGCTCACAGCAATGCCGGATTGTCAACCCACTGAGCAAGGGCAGAGATCGAACCTGCAACCTCATGGTTCCTAGTTGGATTCGTTAACCATTGCGCAATGATGAGAACTCTCCTAAAATATTCTTGATAGATTTTTCTCTTTTTACATCCAACAAGAAGCTACAACTTTATTAATTATAGAAAGAGTACAAATTTCAAACCAAGCTTCTGTTATTCTTTTGAAACATGAAAAAAGTCTTCTTTTCAGATGGTTACATTGTTAATTCCACAATAGCATTTACAATATTATTAGTGCTGTTCTTCAGGGCTCAGGCTATCTTTGCTCTCAACACATTTCCTTATGACATGACCATTTCTTTGTCCTTACCTTGCACACTTGTTCCATCAACATTTTCCTCTTCACTCTCCTCTTTTACAGTTGGAGTCTGTGTGTTTTTTTTTTTCTCTTTTTTCTTTTTTTTTTTTCTTTTTCCCCTGTACAGCAAGGGGATCAAGTTATCCTTACATGTATACATTACATTTACATTTTTTTCCCCACCCTTTGTTCTGTTGCAACATGAGTATCTAGACAAAGTTCTCAATGCTATTCAGCAGGATCTCCTTGTAAATCTATTCTAAGTTGTGTCTGATAAGCCCAAGCTCCTGATCCCTCCCACTCCCTCTGCCTCCCATCAGGCAGCCACAGTCTATTCTCCAAGTCCATGATTTTCTTTTCTGAGGAGATGTTCGTTTGTGCTGGATATTAGATTCCAGTTATAAGTGATATCATATGGTATTTGTCTTTGTCCTTCTGGCTCATTTCACTCAGTATGAGAGTCTCTAGCTCCATCCATGTTGCTGCAAATGGCATTATGTCATTCTTTTTTATGGCTGAGTAGTATTCCATTGTGTATATATACTACATCTTCCAAATCCAATCATCTGTTGATGGGCATTTGGGTTGTTTCCATGTCCTAGCTATTGTGAATAGCACTGCAATGAACATGCGGGTGCATGTGTCTCTTTTAAGTAGATTTTTATGCCCAAGAGTGGGATTGCGGGGTCATATAGAAGTTCTGTGTATAGATTTTTTAAGGTATCTGCAAACTGGTCTCCATAGTGGCTGTACCAGTTTACATTCCCACCAACAGTGCAGGAGGGTTCCCTTTTCTCCACAGCCCCTCCAGCACTTGTTATTTGTAGATTTATTAATGATGGCCATTCTGACTGGTGTGAGGTGGTATGTCATGGTAGTTTTGATTTGCATTTCTCTTATAATCAGTAATGTTGAGCATTTTTTCATGTGTTTGTTGGCCATCTGTATATCTTCTTTGGAGAAATGTCTATTCAGGTCTTTTGCCCATTTTTTCCATTGATTGATTGGCTTTTTTGCTGTTGGGTTGTGTAAGTTGCTTATATATTCTAGAGATTAAGCCCTTGTCGGTTGCATCATTTGAAACTGTTTTCTCCCATTCGGTAAGTTGTCTTTTTGTTTTCTTTTTTTTTTCTTTTGTTGTTGTTGTTGTTGTTGTTGTTGCTATGTCTTGGTCCGCTCCCGCGGCATATGGAGGTTCCCAGGCTAGGGGTTGAATCGGAGCTGTAGCCACCGGCCTACGCCAGAGCCACAGCAACGCGGGATCCGAGCCGCATCTGCAACCTACACCACAGCTCATGGCAACGCCGGATCGTTAACCCACTGAGCAAGGGCAGGGACCGACTGAGCAAGGGCAGGGACCGAACCCGCAACCTCATGGTTCCTAGTCGGATTCATTAAGCACTGCGCCACGACGGGAACTCCCTGTTTTCTTTTTTGTTTCCTTTGCTGTGCAAAAGCTTTTCAGTTTGATGAGGTCCCATGGGTTTATTTTTGCTCTAATTTCTATTGCTTTGGGAGACTGACCTGAGAAAATATTCATGAGGTTGATGTCAGAGAGTGTTTTGCATATGTTTTCTTCTAGGAGTTTGATGGTGTCCTGTCGTATATTTAAGTCTTTCAGCCATTTGGAGTTTATTTTGGTGCATGGTGTGAGGGTGTGTTCTCATTTCATTGCTTGGCATGCAGCTGTCCAGGTTTCCCAGCAATGCTTGCTGAATAGACTTTCTTTTTCCCATTTGATGTTCTTGCCTCCCTTGTCAAAGATTAATTGACCATAGGTGTTGGGATTTATTTCTGGGTTCTCTATTCTGTTCCATTGGTCTGTCTGTCTGTTTTGATACCAGTACCACACTGTTTTGATGACTGTGGCTTTGTAGTATTTCTTGAAGTCTGGGAGAGTTATGCCTCCTGCTTGGTTTTTGTTTCTCAGGATTGCTTTGGCGATTCTGGGTCTTTTGTTGTTCCATATAAATGTTTGGATGGTTTGTTCTAGTTCTGTGAAAAATGTCATGGGTAACTGGATAGGGATTGCATTGAATCTGTAGATTGCTTTGGGTAGTATGGCCATTTTTACAATATTGATTTTTCCAATCCAGGAACATGGACTATCTTTCCATTTCTTTACATCTTCTTTGATTTCTTTGATTAAAGTTTTATAGTTCTCGGCATATAGGTCCTTTACCTCCTTGGTCAGGTGTATTCCGAGGTATTTGATTTTGTGAGGTGCAATTTTAAAAGGTATTGTATTTTAGTATTGCTTTTCTAAGATTTCATTGCTGGTATACAGAAATGCAACTGACTTCTGAATGTTCTTCTTATAGCCTGCTACTTTGCTGAATTTATTAATCAGTTCAAGTAGTTTTTGGGCTGAGTCCTTAGGGTTTTCTATGTATAGTATCATGTCATCTGCATACAGTGACAGTTTTATCTCTTCTCTTCCTATATGGATGCCTTTTATTTCTTTTGTTTGCCTAATTGCTGTGGCTAGGACTTCCAAAACTATGTTGAAGAGCAGTGGTGAGATGGGCATCCCTGTCTTGTTCCAGATTTGAGTGAGAGGCTTTCAGTTTTTCCCCATTGAGTATTATATTTGCTGTGCGTTTATCATAAATGGCTTTGATTATGTTCAGGAATTTTCCCTGCATACCCACTTTGGCGAGGGTCTTGATCATGAATGGATGTTGGACTTTGTCAAATGCTTTTTCTGCATCTATTGAGATGATCATATGATTTTTGACTTTTCTTTTGTTAATGTGGTGTATGACGTTGATTGCTTTGTGTATGTTGAACCCTACCTGGTCATGATGTATAATTTTTTTGATATGTTGTTGGATTTGGTTGGCTAAGATTTTGTTGAGAATTTTTGCATCTATATTCATCAATGATATTGGGCGATAGTTTTCTTTTTTGGTGGTATCTCTGTCTGGTTTTGGAATGAGGGTGATGGTGGCATCATAGAATGTCTTTGGGAGTATTCCTTCTTCTTCAACCTTTTGAAAGAGTTTCAGGAAGATGGGCACCAATTCCTCTTTATATGTTTGATAGAATTCTCCTGTGAAGCCATCTGGTCCTGGACTTTTATTTGTAGGGAGTGTTTTTATGACATCTTCAATTTCATTTCTAGTGATGGGTCTGTTCAGTTGGTCTGTTTCTTCTTGATTCAGTTTTGGCAGGCTGTAAGATTCTAGAAAATTGTTCATTTCTTCCAGATTGTCAAACTTGTTGCCATATAGTTGTTCATAGTGTGTGCTTTCTTGAATGTTTAGACAGCTTCACCTTGAACTTTGAATTTCTCAGTAGCTGCTAACTGCGCTTGCTGAGATAAATCCTTGATTTTGCCTTCCCCTAAAACTATGTAAGTATTTGAAGCTGGGATTTTGTAGACATCTCGTTTTGTGACAGCAAAGAGTATATTCTTAGATATCCAGTGGGTAACTCTAGTAATTCCTGTAACCTCATGAAGACCCAGTTTGGACATAGCCTACCATGCCTTCTTTTCAATCTGTCTGTGTTTTGCTTTACTGACTGGTTCTTCATCAATTTCAGCTGTTGCTGCCATCTGGTTTCTTGTGTGGTTGCCTGTGTAAAATCCTGTTCCTCAAGTTCTGGTACTGCTCCATCACTGTCAGATTCTGTTCCGGACTCTGTCTCAGCCTGGGCCTGTGGCAACTCCTGCTCTGTAGCAGGGACAGTTTCTGTTGCTTAACTGGGCATTCTGTGTTGGGAGCATAGAACAAAGATAGCAGAAAGAGAGCAAAGGAGAGCCTCATCAGTTTAAATATATCACACCACTCCCTTCTGGCCTGCAGGGTTTCTGCTGAAAAGGCAGCTGATACCTTTATTGGCGTCCTCTTGTACACAAATTGTTGCTTTTTTCTTGCTTTTAATATTCTCTATTTATTTTTATTTTTTGCCATTTTAATTACAGTATGACTTGGTGTGGTCTTTGGTTTGATCCTGTTTAGGACTCTTCGTGCTTCCCACACCTGGATGTCTGTTTCCTTTCCCAGGTCAGTGAAGTTTTTAGCTATCATGTCTTCATTGAATGTTCTTTGAGTCTTTCTCTCTTCTCCTTCTGGGTCCTTATAGTGCATTGGCTAGTATGTTTGGTTTTATCTCAGAAGTCTCTTAAACTGTCCTAATTTTTTTTTCTTTCTTCTTTCAGCTTCAGTGATTTCCACTATTCTATCATGTAACCTACTTTTTTCCTTCTAGTGTGTTTTAAAATTTATTTTATTAAAGTACAGTCAACTTACAATGTAGTATTAAGTTCTAGCATATTTTTTATTTTAGTTATTTTACCCTTCATCTTTTGTTGTTCTTCATTTTTTCTAACTCTTTCTTTAGCAACTTCTAACTTCTTATTCTGTTCATTTAATCTTCTACTGGGTTCTTTGAACAACTTTATTATCATTGCTTTGAACTCTCTCTAGGGTAGACTGCTTACCTCTACTCCCTTAGTTCTTCAGTAGTTTTATCTCATTTCTTCATTTGGAACATATTCCTCTCTTGGCTCATCTTGCCTATTTCATGTTTTCATTTGTATGTGTTTGGTAAGTTGTTTATATTTCCCAACCTTGTAGAAGCAGCCTTTTGTAGGAGATACCACATGAGTCCCAGCAGTTCACTTACCTCTGGTCACCAGAGTTATAAGTTCTGGGGTATCCCCTCTGTTGTCTGTGTGTGTCCTTCTGTTGCAGAGGGCTGACTATGGTAGATGGTCATGTAGGCATAGCTGACACTGAGTCTGGTTTGTTGTCTGGCCCTGGCTTGTGTGAAGACTGCTGTACTTTTATAGACATGGTCAATTCACAAGGTGGCTAACTGGAAGGTTACAGACTAGCGCCTGACCACTGGCAGGCAGAACTGCATTCAGGCACGAGTGGTTACCAGACATGTCTCAGATCTAGTGCCGGCATTTTGTGGGTTTAAGTTAACATTTAGAACTCTATTCTGGAGTTCCCGTCGTGACTCAGTGGTTAATGAATCCGACTAGGAACCATGAGGTTGCGGGTTCGGTCCCTGACCTTGCTCAGTGGGTTAAGGATCTGGCCTTTCCATGAGCTGTGGTGTAGGTTGCAGATACGGCTTGGATCCCACATTGCTGTGGCTCTGGCATAGGCTGGTGCCTACAGCTCTGATTCGACCCCTAGCGTGGGAACCTCCATATGCCATGGGAGTGGCCCAAGAAATGGCAAAAAAAAAAAAAAAACTCTATTCTAACAAAAGTGGAAATTCTGTAGATGAGTAATTCATAAGTTTTATTTGTTTCCTTGTGTGTTCATTCATTTATTCACTCACTGATTTACATATTAAGTTCATCATTCAATACATATTTATTGAACATCTATTTTGTTCTAGATAAACTTTTCATTATCGAGGATACAGGTATACACAGTATAGATAAAAATCCTGACCTCCATGGAACTTATATTCTAATATTTTAATAGCAACAGATACTAAAAAAACAAGTAAATAGATAATATGTGAGGTAGGATGAAGAAACCTGAGAAAGAACAAACTAGGATAAGGATATAGAGTTAGGAATAGGGAAAGTGCTTAGTATGTTTGAGGAACAACTGAAAAAAAAACAGTGGCTGAAGCTGAGAGAATGATAATGAGAATGGTAGGAAATGGTGTGAGAACAGCAGCAGGGACTGAGATTACATTATGGGACGATGTGTGTTAGGACTTTTACTCTGAGGGAAATGGGAACTATTGTTTTTGAGTAGAAGAGTGTCATGATCTGACATTTTAGAAAGATTATTCTGCTGCTTTTCAGAGAGTACACTATATAAAAGCAAGGAAAGAAGCAGAAAGGCCAGTTTGGAGGCAATTTAAATAATTTAGGAGAAAATGGATGGCTGTCAGATTAGGGAAATAGCAATGGAAGTGGAGAAAACTGGTGTGGAATCTAAATATATTTCCAAGGCTGAGGAGACAGAGTTATGAGCTGACAGAATATGCTAATGGATTGGATGTGTGTCATCAGAGAAAGACAGATGCCAAAGATGACTCACATTAAGGAATGACTCCAAGTTTTTTTGGTCTAAGCAACCAACTGGTAGAATGAAGATGCCATTTATGAGATAAGGCGTAGAGTGAGTTTACAAGGGCTTTGGTGGACATTTTCACATCAAGGTTCCTATTTCAATCATGCAGAGCTTGAGTTGCCTATCAGACATCTAAGTAGGAATGTCAAGTAGAAAGTTATAGACATGCATCTGGAGATCACAGAGAGGTCCAAGGTAAAAATATCAATTTGGGTGTCATCATCATATAGATAGTATTTAAAGCCAGGAAATTGAATGAGTTCACGAAGTAAGAGAAAATAAATAGAGAAGATGACTAAGAACTGGGCCTAAAGTTCTCCAGTATGTAATGGTCTGAATCTTTTAAGAGACTGATCAACTCTTAAATGTAGCTGGTAAATTTCATAGGAAGAGGGATTTTACTTATTATCTTCATTGTGATGCAGGTGACTTCTCCCTCATGCAGTTGTGGTTCCCATCAGTAGCATTTCCATCTTATTTGAACAAATGAAACAGTAAATGAAACAAACCCTTCACCTACCATTTGCATGTATACTCAGAATTGGCTTCTATTTGGGATGAATGTGTGTGTGTGTGTGTGTGAGTGTGTGTGACAGAGAGAAAGAGGGAGAGACAGCGACAAAGAAACAGAGATATTATGCAGAGAAGTACAATATAATTAGACATTCCCCTTGATTTGAGGATTTTGTCTAGAAAGAAAGATAAGAGAACAACTAGCATGTTCATATGGATTAAAAACATACCTAAATAATTGCCTGCAGAATTACAGAACAGAAATATTAAGCAATCACACAGGTGCTACGAAGCTGGAAAGGGACTATAATGCCTGAAAATTACTGTGACTGGCTTTGGGAAAGCTAAAGAATTTATTTTCAGGAAGCCATGCCTCAGTCATTTCTCAAGTTGTGTTATTACATTCTAGCTTTTGCTTAAGAATATCCAGAGTTGTTCCATTGTCTAGAAGATAATTTCTCCCCATAGCCCTGGCTTGCTTTCAAGGTTTTTTGAAAACTCGCCCTAATCAGTCCTTCTAACTATTCTTCTTTTTTTTGGGCCAAGCCTGCAGCATGTGGAAGTTCTTGGGCCAAAGATTGAACCTGCACCACAGCAACAACCAGAACTGCTCATTGTTAATGCTAGATCCTTAACCCACTGTGCCATAAGGAAACTCTAGTCCTTCTAACTCTTCTAACTTATAGAAGTAGTCCCTTCAAATCCTTAGATTACTAAATATCTACCTATCATCATAGTTATTTTTTTAAAAAATTATTTACTTTTTTAGAGTAATTTTAATTTTATAGCAAATATTGAGAAGCACTTATAGGCCTTTCCTCTGTATTCCCTGCTCCCACATATGCATAACCTCTCTCATTATCAATATCCCCCACCAGAGGTTACATTTGTTACAACAGATGAACCTATACTGACATATCATAATCAGCCAAAGTCTGTAGTTTACATTATATTTCACTCTTGGTGTTGTACATTCTATTGGTTTGGACAAATGTACAATCATAGTATCCATCATTATAGGATCATACAGAATATCTTCGCTGCCCTGAAAATCCTCATCCTTCTCTGTCTCATCCACCCCTGGAAACTACTGATCTTTTTACTGTCTCCATAGTTCAAAATGTCATACAATGTGTATCCTTTCAGAACTGTTTCTTTTACTTAGTAATATGCATTTAAGTTTTCTCTGTGTCCTTTCACAAATTGGCAACTCACTTCTTTTCAACACTGAATAACATTTGTCCAGACGTACCACAGTTTATTACTATCTATCTATACAGCTATTAATGGACACATTGATTGCTTCTAAATTTTGGTAGTTATGAACTGAGGCTCTAACAATCTGCATGCAGATTTTTGTGTGGACATAAGTTTTCAGTTCCTTTGGGTAAATGCTATGGAACACAATTGCCGGATCATATG
The DNA here is from genome assembly GCF_016906955.1 of Phacochoerus africanus. Classification (NCBI taxonomy): domain Eukaryota; kingdom Metazoa; phylum Chordata; class Mammalia; order Artiodactyla; family Suidae; genus Phacochoerus; species Phacochoerus africanus. The sequence continues at coordinate 96,839,037 of NC_062545.1, forward strand.
GTAAAACCATGTTTAGTTTTATAAGAAACTGCCAAATTGTCTTCCAAAGTGGTTGTACCATTTTGCATCCCCACAAGCAATGCATGAGCACTCTGTCATTCTACATCCTCACCAGTATTTGGTGTTGTCAGTGTTTGGATTTTTGTCATTCTAATAGATACATACAGATATCTCATTGTTATTTTAATTGCCTTGTCTTTCAATAAATGTGTGTCTTATCTCCTTAAACAGATTGTAAAGCTATGGAACAAATGAGATATTATTGTACTTTTTTTCTTTCTGTCCACTACTACGAATGATCGTTAAATCAGTACTTAATAATATTATTTAAAGGAATGCACAAAGGATATCAAATGTGTTCTTTGCTGGGCATTCCTAGGTTTATACCGATGCAATGCAACTAAGGAAAAGATAAACAGAAATGTTTTTGGGGTGGTGACTTACCCATTGGTGCAGTATTCAGTGGATGCATTCTCTAAATTTAAGCAGAACATAAAATGAGGGAATTTAAATCAAGGTTTGGTGTTTGTATTATTTGTATTCAGAGAATTTCATGAAACTTCTTAAAACTGCCTTCCTTCCCACCAGGTAAATCATGACTTACTTCCACGAAAATAGAAAATCAATGCCATGATCCATGGGTCTTAATTAGAGTGACTAAATAACTTCTAGGCTGGGACAACTTTGAGACTGAAAGGAGGTGCTAATAAAAATTACACCAGATAAGCAATCATAAGCTGAGACAGTCCTGGATACCCTTATTGGGGCATAGACTCCTTGGAAAAAGGTTATAAAGTAAATAAACTATAGTTTCTTTCTCTAGAAAAATCTTAATGTTCAGCATATACTCACTCCCTGTTGCCCATTTCAATTCACTGATTAAGAATCCCTGACTTGGAGTTCCCGTCATGGCTTAGTGGTAACGAACCCAACCAGTATCCGTGAGGACGTGGATTCTATTCCTGGCCCTGCTCAGTGGGTGAAGGATCTGGTATTGCCAGTGAGCTGCAGTGTAGGACATGGCTTGGATCCTGCTTGGCCCTGGGTGTGGCCTAGGCCGGCAGCTGCAGCTCTGATTCAACCCCTAGCCTGGGAATGTCCATATGCCATGTGTGCGGCCCTAAAAAGACAAAAAAAAAAAAAAAAAAAAGAATCCCTGACTCACATATCTGAGTGTGTTACTCCTTCAGTAAACTCATAGCCCACATTAAAAGGTTGAAATGATCTTCAAAGATCCCTAACTTAAACCAGAAGAAAAACATGAATAGATGCTCTTTGCGGTAGCTGGTATGTGTTTTCAACTAAAATGTCTATAAGTTCATATCTTTGGAGAAAATCTTATTTTCTACAGCAGGCATTTAAAAGTAGGAGATATGTTCCCATTTAGGGAGACATAAATATTTTTCTATCTATATGAACATAGTAATTGCTTTTGAAATAAATCCATACTTTCCAGTATTTTATTTTTTTAATTTAAAAATTATTATTATTATTATTTGCTTTTTAGGGTCACACCTGGGGGATATGGTAGTTCCCAGGCTAGGAGTCCAATCGGAGCTGTAGCTGCCAGCTTACAGCACAGCCACAGCAGTGCAGGATCCAAGACTTGTCTGCACCTACACCACAGCTCAATGGACCCTTAACCCACTGAGTGAGGCCAAGGATCAAACCCACATCCTCATGGATAATAGTTGGGTTCATTACCACTGAGCCACAGCAGAAACTCCTTTTCCATTACTTTTATTTATTTATTTAACTCAATGAATTTTATTACATTTATAGTTGTACAACAGTCATCACAACCCCATTTTAAATATAACCCTAAGCCCTTTGTCCTTGAACTACTTTTGTTCTGCTCACCTTGACATGCATTTATAAAGTCATAGAACCTGTTACAATGTCTGAGGGAGCTTGGTTACTGTACCATATCATGACAGTAGGTGTCACTGTAACATACTAGGCTTCTTGGGAAGACTTCGTAAACTTTATTTATTGTTATTTATTTGTGATTTCAAATTTTCAACAAAGAGATTATGATAACATTACAAATTTTCAAATAAGGCTTCATTATATATGTACTCCATTCTCTTCCTTCAATTTTCTAAATATTTTGAACAATGAACAAAAGTGTGCATTTGGTAAGAAGTGGTCATAGGATGCTGCCATTCAGTTGTTCTAAAGGATGTTTATGTTTCTGAACACCCACACACACACATACAAAGTGCAATTTTGGGATAGACTTTTATATCTTAGGGATTCTTTTAATATTTTTTAAAAAATCTAAAGTTACTACAATCTCATGGAAAATTTAAAATCTCAGTCAAAAATAGAAAATGTTTAAAACACCCACAATTCTATCATTCGGAGATAACTACTACTAACATATGCTACTTAGTTTTCTATTTTTTTTCCTATACATAGAGTATATATAAAGAAAAGCATATACATGTATTATCCCGGGCTTGTCTTTTATTCGACTCATATAGACACTTTCCAAAAATCTGGAATTTAGACTCAGAGAAGAGCTTAATGATCTCCCTCTTGTTTAACGATATTTCATTACAGATAAAGAAATTGAGACATGGATTTTGCACCAACTTTTTCATTTTTAGGTAAACAAATAGACAAATTATATTTTCAGCAAGTAAATTATTTTTAATGTATAATCTCAAGTGTAGATATTAGGGAATAATTCAATAAACATATATAGACCATCTACTACAACTATACTTCTTAAAATACACTTGAGAGATAACGAAGAACTTTCTTATAACTTATTTTCTTTAATCTTCAGTATGTGGGAAATACCATTATTATTATAACCTCCAATTTAGACATTAGGAAATTAAGAGTCAAACAGGTCAAGTAAGATGCCAAAAATCATAAAAGAAGTAAGTGGGTGAATTGAAATTTGAAATTTAATGCTCTGATCTCAAACCCCATGTTATTTTCAGTTTGGTATTGTAACCCAGGTAGTAAAGTTAGAGAAACAGAATCAGTCCTTAAACGATCTCACAATTTTGATGAAGAGGCAAGATATATTCATCAGAATGTATCAACAGACAGATAAGCAAGAAAAGCTAGAATTTTTTGAATATTCTCTAGGTTTGAGCGCCTTCAAGATGTGCTGAAGAATTTTCTTGGTTATCTGATTTGATCCTCACCTCTGAGATGGTAACTATTTTTCCTATTTTACTTGTGAAAACACTGAGGCTTAGAGAGATCAAATGATAAATCAATTAAAGAATTAGGGTTCAGTTCCAGACAGCTAGACCACAGAATCATTATGCTGAATAATTATGATTCAAATACAATGGATTTTTTTCACTTTATATCTGAATTCTGTTTGAACCATTCGATTTGATGTCTTTCCTGATACTAAGAGTGGTAGGAAGAAGCTTCATAGAAGTTGTAGAGTGTTAGGCTATTAATAATTAGGTAGGGAATTAAACTGGCCTTTGACATCAAGTAGCAACAGCAGATGAAGTGAGAGTAAAAAACAAACTGTTGTCCTTGCAGATGGGAGCAAGAGCAAGAGTATGAGAAAAGTAGAAACAAGAAAGAATGTGCTATTTATGGGAACTGTAAGGCAACCCACACAGTTAGAAGCCTGAGGCCACAGCTTGAATAAGTGTTTAGAGCCAGATTAAGAAGGGCCAGGAATGCCTGGTTAAACAGTATGGGCTTTGCCATTAAAGAATTGAGGGCCACTGAAAATTTTTGAATATGAAAGTCTGACAATGGTGTGCCATTGAGGAGGTGTGTCTGGATGTCTAGAGTAGTATAATTGTGATTGAACAGGAGCAGCTGTCAGGGACTTCAGCTTAAAAGTTCATCTTCGGTTTTGCCTGCAGAGTTAAGGGAAAGAATCATTGCTGTCCATGGTTCTACGCAGCTACAGCCTGGGGCAAATTTGGAAAAAAAAAATAAATGTCAGTCTAATTCTTTCATTGAGAAGCAAAAAAGAGAGCATAAACTCAGTTTTTCTTTAGCAGTATGGATTTTAGTATTCTCATTTCAATGGTTCTCAAGCCTGAACCTGGGGCACTTTTCGAAGCACAAATGCTCCTGATCCATTTCCTGGAAGCTCTGATTTAGTTTCTTAGAGAGGAGACCAAGCATCGGGAATTCGAAACCTCCCAGGTTATTCTAATGTATAGCAATGGATAGAGAACCATAGCAGCAATGGAGGAAATTAAACTAGTGCTGTGTGTGTGTTTCTTTATTTATGGCCTTAAAGCAAAATCTCCTTTCCAGATAGAATATTGAGCATACAGCCTCTTGTAGCCAGAAAAACATGATTGGTATTTTGTTTTATTTTATGTAATTTTTTTGGCTATACCTGTAGCATGCAGAAGTTCCCAAGCCAGGATTTCCTGCTGTGGTGAAGTGGTTTAAGGATCCAGTATTGCTGGAGGTGTGACAAATGTCACATATTCGATCCCTGGAACAGGAACTTCCATATGCTGTGAGTGCAGCTGAAAAAGAAAAAAAAAAAAAAGAAGACGTTCCCAGGCCAGAGATGGAACCCATGCCACAGAAGTGACCCAAGCCATGGCAGTGACAATGCTGGATCCTTAACCACTAGGTCACCAGGGAATTCCCATGATGGGTATTTTAGAGGGTATCTTTGGATTCTTTCTTCTACATTTCTAGATATACTTAACTGCCGAAGCCAAGAGAAGGAATGGAAAAATTTAACTGTCTTTTCAGGGTTTTCCCCCCCTTGATTCTACTTACGCCTCTTAAATATAAGAGAGCAGCAAATTTAGCATCCAGACTTACTTTTCTGACTCATCTTATTTTTCCTCCACCTACCCTCCCTACTCATCAATACCTACCATGTGCTCAGCAATTGGTGATCAGTGCAAGTAAGACAGTTCCTTTCCTCAAGGAGTCTTTGGCTGAATCATTCTTCAAGGCTCAGCCAAGGCAAGTCTTACCTCCTTCATGAGTCCTTCTCTGGAGGAGTCTACTTTTGAGATATCATTTTTTTATTTCTGACTTATAAGTACACATGACATGAGTAGTGCCTTGAAGCATCAAGATTTTTGTATGTGTTTTGTCTCTTCTCCCTCAGATTGCAGTTCCTCAGGTATCTTTATATTCTGCTCACAGCAAATGCTCCATGAACCTTCTCTAACATTTTTCTATGATAAACTTCTCCCCACAGTCATCACTCTCACAATCTACTTGTGGATTCTGATGCTGAGTTTGCAGCACACTCTCTCACTTTTGCTCATTTTTCTCATCTGCTCATTCTAATCAGAGCAAATGGTTCATGGACTATAGGTTTTTTCTGAGGAGGTCTCCACAGGATCCTGGACCAATCCTCCTAGGAAGGGACTTGGAAACTTGGATATTTTTTATAACTCTTAAAAGGTTATATTGTTAGCTAAGTTTAGAAATAACTTTCTAGGGCAATATTTTTAGTTTATTTTGCTATAATGCACAGTAAGGAATGAATTTTTACCCTGTGACTCAACACCACATACATCCATAACTGAAACAAATATATCCCTACTTTTGCTATATATGAAATATTCTGATATTCTCTATCCTATATTAATTCCTTTTAAGGATCTTAAAATTCTCTATTAGATTGCAACTCTTAGTTTGAAAAATACTCTTCTAAGAATTATCACAGAGATACATCAAAAAATGCTAATAGTATTGATTTACATCTTTGTTTTTACTTTAGGAAATATTTTTTACTTAAAAATCCTTTCCTATCTCATTTCTCTCTCTTTTAAGCTAAGTTATGAGTTTGAGCCACTTCCCTGAGGCTGCTTACTCTATCCCAGCTCTCTGATTCTTTAAATCTACAGAAAGTCTTAGTCCTTCCAGCAGGCATTTCTTTGGTGAACCTCGTCCCTGCTCTAGGCAATAAAGACAAGAAAGTAGCTCCTTTTGACCCCATAAGGACCTTATCATATATCTTGGTTTGTGTGCACCATATATCATCTTTGGTGGGCTTAGTCTTCTAGAGAACAGAGATCTTGCCAGCTTCAACCTTATTTCAAGAACTGGCAATACCATTTTATTTGCTTGATACATCGTCGTTGAGTGGTTGTCTTCTGCCTCCTCACTTGGGCTATGTGTAATAAAACTTGACACCAATTTATTCAGGCAGAGACCTCTTAATATACCAAGCTGTCACTTCTAGCTTGCCCACTGAAAGACAAGATGGTTGACACACACACTACAATGGTTTGTGTCACCTGTTCTCCAAAGTGAGACAGTAGGGACCTAGGAGCTAAGCCAAAGGTAATCAACAATACAGGGGCTGATCCATTCATTTCTTTCTTTTTTATTTTTCTGTAATTGTTGGATGAGGCCCTAAAAATAATTGATCAGACACATCATTTAATTGCAGAGGTAGAGCTATAAAGTGTCCACTCGATTTTTCATTCAGTGTTAATTAGACCAAAGAAGGTGCTAAGAGGACCTCTCAGAGTTTGAAGGTCACTTAGGTACTTGGCAAAAAGCTGACACAAAAAATCTTACCTGGCAAGTTGGATTTCATACGTATGCTATGGAGTCTGCCCAGAGAAAATGTTCAGCTTAAAAAAAAGTAGCTTATAGGTAATACATTGTACTCTGATTGAAATTAATAGGGTTAAATTTGAGCATACTTTAAAAAATGTTCTATTTATTTATTTAACTATTTAATTTTTTATTAAAAATCTTTAATAGAAAGAAAGAAAAACAAATCACAGAACAAGTCACTAAGTCATGAGTATAATCAAAGGGAATTCTTTTCTACATATGAAATAAAGACTGAACAATCAATCAGCCTAGGTACTAGGTAAATTTCCAATAATATAAAAATTTGTCTCTATAAAGGCACCAGGTTTAAAGGTTCCATTTTAGGTATCTATGTTATGTTAGGCTACATCATGACCATATTGTAGAAGCTATGTAGAGAAATAATAATAGTTAAGAAACAGAACATTTCCGTGCTGAAAGGTTAATTTTTATCACAATGAGATCTAGAAAAGTTTATAGGACTGTATTTTATATACATACATACAGATTTATACATACAAATGTATATTTACATTAAGACTCACTAACACCATTAAAGAGGTTCAGATTCTGCATAGAGAATGAACTCCTTTTACCTGACTATTCATATTTGAGACTGATAACTTCTTTGACTAAAATGGATTAAATAATTGCATGAAGATCATGAGATACAATTTTCTTTTGATTTTTATAAATTTGCTTTACAGATTTCTTTTCATTCATTCAACAATAATTTATTGAGTACTCACGATGTGTCAGGCAAAATGCCAGGTTCCTGACATTAAGGAGCTCTCAATCTAGTGAGAAAGTGTATAAACAAAAAGGTTTTTTGAATGATAAGTTTCAATAGAAAACATAATAGAAGCTTTCCTGGCTGATGTAATTCAAACCAGTATTTTGTATGTTGAGAATGACAGTTAAAGGGAAAATTGTAATAAATACTAATGCCGTAAGTACTGTATATTTTGATTAAAATGATAATCAATTAACTAATTTTATAATAAAACCAAGGACTTTTGTGTACAGGTTCAATAAGTGGAGTTTCGCATGTTTCTTAGATAAACCACATCCATGATGCATTGTATACAATTTCCAATTTTATTTTCACTTTGTTTTGAGAGTGAGAAGTTTAAAATACCAGCATCAGGGAGTTCCGACTGTGGCTCAGTGGGTTAAGAACCTCACAGTGTCTGTGAGGATGCAGATTCATTTCCTGGCCTCGTTCATTGGGTTAAGGATCTGGCGTTGTCACAAACTGTGGCATAGGTCTCAGGTGCTGCTCGGATCCGGCATTGCTGTGGCTGTGCTGTAGGCTGGCAGCTGCAGCTCTGATTTGACCCCTAGCCCCGGAACTTCTATATGCCACAGGTGTGGCCATAAAGAGGAAATAAAAGAAAATAAAACACCAGCATCAAAACAATCTAAGTTCTGAAGCCCATAAAATGTTAATGGTTTTTGTTTTGTTTTTTTTGTCTTTTCTAGGGCCACTCCTGTGGCATATGGAGATTCCCAGGCTAGGAGTCTAATCGGAGTTGTAGCCACTGGCCTATGCCAGAGCCACAGCAACGAGGGATCCAAGCCCCGCCTGCAACCTACACCACAACTCATAGCAATGCCAGATCCTTAACCCATTGAGCAAGGCAGGGATCAAACCCTCAACCTCATGGTTCCTAGTCGGATTCGCTAACCACTGAGCCACAACGGGAACTCCATTGTTTTTTATCCCTATTCTTTTATAATTTTTTACTTATCTCTAATTGACTTGCTTTTATCAAATCATCCTAAACCAATAACTTAATTTTCACAGAAATAACTCCTTTTCTTTCACACTCATATTTCATTCATTTAACAAATACATAATTTAATTACATCATTACCATTAAAAATTCAACTGGAGTTCCCTTTGTGGCTCAGGGATAACAAATCCAACTAGTATCCATGAGGATGTGAGTTCAATCCCTGGCCTTGCTCAGTGGGTTAAGGATCTGGCGTTGATGTGGTGTAGGCTGGCATAGGCTGGCAGCTACAGCTCTGACTGGACCCCTAGCCTGGGAACTTCCAAATGTTGTGGGTGCAGAAAAAAAAAATCAATTGTCACAAACAAATATGGGAATGAACTCAGTTGATTCTTAGAAGTATGCTATTCAAATGCTGGTAGGAATAGACGTGAATATACCAGGCAGCAGAATATAAGCCTCATCATGCTATGTGCCCTGTCAGCTGCTTTATGAAGGAGGGAATACATAAGTTAATGTAAAAAATTATTTGAAAAGCCGAAAGAATTCCTAGTGCTGTAATCATAAATTGAGAAAAATGGAGCAGGAGCATAAAGATGTCTCACTGGTCAGGGATGTTAGAAGAGATTTTACGAAGGTGATGGTATTTGAACTGTATATCTTGAGGCTTGATTAGGAGTTTTCAACATGAAGAAGTGGCAAAAAATATTCCAGCCTGAGCAAACAACTTGTAAAAATGCAGAGTCAAGAAGGATATGGAATATTTGAGGCAGAGTTGGAAGTTGACGGGATTATAGCATGGAATTAAATAAGCAGAGTAGAGAAGGCTGAAGTTGCGAAAATGGGTTAAGTAGATTGTAGAGGGAGGTAATAATTAATTGGAAACATAAAGTATAATTTAGAATATGTGATGGATAAACAATGAGGTCCCACTGTATAGCACAGGGAAATATATACAGTCTACTGGAATAGATCATGATGGAGGATAATATAAGCAAAAGAATGTATACATTTGTATGACTGGGTCACTTTGCTGTACAGCAGAAATTGGCACAATATAGTAAATCAACTCTACTTTAGTAAAAAATAAATATAGAACACATGATTTATAAATTTATAAAAGTAGGCAGGGTATTAAGGTATTTATTAAATAAATACAAAGGACAATAGCTTAGTGCCTATTACTATGCATCCCTTCGGTAGGATAACCAGGTCTAGATTAATTCTCGCCTAGAATGTAAAATATTAAAAAAAATTTAAATTGTCTTCCAAGTAGAAACTTAAAATAATGCTTGTTATATGAAGGAGGCTTATGTATCCCAAAGCTCAGTACTAAAAAAAAAAAAAAGTCCAACTAGAAAATGGGCAAAAAACATGCACAGACTTTTCACCGAAGTGGATACAAAAATATCAAATAAACACAAGAAAAGATGTTCAACATCATTGGCTATTAGAGAAATGCAAATTTCAGCCACTGATAAGATATCCCTACACTCTTATCAGAATGGCTAAAATGGAAAATTTGAGGCAAGGAAGTGGATCACTCATACATGATGAATGTAAAATGACACAGCTACTTTAGAAAATGGTTTATTTCAAACCTGAAAATCTACTTAACATACAACCCAGACATTTCAGTCTTGAGTATTTCAGGAAAATGAAACTTATTTTCATGCAAGAACATCATATAAATGTTCATAGCAACTTTGTTTATAATAACCCAAGTTGGAAACTACCCAGGCATCCTTCAGTAGATACATAGTTAAATAAACTGTGGTAATCCATACCATGGAATACTATTCAGCAATAACAAGGAACAAACTTGGAAGGAAATATAAAACTTGGATGAAAAGCAAGGAAATTATGCTGAGTAAAAAAAAAAAACAAACCTTAAGAGGATATATAATGTGTGATGCTATTTACATAACATTCTTTTAATACTTAATTGTAGAGGTAGAATACAGATTAGTAGTTTTCAAGGATCAAGGGTTTTGAAAAGAACATGGAAAAAGAGCGGATATGGCTATAAATAAAGGGACAGCATAAGAAACATCTTTGTGGTAATGACATGGTTGAGTATTTTCATTGTGGTGGTGATTATGCAAGGCTACCCATGTGATAATATTTCATAGAACTATAAACACATCCCCACATAAGTGAGGGTATATATAATTGGTGAAATCTTAGTAAATTCTATGGTTTATGCTAAGGTCCAATTCCTGCATTTAATAATGTATTGAAGTTGTATAAGTTACTAACATTGGGGGATGATGGGAGAATGGTGTGCTGGACTACCCTATATGTTTGCATCTTCCTGTGAATCTAGTTATTTCAAAATAAAAAGTTTTTTAAAAACTCTATATGTGTTATAATTTTGATATTTCCTACTTGTCATGCAAAATATCAATGTTTAGCCATGTCTGTCACTGATAACTGCCTCTGTGTTGGGAGTTCTTTGCTGGGATGTGAAAAATCCATTAAGGATCAAGTTTAAGCTCAAAACTACAATGTATGTGATGGATATATCTTACCTTTGACTGAGTGATAGGCTTTGTGATGGCTGGCTTCACAACTCCCCACATACTTTGTGTAGAATGAGTCTTGGAAAGAAAATTATATATGGTAAATACACATTGATTATATTGAATGAGATTTGCCACATATTTAACATCAACATATTAATTCATCTTTTTATAGGGAAGAGAATATACCATAGCAAATTTCATAATAAACTAACAGAAACTATTTAGGTATCAACAAAGATGTTTCTCTGATGAATATCATAATGAAAACAAGAAAATCAGTTCATGCTAATACATATGGATTCAAGAAATTCTAGTTATTCCCCAAATTTTCATTCCACATGCAAACACTTAAAGCAATCTTCATTTGCAGGACTGCAGGATAGGGATTCAGGATTGTTATGAAGATGTTTTCTTTTACTTACCTGTTTAAAAAAAAAAAGCCTAACTGTTCATATTCAAGGGACGATAGTTTTCCTTTCAGTTATAGAAATCAGATATAGTCCAAGTCCCCCTAGAAGGGAGATAAATATGATATCAATTTCTCTAAACAGATCACTGGTTAGATTACTAGCATAAGGCAATTTGGTAACTATGGGTTTGATTAAGAAGGCCAAGCAAGGGTAGCTGAAAAGGACATGGCCTCTGAAGACAGGCAAATATGGAAAAGGAGATGGGGAAAATGGCTTACAGCAGGCTCTGGAATTAGACTAGTTGGGTTTAAATTCAATTTCTGTTGCTTGCTAGCTCTGCCATATTTTCTCCTTTTAAAATATGTATATTCATGGTCACTACCTTGTGGGGTAGCTATGAAGAGTCCAGGAGTTCAGGATTAGGTTCATAGGGGCCCATGGTCAATGGTAGCCTGTGGTGCTGGTGGCGATGACTGTTGTAGGATTGCTGAATCTCAACTCCATATGGTACATCTCTTTACATTTCCCACCCTGGCTTTCAGTCATAGGAAGGACCCTGCAGATTTCAGAATATTTGGCCTCCTACAAATTCCACTTTCAACGAAGAAAAATCTAATTCTGTCCAATACTTAGAAAAATTACTCCAACTAGTTATCATACTCCGAAAAGCAACAAACTCTTCTTTTGGTTTAGTGTCTCTGGAAGGTTTAGTTTGCTAGCCACACCAGGTCATCAATAAGGGTTTGTTGACAATTATGAAGAAAGAAGATCATCATAGGAGTTGTTTGCATACATGAAATGGAAACCTATTACAATAAAATTTAACAACAACAACAACAACAACAAAAAGACATGCATAAATCCCAATTGTGAAGTAGGTGGTGGCTTTTATGCCCGGGACCTGAAAAGTTGCCAAGCAGCCATTATTTCTCCATCTTTAGAATTTTTTTTACTAAATTACAGTTGATTTACAATTTTTTGATAATTTCTGCTGTACAAAAAAGTGATTCAGTTATGTATATACACATGCCTCTTTTTTTTTTCCACATTCTTTACCCATATAGGTAATTACAGAACATTGTGTAGAGCCCCTTGTGCTATACAGCAGGTCCCCACTGACCCATCTTTTTGAAATAACTTCTCTCTACTCTTCTGCCTAAGTCTTTCTTTCTATTCTCTGCATTAGAACATCTGCAGGTCTCATAGATTCTGCTCTCCCGTAACATTGGCTTGAATGTGGCTTTAGTGTCCTGATACCAATTCCAACTTGGAAGAGCTACAGTTTTACTGCCTACCATTCCCTGACTGGCTCAGTATCCATACTTTAATTCCATTCTCCTGAGAGACTGAATATGCCTGACCTTCCTCAGTCAGGCATTCATCTCTGGTTCAATGAACTGTGACAAAAGATGAGGCCATGTGGTTTGAGTGGTGCCCCTGTTGGGCTGTCGACATGGCAGTTTCTCAACAAGAAAAGATGGGCAGGAGGAATATAATGCATATCTCTAGGCAAATATTTCAGATTTGTTTCCCCCAGAAATAAGTAAGGAATTTTCAAATCAAATATAATTTTCAAAGTTACTTCCAAGGATAGGTCTTGAGATTGATCTAACTTCAGATTCAGATTCTGAGTACTACCCTCATGTGTATGCAGAGTAAGTGTTCTACATGTTATGAACAAAAGGCTGGAAGAAAAAAGTCCTGCTTTAAGAACCAGACCTTAGATAGGCACATTACTTTTGGATGATCCAAATGCTACACTTTTGTTCCTTTTGCCCCAAATGAGCAATGAATATGCATTTTCCCAACCACAGGTTGAGATCTCTCTAGTATCCAGCTACGTGTCACCTGAGGCTCTAAGGCACAGAGGAAGTGTCTGCAGCAGGCCTAATGCACCACCGTATTGCAGCTCTAACTCCTCATCTGATTCGCTTGGTCCTGTCTCCATCTCCAGTGCCTCAGCTGCTCTGTGCAGCACATTAAAGTCTCGCTGTCTCTATTAGCCACCAATAATGCACTAATACATTCGTTTTCCTATTACCTCGGACACTAATTTGGTGGAATTGGATAGTGACAGCACATTGATGTTGTTGAAGTTAATGACCCAGCAATTTACAAGATAAGTCACATTAGTAGTCAAATTGATTGTAATCATTGTTTCACTGAGCAGAATCTGCATTAAGTACAGTATATTTTGCTCTGTCCATTAATGGAGACTAAGAGGTGATCAGAATTTTCATCCTTCTTACCTTCCTTCGTGTTTTTGCAAGTGATTCAGTTATGTATATACACATGCCTCTTTTTTTTTCACATTCTTTACCTACTTTCTCTTACACCTTAACAAGTTAAGGACACAGAGAATAATGAAATTTTTGTTTTCATGTCTGTAATTTCAAACAGTTATGAATTCAAATAGGTCACTCAAATAGTTATAGTTATTTATTTCTTCCTCTGATGAATATATACTGTTCTCTCCATCTTACGATTTGTGATAGAAACTTCAGAACAAACTGTAAGACAGAGTTTCTGCTCTCAAGGAGCTCACATTTGAAGTAGAATCATGCACCTGACAATGAGACAGAAGGATCTATGTGACAGTCCTAGCAAGCAGAATAATCACTTCTGAGAAGAGAGAGGATGGAATAGATACAGAGGATGTCATATGGGAGAGGGAATTTCAGATGGGGATTAAAATATTTCTAAGATTTTAATAAGTATTAGTGATCAAATCTTTATCTTTTATGTTAGAGATTAAAATATTTAAAATGCACTTACCCCTTGGATAAGTTTGAAAAATTAATAATCTTTTAATATTAAAATAATATTATTTTAATAATAATAATTAAAATGAGACAAGGTTTTCCTCATCTTAGTAGGGATAGTTCTGTTTGTTTCATATGTCTTTGATAATATGAAAATAATCAAATAAAGGAAACTTCCTGCCAGAGTGTTGGGCATATAATAAACATTTCAATAGATGTTAATTGATTCCATGTCTGAATTAATTTTTTAAGAAAAATAAAATTCACCTAAAGCCAAGATGGGAACAAGGTTGATAGTCAATCTTAAATATGCTCTTGGGTTATGAATAAGCAAGAAGCATCCCTGAAATTGTTGCCTCATCTGTGGTGTGCCTGCACACTTGTGTGCTTGTGTGGGCATGTATGTGGGTATGTACATGTATATAGCCATGCATGCAAATCACATCTGAAAGCACTGGAAAGAGAAAAGATTCTAGAACTTTTTGAGCGACAGGTGAGCATGGTAGTATGGGGGTGGGGAAAGAGCTGAGATACTGTGTGGTACCAGCTTTTAATTTTACAGATTAAGAAATTGCAACCAAAAATACGAAGAAGTAAATTGCTCCATGGCACACAAATAGGTAAGCAAAAAATGTGGATTAGAACCCTGACAAATTAAATACTAGAAAAATATTCTCTCTGCTACTTCAAGACCCTGACATGTCTCCTATGAAGGACAATGTTTATTATTCATTCTGGCCTGTTTTCTGGGTATTTGGTTTCATTTTTTTACCCTCTTGTATTCTATAAGGAAACTTTGTCTCTTTTTTGTTTCTAGGGTCTTTTTGTTGTTGTTGTTGTTGTTGTTGTTGTTGTTTTGCCTATGGCATGTGGACATTCCCAGGCCAGGGATCAAACCTGTGACACAGCAATAACCAAAACTACAGCAGTGACAACACCAGATCCTTAACCCACTGAGCCACCAGGGAACTCCTGATTTCTAGGGTCTTATTCTCATTTTTCCATTTCTCTGATACACAGGACCATATCCTGGCCTCTGCTCCTCTTAGCTTGATGCCCTTTTTTTTTGCCTTCTAGTTGTATAGTAAGCTGCCTTGATGAGCATCCTGATCTGGTTTGAGAATTCCCTGTGCCTCTAGTCCTGGTCAGTCCTCAAGTCACTTCCCTGCCTGTCATCTGGAGCTGTCTAATCACAAAGCATTTCCAAGTCCTTATGAATTAAGACATTGACATCTGAGGTTTCTTCATTTGAACTCCTGCTTTTGTGCTTTCAGAGACTGAGGTCTGTATTAAGCCCTCTTTGAGACTAGAATGTCTGTCTGCTTTGCAACCCCAAGGACCCTTTAACTAATGAACCAATGCCAGGAAACTGTTGAAAGCAAAGGCAGAGAGAGAAACATTATTATTTTTATCATTATTATTAATAAATGGGTTTCTTCTAGTCCAGAGAAGCCAGAGGAAGGGCATGTCAGCAACTTGCAGAGTAATGTATAGTGGAAATGCAACCACCCACGCTGAACAGCAGCACATTCCAATTATAAATATAAAACAGGGTTCACTGCTTGCTGCAAATACAGCCTGAAAAATGAAATGCAAAATTACCATCCACTCCATGTTATACTTTTCTATTATCTCACTGTAATTAAAAGTTGTTGGGAGTTCCCATCGTGGCTCAGCGGAAATGAATCTGACTAGCATCCATGAGAATGCAGGTTTGATCCCTGGCCTCACTCAGTGGGTTAAGGATATGGCATTGCTGTGAGCTGTGGTGTAAGTCACAGACGTGGCTTGGATCTGGTGGTGTTGTGGCTGGGGTGTAGGCATATGGAGGTTTCCTAGCCTGGAAACCTCCATATGCCATGGGTGCAGCCATAAAAAAAAAATAAATAAATAAAGACAAAAAAAAGTTGTTGTGATGACTTCCCTAACCCTTTGTCTGTCTTTCTTCTTAGAGTATTCTTGTGGTTTATTTTTAGGATTCAAATTGTCAAGACTGGATTACTGTAGTATAGTGGTTATGTGGGCCTAAAGCCACCGACAAAATCATGTTCAAAAATTCTGGTGAGAGATGAGGGAAGCTGCTCAGGCAGGAAGTCATGTGTGAGGAATGGCCTGGGTGGGGAGGATGTCAGGTAACGTAGAGGCAGCGGGACAACAGAAATGGTGTCCCTAAGACTGACAGAAAAGTACAGGCAGAGTGAATCTCCAGGCTCAGCATTTAGAGACCAAGGCAGTCAAATGTAGAAAGGCAAAAGTGGATGCCCCAAAGGCTTTAGAGCTTTTGAAAAGGGAAGCTGGCACAAGGAAAGTAGGGGTACAGAGAGAACAAGGTAAGTACCAAACTCATGCTGAAGGATGACAGGTTAAAAATGCTCATACTAGCACAACAGAGTAAACTGTCATCTGCCTATTCGATGCCCTATGTTTTTTTTTTTTTTAATCTAGTGTTGAAATTACTACTGTCATCTCCCTATCTGGTGCCTTATATATTTTTTAATCTAGTATTGAAATCAATACTGTCATCTGCCTATCCAGCACCCTATATATATATTTTTTAATCTAGTGTTGAAATCACTATCTTGAAGAGATATCTGCACTCCCATATTCATGGAAGCATTATTCACAATAGCAAGGCATGGATAACCATCCTTGTATCCCTGGGTGTATATATATATATGTTATTCAGTCATAAACAAAGATCTTGCTCTATTGCAGCAACATGGATGACACTTGCAAGCATTATGCTAAGCGAAGTAGTTGGGACGGCGAAAGAAAACACTGAAATCCTGTATGATCTCATTTATACATGGAATCTAAAAATATTTGACCCATAGAAACAGAGTCGAATGGGATTACAGGAGCTGAGGGGTGGAAGAAGTGAGGAGATGGTGGTCAGAATACAAACATGCTAAGTGCTGGGGATCTAATGCACAGCCTGGTGACTATGGGTAACAGTATTGCAATGTGTACTTGAAAATAGCTGAGAGTGAAGTGCTACTGTTCTCAACATAACAAAATGGTAATTATGTGAAAGATGTGTTAACTAACCTTATTGTGGTAAAAACTAATAATAGATAATAGATGCATGGTGATATATTTGATCTGCATTTCTCTGATGATTAGTGATGTTGAGCATCTTTTCATGTTCCTATTGTCTTCTTGAGAAATAATACTATATGTAGTATTACGTCATCTGAAAAGTGATAGTTTTACTTCTTCATTTACAATTTATATTTCTTTTATTTCTTTTTCTTGTCTGAGTACTGTGACTAGGACTTCCAATATTATGCTTAGTAAAAGTGAGGAGAGTGTATTCTTCCTTGTATTGTTCCTGATATTAGAGGAAATGCTTTCAGCATTTCACTGTTGAGTCTGATGTTAGATGTGGGCTTGTCATATATGATTTCCATTACATTGAGTTATGTTCCCTCTATGCGTACTTTCAGGAGAGTTTTTGGACATTGATTTTTGTCAAAGCATTTTTTTTTTGCATCTATTGAGATGATCATATAATTTTTTGTTTTTTGTTTTGTCTTTTTGCCTATTCTAGGGCCACTCCTGCAGCACATGGAGGTTCCCAGGCTAGGGGTCCAATCGGAGCTGTAGCTGCCAGCCTACACTAGAGCCACAGCAATGCGAGATCCAAGCCGCATCTGCAACCTACACCACAGCTCCTGGCAACGCTGGATCCCTAATCTACTGAGCAAGGCCAGGGATCGAACCTGCAACCTCATGGTTCCTAGTCAGATTCATTAACCACTGAGCCACGACAGGAACTCCAATGATTATAATTTTTATTTTTCAATTTGTTAATGTGGTATATCATGTTGATTGATTGATAAATATTGAAGCATCCTTGTTCCCCTGGGATAAAAACAACTTGATTGTGGATTATAATCCTTTTAATGTATTACTGAATTTAATTTGTTAATACCTTGTTAAAGATTTTTGTATCTATGTTCATCAGTGATATTGGTCAGTAGTTTCTTTTTTTTATTATTTTATTTTCCCACTGTACAGCAAGGGGATCAAGTTATCCTTACATGTATACATTACATTTACATTTTTTTTCCCCACCCTTTGTTCTGTTGCAACATGAGTATCTAGACATAGTTCTCAATGCTACTCAGCCGGATCTCCATGTAAATCTATTCTAAGTTGTGTCTGACAACCCCAAGCTCCCAATCCCTCCCACTCCTTCCCTCTCCCATCAGGCAGCCACAAGTCTATTTTCCAAGTCCATGATTTTTTTTCCTGTGGAGATGTTCATTTGTGCTGGATATTAGATTCCAGTTCTAAGTGATATTATATGGTATTTGTCTTTGTCTTTCTGGCTCATTTCACTCAGTATGAGAGTCTCTAGTTCCATCCACGTTGCTGCAAATGGCATTATGTCATTCTTTTTTATGGCTGAGTAGTATTCCATTGTGTATATATACCACATCTTCTGAATCCAATGGACAGTAGTTTCTTTTTTGTGGTGTCTCATTCTGGTTTTGGTGCCAGCGTGGTAGAATGAGTTTGGAAGTGTTCCTTTATCTCTAATTTGTTGGAATCGTTTGAGAAGGGTAGGTGTTAATTTTTCTTTAAATGTTTGTTAGAATTCACCTCTGAGGCCATCTAGTTCTGGAATTTTGTTTGCTGGAAGAATTTTTTTTTATTACTTGTTTAATTTTATGACTGGTACTTGGTCTGTTCATATTTTCTACTCCATCCTGACTCAGTCTTGGGAGATGGTATATTTCCAGGAATTTATACCATTTCTTCCAGGATTCTCATTTGATTGGCATATAATTATTTGTAGTAATATCTTATCATACTTCATATTTCTGGGGTGTTCACTGTAATGTGTTCTTTTCCATTTCTGATTTTATTGATTAGGCCTTCTATCATTTCTTTCTTGATGAGTCTTGCTAAAGGTTTTTCAATTCCATTTATTGTTTCAAAGAACCAACTCTAAGTCTTAGTCATTATTTCTATTGCTTTTTAGTCTCTATTTCATTAATTTTTTTATTAATAAAGAATTAAATAAAGGATTTATTTCCTTTTACTAACTTTGGGTTTCATTTTATTCTTTTTCTTATTCCTTCAAGGTGTAAGGTTAGGTTGATATTTTTCTTGTTTCCTGAGGTAGGCTTGTATTATTGTAATCTTCCCTCTTAGAACTGCTTTTTCTGCATCTTACAGATTTTGAATAGTTGCATTTTAATTTTTATTTTACTACTATTATTTTTAAATTTTTTGTCTTTTTAGGGCCACACCCATGGCATATGGAGGTTTTCCAGTCTAGGGGTCGAATCAGAGCTTAGCTGCCAGCCTAAGCCACAGCCATGCAGGATCCAAGATGCATCTGCAACGTACACCACAGCTCACAGCAACACCAGATCCTTAACCCACTGAGCAAGGCCAGGGATCGAACCCACTTCCTCATGGATACTAGTCAGGTTCATTAACCACTGAGCCACTACAGGAACTCCTGAATTTTTATTTAAATTTGTCTCCAATATTGTTTGTTTTTATTTTTTGTCTTTTGTCTTTTGAGGGCCACACCCACGGCACATGGAGGTTCCCAGGCTAGGGGTCTAATCCAAGCTATAGCTGCCAGCCTATGCCAGAGCCACAGAAACACCAGATCCTAGCCACATCTGCCACCTACACCACAGCTCACGACAACGCTAGATCCTTAACCCACTGAGCGAGGCCAGGGATTGAACCCACAACCCCATGGTTCCTAGTCAGATTCATTTCTGCTGCACCATGACGGGAACTCCCAATACTTTTTTTATTTCTATGATTTCTATAATGATCCATGGGTGTTTTAGTAACATACTGTTTAGCTTCTGCATGTTTGCACTTTTTGCAGCTTTTTTTGTTGTTGATTTCCCATCTCATCACATTGTGGTCAGAAAAGATGCTTCATATGATTTCATTTTTCTTAAATTTACTGAGACTTTTTGTATGGTCTAACATGTGGTCAATCCTGGGGAATGTTCCCTGCACTTGAAAGAAATATATATTATGCTGTTTTTGCATGGAATATTCTTTACATATCTAGTATAATGTATCTATCTGGTATAATGTGTCATTTAAGGTGAGTTTCCTTATTAATTTCATGTCTGGATGATCTGTCCATTGATGTAAGTGAGATGTTAATGTCCTCTATTATTGTGGTATTTTTGTCAGTTTCTCCCCTTCTCTCTCTTAATGTTTGCTTTGTGTATTTAGATGCAACTCTTTGGGGTTCACATATATTTACAATTGTTATGTCTTCTTGAATTGATCCCTTGATCATTAGGTAATGGCCTTATTTGTCTCTTGTTATAGTCTTTAAGTGTATTTGTCACCTATAAGTGTTGCTACAATGGCTTATTGTCATTGTGTTATTTTGGGATAATTTTTGTAGTTCTTTTTTGTTCTTTATTTCTTCATTTGTTGTCCTTCCCTTGTGATTTGATGATTTTCTTTAGTGGTATGGTTTGGATTCCTTTCTTTTTTCAATGTGTTTTATCTGTTATAGATTTTGGTTTGTGGTTAATGTGAGGTTGTACTTAATTACCTAACTATGTGTGTGTATGTAAATATATAAAACTATACATATATTTGCAAAATTATTTTAAGTTGTTGATCTCTTCAGTTTAAACACATTTTAACAATTATGCATTTTATACTTTCTCTAATGTTTATTGTTTTGACATCATATTTTACTTATTTTTGTTTTCTGTACCCTGAAGCTACTTATTGTATATGTAGATGATTTTATTTCTTGTGTCTTTTAACCTTCCTAAGAGTTTCATACATGGTTGATTTGCTACCTTTACAGTATATTTGCCTTCTCCAGTAAGATTTTTCCTTTCAAATTTTGCATATATTTTGCTGTGGCCTTTTCTTTATGGCTTAGAAAAGTCCCTGTAATGTTGGTTTTTGCTTTTGCATATCTGCAAAACTTTTGCTCTTTCCATCTAATCTGAATGAAGGTGCTGCCAAGTAAAGTATTCTTGGTTGTGGGTTTTTCCCTTTCATTATTTTTAATATATCTTGGTACTTCCTTCTAGCCTGCAGGAAAGTCTGCAGTTAGCCCTATGGGCATTCCCTTGTACATAATTGATGTGTTTCCCTCACTGCTTTCAATATTATCTCTTCATCTTTAATTTTTGCCATTTTAATTACAATATGTCTTTGGGTTGATCCTCTTTTTGACTCTGTGCCTCCTGGACCTGTTTCCTTTCAGGGTAGTTTTCAGATACTATTTCTTCAAATATGTTCTTTGCCCTTTTCTCTTTCTTTTCTCTTTCTGGGACCCTTAAAATGAGAATCTTATTATGCTTGATGTTGTCCTAGACATCTCCTAAACTTAAACTGTCCTCAATTCTTTTATTCTTTTTTTTTTTTTTTTCTGTTCAGATTTGGTGATTTATACTACTCTGCCTTCCAACTCACTCATCCATTCCACTATATCGTCTAAGCTACTGTTTATTTCTTCTAGTGTATTTTTCATTTCTGTTATCGTATTCTTCATCTCTGATCCTAACTTATATTTTATAACTCTTTGTTAAAAACTTGGAACTTCTCACTCTTTCACCTAATCTCCTCTTCTGTGTTCCTTGAACTTATTTTTTTTTAATGGCCACAACTGAAGCATATGCAAGTTTTCAGGTCAGAGATTGAATCCCAGCTTCAGCTGCAACCTACACTACAGCTGCAGCAGTGCCAGATCCTTTAATCCACTGTTCCGGGCCAGGGATTAACCCATGCCTCCACAGTGACCCAAGCCTCTGCAGTCAGATTCTTAACCCACTGCACCACAGTGGACACTCCTTGAATTTTTTATTGGATAGGTTGCCTGGCTCTAGTTCCCTTAGTTCTTCTGAGGTTTTCCCTTATTCCTTCATTTGGATCATTTCCTTAGTTGCCTCATTTTGCCTCGTTTGCTGTTTTATTTCTATGTGTTTAGTAGGTTGATTATGTTTCCCAATCTACCATAGCCAGCAGCTGCATAACCTAGCCCTGCTCACCAGTGGCCAGCAGCCTCTGAATGGGCAGAACTTGGCAAGGAACTGGACCAGAGGTCAGCCATGCCTATCATACCACTCACAGTAGTCAGTCTTCCACAGCAGAAGGACCCACACTGCCACATAGGGTGCACCCCTAGAACATGTAGTTCTGGTGACCTGAGGAGGGTATGCTGCAAGGAGGCATAGGGCACCTCCTACAGAAGGCCAACAGAGCTACATGTGGGTGAGCTCCAAGTTGTGTCCTGTCTCTCTAGGAGGTTCTGGAAGATTAGCAGGTGGGTCTGGCCCAGGTTCCTTTCAAAGTACTGCTTCTGCCTTTAGTCTTGGAAGATGTGAAGGTGGAGTCTCTATTCCCCACAGTCCTCTGGCTGTCCCAAGAGTAAGCCCTGCTGGCCTTCAAATTCAAACTTTCTGAGGGCTCATCTTCCTGGTATAGGAGCCTGTAAGGCTCAGCTACTCCTCCTTGGGGAGAATCACTGCAATTATAATTATCATCCTCTTGTGGGTCACCCACCTAGGGTAAGGGTCTGGACTCTACTGAATCTCCATCCCTCCTACCTGTCTCACTGTGGTTCTTTTCTTATATCTCTTGTTGTAGAAGATATTTTCTCCTAGTTTTCCAATTTTAATCATTAGTAATTTTTCTGTAAATTTTTTAAAATTTTGATGTGCCCATGAGAAGAGGTGAATTCAGGGTCCTCTCACTCTACCATCTTGCGGCCAAACTCTAAATATATCCTCAATTGTAATAAATGTAAATGGGCCATACTTTCCAAAAAAGGTAAGTAATTTTAGGCTGAAAAAACAAAAATCTAGCTATATGTTGCTTTTAAGAGACACCCAAAATATGATGTAAGAAACAGAAAACTTTGTAGTCCTATAACCTTTAAATAAATTGAATTATTAATTAAAAATCTTCCAACAAGGAAGTCACCAGTTTCAGAGAGCTTCTTTATCAGATTAAGTTCTATGAGATATTTATGGAGTAGAAATGCCAATGCCAATCTTACACTTCCAGTCTTCCAAAGAATAGAAAAAGAGGGAAGACTTCCCAATTCCTAACACAACAATTTTCCAAAACTGGAATGGGGATTGTGAGAAAATTCAATCACATTTATATTCTCATGACCCATTAGGTCTAACTTTTTTCACCATTCCCTCACTTCTGCATGTTGGGCCACAGTGGATCACCAACTCAGGATAAGTGCTCCAGCTCCCTCCAATGGCATGCACACTCATGTTCTTGTATCTTCGCACTCCCTATGATAGACTTTATTTCTAATAATGCTCTTTATCTTGACCTCTATTATGTTTATTATCAAAATTATAACACCTGATTTCTGTTGGTTAGTAATTGCCTAGCATATCTTCTTTTGTTCTGCTATATCATGTTTTGACCTTTCTGTATCTTTGTTAAGATATATTTCTTTTTTTACAATGATTTTTATTTTTTCCATTATTGCTGGTTTACAGTGTTCTGTCAATTTTCTACTATACAGCAAGGTGACACATACAAGATACAAGATATCTTTCTTGTAAGTAAAATGAATTTACCCTTGAATTTATTTTTTGCCCACCCCTCCTTTTTTAGGGCTGCACTTGTGACATATGGAAGTTCCCAGGCTAGGAGCTGAATTGGAGCTACAGCTGCTGGCCTGCGCCACAGCTGCAGCACCATGGGATCCAAGCCACGTCTGAGACCTAAACCACAGCTCATGGCAATGCCAGATCCTTAAGCCACCGAGCGAGTCCAGGGACTGAACCAGCATTCTACATTATGGATACTAGTTGGGTTGATTACCACTGAGTCATGATGGGAACTCCTGCCCTTGATTTAAAGTAGAAGCTTTGGCAGCCATCGTGACATAGATCCTCAGAGCCCAACTCCTTTAGACAAGGAATGAAGAACCATATCCCTTTGTCTCCCCACCACCCATGGTAGTTCAGACCCAAGACCCTCAGTTGAGCCCCAAACACCCATGTTTACCTATATTGATGTGATTTCCACAGTTTTTAATTTTTTTGTGTAGACTCAGGTTATTTTCTAGAATCATGTTCCTCTGACCAAGAAACTTTTAATATTTCTCATACTGTACATTTGCTGGTGATGAATTTTCTATTTTTTGTATGTCCAAAAAAGGTTTTCTTTTTCACTTTTGAAAGTCCTTCTGCCCCCCACACCACTGGGTAGAGACCTCTGTGTTAACTTTTTCTTTTTTGTTCCTTTCTTTCTTTTTCTTTTTCTTTTTTAATGCTTTAAAATTGTCTTCTGGCTTGAACAATTTCTGAATAGTTTGGTGTAATTCTCCTCTTTGTTTCTCTATGTAATATGTCTTTTGCTTTCTCTGGTTCCCTTCAGGATTTTCTATCTTGATTTTTAGCAGTTCAATAAGATGTGTATATGTATGTTTATTTAGGATGTAGGTATTGTATTTATTCTGATTAGTGTTCTCTGAGCTTCTTTGAATGCTGATTTAGTTGTTTTCATTAATTTTGGAAAATGCTTTTTCATTCTTTCTTTTTGTTTTTTTTTTCCCCTTCTGTCCCTATTCTTCTAAGATTTTATTTATATGTTTGTTATATTATTTGCTATTGCCCCACAGCTCTTGGATGCTCTTTTATGTTTATTTTACTTCTTTCTGTTTCAGTTTAGGGACTTTTTATTGACCTATCTTCAAGTTCACTGATATTTTTTTCTCCTCTGTGTAGACTCTCTTACATGTCAAGCAAAGGCATTCTTTTTCTCTTTTTTCCTATATTTTTCATTTTTATCTTTTTAATTTTATTTTCTCTTATAACTTCCATCTTTCTATTTGTACCACAGAATCTCCTGTATCTTCATGCATAAGTTCTGCTTTCTTCACTGAAGCCTATAGTGTGTTAATTAGAGTTACTTTAAATTCTATATCTGGTAGCTGAAGCACCTGGATCATGTCTGAGTCTGGTTTTGTTGACTGGTTTTTCTCCTAATAGCATGTTGTCTGAGTTCTTGCTTCATATTTTTTTTTTTTTGTTTTTGGAAGCTGAGTATTTTGTAGGAGGGTAGATACTAAGACAGGTCATATTTTTTTATTAGAAATGGGAATGAGTTTTCCTTTACTATGTCTTTAGTGGGGGGTGGAATTTAATCACTGAAGTTTGAAGTTGATCTGGGTTTGGGTTTTATTCTTGCTGCATTTACCCTTGGTCTACCACAGGCTTAAACTCATGTATTACCTTTTGCATGAGAGGTGAGAGAAGGACTGGTTTTAATCAGAATTATTTTCTCAGTATCTGATTCACCATTAACATTGGGTCTCCTTGTTGTGCCTGAGATTTTAGAGACTCACTCTAGATTTTCTTGCCCCTCCTGCCCTATAAACTACTGTTATTTGTTACTCAATACTTGCTAGTCTTGTTGGAGGCAGGGGGAGGAAGTGGGCACTCTCTATTGTCCTGGTTCAGTCTCAGTCTTAGGCAGATGCTTTATCTCTGTCACATGTATGGGGTCCATAATCCTGTCTCCTTCTCTATGGTATGGAATCTCTGTTGTTCTCAAAACAAGAAGTTTTCTTGTTCCCTTCCATTCCCCAAGGATAAATTTTTTCCCCCTCATTGTGATGTCATCACTTGTACCTTGAAATGTATGGGATTTTGTTGTTTTCCTAGCCTTTTGTTCTATAAGGGAGAAGAGGAATTCAATCCATGTAAGACTTTGTATTACATTCCCTCCTCCAGGCCTGCAACACATGGGGGGGGGGTAGGGTTTTCTCCAATCTCTTACCTTCCCCCATTTTTCTCATGAGTATCCAGTGTGATCTATGGAAAAAACCTGAGATTAGGAGCTAATTTCCCTGGGTCTCTGGCTCCTGAATTTCTATATTCTCACACTATGCCATACTTAGCTTTCAGCAACTGTTATGAATTTGAGTTGAGTAATCTTTACCAGCTTGAGTGATCCTTAGCACATGCCCCAGATGAGCAAGTGCTTGTGTCTCATCTCTCCTTGAAGACTGCCCCTTCCTATAAATCTCAGGCTAGTCAGTAACCCTGCAATTTTAACTTTCTGATGAAAAATTACATTTTCATAGATTATTCAGATTTTTCTTGTTTTAAAAGTGAGAATGATTTTTTTTTAAAACCTACATGCTAAACAGAAGCCATCTATTTGTTTCTGTTGTTGTTTAATTTTCTAACCAGTGTTTTATGGTGTCCTGTTCCCCGAAGCTATTTTCGAGAGCTTTTAATATTTTTAGACATAGAGTAAACCAGCTATTTTATAGCATTTCTTTGATAGCTATAAAATATGAAATCTCTGTGATGATATTTTTGCTGTCTCTTGTTTCTGATGCTTTGTGAATGTTTGTTTGTGAACTTGCTTATATGAACTTCAGGCTGGTTATTTCCTTGAAAATTTATTTGTGGAGGTTCCCCAAATCTTAGGATGAAGATATTTTCTTCCAAAGAAAGTTTGTATTTCTTTTGCTGAATGAATCTCTACTTTTTAAAGTAGGTAGATTTTTTAAAATCAACTCATACATAGTTTGAGGTTTCTTTGGTCATCCTAGGGGTACAAAGATGAGATGTACATTGTATATAAGTCTGTGTCTTTCGATTTGACTGGCACTATCTCCTTCCTTCCTGTATCTTTTTCTCCTTTTCCCTTGTTTGCCGTAATAACAAAGCAATTATCCCTCCTTTTTATGGAGGGAAGCTGTCAGGATAAATGAGAAAGATGCATTCATACTGACACATAGAGACATAGGAATAAGGAAACACTTGAATCTAAAGAATCAATATTTTATGATAAAATTTCATGCCATCATAGCAGAATATTAAAGGAGAAACTCTATGAAAGAAAGGGGAATGAAACAAGACTCTTCCAAGAGACCCTCCAATCTCTGTTATTACCTTTCTCTCTTACACAGACAAATAGCAGTTGGCACAAGAGACAAATTTCCTGCACTGTAGGCATAGACAAAAAATAGCTGGATGCTGGATCAACAACTTGCTGGGTGGTCTAAGAATCAGAGTGTAGAAACCTGGGTAGGGACAGCATCATCACTTTGTTTGAGGGCCAGGCTGAGAGTTTTAATTGGCTGGAATGCACTCCACAGAGAAGGTCATTAAGACCTGGGCTGAGTCCAGCTTCCTGGAGCCTGGTTTACTGGGGTTTTCTGCATTTGGTCATTGAAGTCTTGTTTCAGTAAGCCTACTTTCTGTATCTCCAAAGGCCCCCAGCAAGGAACAAATGTCGATCTCACAAATTTTTTTGACATAAAAATCTATGCCTCTATGCTCTCCCTAAAGCAAGACAGAATTCAGAGTTTAGCAAAATCAATAAAATTTGAGGAAAAGAATACATTACAACTTGGCAAATCAGGAACAATAATAAGGGTCATCTTCCCATATTTCCTATTTTCTGGTAGATGAAAATTTCAAGTCAAATCATCTTTTTGTTGCACAGATTTGAGGACTACAGGATTGGTCTTTGAAATTCACATCTGGGCTTTGTTTCAATTTGTTTTTATTATGAAGCAAAAGAAGAGTTTTTATCCTGTATTACTTCAACTGACTTTGACCACTTTTCCAATCATTTGTAGACCAGCAAAACACCCAAATATTTCTCAGAAAACTCATCCCTGAAAGTTACAACGTGATCCCAGCACCATGCTGTCCTTGTGCTATAGACTTGGATGATAAAAAAAACAGTGTAGATATTATTTTTATTTATTTAGAAAGGATCATTACATCTAGAAGGGTCTTAAGGGAGCCTACCAGGATATGCAAATGCCAAAAAAAAGAAAGCAAGAGATAAAGAAGAAAGTAAATGGAGCCAAATGCTCCAAAAATACTACTTAAATCTTTCAACAAATTTGATTCTAACATATAATTTACTTTCCTTTGAATAGGAAAATTCGATGAATTATACAAATTATCTAAGTTCTTATCAGGTAAAAGGAGAACTCTCCTGATGCAAGCACCAGCTAGGACAAAGGAAATGGTAATGTTGGAAATCAATATTTTTTACATATCTGAGGTCTTCTAAATGCATTGAGTAAATGCATGAGAAACATGGGAAATGAGTTCTTTCAATAATTCTAAGTTCCTTGAGGGCTTGTGTGATAAGACTTTTGTATCTTTAATATAGTAAAAGCTCAATCAATGGTAGCATAAATTAAGCTAAAGTAAAAGGCAGAAAGGTAAATGGTTGGCACAGAAAATATTGAGAAGGCTTTTGTTGGAGAGAAATTCAGGCATATCCTTTTTCCAGGAGGCTTTTCTTTATTCCATTTTTTTTTTAATTGAACTGTAGTTGACTTACAATGTTGTATTATTTTTAGGTGTAAAGAAAAGTGATTCAGTTATGCATACACATATACCTATTTTCTCACATTCTTTTCCCTTATAGGTTACTACAAAATATTGAGTAGATTTTCCTGCTCCATACATTAGGTCCTTGTTTATCTATTTTATATGTAGGGGTGTGTATATGTTCATTCCAAACTCCTAATATATCCCTCCTCCTCTTTCCCCTTTGGTAATCATAAGTTGTTTTCTATGTCTGTGGGTCTATTTCTGTTTGGAAATAAGTTCATTTCTATTGCTTATTTAGTTAGATTCCACATATAAGTAATATGATAGGATATTTTTCTTTGTCTGGCTTACGTTGCTTATATGATAATCTCTATCCATCTGTTTTGCTGCAAATGGCATTATTTCATTCTTTTTTATGGGTGAGAAATATTCCATTGTATATATGTACATCTTTGTCCATTCGTCTGTTGATGGGCATTTAGGTTGTTTCCATGTCTTGGGTATTGCAGATAGTGCTGCAATGAACATTGGGGTGCATCTATCTTTTTGAATTAGAGTTTACTCTGGATATATGCCCAGGAGTGGGATTGCTAGATCATGTGGTAGTTCTATTTTTAGTTTTTAAAGGAACATCTATACTGTTCTCCATAGTGGCTGCACCAGTTTCTTGACCATGAGTCTTCAAACTGAGTTAATCATTTCTTCTGAAGATCTATTTCTCTGGCTACTATAGGGCTCTACTAGAGAATTTCCTGAGTGAGTTTTTGGCTAATGGTCTCCTTCACTGTCAGGTTAGGGGTTCCTTGTGTAAAAGGGCAAAGGATTTTATTCTGTTGCATCCCAAGTCTAAATTCTCATTTAATGTTTAATGAATTGAATTAATAGAACTATTAGGTGGTCCTAAAGGAGTCTAAAGTATAGAAAGACTTTGTTCTACAGAAAAGAAATTAAATCCATTTGGGGGCAATTGATTTAAATAGAAAACTTTTCTAGGAATATTAGTTGCAAATATGCAGACCTGGAATGATGAAGGCCTAAATCGTAGTGAAAAAACACAACTAAAACAATTGTCTCAGCGGGTAATTTTCATACATACAAATGACTCATGCAGGAAAAAAAAAGTTTAAGATGAATTTTGCTTACATTATACTTCTTTCCTATCACACATAAAAAATATTTCCCCAAGTCCAAAAATAAATATCCTTACTATGTGTACTCACATATCTTTAATATATTTGGGGAAAAACTATAAAAACAATGTGAATAAGGCTGTACTGATCTGCCATGAGGTTTGTCTGTTTTAACGGAAGGTGAATAAAAGGGAAGTCATCTCTGAGAGAGTGAGAAATTTGGACTTTTTTCCTGCTCCACCAGTCATGTTGGAAAGTCATTTAACCTTTTTGAGGGCTCATTTCCTTATTCATTAAAAGGAACAATAGGAGTTCCCCGTCATGGCTCAGTGGTTAACGAATACGACTAGGAACAATGAGAGTTTGATCCCTGGCCTTGCTCAGTGGGTTAAGGATCCGGCATTACCTTGAGCTGTGGTGTAGGTCACAGACGTAGCTCAGATCCCGCGTTGGTGTGGCTCTGGCGTAGGCCAGCGGCTACAGTTCCGATTAGACCCCTAGCCTTGGAAACTCCATATGCTGCAGGAGTGGCAAAAAGACAAAAAAAAAAAAAAGCAATAATATTTTTCACATCTTAGTCATGGGCAACTAGGGGTAAGGACCCTATCCTATGACCTGACACTTAGCACAATGGAGTAGGAGATGACTAATAAATATTTGTCCAAAGAAATGATAAATTATATAATGAGTAGTGTTGAGGCAAGTCTACATATGGCAGGAAACAACACTATTATCGGAATAAAACCATCTTATGTTTGTTCCATTCTGTTTTGGAAGCCCAGACACAAAGAATGAGGCTGTGTTTGCTCAGGCCCTGTGCTCACTGAGACAGAGCTTGGGCAGGGACAAGGTACTGGTGATGAGGAGGTGGCAAGATACTCTATTCCTTTAGCTCTGAGTGTCTTGGGAGATGTCTACAGAGCTGTGTCGTTTATGTAGAGGATTTTGGATTCCACTCTGCTTGCCAGAGGCTTCTGTGTCAACAGCCAGAATGGATGTGTGTCTAATTTTAACTCAGATGAACAGTAGACATTTATTTTAGGAAGACAGGATCTTTGGAAAATGGCTGCAATTGCCTGTGGTCTGAGTCAGAGCTGAATTTCTTGATCATCTTCCTTAACCGATGAGGAAGATCTATAAAATTTTTACCTGCTTTGATATGATCTCCTCCTCTAACTTTCCAAAGGACAATAAGAATTTTTTTGGCCACACCCATGACATGCAGAAGTTTCTGGATGTGGGATTGAACCCGAGCCACAGTAGTGACAATGCTGGATCCTTAATTGCTAGACCACCAGGGAACCTTCTAGAATTTCTTTTTCACCCTTCAATATTCCTTACCTATATTCCACTTTCTGGAGTGTCTCTGGTTTAGCCTTCATATATATATATATGAAGGAATGTTCAAGCAGTAAACTTTGATGGCATTTTAGGGGACCACATTCCCCTTGCCCTCTAGAGTACAATAGCTATCACAAGGGGAAGGAGCCTTGGACCAAGAGTTAGATAAACTGATGATACATTGCCAGATCCTCCACTTTTTAGCAGCATCACCTGAGGCATCTCAGGCATGAGGCCTGCTAAGAGCCTTTACTTATTCTTTCATAAAATATATATTTAACTAAAATAATATTGCTTTTCCTGACTCCATAAATATGCCTGGAGCTTATATTTTTCATCTTACAAACCTTTCAAGAGATAGGTAAGTTATTATATTCTTGGAATCTCTAAGGCCTGGTTTTGAAATCATTCTTTATATCTTTTTACACTGCCTTAAAGATGGAATTGGGCATGGAAAAAAGAAAGAGATTAAGTTTTGCAAGAATGCCTTTGAGATAGGGCCTCTTGTATTTGGAAGCAGGTGAAAGGAGTGAAGACTCTAAGTAGGACACTGGCAGGGAGCTGGTGGCATCTTACTCCCAGTGGAATTAGTGCACATTGGGGTTTTCCCAAGACCATGTGACCAAATGCTTTTCTCAAGATGAAGTATGTACTTACAGAGTCATGGGACAACTTCACTCTGAGAAGCATTTCATTCACGTTAAGTAATGTTTACTGGAGTCTTCTCTATGCCTGAGCATATATGCTGCTAGAATAACTGAGAAAGGATCTTGTCCTCAAGGAGTTGGCTGTTTGCTCTAGACATGAGAAATCATCAAAGGACAGTGATACCCAGGGCACAATGAAATCTAAGTGGAATGAAACACAAGTACGGTGACAGAAAATGCAACAGGGGGAAATGTCAGCTCAGATTCCACTAGTGCTATAACCTTCCCCCATATCATTTTGTTTTTCTGAACTTATTTCATCTTTCAATGAGCAGTGGTAGAGTGGAGTAGTTAAATGTGAATCCTGGATCCAGACAGGCTTTGAATCTCTCACAGCGACTAGCCCATAGGCGTTTGGTGAATTATAAAAAAGACATCTTTTCCTTCAGGAAGGACTTGTTGATCTGAGAATGGATTAAATATCAGACTTCAGTTGGCCCCTTGTTACATACTTTCGTATAATTCCTAAACTGTACAACTATACATGGTAGTCCTTGGTCTAGCCTAGGCTTGCTCTCTGATGTACTTGCTCTCTGATCTTTAGTAGCTTAACTCGACATCCCTAAACTTCAGCTTTCTTACCTGTAAAGTGGGAATAATAATAATAATATCTATTTAATAGCATTGTTTTGAGGATTAAGTGCAATAACAGATGAAAGGGCTAGGCCTATACCAAGCATTCAGTGTTGGTATTAGTAAGATGATCAAGATAATTTTGAAAATACCAAGATATCTTGAACCCTGTACTTTTGAAATCCAAGAAGGGAGAGGGGATTACCATGAGCTAGAGATGGCTTCATGAAGAGATATGCCTGGAGGTGGCCCCTGAGGAATTGCTAGTGTTTAGGTGAGCTCCTCTCCAGGAAAGTACATTCTGGGTATAGGGAATTTCCTTAAAGCCAGGGTAAATGTATCCTGTGAGAAAGTAAGTGAGTACGCTCACTTTTTTGGAACAGAAACTTCATGTTGGGAGAGCCAAGAGGAGGGCATGAGTGTTCCAATGCTTCAGGGGAGATTGAGGTAATAAAGAAAAGTATAAGAGGCGTACGGATTAACACAGAGATTCTGCAGGTGTTAGGGGTGACCATTTTGTCTCCACATTGTAGAGAAATGAAACATCCAAGTTACCCCTGAAGCCCTTGGGCTAAAGTCTGTGTTCTTCCAGGAAGGAAATGTCACCTTGCATGCAAATGTGCTTTGATTTAATAATGAGGTGGCTCATGTCATTCAACCCTTTGTAGAGAGTCTGCCTTTTCCTCTCTGGCATCTTTAGGAAATTTTCCCTTGATGTTTTAATTTTACAGCTTTGTGTCCAGGTATGCTGTGATTTGTAATTCTCCTCAGGATTTTCAGATTCTTACAGCCCAAGGACTCATGTCTTTTTTTTTTTTTTCCCCTTTCATTTGGGGATATTTTCAGGCATTATTTCTTTAAATATTACCTTTTTTTCCATCTGGAATTCATTTTGGATGCATTTGGACTTTCTGGATCAGGTTTCCATCTCACTTAATATTTCTCGTATTTTCTATCTCCTTGTGTCCTGTGAATTCAGCTTACTGTTTAACTTACTGATTTACCATTCAGCTGTATGTTTTTTAAAAAATCATTGTATTTTTCATCTTAAAAACCCTAGTTCTTTGTTATTGTTGCCTACTCTTATTTAAATATCTCCTGTCTTTGTTTCATAGGTGTTTTGTTTTGTTTTGTTTTGTTTTAAGGAATATGACTTTTTTCCATTATCTCCCTGAGAATATTTAAGTGTATTATTTTAAGAGCTTTTGAGATTACTCTGTTATCATTGTTCCTTTTTATAGCATTAGATTTCCTCAGGTTATTGATGGTTGCTGGCCAAATACTTGCCTTCTAGAAAATTTTTCCACACAGCTTTCTATTACCTGTGAAAGCCTCCTTGCGGGCAGAGCAGCAGGTGCCTGTCCTCATTGTCACCATAGTGGTGGCTTCCTCTGTCAGTCTATCTTTCCCTTTTAGAGGTGTTTCCCTTGCTTTTTTGTGGTAATTGACTTATTTTGTATGTATGTGATGGTTTGGTACAAGAAGTGGAAATTTCTGAAAGCATCCAATCCCCTCCCTTAAAATCAGAAATTTTAGATTTTAAAATTCTTAGAAAGTACCTATTTCTAAGATCTCTTATAGGTGTAAAATTCTGTAATTATTTAATTTCCCTTAGGTGTAATACTGCACATTGAAATAAAATTTCAAAGTTTCAAGTCTTCTTGTTTTTATTTTTTAAAAAGGTCAAATCAGAGTTTGCCAAGCAAAATGTTACAAAACGCTGAGGCTTTGTTTGTGTTTAGTTTTCCTTGCTGTTTATTTCCAAGCAAAACTGAAGCCATGTTTAATTTTTCCATATGATCTAGAACCACACTAACCAATATAATAGCCACTAACTACATGTAGCTCTTTCAATTTAATGCAATTAACATGAAATAAAATTAAAAATTCCAACAGGAGTGGTCTCCACACTCAGCTTCCTGTGCTTTGCACCTTTCTGTCTTGATAGATCAGGAACAAAGACTGATCAGAGTAATTGAAAGGACCCATATGTTCTACCTTTTTGGAAGTAGAAACAACTACCTTTCTTATCCATCTCTATAAGTAAACCACTTGCATATAGATCATGTCACTCTTTGCTGGCGCTGCCATAACAAAACACTAGATTGGTGGCCTAAGCCATAGAAGTGTATTTTCTTACAGTTCTGGAGGCTAGAGGTCCAAGAGCAAGGTGCCGGCCGGGTCAATGTTTGTTTCAGGCCACTTTCCTTGGTTTGCTAATGGCTGCCTTCCAGATGCCTCTTCAAATGGCCTTTTTTTCTGTGTGCCTGCATCCCTGGCCTTTTTTTGGTGTGTCCACATTTCTAATTCCTCACAAGGACACTTGTCATTTTGGATTAGGGCCCCTCTGATGGCATCATTTTAACTTATCACATGATTAAAGCCTCATATCCAAATATAGTCATATGCCAAGGTGCTGGGGCTTCAGTGAATTTTGGCGGAACATAATTCAGCTCATAACAGATAATGTCTGTAGAATAAGAAAAATATATAGTTAACTCCTGTTGTGCTAGGAGTTGACTAGGCTAAGAGTTCTGGTAAATTTAATTCTTTGTATGTTTGGAAAGGGCCAGCGGTTTCACCATGTTTCCTCCTTGTAATAGAAATCTGTTGTGTGTCAGTACTTGCTTTGCCACACTAATGAGGTGGCTTCAGGGCCTGGGAGTAAATACGCCTTCTAAAATCATAGAGAAGATTACAAAGTCATTTGGGGATTGTCATTCAACTTTTTTGAATCTCAGTGTCCTCCACTCTAAAATGGAAACAATCATAACCACCTTATAATGCTATTTTCAAAGTTAATGCCTGGGAAACTACCTAATAGAAGTCTATCTCACAGTCCACATTCTACTAATATCTGTTGGAAAGAGAGCAGCTGAGTCTGTGCTGACTTCCAGACAACTTATGTTAAAAAAAAAAAAAAAAAAATTGGGAGTTCCCGTCGTGGCGCAGTGGTTAACGAATCCGACTAGGAACCATGAGGTTGCGGGTTCGGTCCCTGCCCTTGCTCAGTGGGTTAACGATCCGGCGTTGCCGTGAGCTGTGGTGTAGGTTGCAGACGCGGCTCGGATCCCGCGTTGCTGTGGCTCTGGCGTAGGCCGGTGGCTACAGCTCCGATTCAACCCCTAGCCTGGGAACCTCCATATGCCGTGGGAGCGGCCCAAGAAATAGCAACAACAACAATAACAACCACAACAAAAAAGACAAAAAAAAAAAAAAGAATTGATCTGGAATGTTTTTCTTCCTTTTCCTGATAAAATTAAAATGTTCAGTAAAGATAGTAAGAGTAATGTGATTAAATATTTCAGTTGGTGAACTTTAGCTTACTCCGGTGTAATGAAAACTCAAGAGATTAGGGTGAAATATATAAAGGCATTTTTCTCTTTACCAGAAGGGTGGTGATCCTTGCACAATATTCTCGCGCCAACTCAGTAAGGTCTGGGGGGGAGTTGTCTAGTCTCCCTGTGGGAGAGTCCCCTGTGTTCTGTGACCTTCTGGGAGCTCCCTGGAGGAGTTTGCTTCATTATGCCTTCTCAATTGATCATGGCACTTCAAGAAATAACAGAAAATAACACAGATACTTTTGAATTGGAAGGAATCATAATCCAGTCTTCTACTCCTTGGCGGTATCCTTTCTCCTGTACCTTAAGCTTCCCTCAGGTGCTCCTTGTTGTACCAAGTTTACTGTCTGACAGACACATCTTTCCCTCCAAGGGTCTAATCATTAAGAATTCCTACCATGTACTGGGGAAAAAAATCTTCCTGCCCATCACTTCTAATCCTGGAAGCAACTGCGATACCTCCCAGCCCAGTCTTAAAAACATTCTTTAAGCCACATTTATGGACTAGAAAGAGAACAAACTCATTGATTTAACGACAGCATTCACGTTCCACTGGCAGCAGTTTTAAAACGCTGCTCAGAGGATCAGCCCTGCAGTTCAAGTTTACCCGTTGTGAATAGAGTCATTAAGGTGTGTGGGTGAGTGGGTGATGCCAACCTCATGGAGAGTTGGCTGAATGATTAATGGCCTTGGCTTCTGATTTTACAGGTTCCCATTAATTACAAGGGTTTAAGTCTTTTTCATGAAGACTCTGTTATAGCTTCTCCTGCCACCCCCTCACTTCCCTTTAAAGTGACTAAGATGAGTATTTTTAAGTTTAGAGTATGGAAACCATGCCTCATCTTTTCTTTTTGGATCTCTCTGGACAAAATCATCCTAAAACCACATTTTTAATCCTCTAGTATCTGAGCAGCTCCAGAACAAGTACAAAACTGGTAAAAATGCCAACAATGTACTTTTATAGTTTTATCTTATGGAGTCATTACCTTTATCATGGGGAGTTTCAAGGACAGCATTTATAGCGATCGTAACAAAACAACCATGTCAGTATCACTGGAATTACTAAAATGTTGAAGAAGCTTGTATCCGCCATCACGGCCTCCTTTCCATGGGTGGATGAAAAGTTGTGTGAGATGAGAGTATGGCGGAGTGAAACTAGCCCAAAAATATGGGTCAGGAAATCTGGGTTCAAATCTTTGCTGTGGTTATGCTGTACTAACTTTTATTGGCTTCAGTTTTCTCATCAGAAATAGCAAATGGGAAAGATAGATAAGGTTATGTGAGGAATGTGGAAAAATCTACATAAATATCAACCAAATTTGTATTTAACCCCCATTCACCTCTTGTCTTACTCTTCTTTATGACTCCTAGATTTTAACTATACTGTGCAAAATTG
Source organism: Phacochoerus africanus (assembly GCF_016906955.1). Taxonomy (NCBI): domain Eukaryota; kingdom Metazoa; phylum Chordata; class Mammalia; order Artiodactyla; family Suidae; genus Phacochoerus; species Phacochoerus africanus. The sequence continues at coordinate 96,875,795 of NC_062545.1, forward strand.
AGGTCATCCTCTCTGATAAACTTTCAAGGTAGACAGCAAACTGACTTATGGGATTGGAAAGTGGCTTAGTTATGTGGAAAGGACTTGGAGTCATACATTCCTAGGTTCAAATTCTAGCTTTATTTACCTGCATAATCTTAAGTAAGTGACTTCGCTTCCTGATTTAATATCTAAAATGATGGTAATGTAATTTACTTCAGAAGATTATTTTAAGGATAACAAAGATAATGTATATAAAGTAACTATACAGTGCCTGGCACCTAGCTGGTACTTATTAAATATTATAAATACATAAAAACCTCTGCTCCTACCCTAACTCCTTCTTTTCCTTTCTTCATTCTATTAAAAATCACTCAATATCAGACCAGCCAGTATGGAACATGTGAGAGGATGGAGGAGGCAGAGTGAGGAATAGGCTTGGCTAGATCCAGAGGAAAATAATCCACATAATCTTGTCCATCTGTTAAGGGATACAAATCCTGTGAGGAATGTATTCTCTTCTTTCATTCCAGACCCCTGATGGGTCCTCCCTACAATATAGAGGAGGAATAGAAGAAAGATCAAGGAAAGATCCTCGATCTTAAAAGTCTCCACCATTGCTCTCTTACCATATCTCTTTTCTCAGGCCAGGGTGGTAGGCTGAAAATAAATGCATAAGCTCTCTGAGCTACTTGGAAAAAGCCACAAAGTTGCATTTTTGTCTTATAATTCACACAGTGGATAAGAGAATTTCAGATTTTTCTTGCATGTAACCATTCCCCTTATTCTCAAAATGAATCTACTTTGGAACCTCTTCACAGTATATTTCCCCAGCATGGGTAAGTTATTAACACTCGGTTTTATGCCTGCCAATCTAACAAGCCAAGGTGATGTTGATCTTGGTGGCTGTTGATCTCAGGGCTCACTGGAGTGGACAGGGTCAAGTCCTTATCAGGCTTGCACCTGGAAGATTTAGGTCAGACCAGAAGCAGCCAATGTAATGTAGAGAGCTCTGTATTGTAAATTCAGAGACATGGATGCTAGTCCAGACTTTATCACAACTTGTTTGGGACCTCAGGCAGCTCTTTTGAGCCTTCAAGGACTTGATTCTTCATCTTTAAAATGTGGATAATTATCCTTATACTTCTTTGTTTCACAATGATATGACAAGGATTAATACACATTACAGGTGATTATAGGTATATGTCTTATATAAAAACAAAAGGCTATTATTATCTTTAATAACAGTCTTCTGAAGTCTTGCCATAACTGTACTGGGGCTCTAATCTATAGGACCACTTTATAATGAGGTCTTTCGGGAATTCCACTAACCAACTTTCCTTGGATGCCATTCAAATTGGACCAGAATCACAGTGCTAAAGAGTATTAGAACTGGAAGGGATTGTGATACTTCTACTCCAAACCTCTCATTTTACAGATGAAAAAAAAAAGAGCCCTAGATAATGAAGGGACTTGGCTCAGTCACCAGTCTACCAGTGGAAAAGCTGTTGTAGGAGCCCACTGGCTCTAGGCACTGAATTCTCCTTTTACATAGAGAGTGCACAGACCAATTCTTCCCTTCAGCACAGCTACAGTCAGATCTTGATCCCTCCTCATTTAGTGCATCAAATCTCATAATAGTTCTATCTGCTTTTTAACTTGACAGTGAAATTTCATTCTACTTATGCCGCTGTGAGCTTTTAAAAGTATAGATCTGTGAGAGGGACTGGGAGTTTGGGTTAGTAAATGCAAACTATTACATTTAGAATGGATGGGCAATGGGGTCCTGCTCTATAGCACAGGGAACTGTGTCCAATCTTTTGGTATAAAACTGTGTCCAATCTTTTGGTATAAAAGAAAATGAATGTATATATGTATATGTATGACTGGGTCACTTTGCTTCCAGCAGAAATTGGCACAACATTGTAGATTAACTAGACTTTAATAAAAATAAAATACAGATCTGATCATAAACACACACACACACACACACACACACTCAACAATTAGATTCTTTAATACTTCTCCATTACCTTCAATACAAAATTAAAATTTATAAAAACAGAGAATATCAACCAAGATCCACCTCACCTTTATGCTCCCTCTGGACTTTACTTTCCAGGCTTCCTGAATTGCTTGCCAATTTGATCCATGCTTTATCTTCCTTCCTTTACTTTCAGAGTGATCTTCCCTCTTCTTGAATCCCTGTTTCTCCACCTCTTTTTAAGACAAATCCTTACTAGTCCTCCATCATGTAACCTTCCCCTCCACTCCCATGCCCCCTGTTACAGGTGCTTTATGCATATCCACACAGTGGGAGCTGGAAGAGCAACACCAGTGCTGGCATAACTGACCTTTCAAGTCTGTGCCAATCCCCCATTCTATCATTCTGGGAAATCATGGAGGAGTGGAGTTTCAGGGAAGATTTTATGTAGGAGTAGGGATTTGAAGGTTATAGGAGTTTGGAAAAAGAAGAGAGAAAAAGATATATGAATTTTTACCTGTCCATGACTTGCTTTCTAAGACAATTAATGCCATCTGTCACCCAAGTCATGTTACAATGTCCATACAGGCAGGGTTCATGCCTTTCTTTCTTTTTTAATTTTTTTTAAGGACCACACCTGTAGCATATGGAAATTCTCAGCCTAGGGGTTGAATTGGAGCTGCAGCTTCCAGCCTACACCACAGCCACAGCAAAACCAGATCTGATCCACATCTGCAACCCACGCTGCCACCCAAGGCAATGCCACATCCTTAACTCCCTGAATGAAACCAGGGATCAAACTCCCATCCCATGGACGCTAGTCAGATTCTTAACTTGCTGAGCCACAACAGGAACTTCAAGGCTCACATCTTTCTAATTCTTAACTCTTGCTTTGCCCCTGTCTTCACACCTCATGCTCAGACAGGGCTCCATATGTAGACAATGGTGGCATAACGAAGCATATCTGTCTTAGACTATTATAAAGAGACATCGCTATTGGTCACTTCTGCTGCACTCAAAAAATGCCACTGTTCTCTCTACCCTTCTCTTCTGCCTCCTTCTCTCCCTCTTCCTCTTCTTACAGGAGATGATGCTCCAGGTCTCCTAGAAGGAACTGTTCAGCTGTCTCTAGGAACCCCATTCCTCCTAGACTATGTGAAGAAAATTATTCTAAAAGCAAGATTCAGTAATTATAACATAACCTTACTTATCGAAGAGTCTATAACATCCAAAAGCATCATTGTTCAATGTCATAAAATTTTTTTAAATGATTTTTATTTTTTCCATTATAGCTGGTTTACAGTGTTCTGTCCTTTTTCTACAGTACAGCAAGGTGACCCAATCACACACACCATATACATTCTTTTTTCTCACATTATCATGCTGCATCATAAGTAATTAGACATAGTTCCCGGTGCTACACATCAGGATCTCATTGCTAATCCATTCCAAAGTCAATAGTTTGCATCTATTAAGCCAAAATTTCCAGTCCATCCCACTCCCTCCTCCTCCCTCTTGGCAACCACAAGTCTGTTCTCCATGTCCATGATTTTCTTTTCTGTGGAAAGTTTCATTTGTGCCGTATATTAGATTCCAGATATAAGTGATATCATATGGTATTTGTCTTTCTCTTTCTGACTTACTTCACTTAGTATGAGAGTCTCTAGTTCCATCCATGTTGCTGCAAATGGCATTATTTTGTTCTTTTTTATGGCTGAATAGTATTACATTGTGTATATATACCACATCTTTTTTTTTTGTCTTTTCATCTTTTCAGGGCTGTACCTGTGGCATATAGAGGTTCCCAGGTTAGGGGTCTAATTGGATCTGTAGCTGTGGTCTCCGGCCTATGTCACAGCCAGAGCAATGCCAGATCTGAGCAGCATCTGCAACCTACATCACAGCTTATGGCAATGCCAGATCCTTAACCCACAGAGCAAGGCCAGGTATCAAACCCGCAACCTCATGGTTCCTATTTGGATTCATTTCTGTTGTACCATGACAGGAACTCCATATACCACATCTTAATCCATTCATCTGCCGATGGGCATTTAGGTTGTTTCCATATCTTGGTTATTGTGAATAGTGCTGAAATGGACATACGGGTGCATGTGTCTTTTTCAAGGAAAGATTTGTCCAGATATATGCCCAAGAGTGAGATTGCTGGGTCATATTATAGTTCTATATATAATTTTCTAAGGTACCTCCATACTGTTTTCCATAGTTGTTGTACCAATTTATATTCCCGACCAACAGCGCAGGAGGGTTCCCTTTTCTCCACACCCCTCCAGCATTTGTTATTCGTGGACTTATTAATGATGGCTGTTCTGACTGGTGTGAGGTGGTACCTTATAGTAGTTTTTATTCGCATTTCTCTAATAATCAGTGATGTTGAACATTTTTTCATGTGCTTGTTGGCCATCTGTATATCTTCTTTGGAGAAATGTCTATTCAGGTCTTTTGCCCATTTTTTTCAATTGGGTTGTTGGGTTTTTTATTGTTGAGTTGTATAAGCTGTTTGTATATTTTAGAGATTAAGTCCTTGTCATTTGCATGATTCAATGTCATAAAAACTTACGAAGCAGGAGGAGTCTCTGCTCTTATCGTTATTTGTCTTATAGGGAAACTGAGGCTAAGAGGTTTGAGTTACATGCCTTATTGGAAATGTTGGGATGGGCAGCCAGGGCCCTGACTGCCCATTTTGTGATCAGCAAAGCCCCACAACTTCATCTGAGTTCTGTCTCAAATGAAGAGAGCTGTTCCATCACGTCCTAATCACTGCTCTGGTAAGGGAGGGATCCTCTGTTGTAAATAATTCAAGATAGTTGCACATCTGACACTTTGACACCAGACAGATGAGATTGACAGCGGTTTATTACGAGAGAGGATACTGCATACTGTGTAGGGCCACATGGGTTGCATTTGTGATAGAGTGAGCAGAGCAGAGGCTGAGGCTGGTAGAGTTTGTAGTAACAAGAGGGTGAGGTGACCCTTGGTTTCTGCAGCAGGATAGGATGGGCTGGTTTGAATAACTCTGCAGGCTGTCAGGGAGGTGAAACCATTAGTGGAGGACTGAGAGTGGTGTAGCTGGTCCAGCTGATATGGGAACTAGCCAGGTAGGGAGACTTTCTGCTGGATGAAGTACATCTGGAGAGAGCAAAGGAGCTCACAGTTAGGCCTTTGTGGCCCTGTGGGCTCAGATATATCAAGGTAGCTCATGAAATTTTATGTCTTACAGCACCCCTTCCCCATGCATCTTGCATCTGCTTTGCAGAAAACACTCTTATTCGCTGGCACTTCCTTTAGGGCTTTCAGGAAGATTTTCTTTCTTATACAAGTAGCTGTTCATTTAAAAAAAATTCTGCCAAGGACCTGGCCTGTTCCTTGATGGCCCAGTAGATAAGGAAGCTTGACACAAATTCATTTACCTAATGAATAACATGGTAAAAGTCTTGGTTTGATAAGCGCACCACTTATACCAAGGTCTTTCATTCACATTCACCTTGGAGAAATGGACTTCCCTGTAGAAACTAATTGAATCTTGTTGGTGTCTGGGATAATGAATAATGTCAGCACACTTCAGAGATTAAAGATCCACACCAAAGGGAAGTGGCAGCAGAAGAGATTAGCCATGCTTGCTGGAGATGTTGGCTAAAGCAGAAGGTGATCGTGGCCTCCTATTGGACTGTATTCCCCACTGCATCCATCGTGATAACTAATACCACCTTCCAGTTTTTCTTTCTAAAATCCTCAATTTTTGAATCTCAAGGTATCATTGACAGTACCTAATTTCCAAGAATGTTCATATTGAATGAACTTCACAATTTACAAAACTAAAAATTAGAGCTGAATTTTCAAATAGCTTTCTGGTTAATATTAGGTTGATGTTCTGTGATTGTCAGTGGTGTTACCAGTAGGACTACATGGAAATATAAGACATCTGTATACTCTCTCCCTGTATATATTGCCTCTGAACAAGAACTTGCAAGGACTAGGTTCATTGTAGTGGCCCCATTAACTTATATCTGGGGATGCAGGCTCTCCTCTGTTTTGTCTTTGCTACACTGTGGTGGGCAAATACAATTTTGAACTTATGCAGCAATAGGAAAGTGTGCTCCTCTAGTTTCTGCCATGCAACTGACTTCACCTGTGATTTACATGTAATTCTCATGCACATCCAGGGCTGAGAACTCATACCTTTTGCATGGGAAGTATTTGGCTGAGACTATACATCTGGGGAAGCCATAAGTTCAGATCAGGAGACCAGTTAGTATAGAAGTGAGTGGACCAGTTAGTATAGAATGGATCCAGAAGAAAGGACACAAAAGTCACCAGGAAAGAAAGTAAAATCAAAGTCAAGCAATAAAAGGGAAGATAGAATAAAAAAGATGATAAGAAAGGCCTAAGACAAGAACATGGGTATGAACTTTATTCTAGACAAGGCCTATGATTCCATAGCGTTGGTGTTACATTGCACATTGTGACAAAGCCAGAGAGCCCAGAATTCAGTTGCTAGAGTTGTTGCTAGAATGTGGGATGATGAATTTGGATAGATTCTGATTCCATGGATAGAAGGGGTCATGGTATAGGGTTTGTCACAATAAATTCTATAGTGTGACACATAGATTCCAAATAAAATAGATTTAAGAATTAATGAACTAATGTACCTATATGTATAATATTCTGAAAAGTTTTTAATGTAATTAAAATACTTTCTTTAGTAAATAACTTATGACAAAATTTTACTGGGAGATACAAATAAGTAAATTCACTCTCCTTGGGGAATTTAAAATCTGGTTTTGTAGATTTTAAAGACTCCCATATCGATTATGTCAAAGTCAGAATGAAATGAATGTGCACTGAATTCTTCTCTTAATGAGACTCCACACATTCCCACACTCCAGAGATGCCAAAAAAAAAAAACCTTTCTGGTTTTCTGATATGCCTGACAGTTTTACCTCTTCTTGACTTTACTGCTGCTGTTCCTTCTGTCTGAACTAATCCCAACCTTCCATAGCCACCTGACAGTGCCTTTGCCTCATTCAAGATTTAGCCTCACCGTCAGTCCCTCTTTAAATCTGTTCTCCACCTCTACCTGCCTCCAGGTAACTGATATTTCCTCATTTGCTGGTCTCTCTTCTTCCTTGAATGAACCTGTTTGGTAATAACTGACTAGAAGATCACCATTGAATCAGGTCATGATACCCTGTCACATAGGGGGTGGCTTCCTCCATGTTTTTGAAAGAAGATGGGAAATACACAGAGTGGTTAAAACCATACCTTTTTGTTTTGCTTTATGTAGCCCAACTCTGTGGTAAATGTGCACGATATGTGCACAGTGCATTAAATATGCACCACTGTATAAGAATAACAGAAATGCTGAAAAATGTCAAGGCCATTTCATAGTCAATAATGAAGGAAAACTAGGATTGGAATGAAGGATTACCAGGCAAAGGATTCAACTACATTCAGCTCTTAAAGCAAAGCCCCTTCACCATCTTATTGTCATGAAAGAAAATACCTTTATGTGACTCTTTTCTTATGTCCATTATGAATAATAATATAGATTTAGTTAACATTTATTGAGTGCTCACCATGCCAGGGAATGATCTATGTGTTTTACATGCAATAGCCCATGTTATCCATACAGTTTTACTATGAGATAGGTCTTTGTGCAGCTAAGATGCTGATGCTCAAAGCCATGTAGCCAAGAATGAGCAGATATGGGTATTAAACCCAGGTCATCTGATTTTGGAGCCTACACACTTAACCATTTTGCAGACTTTTGGTGCTAACTGGGGAAGCCCTGGGCAACCTGGGAAAAGTTGGTGACTCCAGCTATGCTCCAGAGTCAGAAAAATGCAATGAGTTCTTGAGGGCTATTACTAATATCTGGGGCTGCCATAACAAAGCACCTCAAACCAGGTGGTTTAAACAACAGAAACATTGTCTCATATTTTGGGGTTAGAAGTCTGAAATCAAAGTGTTGTCATGGCCATACTCCTGCTGAAGGTGCTAAGAAGGATTGGTCCCAGGCCTCTATAAGTCTAACCAGACTTATAGATGGCTATCTTTATGTTCGCGTGGTGTCTTCCCTGTACACACATCTGTCTCCTATTCCCCTTGAATATAAGGATTCTGGTCATTTGGGGTTTGAGTCCACCTTAATGGCCTCATTTTAACCTGATTATCTCTGCAAAGATCTTATCTCCTAACAAGATCACATTCCTGAGGTACTGGGGGTACCTTCAGATAAGAGTTCAAAAATTCAGTATATCAATTTTAGAAGGTAAATTTCAGCCCTTATAAAGGACTATCCAGTAACCAGAAGTCAAAGTTGAGGTCAAAGTCAGGCCATCCAGTAAATCAGGGGTTCTCCATTTTAGTTCATGTTAGAATCACCTAGGTGGCTTAAAAATTTTTTTAAAAAATAATAAAATGAATAACAAAAAAACCAACACTATCAGGTCCCATGTCAGACCAATTAAGTAAGAATTTTGCTAGTGGACCTAGCCACTGGAAATTTCTTTAAAGCTCTGTAGTTTATTTTTTATTATTATTATTTGTTGTTGTTGTTGTTGTTGCTATGTCTTGGTCCGCTCCCACGGCATATGGAGGTTCCCAGGCCAGGGGTCGAATCGGAGCTGTAGCCACCGGCCTACGCCAGAGCCACAGCAACGCGGGATCTGAGCCGCGTCTGCTACCTACACCACAGCTCACGGCAACGCCGGATTGTTAACCCACTGAGCAAGGGCAGGGACCGAACCCACAACCTCATGGTTCCTAGTCGGATTCGTTAACCACTGCGCCACGACGGGAACTCCTGTAATTTATTTTAATATACAAGCAGCTCTCCAGGTTATTCTAATATATATATATATATTATTCTACATATAATTGTAACAATTCTAATATTGAATCACTGGTTTATCTCAGCTGAGGAACCTGCAAGTAGCAAGATCAGGAGGGACAAAGTTGGGGGAAAGGGTAAGACAAGCAGAAGCAAAGGCACAGTTGAGGGGCCATGTCAACAGCAAAATATGCAGCTCAGATGGGGCATGTGTCACAGAAGGTCAGGAGACAGAAGAAGGTGAGACAGGGTCAGGCAAAGGGGTCCTGGGCAAAGGCAGGGTGTAGATGTAGGTAAGCCCAGGAGTTTGGTCATCCAGTCCTGAGAGGAGTGGCCAAGTTCAAGGGCTAGGTTTGCCCTAATGTCTGTCGGAGGTGCCGTCTGTCCTGTCTGCTGCTTCCTTTTATTCGCATTACAGACATAGCCAGCCTGTAACTAACCCTAGTCAAGTGGAACTTGGAGTCAGATTCAATAGCCAAAACACATAGGATCCTGTGTACCTGCTTTCAGAAATGTACTTTGTTTGAAAATTCAGATTGCTAAAACGGATGCATAAGAAAATAGTTACTTCATAAAATGACTCACAATGAGACTCTTTTAAAGAGTGAGTTTCCCCTGGGCCAATTGATTTTATTTGCCAGAAATCATTTCACACAATAGTTTTCCATGAGCATGTCTGAATCATGAACCGAGTTTCAAGGAGACAATATTTCCTGTTTTTCTGACATCAGTTTTGATCTTAAACACATAATTTATCTCTCTGGGACTTAGTTTACTCACTTACAAAATGAGAATCATCGCAATCCTGATGAATACAGTGCATTACATTAATGAGACAATATGTGCGAAAGTAACTAGAAAATGCTAACTGCTTAAACAAAAGGTAATATTTAAGAAAGTCAAAGATAACACTAAAAAGTACCTTGAGGAAATTTCATGATTCGGTTGACATTTAGCTCATGATATTGGACATAATGTGGAGACTTTGCTCCACTGACCTCTTCAGGGAGGATGCTCAATGGTAAAGCACTGCTCCAAATCAGGAAGTGGATTCCCTGCCTTTACCACAGCAGGGGAGAGAGGAAGAGCTCAGCAGAGAGAACCTGGGCGGGCAGAATGCTGAAGCCCAAGAGGGAACCACAGACCAAGATGTTTCTAGAACTGAAGAGCAAGGCAGGCAGCTAGCATTTTGCAAAACATAGGAAGCCTTGTTGGAGTTTCCATCGTGGCTCAGTGGTTAACGAATACAACTAGGAACCATGAGGTTGTGGGTTCGATCCCTGGCCTTGCTCAGTGGGTTAAGGATCCAGCATTGCCCTGAGTTGTGGTGTAGGTCGCAGATGCGGCTTGGATCCCACATTGCTGTGGCTCTGGCGTAGGCCGGTGGCTACAGCTCCGATTCAACCCTTAGCCTGGGAACCTCCATATGCCATGGGAGCGGCCCTCAAAAGGCAAAAAGACAAAAAAAAAAAAAAAAGGAAGGCTTGTCACAGCCCCAGAAGCACAAGTTTACAGTGAATTTTCAGCATTTGCAGATGGAAAGACTAAAACCTTAATAATAAGGGTCCTGGAATGGAAAACAAAAATCAGCCTAGTGAAGAAAACCTATGAGTCCACAGATATGGGATGTGACAGAAGGAGCATTGCAGGTTGCATCAGCGCAGGGGGCAATGTTATTGGATACTTTAGTGAAAGATACCAACATGTCCTTCATGAGGATAAACTAAGGGGTAATACTAGAATAATGCTAGACAGTATTTATAGCTGATTATTTATAAGCTAAGTTAGTTTGTAATGAAATATGTGCCTCCCATTAACAGTTCACTTTTGACACTTCTTTTTGCCTAAATAATAACATCTTATAAATAATCTTTCTGACTTCTATTATTTACAGAATAGTCCTGCCTAACCCTTTGAGACAAGCTGCCGATATTCCAATGGACATGAGCAGTCTTATGACATGGTGTCTGAATAGATTCTTCTTTGGGTCTGGTCAGTCTTCACATTGCACACACAGGCCCCGTCCCGCCTCCTGACCAACACTCTCACCTGGTTATCTCTAGGGGGAGTTAAAAACTAATGACCTGATAGATTTCTCCCATCTATCTATCATTCTCTCCTTTCTTATCTTTCCCCAGCTGAAGCACAAACACACAGGTGTACTTCCCAGAGCCAGAAGGATCAAGCACAAGTGGAAAAAAAGCACATGGAAGGTGTGATGGAATGGCCTATGTCTGAAGAATTGATGTTGTATGCCAAGACAATTAGGAATACAATTTCATAAAGAGGGGGAAAAAGAATTAAAATGACAGGCTTTCATCTGAACAAAAATGTTGTAGGTCTTAAGACAGGCTTGCTTCCATATAGGCTAATTATTCTTTTTAGAGTCTAGAAATTTTTCATCCTGTATTTGCTGTATTTTCAGGAATATTCCAGAGATAAAGCAGAACTGAGCCACATCTCGGAATGTGAGTAAGAAACTAGATTTCTTCAGTGAGCTACATGGAAGATAAAATAATCAATCAATGATATTGATCCTGGGAACAGGGTCCTCCAAATTGCTGAAAACATAAAGCATATTGAACAGTTACCATCTAAGGTTAAGATCTGGGTCAGCTAGAAAAAGTTCTTTTAAAATACAAAATATTTGATGATACATATGTCTAGAAAGTTTCTAAACTTGATACTAGAAGTAAACATGAATGAATCATCAGACTAATTCCACCTGTTTCTTCAACCAGGTGAGCATACAGGTTTTGGAAAACCCCTAGTGGGCTTGCCCAAGATAATCAAAATACTGTGAAAAGTGATATAATATGGAATGGATAAACAACAAGATCCTACTGTATAGCACAGGGAACTATAGTCCATATCCTGTGATAAATCACAGTGGAAAAGAATATGAAAAAGAATATATATATATATATATATATATGAATTACTTTGCTGTACAGCAGAAAATAACATAACTTTGTAAATCAACAATACTTCAATAAAAAATAAATAAATAAAAACAAATTTGGCATGACAGCTCTGGCTTGGGGCACCTCCTCTTACTAGCATTGGAACAGGCTCTAAAGAACAGCAAGCCCCTGTTACAATGCTCATGTCTTTGGAGAAGATTTTCTGCATATGAAGGTGATAGGATTTGTGGTCCAACTGACAGCACATCTGCTCAGGTATTTTCAATAACTGTTTTCTTTCTTCTTATAAATGGCATTTTAAAACATGATATGCTATCATGCAAACATTTCTCCACATAACCATGGTCTTCAAGATCTTTCTGGGCCCGACTCAGATTCTCTTCTTGAGTTTAACTGGCTGGACCTAGAGGTGATTTGCTCTGATAACCGCAGACTAAATTTGAATTCCAATATCATGACTCACCAGATTCATGCATCAGGCAGTTCACATAAGCTTCCTAAGCCCTGTTTACTCCATTGCAGTGAGAATAATGCCTACATCCCATGAGCTAATGCGGATGGACACCCAGCATTGGATTGTCCGGTACTGGACTCCCAGTATGAAGACTTATTCCCAATGCACTGTCCATCCTCCCTAGAAGAGATGTGGTTACTTACTCCTCTTCCCTGAGGCCTCTGGTCTTGACTCTTTCCATAAGCTGATTTGGCTAGAGGGCAGCATCTGCCTGTCTGACTCTGCGGGGCTCCCTCACTCTCTGGTCTGGCCTCATAACGCTCTCGATGTGGTGAATTAGGTGAGTGTCAGAAACTCCGCATTGCCCATCAGGTTTCCCAGGGGATGTTATGGTCAACGAGGGAAGACTCAGCTAGCCACAGCTGACCCTGCAACATGATAATTGCATAGAGAACATCCTCATCTCCACTTCCTACTGCTTCACAAAGAGACGATATTGCTTCCACCAGCCCCATCATATATTTTAAGTTGATGGTGTAAGGTGTGATGACTTTGAAACATGTTGGCACTTTCTTTTTTACTACACATTATATACTACTGAATGGGACGACCATCCTTGTTAACTCTTATATATAGCTGGGTCAATGTCAAGCCTCAGTTCCTTCTCAAACCATTGAGCACAGGGCTCTCAACCTCCAGTGAACTGACCACGACCACAAAGAAGGTAAACCAAGCATTTGAGGGCTAATGCTTTCCTCCTAGAAACTCAAACAAGAAAGCATAGACAGACCAGAACTGACAAACATTCATTGTACTCAGACTGTGCCAAGCATGGGGGCTGCAAACTGGCTTCAGATGTGTCTTCCCGTCATCACCACTTTTATAGAGGTGGTGAGACATATTTACTAATAAGCCAGAAATCTCTATTTTCCAGAACACAGTGGCTTGTGAGCAAATAATCAAGGGATAGTTTCAGGCTTGGGAATTCTCCAGTGAGTCTTGGGGACTTTAGACTACCTGTTTTCCTGCCTGAAAGTGCCCTTGCTCCTCTTCTGGTGACTTAGGCTGGGATTCATTCTCAGGCTTTCCCTTTGTTGTCTAGTTTTATACAGATAGGGTATTATTTGAGCTCAGTGTATGGGAAACAGATTGAGGTTGTGTTCAAACACAATTTGAGATAAGAGCATTTGTCATTCCCAAATTAAGTTCTGCTGTTTTATGTCAGAGCCTGACTTGAGCTCATATTTTCTGTGTAGGCCTCCTCTAGGTGCTGTTGTGTTTTTCTGTCATTTGTATAATGAAGTGTGAGCCTGGCTGGGCATTACTGCGGGCCTGCCTCTATTGAGCATGGCTAGCCCAATAAGCAGGCAATGTTTTGAATAGCTTGGTGGAAAGTTCATCCATTTTGATGTTGCCAAGGACCTGTGACTTCATATCAATACTGAACAGTTTTCTTATAATCATTTGGTTCATGACTGTGTCATCTCTGTCAAGTTTTATCTCTGTCACCTCTTGCAACTTTCTTTGAGGTAACACAAAATTGGCAAAAGTATTGTATGACATTTAAAAAAATTATTTGGTAATAAAATTCATTCTGGCTTTGAGACCTATGATGGCCACATGTCACCTTATACACCTGGCTCCATATCGATGTGACAGCCAGCATTTACACACCTGGTTCTCACCCAACCCTCTCCCTCCCTTTGCTGACTCATCCTTCTGAGGTTGCTGCCGCTGGTGTCCCCTCCATGGCTTTTTGATAAGTTTAGACACATAGTCACAGTTACATTAGTTTTTACAGTGCCCCTAGAATAATAGTATATTTTGTATGTGTCTCTCTTAATAGATTTATGACAAGTTACCCTGAAGTAGGTTGAATAGGAGACATGGTGAAGTTCTACTCAAGACCATTTCTTCCCTACCACACTTAGCCTGAGTCCCTGGAATCCCAGGGCATCCCTGTTCCTTTGCCCCCAGTTGCTTCTCCATGCTGAGCAGTCCCAGGAAGTGAAGGGCAGCCATAATTCCTTGCTTACAAAAGCCTCAATCATGGGGTCCAGCAATTGGGCAACACCATTTATCCATTTTTCTTCCTCAAAAAGCCCTTAGGCTGTTAGGCAAAAATTGCTCCAGAAGCACACCCAGCTTCTTTTCTTTCAGCACAAGGAATAGTTTTATCTTGGAACCTTTCCAGCAACAAAAACATAACCTAAAAAGGACTAAGTACCTACAAATAAAATGCTGCCTGGGGTTAAGAGAGAGAGAGAGAGAGAGAGAAAATTGCTGGCTGGGGCTGAGATGAGGAAGAAAGCCTTTTAAAAAGAGATGGTGGCTAAAGGTGCTTCTTGAAGAAGGAACTTGAAAAAAGAAATAAAAGACTCTAGACATATTTTTGAGTCATTGCTCAGTTGCCCTGTTCAGAGTATTGCTGAATAGATTTCAGGTCCATTTAAAATGGTAGTATCACACCCCTTCCTTAGGACTTCTTCACTCCACAGCTTCAAAAACCACTGCCTCTATGAAGGGTATGATTTAGAAAAGCAGAGATGAGCATTAGAAATAGGGGCTGAAGAGTCAGCTTAGGTCTGAAGTGTGTTGGAGAAATGTTGAGTGATCTATGGATGGAGGTAAGACTTGAAAGGGAGAGAATGGACTCAGCATGGGAATGAAATTAAAGAACTTTATTTTGAGCAGAGAAGTGGATTGGTATCCTTGCTTTTCTAGAGACAGGGATGTACAGTAATAAATGTTTTCATTTGGACGCAGAAGAAGCTTACCACCTTATGAAAGTTTTTAAAGACATCAGGAGGCTCAGTGTCCTGCAAAATGGATCTTGTAAGTTAAGAGCAACTAGCACTAAATTGCCTAGCTAAGAATTCAGCTTTTCAAATGAACTTGTAGTACTTTTTAATTCATTATAAATAATTAGATTAATATATATTTTCATTGTCACTGGTAACACTGACCAACTGTTGTGGACCCTGATGTTAATTTTCATTGAGTCCCATCCTATTTTCTTATGAGTTTGAGCTAATGTGGTATGATTGTGTTATCTTAAAGTAAAGAAGTAGTCCATGATATAAAATACATGAATTGTGAAGGAATCTCAAAAGAATCAGCTGATTATGAAATGATAAAAAGCACCTTTACGGGTGGGAGGAGATAAAAAATGTGTATAATACAGTTTTGTCTCTCACAGGACTTACAATGAAGTTAGGGAAATCAGATGGATATAGACACTCAAAATGTTGAATGAAGTTCTTGTAGAATTTTAGGAGTGCGAGAAGGAACTCTGGTCAAAGGCAGGGTTACTAAAGTTAGCAAATAAAACTAAGGGTGCCCAATTAAAGTTGAATTTCAGACAAACAATGAATAATTTTTAACATAAATATACCGCAAATATTAAATGGAACATACTTATACTAAAACGCTCTTCAAGGTTTATCCAAAATTCAGCTTAAGTGGGTATAGTACATTTTATCAGGCAAATTTATAAAACAAGCACAATTTATCCTATGGCTTGATGGATGTGAAAATCTTTAGGGAGAATGGGATCTTTAGAGGAAAGAGGAAGGGTATAATTTTAAAAGTAGGCTACCGTTTGCAAAGGTGGTCTAGAATGGAGAGCTTATTTCAAAGACCGAGGTGGACCAGCAGGAATTCACCACTCACATTACATGGAAATTTAAAACTGATAGGTCCAATGACCTCTGAGTTGAAGATATAAAAGCTAGGTAGATATGATCTTTATGTTTTATAAGTAAAAGTTCATGGATAGTTAATGATGGAAGAAATCTTAACAGTCATCTCTTCTTTAAGATGAAGAAAGTACAGCCCAAATTCACAGAGCTGGGATTAGAACCCTAGTCTCCTGATTTTACCATGCTAGCGATATTTTTCTCATTTCTCAAAGTAGTAGTTTCAAACCAATTGTTGTCCCAAACCAACAATCTATTGGGACATGAAGGTGAAATCTAAGTAATGAAATTCTTTTCTAGGTTCCAATGTGAATCTCTCAAATAACCTCAAGCAACTTTGGAAACCTTCCTTGGCTGTTCAGATTTCCCCCGGGCCCAACTTCTTTTATTAGCCCTCAGTGGGGCAAATTGCTGCTGATGCCCTAAAAAGTTTAGAGAGTTTTCCTTCAGAGTCCTGGTAGTTGTTATTTTCCACAGACAACTAAATTCTCCACACACAGACTTGTGCCAGAAAATAATCTTCCATGTGGATCATTGTCGTAAGCAGTGATTGCCTTGGATTGAACATGTAAATAAATCTTGACTTCACAAAAAATAATTAGCCTCTTAGTCACTTAATTCTCTTCCTAACCTTTGTCCTTGAAGGACTCTCACACTAAGTCGGCCCTGGAGATGTGGCTCAGGTGACCTCCCAAGTGTGGCCTGCTTCTTTCCCTAAGTCAATCAACATGTTCAGCCTTCATCAAAGCAATTTATGGAAAATAGCCCAATAATTCATAAAGTTCCATAAAGTTAATTCGGCATTCCCTTTTTAGGTGAGATGATGTTTCTTAGGAGTCAGTGGCATTAATGCAGTAAAATAATGAAGAGTTTAAGTGGAAATGCCATCTCAGAAGTCACCAAGGATGTCAAGGTCCTATTTCATCTGAATGAGCATGGATATTTGATGGTAACTGGAGTCTTTCTAGCAACTCTGAGCTATGTTTTCTGGATTATTATCTCCCTTGCCTAAATATTCAGTTGGTCATAGAAACCCATGCATTCATTTATTTACCATTTTTGGTTTCTTCCATTTGCAAAGCACTGTTGTAGCCTCATTAAAATTTACTGCTAAGAAAGGAGGTACTTAGAAATGATCTATTCTCTTCCTTTGTTTTATGTATTAGGAAAACTGAGAACCAGAAAGAGAAATGACTTTCCCTTTAGGGAAAGCAAAGCTTGTGAGCAAAGTGGTGGCAAAATCCTTATTCTCCGGTCTTCCAATTCCAACTCATCCATAGATTGCCTCAACCCTGGTGGAAATGACTTTGTAAAATATAATTGTTGCCATTGTATTACAAACACAAAACAGCTACTAAAGAGTACGGCTGGTATTTGAAACTTTTACTATTAAATAAACATTTAATTGGGTACTATCAAACTGCCAAATGCTCTTTCCTAATTTAGATGCATAAAGGCATGAGGAGCAATGGATCAATGTCACATTGCTTCTAAAAGGGAAAAAAATGAAAGCCATTGTTGCTATATTAATGCAATTAGTGGTGGTGTGTCAGGTAGTGAGTTTTCTGTCAGCAGAGGGTTAAACAACTAGATTGCCCTTTGACAAGGATTCTGTATAAGACATTTTGAAATGGATGGGAGATGGTGCTTGATGGTATTTTTATTGTTTTCTCCATCTCTAAGATTCTACAATCAAACTTATGAAGTCCTAAAGGAAAACCCATATCTGGTCATTTAAATCTAGAAGCATTACAACAAAAATGAGACACTATATAGGATGCCTAAATAATAGTACCTGCTCAGATAAGGAAGGACGACATCAGTTTCAATTTTTCCTTTTGTTATGCAGTTGAGAGTTGAAGTGTCAAGAGAAGAGACCATCTGAGAAAATGTTTGCAAAGAAAAAGGAAACCAAGGCAAAACTTCATGACTGGGAGTGGAAAGATGACTCAGCAAAATATCCTGCTATTTAACACTGGTAGGTCTGCTGTAAGCCTGGTTGTTTGGAGCTGGGGGGTTGGAGAAGAGATCAATGCCTTTGAGTGGTGGCAGCTGGGAAGAATTAGAACTCAGCGTACTACTTGAAGAATGAATGGAAGACCACAAATAATTGTTGGTTATGCTTTAGTATAATTTTACTTTAAATGCTTGGAAACTGAACAGTATGGCCCTGTTTGAGAGCACCCTGGCTCTGCGGTCCTTCAGGGAATTGCCGTGATGAAACTGAAGAAGTGTACTGAGATGCCCCAAGCCATCTCCCCCTGCCCCCTATTTTCCAGAAAAGGAAACTGAGTCCAAGTATAGTTCAACAACTTGTTGCCGGATACACAGCTAATAAACGATGAGCTTAGTCTCCTGGTTTTACTTTGACTGGATTGGTGGTCATATTTTAAATCATTTTATGAGTTTTACTTTAAAGGAAATCATGGAGTAAACCCTTCCTTCTTCTGAATGTGTGTTACCAGGTCAATTGTTGCATTTGGTTATGCCTCCTCCCACCCCCAGCAGCTCCTGACCTGGGCTCACCATTTCTATTTTTAAAGCACAGGGTAGATCAGATATGTGCATCTGGGGACTAAGTTTTCTTTCTGGCAGTGAGCATGTCACAGCAACTCTCCCCCACCATGTCAGCATCTCTATTAAGAGTGACACTCACCCTTCTTCCCCCCAGCGATGACAGAGTCTGGGCCGTTTTGCTTTTTTGCCAATGGATTTCCAGGTGACTGACAGGTGGCAGTAAGAATAACTCCTCCTGGACAATTTCCCCAAAATCTTATTCTTTGCACCACCATTTTTCTAACTGCTATCTGGAGAGTAATTGTTCTAGGAGGACCACTCTAGGGAGGTTACACATAGTCTCTAATTTGCACATTTCTTTCAGAATTGGGAAGGAATGAAATCCTGCTGTAAGTGTAGAGATTCTGCCAGAATCAACATTTTTTTTTAAAGTCAGAGTTTGAATGTCAGTTATAAATTGCCATTCCTCCTTGTTTCCTTCCACTTCTAATAATAGTCTTATGTAACCCACCTCTCCATATATACATACTTATGTGTTATTAATAGAAAATTAAGGCAAGAATGGGCCCTGGCCAAAAACATAAAGGTTGAGTCCCAGGGTGGTATGTTATAAATTAAATAAAATGAGCTATACATGTTTAAAATATCTGAGATAAAAAACCAATAAATGGATGGATTATGCATATGCACAGGCAGTGAACAGAAATGGAAATGCAAAAGACTTTTATATGAAAAGATGCACAACTCATGTAATAAGAGAAATAGAAATTAAAATTATATTGTGATCCCATTTTTTACTTGTCAGGTTGGCAAAATTCCAAAAGATCAAATACATACCCTGTTGGCAAGGCTGTGGGGAAACAGGCCCTTTTCCTACACTACCG
Organism: Phacochoerus africanus; assembly: GCF_016906955.1. NCBI lineage: Eukaryota > Metazoa > Chordata > Mammalia > Artiodactyla > Suidae > Phacochoerus > Phacochoerus africanus. The sequence goes on from NC_062545.1 coordinate 96,895,085, forward strand.
GAGGGAATTTATATTAGTACCACCCCTGTGGAGGGCAGTTTGGTGATATCTGTCAAAATTACAAATGCAAATATACTTTGACCCAGTAATTCCACGTCTGGGAATTTATCCCACAGATATACTTGCACAGGTGCAAAATGATACAACCACAATGTTATTAATTTCAGCCTTGTTTGTAGTAGCAAAAGATTGGAAACAAATCATTAGAATGTCAATAGGGACCTTTAAATAAATCATTGTATATCTGTACAATGACATAATATGCACTTTAAATAAGAAGGGACCTCTCTGTATATTGATATGGAAGGATCCCCAAGATACAAGTTAAAAGAGGGAAGGAGGAAATAGTATCCTAATATACTACATTTGATAGCTCAATAAATGGGAATGGAGTAACAACACAACAACAACAAAAACTCTGGAAGATTCATGAGAGACTGAGCTTTGGTGGCCTGTGTCCTTTGTGTGATAACTGGGCAGTTTGCCTTTGTGACTTATGAATGGATTGTGTTCCATGGAAAATAAGACCACAAACCTAAGTTCTTGAATAAGTTGTTTTCTAAGGTGACAGGCAGGAAGGAATAAGACCTAGGTTCAGTAAGTCATGCTGAAAGCTGTCCATTGTGATGGGAGACAACACTGCAGAGTATTCATGGTGCTGACTACAGCTGGGCCATGGGGTTAGCAACTTTGATGAGCCGTCTCTAAAGGGTGCTGACAGCATACCTCTGAAAGGGATCACATTATTTGAACACTATTTGTTCAGGGGAGCAAAACATAAAGGTATTAACAGCCTGAGCCACTAATTGTCAGTCTATGTGACAAATAATTCTATTATGAGGGGCAAATTTCTTCTTCAAATATGTGTTCAAACAAATAAAAATTTTAAACTATAGCATAAAATGTCTCTGACTAATAACCTATTTTAATAACCTGTAAAATTCAAAGTAAGAGACAGAATAGATAATATATCTTAGCAATCTGGTGAAATGGTGGCAGTGAGCAGATAGCCAGGGAGGCTGGACCAATGTCGACACTGGCTAGCCCCTCCCTGGAAAGAGAGTGGGTTTGTTCACTTGAAATGAAAATTGTAGCTAATACACACTGAGCGTTCCTAAGTGCTAGGCACTTTTGGGAGAACTTTGCAAGTATTAATTCATTTAATGCTCACAATCACATGTGATAAGTAATATTTTTATTCCCATTTTATGGACAGAGAACTTGAGCATAGAAAACTTGCTCAAAGTTCCTTAGCTAGTAAAGAAGCAGAGCTAAGATTTGAACTCAAGCACTCTAACTTCAGAGCACATGAGATACTGTTGCCCCATTATCACCACCTTCCGCTCTCAACCTCCACAACTTTCCCCCCAACCAATTCCTCACTGCTTGTTCTAAAACACAGGATGTGCACCAAACAGAAAACTTCCACACAGTAGGTACTGATTATCCAGCCTGAATATATTCACTCACTTCCTCCTCTTCCCAACTGGTATTTCCATATCCGTATCTACTCAAAGAACAATAGTTTTTGTTGTTTGTTTGTTTGTTTTTAACAATATTATCTAGAAAAATAGAAAGGAGGCTAAGAGGTGACAAATTTCTTATCTGACCATGCTGACCATTAATCCTTCTGGAAACCCTCCCTCCTTAGTTACTTTCACACTCACTCTCTTAATTTTTCTTTCAACATTGTGGACCACTCCCATTTTATTTGCTGGTTTATTCTCTTCCCCCAGCAAATAAATGTGGGTTCTGCAAGGCTCAGTCCTAACCAGCTCCTTTAAGCATATTAATTCCTCTTCCTTGGAGAGCTCATGGACATCCATAGCAATGGTTACTCTTTATTCATCAAAGACTCACAAATCTTACACATTAAGCCTAACCCTTTATTTTGAACTCCATATCTATATTTCAAATGCCCTCCTGACATTGTGGCTTGAACATCCTAACAGCTTTTCAAGCTAAATATTATCAATGCTAATCTCATACATTTTCTTTACAAACTTATTTTTAAAAGTTATTTCAGTGAAAAAACTCTACTATCCAGCAAAGTCACACAAATTTAGAGCTAAGGGAAATCCTTGACCCTTCTTTCTCCTTCTACTCCATTCTTTCACCAAGTTCTGTCCTTTTTGCTTCCCATATGTCTCTCCAGTCCACCCACTTCTACCCGTATACACACCATCTACCATCCTCTCTTACTCAGTCCACTAAAATAGCCTTTATCTGGCTTTCCTGTGTCCCTGATTGGTCCTCTAAATCATTTTTTACTCTCCAATCAGAGAGGTCTTCTAGACACCAATACTAGCATATCATGACACTGCTTAAAACCTGGGTAGTGGCATTCTATTGCTTTCAGAATAAAGGTCAATGTCCTTCATAAGACTGGCCAGGACCCTGAACTGGACCCTGACTACATTTGCCTTTCACACATCTCCTTGCATTTGGTGCTCCAGCCACAGGCTTTTCTTTCAGTCTTATGTTGGTATATGTGCCCATTATATTTCCTCCATTTGGAATGTCCTTCCTCCCATTCCTTTGAGTGGTTCCAGTCCACCCTTCAATGATCAGCTTAAATTTAAATTCTCCAGAGAAGTCTTCTTTGATTGATACCCAGGTTGAATTTGATTCTTCTCTGAAATACGTATTCACCTCATTACTCTTTCTCCTAACAGTATTCACAAATCCATAATTTTATATTATTGGTATTTTTTGTGTGTGCTTCTTGAGGGATGGTATCCAGTATGTTTTGTTTTATCCCTAGTGCTTAGCACAGAATAGAATGCAATTCATAATTATGAGGTACCCCTGAGCATGGATAAATTAATGGACGAATGAATGGAAGAGGATGACCCAAAGTAAAGAATTACAGATGCAGGTAGATCTCCTCTGGTTTTTCATGGATTTTATCTGTTCATGATATCAAAGCCCACTCTGAAAAAGACGAAGATGCATTGTATTAGGAAAAAAGTCTTCTAGACACTAAGAATAGCAATCAAGACAGAGATTTGACCCTTAAGCAAGAGGGTAGCGAGAGGAGGCCGAGGCAAACAGTACAGTAACAGAGGGTCTGGCCCCTCTTCTGCTCTTCCAGGATGAAGAAACAATTCATTTATTATTGAGACCTGTAGCAAGCAAAACACTTAAAACAATGGCAAAATTTCATATCAAAATATAATGAAAGTGAACTGCTATGAAAAAAATCAATGTGGGAAGCTGAAGAAAATTTGAAAAGAGTTTTGCACTCTTGTTAGGAAGCAATAGGATTTTGTCTCCATAGAAGAACAATTGAAAGTCATATCAGAAAAGCAAAAAAAAAAAAAAAAAAATCAAAACATTAGTGGATGAGATGGGAGTGATAAGTATGTTAAAGAACAATTACAGGAAAACCAAAAAAACCCACAATAGTAGAATTAAAGTCTACCCTATTGGCACTAAAGAACAAGGAGGACATAATGGAAAATTAAACCAGTGATTTAGCGGACAGACCTGTGTTTTACCATAATATGAAGGAAGAGCAAAGTAAATTATGGAAAAACAGTATAAATGCCTTTGAACAGATAAATAACAGAATTATAGACATTCCTGAGGAAGAAGCTAGAGTAATTGAAAGAGAATTGATGGTCAAGTAACCATAGTAACAGTTAACTTCCATCAAGCCCTTTTTTTGTGTGAGCCAGCTATGTGCTAAAACAGCTCTACAGCATCAGCACATCAATACTGCTGCACAAAACAGTAAAGACAGATGCATTGTTTATCTCTCTTTTATAGGTAAGGAAACCCAGGGACTAAGAGATGAGGTAGTTTGCACAAGGTTCTACAATTCACATAAGCAGAGAGGGTTGGTCATATCCTGCCCATTTGAGTCCAGCATCTATGCTCCTAATTTAGTAGGATTAATTTAAAAAAATTGAGTTAAAGTCCAATCACATAATAGAAAAGATTAATAACTTTCTCAGTAAAATTCATAATTAGAATGCTGCAACAAATTTATATCCAGAGAGCTCTGTAAAATAGTTGCTGCAGATACTCACTGGGGATTCTCTGCCCCTGACAGATATAAGTAAACTATCTTTAATTTCCACTTCTCTTGCTTCAGACAACCTGTTTGAAGTATTCCCAAGTGATTTCTGAAAATTCCCAGGGAGCTTACTTGAGCCTTCTTGCTTATTCCTCTGCCTTCCCAGGCTTATTCCTCTGCCTTCCCAGTCAGTTCCATAAAGATACCAATTGAGCTAGTCCCTTCATAAGTTTCTGCAGAGACACCAGATCATCTATTCACATCCACGAGTTTAGAGACTTGGGAAAGGACTTGAAGAGCCTTTGCAGAACACGATGCAGGGCTGCATGCCATCTTGCTGGCTCTCATCTCCCTGTCTCTTTGCCACGCCCTCCCATCTCTCTCTTCTCTTCCCACCCATGACTCACACACAACAGTCTAACCAGCTTCCTTTGACACAGAAATATGCTCTTGAATTCTGGCCTCCTGGACCTAACAGTTTATGATGTTCTCTGTAGAAAAAGACAAAAAACAAACAAAAAAAATAAAAAATAAAAAAACACATAGGGTTCTCCCTAAAAGTTATTCTGTGAATTTTTTTCCATCTTGCTAATAAGAATAAACATTTTTTGTTCGAATATGCTTCATGTTAAACACATAAATTTTTATTTCATAAATTAAAGGAATAAAAAATAATTCTCAGACATATAAGGACTCAATACACCTCTCAAGTATTATTTTGGTATTGTTTTTTCAAATGAAAGGAATCCATAGAAAGATTAGTTAAAATTAAGAGCTTATAAGTAAAAATCAGCATTGTAAATCTACTGAAAACATGGATATAGCACCTCAAAGCTAGGGTTTCAAAACTTGATTCTGTTAAAAACTAGCTGTGTAACTGAGGGCAAGTTATTATCTCTGTGCCTCTGTTTATTCATTTATAAAATGGGGATAGTACTAGCACTTACCTCATACATCTCTTATGAGGATTAAATGTCATTATTCTAATGTACTTAGAATTCTTGGTATTTAGAAATCACTAGGTACTTATTGCTAATTATAACAAGGAATGTGGTTGTTGAGGTATAAAAGATTGAGAAATAAGCATAGAAATCATTCACTTAAACATAAAACTAAAACTAAATAATTTTTAAAAGTAAGATTACTTTAAAATAATGCCAATGTTAAAGGTAATCTATGTATTATAAAAAGAATAGTGATTTATTAACAAGCTATATAAAAATCCCAGATTATATTTTAAAGGAGAAGTGTTAAGTCAGGGAAATAAAACCATACTAAGTCTCTTCTCTCATATAGACAGGACTCAAGAGATTCCATTCCATTCTTGATTTGAATAGCTACAGAAAACTGAAACTATTAAAACAGCTCTCAAATAGTAGACAAAAAACCATAGCAAGAAAACTCAAGCATAAGAATAGAACAAATGACTATTAAGTTTAAGTAAGATAAAAAGCAAATTTGCACAAACCAAGAAAATAAAGTCATTTTTAAATGCTAAAAGGTTTATTTAAAGCAGAGATTTATATCCCAAATAATAATATCAAAACTGGTTTAAAACCTATAAGAAACATAAAGAGAAATTTGTACAAAAATTAGACACTTTAATACTTCTCTATCACTCTTTAATGTATAAATCAGACAAATTGAGAGATTTGAATGTAACAATTAATAAGGTTGCATTAATGTATATTAAGAAAGAGTTTATTTTTTTAATCCAGGCAATTTCCATAAAAATTTCTTCTGTTTGAGAAGAAATCAAAACTCTAATTATAAGCTGGTTAGAAAGTACCTAAAACAATGGCAGTATTTATCAAAATATGGTCAAAATAGAATCTTCAAGCAAATTTGTACCATTGTATATATATTTTTATCACAACCTAATTTTATTATTATTTTTTTAATAGTTATTTCCCCAATACAATTTTTTTTCTACTGTGCAGCATGGTGACCCAGTAACATACATGTACACATTCTATTTTTGCACATTATCATGCTCCATCATAAGCGACTAGACATAGTTCCCAGTGTTGCACAGCAGGATTTCATTGCTAATCCATTTGAAAGGCCATTATATATTTTTTAAAAATTAAGCAATAAAGAAAGTAACTAATAACAATGAAAGGTCAGAAAGGGAAATCACAGAAACCATCCCATCTACCACTGCATCAAAAATAATAAACTACCTAGGAATAAACCTACCTAAGGAGTAAAAGACCTATACTCTGAAAACTGTAAGATGCTGATGAAAAAAATCAAAGAAGACACAAACAGATGGAAAGATATACTATGCTCTTGGATTGGAAGAATCAACATTGACAAACTTACTATACTATCCATGGCTATTTATAGCTTCAATGCAATTCCTATCAAATTACCAAGAATATTCTTCAAAGAACTAGAACAGAATATTTTAAGATTTGTATGGAAACACAAAAGACCACAAATATCCAAAACAATATACAAAAAGAAAAATGGAAATTGAGGTATCATGTTGCCTGACTTCAGACAATACTAAAAAGCTACAGTTCTCAAAACAATATGGCACTGGCACAAAACTGAAATATAAATCAATGGAACAGGATAGAAAGCCCAGAAATAAATCCAAGCGCCTATGGTCAACTAACCAATGACAAAGGAGACAAGAACATACAGTGAAAGAAGACAGTCTCTTCAATCAGTGGCACTGTGAATGCTGGATGGCTACATGTAAAAGAATGAAATTAGAATATTCTTTAAAACCATACAAAAAATAAGCTCAAAGTGGATTAAAGACCTAAATATAAGGTCGGATATTATAAAAGTCCTATAGGAAAACATAGGCAGAAAGCTCTTTGACATAAATTACAGCAATATCATGTTTGATAAACCTCCTAAAATAATGACAATAAAAACAAAAATAAACTAATGAGACCTAATTAAACTCAAAAGCTTTGCACAGACAAGGAAACCACTAAAAAACATAAACACAAACACAGAATGGGAGAAAAGCCCTGTAAATTATGCAACTGACAATGGCCTAATCTCCAAAATATAGAAACAACTCATATAAATTAACAATGAAAAAAAAAAAACTAAAATGGGTAGAAGACCTAAATAGACATTTCTCTAAAGAAGACATAACAGATGGCAAACAGGCACATGAAAAAATGCTCAACATCACAAATTACTAGAGAAATGCAAATCAAACTGCAGTGAGGTACCACCTCATACTGGTCAGAATGTCCATCAACAAACAACAAATGATGGAGAGAGTTTGGAGAAAACGGTACCCTCCTTAACTACTGGTGCTAATGTAAATTGGTACAAACAGCATGGAAGTAATTCATAAAACTAACTATAGAACTACCAGGGAAATTAAAATATACCTCAAGACAAATGATGATGAAAACACAACTGTTCAAAATCTACAGGATGCTGCAAAAGCAGCTCTTAGCGGGAAGTTGATAGTGATACAGGCCCTCCTCAAAAAAGAAGAAAAATCTCAACAACTTAACCTACCACCTAGAAGTAAGAAAAAGAAGAACAAATAAAGCCTAAAGTCAGCAGAAGGATGGAAATCATAAAGATCAGAGAGGAGATCAATAAAAATTGGAGCTGTAGTGACCGGCCTATGCCACAGCCACAGTGATGCAGGATCTGAGCCATGTCTGTGAACTACACCACAGCTCATGGCAATACCATATCCCCAACCTACTGAGCAAGGCCAGGGATTGAACCCACATCCTCATGGATACTAGTCAGACTTGTTTCTGCTGTGCCACAATGGGAACTCCAAGAGCTGGTTCTTTGAAAGAGTAAAGAAAATTGAAAAACTTTTAGCTAGACTCACCAAGAAGAGGAGAGAAAAAACTCAAATAAATAAGAAAAGAAATGAAAAAAGAGATTATTTCAGATAATGCAGAAATACTAAAAAAAAATAAGAGAATACTATGAATAATTATATGCCAACAAATTTGACAACTTCGAAGAAATGAACAACTTTCTAGAGACATAGAATTTGCCAAAACTGAATCAAGAAGAAATAGATCAATTAAAGAGACCAATTACTAGAAAAGAAATTGAGTATGTAATAAAAATTCTCTCTACAAAAAAAAGTCCAGGACCAGATGGCTTCAGAAGTAAATTCTACCAAACATACAAAGAAAAACTTATATCCATCCTTGTCAAAATTTTCCAAAAGTTTGAAGAAGAAGGAATAATCCCAGACATTCTATGAAGCCACCATCATAGAATTAATACCAAAACCAGAGAGAGAAACTACCAAAAAAGAAAATTATAGGCCAATATCTTTGAAGAAAATAGATACAAAAATTCTCATCAAAACTTTAGCCAACCAAATCCAACAACACATAAAAAAGATCATACACCACGACCAAGTGGGATTCATCCCAGCTTCACAAGCACAGTTCAACATATGCAAATCAATACATGTCATACACCACATTAATGAAAGAAAAGTAAAAAACCACATGATCATCCCCAAAGATGTAGAAAAAGCTTTTGACAAAATCTGACATCCCTTCATGATAAAAACTTTTACCAAAGTGGGTATAGAGGGACCATACATTAACATAATAAAAGCCGTTTATGACAAACCCTTAGCCACTGTAATACTCAATGAAGAAAAGCTGAAACCTTCTTGCTTAAATCTGGAACAAGACAAGGTTCCCCACTCTCACCACTTTCATTCAGCATAGTAATGGAAATCCTAACCACAGCAATCAGACAAAGAGAAGAAATAAAGAGTATCCAAATTGGAAGAGAAGAGGTAAAATTGTCACTCTATGCAGATGACATGATACCATATACAGAAAACTTTAAGGATTCCACACAAAAACTACTCAAATTGATTGATGAATTCAGAACAGTAACAGCATACAAGACTAACATTCAGAAATTGGTTGCATTTCTGTTTTCTAAAAATGAAATATTGGAAAAGAAATATAAAGATGCAATAGCTTTTAAAATCATATCCCCCAAATTAAATACTTAGGAATAAAACTGACTAAGAAGGTGAAAGACTTATATACGGAGAACTATAAAACATTAATCAAGGAAAATAAAGAGATTCAAAGAAATGGAAAAATATTCCATGTTCTTAGATTGGAAGAATTAATATCATTAAAATGGCCGCACTACACAAAGTAATCTACAGATTCAATGCAATCCTTATCAAATTACCCATGACACTTTTCACAGAACTAGAACAAAGAATCCATAAAAGACCCAGAATTGCCAAAGCAATCCTCAGGGATAAGAAAAAAAAGTAGGAGGGATAAGTCTCCCAGAACTCAGACAATATTACAAAGTTACAGTAAACAAGACAGTGTGTTACTAGTGCAAAAACAGACCAACAGACCAATTTAATAGACTAGAGAACCCAGAAATAAACCCAGACACCCACAGTCAATTAATCTTTGACAAAGGAGGCAAGAATAAAAAAATGGGAAAAAAATCTCTTCAGCAAGTTGTGCTGGCAAAACTGGACAGCTGTAAATCAATGAAACTAGAACACACTCTCACACCATGCCCAAAAATAAACTCAAAATAACTTAAAGACTTAAACATAAGACAAGACATCATAAAACTCCTAGAAGAGAACATAGGCAAAACATTCTCCAACATCAATCATACAAATGTTTTCTTAGGTCAGTCGCCCAAGGCCAGAGAAATAAAAACAAAAATAAATAAGTGGGACCTAAACAAACTTACATCTTTTTGCACAGCAAAGGAAATCATAAAAGACAACCCATGGAATGGGAGAAAATAGTTGCAAATGATGCAGCTGACAAAGGCTTAATTTTCAAAATATGCAAACAACTCATAACACGCATTAGCAAAACAACAACAACAAAAAAAAAAACCCACAACAACAACAAAAAACCAACTGAAAAATGGGCAGAAGACCTAAATAGACATTTCTCCAAATAAGACATACGGATGGCCAACAGGCACAAGAAAAAAAATGCTCAGCTTCACAAATTATTAGAGAAATGCAAATAAAAACTACAATGCAGCACCACCTCACACCAGTCAGAATAGCTATTGTTAATAATTCTGCAAATAAAAAATGCTGCAGAGGGTGTGGAGAAAAGGGTATCCTCCTACACTTTTGGTAGGAGTGTAAATTGGTATACCCACTATGGAAAACATGCACCCATATGTTCATTTCATCAACAGATGAATGGATTAAGGAGATGTGTTACACATATACAGTAGAATACTACTCAGTCATAAATAGGACAAAGTCATGCCATTCGAAGCAACATGGATGGAACTAGAGACTCTCATACTGAGTGAAGTAAGTTAGAAAGGGAAAGACAGACACCATATGATATCACTTATATGTGGAGTCTAAAATATGGCACAAATGATTTATCTACAAAATAGAAAGAGATCAAGGACATGAAGGTTTTACTTCTCCCTCCTAGAACTTCCTTCTTCATCTCTCCTCCCTATAATATAACTCCAACCCCAGCACATTGTGTTTGGCGACAGGGAGGTGGAGGGAGTGGGATAGATAGGGAGTCTGGGGTTAGTGGATGCAAACTGTTGCATTTGGAGTGAATGGGCAATGGGATCCTGCTGTGTAGCACAAGGACTATATCTAATCACTTGTGATGGATCAGGATGAAGGATAATGTGAGGAAAAGAATGTAAATATATGTATAACTTGGTCACTTTGCCATACAGCAGAAATTGGCAGAACATTGTAAATCAAATAATAAAAATAAAAGATGCAATATCAATAGGGTAAAAGGACAACCTACAAAAAGGGAGAAAATACAATTCATAAATCTTTTTTTCTTTTTCTTTTTTTTTTTGTCTTTTTGCCTTTTCTGGGGCTGCTCCCTCGGCACATGGAGGTTCCCAGGCTAGGAGTCTCTTCGGAGCTATAGCTGCCGGCCTACGCCATAGCCACAGCAACACGGGATCCGAGGCATGTCTGTGACCTACACCACAGCTCACAGCAACACTGGATCCTTAACCCACTGAGCAAGGCCAAGGATCAAACCTGCAACCTCGTGGTTCCTAGTCGGATTCGTTAACCACTGAGCCACGATGGGAACTCCACAATTCATAAATCTTATAAGGGATTAACATAGAGAAGCCCTAAGTCTCAACAAAAATATATCCAAAAAATCCAATTCAAAAATGAACAAATGATTTGAATAGACATTTTTTTCCAAAGAAGATATACAACATGGGTAATAAACACATAAGAAGATATACAAAATCATTCATCATTAGGGAAACATAAATCAAAACTACAAAGGGATGTCACCTCACACACATTAGGAGGGCTAACATAAATAGACAGAAACAAAAACAAACGAACCAAAAAAGAAAACAGTAAGTGTTGGTGAAGATATGGAGAAATTGGAACTCTTGTGCCCTGTTGGTAAGAATGTAAAATGGCACAGCTGCTGTGGAAAACAGTATCACAGTTCCTCAAAAAAAATTGAAAACAGAATTATCATATAATTGAGTGAAACTATTTCTGGATATATACACAAAAGAATTGAAAGCAGGGACTTGAAGGAGTTCCCTTTGTGGCTTAGCAGGTTAGGGACCCAATATAGTCTCTTTGAGGATGCAGGTTTGAGCCCTGGCCTGGCTCAGTGGCACAGGATTGCAGCTGCATCTTAGATCTGGTAGTTGCAGTTTCAATTTGAACCATAGCCCATATGCTGCAGGTACAACCATAAAAAGAAAAAGAAAAAAGAAAAAAAAGATAGCAGTAGGGTCTCAGAGATATTTGTATACCTATGTTCATAGCAGTATAATTCAAAATAGGGAAAACATGAAAGCAACCCAAGTGTCCATTGACAGATGAGTAAAACATGAAACATATGCACAATGGAACATTATTTGACTTTTAAAGGAAGAAAATTCTGACATATAACAGTGATGAACTTTAAGGACATTTCTGCTAAGTGAAATAAATCAGACACTCAAAAACAAATGCTGCATGTTTCCACTTAGAGTAGCTAAAATCAGAGACAGAAAGTAGAAGAGTGATTGCCTGGGGCTGGGGATGGGTGAAATGGGGAATTAGTTTTTAATGGGTCAAAGTTTCAGTTTTAAAAGATGAAAAGAAAAAAAAAAGATAAAAGAATTATGGTGGCGATGTTTGTACAACATTATAAATGTATTTAATACTACTATATATGATTAACGTAGATTTTATGTTATGTATACTTTACTACAATTTAAAAAGTGAAAAATATAGATACACAATATTTAAAGTAGTATACTGTGTTTTGACACTCTATGGAGGTAAATTTGAAATTGTCAAAAGAAATGGGGATTTTCTTGGAAAAATATAACTTTGCACATTGATTTAGAGAGAAGAAAAAGATTGATAAAAGTTCTTAAGTACTTACTTCAGCTGGCTTGAAAAATAACGTTATTTCAGGAGTTCCTGTTGTGGCTTAGTGGAAATGAACCCAACTAGGATCCATGAGGATGCAGGTTCTATCCCTGGGCTTGCCCAGTGGGTTAAGGATCTGGCTTTGCTGTGAGCTATGGTGTAGATGACAGACACAGCTTGGATCCCACATTGCTGGGGCTGTGGCATAGGCCAGCTGCTATAGCTCTGATTTGACCCCTTCAACTCCTAGCCTGGGAACTTCCATATGCCGCAGATGTGGCCCTTAAAAAAATGCAAAAAAAAAATGTTATTTCAAACTTTGAAAAAATAGGTATTTCTCTTGTACCAGAGCATAGACAAAGATGGAAAGTATTTAATAAGAAAATTAACCTAAAAACAACTAAAGCCAACAGAAATATTTGATAACATATAAAAAATATATAGAAATCAAGATTTTTTCCCCCGTATTCTAAGAAAACATACACAGAAATTATTTTAAGAAGTATTTTTTAAAGAATACGAAAACACAAAAATATATGAAGCAGGCAAATAGAAAATGTGCTATAGTCACAGAAAGAAACTAAAAAAATATTGACTGAAAGGCACAAGTATTTAATACATGAGAAATGGGTTATTTTTTATATAGGAAAATGAAACATAAATATGACAGTTCTGATTGTAACTTATAGATTAATTCTAGAATTTATCTGGAAGAATAAAGTCTACAGATTGTCAAGAAATTTTTGGCCTGTAATTTTCTTTTTTGTGTTTTGGTTTTGGTATCAGGGTGACACTGGCCTCACAGAATGTTTTGGAAATGTCCCTTCTGCAGTTTTTTGGGAAAGTTTCAGAAGAATAGGTGTTAATGCTTTCCTAAATATTTGGTAGAATTCAACTCTGAAGCCTGGATGTTTGTTTGTTGGGAGTTTTTTAAATTAATGATTCAATTTCAGTACTAATAATTTGTCTTTTCATATTTCCTATTTCTTCCTGGCTCAGTCTGGAAGATTGTACCTTTCTAAAAATTCATTCATTTCTTCTAAATTGTCCATTTTATTGGCATGGAGCTGCTCATAGTAGTCTCCTATGATCTTCTGAATTTCTTTGGTGCTGGTTGTAACTTCTTTATTTTTTATATATTTATTTATTTTTTTGTCTTTTTGCTATTTCTTTGGGGCCGCTCCCACGGCATATGGAGGTTCCCAGGCTAGGGGTCGAATCGGAGCTGTAGCCACCGGCCTATGCCAGAGCCATAGCAACGCGGGATCCGAGCCGCGTCTGCAACCTACACCACAGCTCACGGCAATGCCGGATCGTTAACCCACTGAGCAAGGGCATGGACCGAACCCGCAACCTCATGGTTCCTAGTCGGATTCGTTAAACACTGCGCCACGACGGGAACTCCTGGTTGTAACTTCTTTTTCACTCCTGATTTTAGTAATACAGGCCCTCTTTTTTTCTTGATGAGTCTGGATGAAAGGTTATCAATTTTGTTTACCTTTCCAAAGGACCAGCTCTAAATCTCACTCATCCTAAATAGTCTCTATTTCATTAATGTCTTCTCTAATCCTTATATCTTTCATTTTACTAACTGTAGGTTTATTTGTTCTTGTATTGTATTTCTATAAAATTCCCTCTTAGAACTGCTTTTGCTATGTCCCATAGATTTTGGATTTTGCATTTCCATTTTAATTTGTCTCCAGGTAATTTTTTAATTTTGATTATTATTTCAGTGATCCATTGGTTGTTTAGTAACATATTGTTTAGCTTCCAAGTATATGTGGTTTTTTTTTCTTGTAGTTGATTTCTAGCCACATAGTTGGAAAAGACATTTAAAATGATTTCAAATTTCTTAAATTTACAAGGCTTGCTTATGATCTATCCTGGAGAATATACCATGTGCACTTGAAAAGAATGTAAATTCTGCTGCTTTCAAATGGAATGCTCTATAAATATCATTAGGTCCATCTGGTTTAATGTTTCTTTATTGATTTCTGTCTGGATGATCTGTCCATTGATGTGAGTGGTGTGTTAAAGTCCCCACTATGACTATGTTACTATCAATTTCTTCTTTTATGTCTGTTAACATTTGCCTTATATATTGAGGTGCTCCTATGTTGGGTGCATGTGTATTTACAACTGTTTTATCTTCTTCTGGGATTGATTCCTTGATTGTTATATAGCGTCCTTTGTCTCATGTAAGTGTTTTTGTTTTAAAGGGTATTTTGTGTAAGAATAGCAACTACAGCTTTCTTTTGACTTCCATGTCTGGGGAGTACCTTTTTCCATTCTTTCACTTTTAGTCTGTATGTGTCTCTAGATCTGAAGTGGGTCTCTTGTAGGCAGCAAATATACAGGTCTTGTTTTTGTATCCATTAAGCTAATCTATGCCTTTTTGTTGGAGCATTTAGTCCATTTACATTCAAGGTAATTATCAATAAGTATGTTCCTATTGCCATTTTGTTAATTGTTTTGGATTTGGTATTGTAAGTCTCCCCCTGTTTTCTTCTTTGTCTTGTGATTTTATAACTATCTTAGTGTCCTCTTTTCTTTTTGTGTATATATCTGTTGGAGGTTTTTGTTTTGTGGTTACCATGAGGTTTTTATATAGGAGTCTATATTTACACATGTTTAAGTTTCTCTTCTCTTAATTTCCAACACATTTTAGATATCCTACATTTATACTTTCCTCCCCTCACAATTACTGGTTTTGATTTTATTTTTTACATCTAATTGTTTTTTGTATCCCTTAAGCGCTTACTGTGGATACAAATATTTTACTACTTCAGTCTTTGAACCTCCTTATAGTCATGTGTGCAGATGACATCCTACCTTCATTGTATGTTTGCGTTACTAGTGAGTTTTTCCATTTTGTAATTTTGCTTCTAGTTTTGGCTTTTTCTTTTTTGCCAAGAGAAATTCCCATAGCATTTGTTGTAAAGTTTCTTTGGTGGTGCTGAATTATTTAAGTTTTTGCTTGTCTTTAAAGATTTTGATTTGTTCTTCAAATCTAAATTAGAGCCTTGCTAGGTAGAGTATTTTGATTGGTGATTTTTTTCTCTTTTATCATTTTAAGTATACCATGCCACTCCTTCTGGCCTGGAGAGTTTTTGTTGAAAAATTAGCTAATAGCCTTATGGGGGTTCCCTTGTATGTTATGTATTGCTTTTCCCTTGTTGCTTTTAACATTTTCTCTTTATCTTTAGTTTTTATCATATGATTACAGTGTGTCTCAGCATGTTCCTCTGTGGGTTAAATCCTGTGTAGGACTTCCTGTGTTTCCAGTACTTAGGTAATTATTTTCTTCCCCAAGTTGGGGAAGTTTCCAGCTATTATCTCTTCAAGTATTTTCTGAGGCCCTTTCTTTTCTCTTTCTGGGACACCTGTAATGTGAATATTAGTGTTCTTGTTGTTGTCCTAGAGGTCTCAGACTGTTTTTATTTCTTTTCATTCTTTTTTTTTTCCTTTTTAGCAGCAGTGATTTCCACTGTTTTTTCTTCCAGCTCACCTATCTATTCTTCTGAATCATTTAGTCTAATATTGATTCCTTCTAGTGTATTTTTCACTTGTTATTTGTGTTTTTTCTTTATATTTTCTAACTTCTTGTTAAAAACTTCTAACTTTTTGCTCTGTGCAGCCATACTCCTCCTGAGTTCTTTGGTTGTCTTTACAATATTACTCTGAGCTCTTTCTTTGGTAGATTGCCTATCTCCACTTAGTTCTTCTTCTGAGGTTTTATCTTTTTTTGGTCTGGAACATATTCCTCTGCTACTTTAGTTTGTCTAAGTTGCTATTTGTATTTTTATGTATGTGGTAGGTTAGGCATGCTTCTGCCCTTAGATCAGTGGCCCTCAGTAGGAGATGCCCTATGTGTCCCAGCAGTGCATTCCCCCCTCATCACTCAAGCTGTATGCTCTAGGAATTCCACTGACAGGGCTCATGGATCCTTCTGTTGTGTTGGGCTCATGGTGTGGGCAGTCATTAGGCTTGGTTAGCCTCTGGTCTTACTGTTTTCCAGGCCCTGCCTTGTTCAGATGCTGCTGGCTGCTGTTTATCAAGGCTTAGTCACAAGATGTCTGCTTGTGGAAACTTAGGGAGTCCCAGGGCTAGTACTGGCTAACTGGTGTGTGAAGTCAGGGCCCCAAAGACTCTCAGGCTATTGCCCTCTCACTGGAAGGTGAAGCCAGGTCTTAGAGTTACTGTTGGACTACTGGCTGGCTGAGAAGGTTCCTGGAGTCTGGCTGCAGGGCCCAGGGATCCAAGATCTCATTTTGAATTGTTGGAGGGGGTGGAGTCTTTACTTCCTTACATAGTTGGGTATTGATCTGCAGTGTCCTGGAGCTTGAATTGATCTGCTAATGGGCAGGGCCAGGGCCCAGCTGATCTAAGAGTAGGGTCTGGTGTGCTTGATATGATGGCTGTAAAACTGTAGTTTTCTTGGGTCTGGTGTCTGCCCTTGGTGGGTAAAGTTGGCCTAGATGTAGTTTAGACTTCCCGGAAGGAAGGGCCTGTGCCCGTCCACTGGTGGGTGGAGCTGGGTCTTGGTCCTCTGGTGGGCAGGGCCATGTCTAGAGGCATCTGTGGGCTCAGAGCCTTTTGGCAGTCTGTCTGTTGATGGGGGAAGTCATATCACCACCCGGTTATTTGTCCTGTGGTGTCCCAACACTGGTGCCTATAGGCTATTGGATGGGGCCAGGTTTTGGCTCTAATGAGCCAAGATAGCAGCCATCAGCAGCAGTGTTCACATGGATGAATGTTCCTAAATCAGTTGCACCAGAGTCCGTGTCCCTAGGTGAGCCACAGCTACCTCCTTACTCCCTGGGAGAACTCCAAAACCAGTGAGTACCTCTGGCCCAGGCTCTTGTCAAATTACTACTCTGGTTCTGGGTCCTAGTTCACATGGGATTTTTTTGTGTGCCCTAGAGTGAAGTATCTACTTACCCTAGTCTTGTGGAGCTCCTGAAATTCAGTTCCACTGGCCTTCAAAGCCAAATGCTCTGGGGACTCATCCTCCCATTGCTGAACATCTTGGCTCTTGCTCCTGTAGGAGAAATTCTGCAATATAATTATGATTATTCTCAAATATAATTATTCTCCAATTTGTGGGTCACCCACCTGAGGAGTATGGGATTTAATTTTATTGTGATTCGGCCTCTCCTACCCATCTTGCTGTGGTTTCTTCTTTATGATTAGCTGTAGAAGGTCTTTTCTGGTAAGTTTCAGCCTCTTTCATTGCTTATTCTTCTGCAGATAGTTATGACTTTGGTATGCTCATAAAAGGAGTTGAGCTCAGCATCTCTCTACAGTACTACTGTAGCTGCCAATGAGGTCCTCTGTGCTGGGTTATGGAAAACTGAGAGTTTCAGAAGGGCTGTGTCTTCTGCACCATGGTCAGGGCTATAGCTACCCTGATCCCAACTCCTCAATCATCACCAAGAACTTTTTTAAAAAGTAAAAATTATGAGAGAATAATTACACCAGTAAGACATTGGTGTTAGCTTTTGTAGACTGGTTACTAGAATAGTATAAAAGCCAGAAAACAGAAAGTAGTATAGATTAAAATTCTGAGCAGTTAGATTTCAATATATAGCTCATAGGTTCATCTGTTCATAAAAAACCAAAGGATTATAGAGGTAATGTTTAAGATGGCTTCTCCCAATATATTCCCACCAAATTAGGTTGAGAGGTAGTCTTTCAATGATTTAAATCCAGCATTAGCTTTTTGCTTATCCTCATGCATTGGCTCATCATTTTGGAAACCTTGTCAGTTTCATGGAAGATGATAAACCTCTCAGTGTACACAGCTCTCTCCTTGAAGATTTCTGAATTCACTCCGAAGACCCTCAACTGTTAAAATGTACTCACCTACTATCTTATTACTCATTTTGATGTGCTGATTTGAATACTCAGGAAAAAATCTACATAGATGAAGTATTTTAAAGTATAACATTGAAGCCAAGAAAAGAAGAGGTATATATTTATTTAATCTCATAAATGTTTCCCATTGTGTTATTAAAAGTAATAGAAGAAATTGCAAATAATGATTGAAACATTAAACAAGGCACAGATAGTCAAATTTTAGCTGAAATTAATAGCATATCCAATTGTTTAATTAGCTTAAACAATAAGAAATAATGTTGGTTACAAAACTGGAGTCCAGGAGGTGAGCACATTGCAGAACATTGACTTATTCTAGTGAGCTCAGCATTGACTTGTTCTAGTAGGCTCAGCTTCTTTTCCTTGTGATTAGTATATCTTCACCTCCTCCATTGGCTTCATCCTTCAACAAACTCCTCTCACATTGGAAAAATAGATAAAGTAGGTCCAGATTTCACATCTGCATACCATCTTAGCTTGCATCCCCAAGAGAGCAAAGGCTTATGTGCTGCTATTTTATTAGAAAGTATAACTCAAGAGAAACGGGAGTGAGGGAAAATGAAAAAAGTGAAGCAGCAGTGGAGGAAGAGTCAATTATTAAGCTGACTTCTGCCTGGTATCAAGTATCACTGATTGCTTAACTTTATCAAACACTTGAGCCACCAAGAGGCTACAGAAACATTTATAGTGGCTTTCCTACCACTTTTCTCATTGGTCAAAGATTGTCCAACATAGAAATAATTCCCCTGAATTTCTGGTTGTACACATGTGTCATTGATCAGGTCCCACATCATCTCATGCTTCAACACCGAGAGGAAGGATGTAGAGAATAAGGAAAAAGTGGGGTCCATAGTACAAAGCTGTCAGATTGTAGCTATTGGAGGTTGGTCAGAGTCTCCACACAGACATGGTTACTACAGAGGATGATGATATGAGAATAACTGGCTTTGTCCCAGGATTAGGAGGGATAGAGAGAAATGTCCTCAATTTGATAAAGGACATTTACAGTAAACATACAGCTGACACCATACTTAATGGTGAAACACAGAACTCTATCATCCTAAAGTCAGGAACAGGACAAAGTTCACTATTACCACTTCTATTCTACGTTTTGCTTGAGGTTCTAGTCAGTGAAATATGGCAAGAAAAAAATACCCAAATCTGAATTAGAAAGGACAATATAAAGCTACTCTTACTTGTAGGCAATATAATCATCCATGTAAAATAATATGATGAAATGTATTTAAAAAGCTACTGGAATTAACAACTGAATTAAATAAGGTAGCAAGGTAAAAGATCAAGGAACAACAACAAAAACAAAAATAAAAATCAGTTGTGTTTCTATACATAAGCAACAAAAAAATCAAAAATTTTGATTTAAAAATTAATGCCATTCATAATACCATCAAAATATTTAAATACTTAATCTGATCCCAATAAAGCATAAGACCAATGTACAGAAAACTGTAACTCATTGCTATGAATAAATAAAGATTTTTAAAAAATGAGCAATTACACTGTTCATATGTCAGAAAATTCAATATTGTTAAGATGTCAATTCTCTCCAGATTGACCTCTAAATTAAATAAAATTACTGTCAAAATACCAGCAGTTTTTTTTTTAAGAATTGATAAGATGATTCTAAAATCCTTATGGAAATGCAAAGCACTATGAAAAAAAATTAGCATACTAACACTACTTGATTTCAATACTTACTATATATCAACAGTAATCAAGACTATATGATATTTTTTGTTTGTTTGTTTGTCTTTTTGTCCTTTTAGGGCTGTACCCGCAGCATGTGGAGGTTCCCAGGCTAGGGGTCTAATTGGAGCTGAAGCCACCGGCCTACACCAGAGCCACAGCAACTCGGGATCCCAGCCGCATCTGCGACCTGCACCACAGCTCATGGCAACGCCGGATCCTTAACCCACTAAGTGAGGCCAGAGATTGAACCCACAACCTCATGGTTCCTAGTAAGATTCATTTCCCCTGTGCCACGACAGAAACTCCTAATATTGGTTTTAAGATAGACATAAGGCCAAGAGAACCAAATAGAGACCCACTTGCATATGGTAAACTGATTTTGGACAGAGGTGCAAGGACAACTAAATGGAGAAAAGATAGTTTTTTCTCAATGCATAGTACTGGAACAATTAGATATCCATGTGTTAAAAAAGGACAGAAATAAAAACATATCTCCAATCAACACTTTGTACCAACTACAAACATTAATAGATTATAGACTTAAATGTAAAATCTAAAATTATGAAACTTATAGGAGAGAATATAGGGAAAACCTTTACAGATTTTCAGTTTCAGCTCCTACATGTAAAGAACTTAATTCATCACTCTCTTCCATAATACAAGAAAAGATGGACACACTGAATATCAAGAACTTTTCTTGGACTCATCAGAGACCTTAAATTGTGGGCTAAATTGCCATCCCAGAATCTGGACCATCATATCCCATGTGTTACAGCCAAGATCCATTTGACTGGGATAGGAACTAGTAAGAATAATTACATGGTAATTCAGATGAATTGTTGAGGTTGAGTGTGAGCTAGTGTGAGAATTAAAAAACAAAAATAAAACAAACAAACAAAACTCCTGGAGGCTGCAGTCTTAGGGAGAGCCCTCGCAATTTTGTGATCTTTCCATCCAAGAATTCTCCCAGGTTCTGATGGTAAAGCTCTAAAAACATTCTCTCATGCCACCATCAATCCTCTCTAACTGAACCTCAATATAGCCCCAGAACTCTGCCTTCTTAAGCCCTGAGATTCCTAGATGTGAATGACTTCTCCATCACCTCTGCCGGGAAAACCTCTGGAGTCACTTGTGAGAAGACTTTAGAGTGTTTTCAGAAACCAGTGTTGCCCTTCATAGCACCTCTTAAGCTGCCATCCCCCAAAATCCCTATATTAAAGGACATAGATTACCCTAAAACTCACCACTCAGGAACATTTTGCATTCCCTTTTATCTTGAAATGTTTTAGTCTACTTTGCTAACTGTGGCAGAAACAAGAAAAGCCTAAACCCTAACCTATACGAACCGAATAGACTCGGAATGGTTCTGTGGTGACAGGGTGACAGACAACCTAAAATTTTAAATGGACATGTGAACCAATTTAAATTTTTTTTATTACTCAATGAATTTATTACATTTATAGTTGTACAATGATCATCACAATCCAATTTTATAGAATTTCAATCCCACAACCCCAGTTCATCCCCCCATCTCCGAACAGTCTCCTTTGGAAACCATACATTTTTCAAAGTCTGTGAGTCAGTATCTCTTCTGCAAAGAAGTTCAGTCTGTCCTTTTTTCAGATTCCACATGTCAGTGAAAGCATTTGATGTTGGTGTCTCATTGTATAACTAACTTCACTTAGCATCATAATTTCTAGGTCCATCATGTTGCTAAAAATGCTGGTATTTCATTCATTTTAATGGCTGAGTAATATTCCATTGTGTACATGTACCACATCTTCTTGATCCACTCCTCTGTCAATGGACATTTAGGTGGTTTCCATGTCTTGGCTATTGAAAATAGTGCTGCAATGAACATCGGAGAACATGTATCTTTGCGAGTCATGGTTTTCTCTGGATAGAGGCCCAGGAGTGGGATTGCTGGATCAAATGGTAGTTCTATGTTTAGTTTTCTGAGGAATCTCCATACTGTTTTCCACAGTGGTTGCACCAATTTACAATCCCACCAGCAGTGTACTAGGGCTCCTTTTTCTCCATACCCTCTCCAGCACTTACTGTTTGTAGACTTTTTGATGATGGCCATTCTGGCTGGTGTAAGGTGGCACCTCATAGTGGTTTTGATTTGCATTTCTTTAATAATGAGTGATGTTGAACATCTTTTCATGTGCTTTTTGGCCATTTGTATGTCTTCTTTGGAGAACTCTGTTTAGATATTCTGCCCATTTTTTGATGGGGTTGTTTGTTTTTTTTTGGTATGGAGCTGCAGAAGGTTTTTATAAATTTTGGAGATTAATCCCTTGTCAGTTGATTCATTTGCCAAGATTTTCTCCCATTCTGTGGGTTTTTTTTTTTTTTTAGGGTTTCCTTTGCTGTGTAGAAACTTTTCAGTTTGATTAGGTCCCATTTGTTTATTTTTGTTTTTACTGTCATTATTCTAAGAGGTGGATCTGAGAAGATGTTGCTGTCATTTATGTCAGAGAGTGTTTGGCCTATGTTTTCCTCTAAGAGTTTGATAGTGTCTGGTCTTATATCTAGGTCTTTAATCCATTTTGAGTTTATTTTTCAGTATGGTATTAGGGAGTGTTCTAATTTCATTCTTTTCCATGTGGCTGTCCAGTTTTCCCAGCACCACTTATTGAACAGGCTGTCTTTTCTCCATTGTGTATTCTTACCTCCTCTGTCGTAGATTAATTAGTTGGCTGTAGGTGTGTGGGTATAATTCTGGGCTTTTTATCCTGTTCCACTATTCTATATTTCTGTCTTTGTGCAGTACCATATGGTTTTAATGATTGTTGATTTGTAGTATAGTCTGAAGTCTGAGAGCCTGATTCCTCCAGCTCCATTTTTCTTTTTCAGATGTCTTTAGTTTTTGTGCTTCCAAATGAACTTTAAAATATTTTGTTCGAGTTCTGTGAAAAATGTCCTTGGCCATTTGATAGGGATTGCATTGAATCTGTAGGTTGCCTTGGGTAGTATAGTCATTTTGATAATATTGACTCTTCCAATCTAAGAGCATGGTATGTCTTTCCATCTATTTGTGTGATCTTTGATTTCCTTCATCAGTGCCTTATAGTTTTCAGAGTACAGGTCTTTTGCCTCTTTAGGTAGGATTACTCCTAGGTATTTTATTCTTTTGGATGTAATGTTAAACAGGATTACTTCCCTAATTTCTGTTTCTGCTTTTTCAGTGTTAATATAGAAATGCAGTTGATTTCTGTGTATTAATTTTGTATCCTGTGACTTTGCCAAATTCATTGATGAGCTATAACAGTTTTCTGGTAGAGTCTTTAGGATTCTCTAGGTATAGTATCATGTCATCTGCAAGTAGTGATAGTTTTACTTCTTCCTCTCCAATTTGGATTCCTTTTATTTCTTTTTCTTCTCTGATTGCCGTGGCTAGGACTTCCAAAACTATGTTGAAGAGTAGTGGTGAGAGCAGACATCCTTGTCTTGTTCCTTATCTCAGCAGGAATTGTTTCAGCTATTCACCATTGAGAATGATGTTAGCTGTGGGTTTTACATGGCCTTTATTATGTTGAGGTAGTTTCCCTCTATGCCCACTTTCTGAAAGGTTTTTATCAGAAATGGGTGTTGGATTTTGTCAAAGGCTTTTTCCGCATTTATTGAGAGGATCATATGGTATTTATTCTTCAGTTTGTTAATGTGGTGTATCACACTGATGGATTTGTGGATATTGGAGAACACTTGCATCCCTGGGATAAATCTCACTTGACATGATGTACAATCCTTTTAATGTATTGTTGGATGTGGTTTGCTAGTGTTTTGTTGAGGATTTTTCATCGATGTTCATCAGTGAAATTGGCCTGTAGTTTTCTTTTTTTGTGGTATCTTTGTCTGGTTTTGGTATCAGGGTGATGGTGGCCTCATGGAATGAGTTTGGGAGTATTCCTTCCTCTGCAATTTTTTGGAATAGTTTCAGAAGGATAGGTATTAGCTCTTCTCTAAATGTTAGAATTCACCTGTGAAGCCATCTGGTCCTGGACTTTCGTTTGTTGGAAGTTTTTTTTAATCACAGTTTCAATTTCAGTTCTTGTGACTGGTCTGTTCATCTTTTCTATTTCATCTTGGTTTAGTCTTAGAAGATTGTACTTTTCTAAGAATTTGTCCATTTCTTCTAGGTTTTCCATGTTATTGGCGTATAGTTGCATATAGTAGTCTCTTATGAGCCTTTGTACTTCTGTGATCTCTGTTGTTACTTCTCCTTTTTCATTTTGAATTTTATTGATTTGAGTCCTCTCTCTTTTTTTCTTGATAAGACTGGCTAAGGATTTATGAATTTTGTTGATCTTTTCAAAGAACCAGCTTTTCATTTCATTGATCTTTTCTATGGTTTTCTTTGTTTCTATTTCATTGATTTCTGCTCTGATCTTTATGATTTATTTCCTTCTACTAACTTTAGGTCTTGTCTGTTCTTCTCTCTTGAGCTGCTTGAGATGTAAAGTTAGCTTGTTTATTTGAGCTTTTTCTTGTTTCCTGAGGTGGGCTTGTATTGCTATAAGCTTCCCTCTTGGAATGGCTTTTGCTGCATCCCATAGGTTTTGGAGTGTCATATCTTTGCTGTCATTTGTTTCTAGGTATTTTTTAATTTCCTCTTTGATTTCTTCAGTGATCCATTGGTTGTTTAGTATCATGTTGTTGAGTCGTCACGTGTTTGTGTTTTTTGCAGTTTTTTTTTCTTGATGTTGATTTCAAGCTGTATAGCGTTGTGGTTGGAAAAGATGCTTGATATGATTTCAATTTTCTTAAAGTTACCATGGCTTGATTTGTAGCCCAGGATGTGATCAATCTTAGAGAATGTTCCATGTGCACTTGACAAGAATGTATCTTCTGTTGCTTTTGGATGGAATGTCCTATAAATATCTGTTCAGTCCATCTGGTCTAATGCTTCATTCAGGGCCTGTGTTTCCTTATTGATTTTCTGTCTGGATGATCTGTCCATTGCTGTAAGTGGGGTGTTAAAGTCCCCCACTATTATTGTGTCATTGTTGATTTCTCCTTTTAAGGTTGTTAGCAGTTGCCTTATATATTGTGGTGCCTTATATATTGGGTGCGAGATATTTAAAATTGTTATATCTTCTTCATGGATTGATCCTTTGATCATTATGTAGTGACCTTCCTTATCTCTTAAAAATTCCTTCAATTTAAGGTCTATTTTGTCTTATATGAGTATTGCTACTCCAGCTTTCTTTTGATTCCCATTTGCATGGAATATTTTCTTCCATCCTCTCACTTTCAACTTGTATGTGTCCCTAGAAGTGAAATAGGTCTCTTGAAGACAGCATATATATGGATCTTGTTTTTGTATCCATTCAGCCAGTATCTGTCTTTTGGTTGGAGCGTTTAATCCATTAACGTTTAAGGTGATTATTGATATATATGTTCTTATTGCCATTTTATTACTTGCTTTGGATTTGTTTTTGTTGCTCATTTTTTCTTCCCTTCTTCTCTTGTTCTCTCCTCTTGGGGTTTGATGACTATCTTTAGTGTTGTATTTGAGTTGAATTTTCTTATTTGTTTGTGTATCAATTGTAGATTTTTGGTTTGCAGTTACTCTGAAATTTTGAAATGAGTATGTATATATATATATATATATATATATATGAGATTGTTTTAAGTTGTTGGTTTCTTAACTGCAAGTGCATCTCCATTGTCCTGCATTTCTACCCTCCTCTTCTCACAATTTCTGATTTTGGTGGTATAATTGTGCATGGATGATTTCATATCTTTACTGTATATATACCTTGACTGGTGAGCCTTGTCATTAGTGGTATTTTTGTTTCCTGTTGCTGCCTTTTCTTTTCTGCCTAGAGAAGTTCCTTTAGTATTTGTTGTAAGGCTGGTTTAGTGTTACTGAATCCTTTTAGCTTTTGCTTATCTGTGAAGCTTTTGATTTCTCCTTCAAATCTGAATGAGAGCCTTGCTGGGTAGAGTAATCTTGGTTGGAGGTTTTTTCCTTTCATCACGTTAAGTATATCATGCCACTCCCTTCTGGCCTGCAGAGTATCTGCTGAAAAATCTGCCAATAACTTTACCGGGGTTCCCTTGTATGTTATTTGTTTCTTTTCCCTAGCTGCTTTCAAGATTTTCTCTTTGTCTTTAATTTTGGTCAGTTTGACTAATATGTGTCTCAGGGTATTCCTCCTTGGGTTTATTTTATACGGTACTTGTTGTGCTTCCTGGATTTGAGTGAGTGGTTCCTTTCCCATGTTAGGGCAGTTTTTGGCTATTATCCCATCAAATATTTTTTCTGTCCCCTTCTCTCTCTCTTCTCCTTCTGGCACCCCTATAATACAGATGTTGGTGTGTTTAATATTGTCCCAGAGTTCTCTGAGACTCTCTTCATTTTTTTTCGATCTTTCTTCTCTTTTCTGTTCCACATCCGTGATTTCCATTAATCTGTCCTCTACCTCACTTATTCGTTCTTCTGCCTCCTGTAGTCTGCTGTTGGCTGCTTCTAATGAATTTTTTATTTCAGTTATTGTATTTTGCATCTCTTCTTGCTAAAGTTTTATATCTTGTATTTCTTTGCTCAGTGTTTCCTGTAAATTATCCATCTTTGCCTCCAGTTTATTTCCAGTGTGTTGCACATCTTCAGCATCAACAGTCTAAAATCTTTTTCCTGGAGACTGAGAATCTACTGATCACTTAGTTGTTTTTCTGTTTTTTTTCTTTCTCCCTTATTTGAGTTATAGTCCTCTGCCTTTTCACTTTTATAGGTTTTTGGCATGGTGACCTTTTTACAGATAGTAGAGTTGTCACCTCTCTTAATTCTGTTGTCTGCCCCCCTAGTGGCTGAATTTGGTATTGGGAGCTTGTTGTAGGCTTCCTGATGGGAGGGACTGGTGCCTGCCCACTGGTAGGTGGAGCTGATTCCTATCCCTCTGGTGGGTGGGGCTTTGTCTGTGGGTGAGATTAGAGGCAGCTGTGTGCCTGGGGGGTCTTTAGGCTGCCAGTTTACTGATGGGTGGGGCTGTGACCCCACCTGGATTGTGGCCTGGGCTTCTTAGCACTGATGGGTGGGGCCAGATTTTCCCAAAATTGCATCCTCCAGAGAAATGTACACTGATAAATATTTCCAAGAGCTTTGCTTCCAATACCCTTCCCCCACAAAAAGCTACAGTCACCCCCTGTTTTCCCAGGATATCCTCCAAGAACTTCAGTCAGGTCTGACCCAGATTCCTATGGAGACTGCTTTGCCCTGAGACCCAGTGCATGTGAAAGTCTGTGTGCACATTTTAAGAATGGTTTCTCTGTTTTCCCAAGTCGCATGGAGCTCCTGTGCACAAGCCCCACTGGTCTTCAATGCCAGATGCTCCAGGGAGCTCTTTCTCACAATGCCAGATCCCCAGGCATGGGAACTTGATGTGGGCCCAGAATTCTCACTCCTGTAGGTAAGTCTCTGTGATACAGTTACTTTCCAGTCCATGAGGCTTTCCACCTGGGAGGTATGGGGTTGCTTATATTGCATAATTTCCCCTTGTACCTCTTGATATGGTCTCCTCTTTGTCTTCTGGAGTAGGATATCTTTTTGAAAGTTTCCAGTCCATTTGGTTGAAGTTTGCTCAGCATTTGGTTGTGATTTTCTTGTTTTTAGGAGAGAAGTTGAGCTCCAGTCCTTCCATTCCACCATCTTAATCTCCACCAGCTGTTATATATTAACCTCTTTATTATTTAATTTCTCTGAACCTGACTTCCAACATCTATAAGGCATGTATATTTCATGTATATGTTGAAATAAAGCATGTAAAATGCTTGAAGAAATGCCTGGTACTTAGTTAAGTGTTAATTAACAATTGTCCTACCAATTTATGCTAATTGAAAAAAGCCAAACACAGAGATACTGCATCGTTCCACTTATATGCAATATTTAAAATAGAATAATATTTAAAATAAAATTGAATTAAAATAGAATTTAATTCAAATTCATAGCATCAAAGGGTGGACATGTGGTTCCCAGTGGCTGAGGGAGGGGGGAAATGGGGAGTTACTTATTAATCAATAGGCATAAAGTCTCAGTGAAGCAAGATGAATACCTCTAGAAATCTGTGAACAGCATTATCCCTATAGTCTACGATCATGTATTTTACACTAAAAATTTGTTCAGAGGGTAGTTCTCATATTGTGTTCTTACCATAAACAATAAAATCTAATAAAGGAAGAAAGAAAACAACCATAAAAAAAGAGGTAACAATTGTCATTAATGATACAATCTAGATGTGAATGGCTGAAGTCCTTGGCTTAGAGTGGTGAGAATAGAGGCAAAAATTACAAATCTCACAAATAAAGGGAGAACCAGGGGTACATGTGTGAGCAGTGGGCAGTGCCACTTCTTGGTTCTCTTTTAGATGGTCCCAAGCTCTCAGAAGTTCTCTGGGGATTGTCATCTCCTGGCACCAGAAGAACCCCAAAAGCCTAAAGGTTGAGGTGAACACTCTGCTTTCCCCAAAGTCCCTGCAGATGCCAGGGTCCTGAGCAGGACACAGATTTGTAATATGAATTTGAACACCAGGAAAAGCTTTCAAGGTGAGATAAGAATAATTTATAATTAGCATATTCCCTGTTTGGCAGCATTATTTGCACACAAAGTGGCTTTTATAAGTGCCTTGTAACCATTTGTAGACCTTTCTTCTTCAGCAGGCTAAACATTTTCCTTGTTTATACAATAATTTTCTTGACAAACTCTTTCTTTAGATCTTGGTTGGGGAAGCAGGAAATCAAACTTGAATGTTTCCAAATCCCTTTTTGGGAGACAGACAAATAAATGAGCATTGGCACTTTGTGTCAAAACTGACAGACCTCAAGTGGCACCAGTTTCCAAATGCTGCTTTAAATTCCTGGAGTAGGTAATTAAAAATATCATTTCTCTGCCCCCATTCCCAGGCTAAACAGACTAGAACCTCTGTGGTTCTCATAGCCTGCATTTCTACCAGATACCCCTGGTTATTTGTGTGAGGAGATGGGCTTAGGAATCAGCATTTAATGTCATGCCTTTTAGAAATTCTGCTACGGAATCAGTGACCAAGTTGATCATCCCTGATTTGAGGTAGAGATGGGCCGCAGCAGTGTCACAGAGTTCACCAAAATCCAGACCTTGGTTCCTCCAAGACCAGTGTCTTTCCATTACCCTCAGCTTAGAACCAGACATCCTCCTACCAATTCCATGGCACAAAGTAAGTCCACCCTGTCAGCCTAACTTGTTCAAAGCATCTACTAAGAGGCACTTGCACACAACCCTTAGGATGTCTAATTTACCAAACCAAAATGAAGGTTTTGTTATTATTCAAGCATTACAGATGAGAAAACTAATACTTAGATGTGATTAATAAGTTGCCTAATGCCTCTTAGCTAAGAACTGCAGGGCCAGGATTACAATCAGGTGTATTTTCTGCTACTCTGTGCGGCATTTTTAAGAAGGGAAATTCGGGAGTTCCCGTTGTGGCTCAGTGGTTAATGAATCCAACTAGGAGCCATGAGGTTTAGGGTTTGATCCCTGGCCTTGCTCAGTGGGTTGAGGATCCATCATTGCCGTGAGCTGTGGTGTAGGCTGCAGATGCAGCTCAGATCCTGCTTTGTTGTGGCTGTGGCATAGGCTGCCGGCTATAGCTCCAATTAGAACCCTAGCCTGGGAACCTCCATATGCCGCAGGAGCAGCCCTAGAAAAGGCAAAAAGACAAAAAAAAGGAAAAACAATAACCTAAAAAAAAAAAAAGAAGAAGGGAAATTCATGTTTCTTCCCTTGCCCCAGGTAGGGCATTTTCACTTTCATTGACACGGTACAAAGAAAGAGAACATTCTCACTCACTGAGGATGCACTCAGTGGGGACACAGAGGGCAGCTCCCTTTCTCCCAAGTGGCAGCCAGCTCCACCTCTCTGAGCATCCCCCACCTTGGTTTTTGTCTCTCTAAGGCACATTCTAACCAGACTCCTGTCTGACCCAACACTTTCTCCCAGTAGAACAAGCCCCTTGAAGGCAGAGGCTGGACCTTTCTGGAATCATGCTCAGCACAGTTGTCCTCTATTACCCCACCCCTGGTGCCTGACCCATAGTCTCACTCATACTTCGCATGAGGCAAATATGTTGTGTGAGGATAAATAAAATGAAAGCATAAGAATTAAGGAATCTTAAATAAAGCTGAATAAATAAAGTCAGATATAGGAATGATGCAATATAAAGTATCTCTTGACTTATCAGACTTTCCAGGGACCATGGAAGAGTAAGAATGCCTAAGGAGGAAATTATACAGCTGTATATCTGCATATTCACATTTGGAATAGTGCTAGTAGGACAGTTTCTAAGTTGTATACCCAAAGAAACTGTATACATTTTAAGTGCTGGATTAAATGACATATTCTTGTCCTCATGCCCAGGCCTGGCCATTTCTTGGGGACCTCACTTTGTTTCATAAATCAGGTCCTTTAGGGTGAACCTCCAGGGCTTTGTCCAAACACGGCCGACCTTCTTTCTCAACACTGAAACTCCAGCAACTTGTCCATTTTAATGGTATGAGGCCTGGGAGCTTCAAATATGTACATGAAATCTACCCATATACTGGGCACTTTAGGCCCCGATTGGGAGAAACAAGGTGAAAAACTCATGAATGGATCTAGAAACCAGAGGAGGTGATGTTTATTGAGGGAGAAGCAATCATGGCCTCTCAGAAACTCCTGAAGGGAGGTGCCCAGCTGCTACTGTTCAAGGTAAGTGGAGACTTTGGCCTTTGCCATGATACAGGACAATAGGAGAAACTCCAAACCACATCTGGGCACTGAAGTTACAGAGAAAGAGGATCTTATCAAATATTCCAAGAACTTTTTACTGATCAGAAGTTCACCTAAAAAGAGTTGCCATATGATCCAGTAATCCCACTCCTGGACATATATTCATATGTAGTTTGAAATGATACATGCAGCACAATGTTCACAGCAGTATTATTTACAACAGTCAAGACATGGAAGCAACCTAAATGTCCATTGACTGAAAAATTGTATTACATATAATGCAATGTTACTCAGCCATAAAAAGAATAAAGCAATGCCATTTGCAACTACATGGATGGACCTAGAAATTATCATACTAAGTGAAGTAAGTCATAAAGAGAAAGACAAAGAAATTCCCCTAATGGTGCAGTGGGTTAAGGATCTGGCATTGCCACAGCTGTAGCACAGGTCACAGCTGTGGGGCAGGTTCTATCCCTGGCCAGAGAAATTTCACATGACATGGGTATAGTCAAAAATAATAAAAAATAAATAGAACAACTGTTAAAAGGAAAAAAACACAAATTTTAAAAAACACAAATACAAGATATCACATGTGAAATCTAAAATATGGCACAAGTGAACTTATCTGTGAAACAGAAACTATCACAGACATAAAGAACAGACTTGTGGTTACCAAGGGGAAAGGGAGATGGGGGATGTATGGATTGGGAGTTGGCAGATGCAAACCATTATATATAGAATGGGCAAACAACAAGGTCCTAATGTAAAGCACAGGGAACTATATTCAATATCCTGTGATAAACCATAATGGAAAAGAATATATATATATATATATATATATATATATATATATATATTCAGTTATTTTAATAATATATATGTATTTAGAATATACACTAAATATATATACACAGTATATATACATATGCATGTATATGTATATAACTGAATCACTTTACTATATAGCAGAAATTGTCTCAACATGGTAAATCAACTATACTTCAATAAAAATACATTTTAAAAGGTGATCATTAAAAAGTTTGAAGCTGATACTGAATGATATATGAACAATTAATTCTTATCTGGAATGTGGGAAATGTAATTTCTACATCGGAGTCATAAATTCAATAGAGTCATCATATTCAACACAAAAAAAATGAATGGACTAGAGTGGCATAGCTAGACTAGAATAGGGTACAAAAGATGTATAATATCAATTGAACTACATATGGTAGTTTCCAGAAACTTTTGTTTGATTCTCATTCTCTTCCCTTCTCATTCAATCACAGGTATGCACTATGTTGTAATGTAAAATTGAGGTCTTCTGTAGATTTGTGGCAGTTAAAGAATTTTGAATCTCCTGAGCTAAAACACTTTCATTCTGCAAAGCAATTATTCTCTGAAGTGCAAGAGACACTACTCAGGATTGTTTACAGCTGATGTTCATAGTCCTTTAGATTCTCCTTCCAAGTCAAACTCGGCTTTGGGTTGCCAACTTTAAGGTAATTTTGAAGAATATCTCCTAAAACAGACTGCTGCCTTTGCAGAAGAGTGGAGAAGCATAACTAGAGACAATCTGAAGTTCTTCACTTTGAGTGACTGTGCCCCAACTCGCTCTGCCAATTCTGTGACTTTGAAGGAGGCCTGATCTAGAGGAGTGGATCTGGTATCTCCCCCAACAGAGAAGGAGTCAGAGCCATACGACGTCCCACCCAGCAATTAAGAAATGCATAGTTAAATCTCTGGTGATTTGTAAGTTGTCAGCACTGTTGGCAAACTGTGTTTCAGCCCCTGAAACCAAAGGCTGCTCTCAGGAGGATTTCTTATTTACTTGGCAAACAGAACTAACATCCCTTAAATAACTCACAGACCAAGACAACTTAAGAATAAGGGCTATGCTGCACTTCATAAGGATAAAAGGAATTCAGAGGCAACAGGGAAGGGATGAGCAAATCGGGAAGTGTAGACATAAACAAATCATTAGGAGAGATTGGCTTTAGACACCTGAAGGGAAAGGTAGGCCCATTCCAGAGTCAGAAGATATTAGTTCATGAGTTCAGATGTATCACACAGGTTTTGTCTTCCATCATGTATACATTGCAGGAAAAAAAAGTCTATCACATGCTCCAATTAATTCTTTAATCTGGGTGTGAGTCCAGTGTCATGAGGAGAGTGTTCATTATATCTAAATGCATGATCACATAATAGTTTATTGATCACCTTTCTCATTCAGCTATTCTATCCCTAAAATCTGTGTCATGAAGCAATAACTTCATTCTGTAAGCACAATGACCATGATAAATGAAAGTCCTTCCATCTACCCTCAAATTTGGTCCAGTTGTAGAGAAAAAGTGTGACCAAGTAAGAGACTATTGATATGAACCAATAATAATCAAGCTAACAGGCTCCTTAAACAAAGAAAAACTTCAAGGTCTTAAAGAGGTCAAGGTGAGAAACAGCCAAGAAGGACATCCTGGAAGAGGTTGGTGTTTATGTTTGTGAGTCTTTCGGGTCCTTCTCAGCAGTGATTCAGCAAATTGATTTTAGAGGCAGCCTCTGGGCACTTACATCCCGCTAATGGGTTTATAATAAAAATGCTGACGCACTGCTCAGTTGCTCCAGGACTGTAGAGCAGCACTACAGAATCGAGTGTGTCATTTCCCCCTGAACAATGTATCTCATTCATTTCTTGAAGTGTGACCATTCATGTTGAAAATGAAATTCCACAGAGTGATCTGCTTGGGGAAATTATTCAGTGCTACTCGAAGATCTTGCTATCTTTTGTGGTCCTCAATTAAGGCTCATAAGAACCTCTCCAGGGTAAATTGGTGCCAATCTAGATATTGAGAGTAGAAGAAAAAGTAATGAAAATCCAAAGCTTGTACAAACTTTCAGAAGTCATCTCTAAGGACCCAAGGGAGCAGCTAAAATTGATTATAACTAGAACACCTAGAATATTGGTGTTTTAGTTATAATCTATTCTAGGAAAAATCATGGACTTGAAAATAGGAAAACTTGGTGCTAGTCTTGATTTGACCTGTAGCTGCCTGGGTGTTTTGAGATAATACAGAGATATACATATTATTAGACTTAGAATAACCTCACCTAAACAATTTTTGTTAAAAAATAAAAAAGCCTAAGCCAAACAAACAAACAAAAAATCTAATAATACCCGGGTTTCTATCACTTCTAATTAATACGCCTGAAAATTTCCTACATCTGTGTTGCCTCTTTTTTAATATACAAATCATTAAGATGTTATAGATAAAGGAAGTCTTCTTGGGCCCCTCACCCAATATGCAACCACGATCATGAAAAGTTTAATGAATTTGATTCTTTCAGTTTGTTTTGAACATTCCATAGAGTTTATTATATATATGTGCATGTGCATTATAATTATTTTATTTTAGACTTTAAACTTTTATATAGCAGGGATTAATGCTATATACAAATATTATTCTGAAACCTGCTTCCTAATATACATTTGGATTTATTTCTACCACCTTATTTTGTGTGTTCTCTTTATGCAACTTTTGCTTTCCTTCTCTTTCCCCTTCATTAGCAGTCTTTATTGGATTGATATAATTTTCTTTCTTCTGTTCTTCGCCCCCCTTTACTAGCTGGCAAGTTACACATTTTATTTCTAGTCATTTATGGGTTGCTTCAAATTATATGTATATTCCATTACAAGTTTTCTAACAAAGTGTACAGGAAAGATCTTAGTGTACCTCCTACGTCTCAGATCCCCTCGCTCCCAGTTTTTATGCTATTGCTGTCTAGAATTTTAATTCCAACATGTCTTAAACACAAAAGAAACATCTTCCTTATTTACAGTAAATATCTATGTATTTGTATCTTTATTATATCCAATTTTTTTTGCTCACCAACTTTCTTGAATCTCATTCCTTAGTTCTAAATTTATTATTCTTTTTGATGAATTATAGCCTCTAATAATTCTTGCAGTGAGGATATGATAGTAATAAACTTAGTCCTTAAATGTCTAAAGATGTCTTCATTTTACATTTACTCTTGAAGGCATAACATTCTATATTCACAATTATTTTCCCATAGCACTTTGAATGAATTCTTTCATGAATGAAGAAATGAGCTGTCAACCAGATGCTGTTCTTAGGTAATTTGTCTCCTCTTATGGGTTTTACAGTTTTCTCTTCATTGCAATGTCTGTGTGTGGATGTGTTTTTTAGTCTCCCTACTGTGTACACTGGGTCCCCTTAATCTGAAGACTCTTATCTTTCTAATTTTGGAAATTTTCAGACATTGCTTAACTCTTTTAGACTATTTCTCATTCTTTGTATTTTTCTTCTGAAATTCTTACTAGACATATGCTGATACTCTCAACCTCCAGGTCACTTTCTCTTTAATAAAATATTATCGCTTTATCTCTGTTTTCATCCTAGGGAATTTTTTCAATTCTTGGCCTGATATTTAACCCACACTCAAGTTCCCCATTTTCCTCCCTTATTTCTTTGAAAATTTCAAAGATATTGATTTTTAAACTTATTTTTAGATTTTTCCATTATTTCTTTTTCCTGGAATGAGAATCCTCCCATTTCTTTGGCTTCACTCATCTCTTGAGGCATTCCCTCCTGTGCCCTTGAGGCAATTTCCAGTTGCTGCTGCCCATGCTTCTCAGAGGCTGGATCCTATGTTGGCTCTGAAGGCTGAAGGCTTCCTATGTTAGCAGCTCACCTCCACCCTCAGTGCCTGAACCTGTAATGGCCTGGGAACCAGGCCCCTGTGAGAATCTTGACTTTGGCAGTAGGCTTTGGGAAAGGATCATCTTTCTAGAAGCCACCTGGGCAGACAAGAGGGGATATTCTATTCTATGAAAACACAGTCTGAGCTCCATTTGGAGCCCATATAGTCTCACTTGAGGGTCTCAGAAGGATAATCCATGCATAGCTGGTCTCATCCCTTTGTTGATCATGAGGTTTCAGCCTCCTCTGCCTATACCTGTAATTTCCTTTCCTTTTCAGTCTTCAGGCTTTTTGCTTAATATTTAGTACATTTCTATAGTAATTTTTAAGTAAATAAATTTATTATGTTCTATGTGTTTGGATTTGGAGGGTGGTGTGTATTATACATGAATTTTCCTCTACTATGAAAATATCCTTCGTTTTTCAGAAAGGAAATCAAAACCCCAGAAAAGTGAGACAACTTGTCCAAATCAAATGTAGATTATGAAGCTCTTCTCTATCTGTACAATGTTTCTTTGACTCAATTTTGTTGTTGTTGTTGTTGTTGTTGTTGTTGCTATTTCTTGGGCCGCACCGGCGGCATATGGAGGTTCCCAGGCCAGGGGTCGAATCGGAGCTGTAGCCTCCGGCCTATGCCAGAGCCACAGCAATGCGGGATCCGAGCCGCGTCTGCAACCTACACCACAGCTCACGGCAACGCCGGATCGTTAACCCACTGAGCAAGGGCAGAGATCGAACCCGCAACCTCATGGTTCCTAGTCGGATTCGTTAAACACTGCGCCACAACGGGAACTCCTGACTCAAGATTTTTGATATTCAAAATGCAAGGGGTAATACCTACCTTCCCTTTCTCAATTCAGGAATTGACATCACAAATAAATATGAAAGTATTTTGAAACTAAACACTTTATAGTCTCATTAACATTTCATTTTTAAAATTCTATTATGATGGAGATTGGAAGTGGTGTCAATATATACTTTCAATTCTAAGAAATTTCTTCTGAGTTCTCAACTGTAGAATTTACTTTCTTCAGATAATGTTTCTCTCAAAATCATTTTTTTTGGTATTAAATTAAGAAAAAACAAAATAAAACTCAGAGCTCCCGATGTGGCTCAGTGGAAATGAATCTGACTAGCATCCACGAGGATGCAGGTTTGATCCCTGGCCTTGCTCAGGGGGGTAAGGATCCGGCATTGCCACGAGCTGTGCTGTAGGGTGCAGATGCTGCTCGGATCCTGCGTTGCTGTGGCTGTGGCCGTGGCTATGGCATAGGCCAGTGGCTACAGCTCTAATTTGACCACCCCTTGCCTGGGAACCTCCATATGCTGTGGGTATAGGCCTAAAAAGCCAAAAAAAAAAAAAAAAAAGACCCTCTGGGATGGAAGTTGATTTTACTTTTTGTATATTCAACAAACATTTTTTGAATACCAATGTGTTCATGCACTTAGGTTTTGCCTGGGAAGTAGTAAGTAGATTCTTTTTTAAAGAAATAAACTATATTTAGAACAGTTTTAGATTTATATAAATATGCAAAGATAGAGTCCCCATATACCTGATATTGATTTCCCCTGTTATCATCTTATATCAGTAGGGTACATTTGTCACAATTAATGAACCAGTATTGATCCATCAGTATACTTTTATTCAGATGTCCTTAGTTTTCACCTTTTTCTTTTCTATGATACAATCCAAGACAGCATGTTATGTTTAGTTATCATGTCTCCTTTGCCTCCTCTTGCCTGTGACGAGAGTCAGAATTTGTATTTTTGATGTCTTTGACAGTTTTGTGGGCTACTGGTCAGGTAGTTTGTAGAATGTCTCTCAATTTGTCTGATGTTTTTTATCATGGTTAGGGTGGGATTGTGGCTTTTTGGATGAAGACCATGAGGTAAATGTCATTCTTATCACTTCATATCAAAGGTACTTGAAATAATTTTTGATGTCTGGGGTAATATTTATAAGCTTGATAAATTGGAGAAATACTTGTCTTTTGTTCATACCGAAGGCTCTTTTGGTACATAAACTAGGAGCATCCCAGAGAATCTAAAAAAGAATATATATATATGTATCTGAATCACTTTTTGTCTTTTTAAGTCTGCACCTGTTGTATATGGAGGTTCCCAGGCTAGGGGTCCAGTTGGAGCTGCAGCTGCTGACGTATACCACAGCCACAGCAAAGCAGGATCCAAGCTGCATCTGTGACCTACACCACAGCTTACAGCAACTCCAGATCCTTAAGCCACAAGCAAGGCCAGGAATCAAACCTGCATCCTCATGGATGCTAGTCAGGTTAATTAACCACTGAGCCACTGTGAAAACTCCCTGAATCAGTTTACTGTACCCCTGAAACTAACATAACATTGTAAATCAACTATATTTCAAAAACAATTTTTATTTAAAAAAAATTTTTTTTTGTTATTTCCCCAGTGAGATCCTGCTCTGTAGCACTGGGAACTATGTCTAGTCCCTCATGATGGAGCATGACAATGTGAGAAAAAGGCATGTATACATGTATGTGTAACTGGGTCACCATGCTGTACAGTAGAAAAAAAAATTGTATTGGGGAAATAATTTTTAAAACAGAGTGAGAGTTATGCTTATCTTCTAAAGGACAGACTATGAGTTGTGTGGAATTTTTCTGCATGGGAGATTTTTCTATTCTATTCATTTATTCATTTACTTATTACTTACTTACCTATATCAGTATGTAATTGACAGGTTTCAGAACATGCCACTTGAGAATATGCTACTTTGGCATATTAATTATTTTGAGCAAAGGAACTTGAGAAAGAGCAAATGCAGAAAGAGCTCTCTGGCTTCCCCCTTTCTACCTAAAAACAGGTTCTAAAATGTCCCATGAGAAAAGTGACTTCTCTGTATCAGGATAAGAACATTCTTAGCACCAGAGATGTGGAATCAGCTCTGAAATGGACCTGTACTAACAAGTCTTCCAAAATGATCCTTACCTGCTTTTAGTTTTCTTCATGTATTTCCTAGTCACCATCCCATGATTTGCTGCCCCTATGCCTCTATGTGCTCCTTTTTCTTGACACATCTTCCCAATTTGTCATTCTTCATACAAAAAGATATATAAATTTTTGTACCTAACAGCTTCTTCAGGTCTTTGTTTTCATTCTTAAGATGCCAATGTACACATAAAAATATTTAGTAAAATGTGTATGCTTTTCTCCTGCTAGTCTAACTTCTGTCAGTTTAATTCTTTGCCTTAGCTACTGAATCTAAGAGAACAGAAGGCAGTTTTTCCTTCTCTATGTACTTAAGAATATTTATCATATTTTACTATTTTATTCATTTTGTTATCCAAATTATTCCAGTTTTGGCCATTGGGAGCTCTTGTCTGCTGTGTTCCTTTGACATGCCCACCATCTATGTGTGCGTGCGTTTGTGTGTGTGTCAGTGTGTGTGGGTGTATGTGTGTATTTAAACACTCTTATATTTTTGGTGCTCTGAGATTTTATAGGCTTATCTTGTGTGTTTCCTGTTGCAACCCTAGAATTAGCTATTTCTCCAAAAAGTCCTGGTTCCTTTTAGTAAGGAGATTATTGACTAAATCCAACATGACCAGACATTATTTTCTTTATTCATCCCACTTATAAAAGATTTGGTGGTACTTTTCCTCCTGTTGGTCTCACAAAAATTCTGAGATTAGAGTGAATGGTCTCACAAATCCATTAGATTTCATTGAAGGGAATGACTTTCAAAATGTGGATGTATAACTCCTAGAGATAATTAGGAAATTCCACAAAGATAACAGAGAACTTCACCTATTTGCCAGTTGAAACCACAAATCTCTTCTAAACATAGGTTTACTTTTGGACTATCAAATGGAAATTTCTTAAATGCAAGAGCAAATTAACCTGGAAATATTCTAAATATTTCTTTTCTCTTTTCTTTAATCAGAACTAAGGGCAATACCTCAACAGCTATTGAAAGTTATTGTTGCTGGTTTAAACAAAGAATCTAAAATGTTTATTATTGTGATGTATCTTTTTATATGTGCCCAGACACCAAAGCCTAGTTTTATTCCTAAATTCCCCCAACAGTGGTTGCTATAAATGTAGCAAAAGCCCAAAGGACAGCATGCTGAGCCTTTGGAAAAACAGTTCTGTTTCTAAAAGCATGGGATAGATATTGAGGCTTAAACAGAGTTGATCCCTAGGATAAAGTCATAGTTAATGTAAGGTTTTCAGAATAAAATCTAAGATCTCAGGGAAATCTAGGGACCAATTATGTGATGTTCAAAGGAAACAGGGAATATGAGGGAGCCGTAGCTTTTACCCTATTTTTAAGGCAAATATGAGCAAATTATTATACTCAATGTTGGGAAATAAAAATTATTTTTGCTTATTTCTGTGATAATGATAATGAAGAGGAGGAGAATGAAATGAGGGTGATGAAAGTTGGAATTCTAGGCACCTGAGCTTTAAGTTGCTTCAGTTCAGAAATAACTACAGTGAGGAAAATTGACTTGGGCCTGGTTCTCTCTCAAAGTGAAAGGGACTAGATTCTATGGGAAGTGTTTCTCTTGATCTTTTCTTTGAACCCAACTTTCCTATCTGAATTTCATGGTAAATTATGTTCACGTACCAACCTTCAAGATAGCAAATCAGTTTCTCAAATGGAGTTTTCCATCCTGGGAAGGCCAGGTGTATGAGCTCTCCTTATCTTCCATCAGCTCAAAGACAAAAATGTCTTATGAATATAAGATTTGTAAAAATTTAACCTCTCAGTAATGTGTAAAAAAAAAGGAGGAAATCTGAGGCATAGGGGAGGTCAAGCAGAACCAGAGTAGCCAGAGGACAAATGATCTTCCAATGGTTCTCTGTGGGGCACCTGAGATGGGTTGTTTGGCTGCTTAATAAGAAGCGAATTCTCCAATGGGAAAACAACCCTATTCTCATGCATCACATGACCATTGAAGGAGAACGAGATGCTAATGACAGCAGTTGAAGGGGAGGCATTTCAAAAGCAAATCTCTTAGAGAGACTGGACCCACTTTAGTGCTCAGTTGCTGATAAAGAACAAGGAAAGACTGAGTGGGCCTGGTGAGCAGAAACCTGGCCACCTGTGTCCTCCACGTTGGTGACCTTCTTTGCCTTGATCACCTGAGAAGGATCCCAAATTCTTATTCCAAGTTCTTTCTTTGGTGACATTGGCTGCTTTTCTCAAAACCATCATTTCAAGTCTCAGGAGGAACTGTGAGGTAAGTCGTATCTCTTTTTGTGACTTTGTTTCCTCTTGCTAACACTTGGAAATACTTTTCTACTGTTCATGGGGGATATTATTGGCTTCTAGGCTTTTTTCTCTTCCTCCCCATCCACCAAAATAAAAATGCAGCATTTTATTCTTGTGCATGTGTGTGAGAGAGAGAGAGAGAGAGACTTTCCTGTTAGTAAAATATTTGAGGTATTGCTAGGCAATAATTTAGATGATTTGAAAGAATTTTGAGGATGGGATCCTACTTTTGATAGAAGGGAATAATATGACTGTTAATTCATGTACAGCATCTCCCAATTAGTTTACTTCCAAATCCCTTCCACATCGCAATTCAAACCTCAATTTAGATTACAGCATTAAAAAGATCATCATAAAATGTAGCCTTGTACAAGATGA
Organism: Phacochoerus africanus; assembly: GCF_016906955.1. Taxonomy (NCBI): domain Eukaryota; kingdom Metazoa; phylum Chordata; class Mammalia; order Artiodactyla; family Suidae; genus Phacochoerus; species Phacochoerus africanus. Next base: position 96,936,161 of record NC_062545.1, read on the forward strand.
TCTAATTATTCAGCCTTGCTGTACGAGCTTAATAAATTATGCAGTTTTGCCCGCAGTATTTCACCTGAGAGAATGAGTGTGTCAAACACCACAGTGCATGAATTCTCCAGCCATCCTGTGTAGATGCCTGAGCTTCCAGTGCTTAGTGTCATGATCTTAGAGTTTGTTTTACAACACTTGAAGACTGAATATTCATTTTTTTTTCGATTGAGTTTGAGAATGTGCGTTATCCTGAAGGGGCTTGTATGCACATAGAATATGCTATATGTGATAATTGTTCTATATTTAATAATGTTCAAATAAAAGGCATGCTGTCACCTAACTATTTGCATATTACTTAAGAGTGGTAATGAAAAAGCTAAAGGGAATCCCCCAAGAGTTCAAATGAGTTTATTTGGGACAAATGAATATCAGCCTCCTGAAGTGCCCTTCAGTAGAACAAGAGGGCATATTTACAGCTCTATCTGTGCACATGGGAGGAAGTTCGGAATCTAGTCTAACCATTTAGGCTCGCTTAATGGCTATTGAACAGAAACCTTCTGGTTGACCTGATGTTTTGCTCCACCCTCCCTGTGGTATGATCTCAGGGCTGACATGTGCTGCCCCTGTGGACTATGGAATCTTTTGGCTGGTCTGATGGAGGGTTGGGGTTTGATGACCTCTGAGGGCATTGCACAGTGGTGGACTTAGATTTTGAATAAGAGTGGTTTTAAAAACAATGATGGTAAGTTTACATTCTTATTTTGTTTTGTTAATATAAGACAAAAAGAATTCTCTCTTTCTCTAGAGAAAGGGAAATATTATAACTTCGCTATGACTAAAAAGCCAAATAGTAATTGGCCTTTGCAGTAAAAGAGAGATAATCAACAAATTCTTGCCTTATATTCAGATTAATTGGCTGATGTCAAGGGAGATTTTATTGGACATGTCAGCCATGATCTTATATCAGTGAGCCAAATTCAGTTAATATATTTTCATGAATTAAAAGCTAGTTCCAATTTTTAAACCTCTACTTGAGGTTTTAAAAAAAATGTTTCCAGCAAGTCATCTACCTGATTAGTTGCAAAAACTCCTTTATGCCTTATACTCCATCTCTGCTAATTTTGCAAGAGGAGAAAATGTTATGCAGTGAGGAGAGATGAGAATTAGGGGGTAATTTGATGAGAGAGGAGATACCTGTCTTGGGTAGCAGCTCCCTCAGCTTTGCTCAGCACACCTAGATAGAAGATGTAGGTAGTGAAGCACACTTATGGCCCTGACTATGATTTGAAACTAGGCAAGAACTGAGGGCTGCTACTTGGGGCTGGGTGTCGAGAACACTGTGTCTCAAGATCCTTTCCCCCAGGATATCAGCACTCCAGAATCCTAGCAGCAGGAGGGCCTAGAACTTCCCCTGTTAATACCAGAGGCCAGGCAGCTGGGAGAGCCAGAGGTCATTGTGACCACTCGTCTGCCTGTAGATGATATCCTCACATCCACGGGGCAAAGGAGGTTGAAGTATTATGTGTACCAGCATAGTCTGCATACACTTGGAGCCAGTGGATGTGAAGGCTGGAATATTCTCTTATCAATTACCTGACAAAAGATCTTGAACAACTTTATGCTGTTAAGTTGAAAAGCATTTTACTATAGTCCACTCTAAATTTTCTGAAAATAGAAGGAGCAGAAAGAACTAGATATCGGCATTTGTTGAACAGAGCAATGCAATGAGGACTGTGGGGGTTAACGGCAGAAGCAGAGTAGAAGTCATTACCTTTGTGGTGCTTATGAATCCTTGATGGAAAAATAGATTGAGTAGGTGAAATTCAAAGATACGGGACTAAGACCTCACTGCTTAAATTGAGGCAAATCTTAACACCAGAGAAACAACTCTGTGTGTTTATAAATCTCCTCAGTCTTTCATGTACTAAAACTATGAAGATCCTATGGAATGTGGCTAGAACCTTAGAGAGTGGATTCCCGAATGGACCCATTCATTATTTTATTCAACAAATATGAAGTGATACTTCATATATGTGAATCCCTGGGA